>NC_073405.1:9044221-9724221 GCF_028641065.1 Leucoraja erinaceus | reverse complement strand
TCTCAGACTAGTTTGTGTACTCATCTGGAACCTAGATCTAGCTAAAGTTGAGATACATGCACATTGTAAGAATGGAAAATTAACTAAAAAAGCGGGGAAACAAAAGAAAATTGGCCAAGGCAATGAAACCAATAAAATCGAAGATGGGTTTTGGGCTGAATGTTGGACAGCTTACATTTTTTAATTAATGGTAACTTTTGTTTAATTGTTTAAATACAGTAAATAATTAAAATCACTCACCAACTGCTGAATGCTATCCATGGCCCGGTTGTACTTATCACAAAGCTTTTGCATACTCTCAAAACTAGAAGAGTAAGAGTGTAAATAACTGAGAAACCAAAGTGAACATTGAGTAAATACGTTAAATGATTAATCATCTTGGTTATATGAGAGAGTATTTACAAATGACTAAACTTTGACATGCAATCTTCGACCTCCAGTTTCACTGTACATAAAAACATGTACCGTGAATACTCTGAATAAGGATCTTTAAGAGTCAACATAAAAGTCAAAAATCGAACTATGATGAAAATAAGTATTTGTCAGATCCCAGTCATTTTCAGATATTTTTAAACCGCTCTAGTGAAATTTGTTTTATCAAAGTCTGTAAGTAAATTATCAAAGCCTGTAAGTAAATTATCAAAGCCTGTAAGTAAAATATTCATGCTCTTCTAAACAAGTCCAAATGGATTTTGTGGCTTTCTTAGCTTTATAGATACATCTATGGAAACAGGCCCTTTGGCCTACCGAGCCCGCCGAACAACGATCACTCTTACACAAGTTTTATTTAATACACTAGGGACAAATTACAGAAGCCAATTAACCCACAAATGGGCTCTTCAATGTAATGAGGAAGGAAACCAGAGCATCAGGCTGCGGAGGAGCAGCAGCCAGACTAGCGAGTGAGTGGATTGGCTGAAGGAAGGTTTTCTCCTAGGTGAGTAAAGTTCGGGAGGTTTAAAAAGAGCGCCCGGGGCAATAAGCGAGTTTGGTATTCCGACTGCGCATGCCCGTGTCATAGGTCACTAGCTACAAAGTCTCGGCAACGGTGGTGCTGCATTATGTGCAGGCTTGCGTTTCTTCCGGGGTGCTCTTGTTGCTGCTGGGCCGTCCCCGTCCCCTCCCCAGTGTCCCGTCCGGAGGTGTCCGGGGTGGTGGGGCGGCCCCGGACTTGCAGCCACTGGCTCCAGCTCGCTGCTGCCGGGTTGGCCTGCAGCCCTCCACCTCTATCCCCCTCCCCTCGGTCTGACACTGGGATCCTGCAGAAGATGGATGAACTGGCAGGGGGTACCATAGGGGCAGAACGCAGTTCAGCCAGGCCGTGGGTGAACTGGCACTTGTCGCCGTAGCAGCCCATTGGGGAGCGAGTCCCTCTGTAGTTGGAGCGAGGTTGGGGTTGGGCTGGAGTTGGCGCTGGCGGTGGGCCTGGGGGCCGGTGTCCCATTGGTCCAGACGTCTCCAGTCGCCACTCGAATGGGGGGGAGACTTGAGTGGGGGGAGAACCGGGGACGGTCCAGTGGCAGTTCGGCAGCGCTTGCGGCTGCAGGGACATGGGTTTGATTCTGGCTGCAAATGAGGTGCAGTTTGGCGGATGTGAGCCCGTCCAGTCACCCCCCCCCCCCCCCCCCCCCCGCCCAATCTCTACCAGCAATCAGAAGCCAACAGAGTAGGAAATTACAGTTGCAAATCACAGGGCCGGCGGAAGATGAAATTAAACATACTTTGGATTGAAGCCTTCAAATGTTTTGAGTAACCAGTGAAGAAACAACTGCATTCAACATCAAACTAATTTAATTTAATCTTGTGGACAACAAGAGACATTTTCTTTATTCAATTTACATCCACAAAGGTTTTTGGAGAATTTGTAAATCTACAAGTCAGCTGAAGAAATAAAATCCACCACAATTGCCCAGTCTTCAGCCAAATAATGGTCACGTAAGCAATCTCAAGCAGGAAAATTAAAGCCAAGCATTGAAAATGTGAGGCAAACATAAATGTGCAGGTTATACAGACGGAACATTGATACGGTTACAGAGTACTGTGTTCCTTGACTAAATATTCAGAGAATGAGAATTGCAATACCACAATTTGGATGCAGTGTTAAACAATTAGAACATGCGAGTAAGAACCTGGCAGAGGGGTCAAAAAAACAATTAGTTCAATGAATTGCAATAACACACCACCTAACTATGCAGTCAGGATTCTGGATCATTAATCACGAGACAAGTTTGAATATCACAATGACACCCGTTTAATTTTAGTTCAAGTAATTAAATTAAGTTGGAATGTAGCGTCAACAACTGTAATTCTGAAACTTCAGTAGACCATTGCAAAAGCCTACTTGGTTCACTAATAACCTTTGGACAAGAAAATCAGACACGTCTCCTCACCTCAACACCAATGAGGTATGGACAATAAATGCCAGCATTTCCAGTAACATCTTTGTTCCCTGAATAAATATATATATATTTTTTTCAAATGCATAGATGCCCTTGCATAAAGAAAAGCTAATCTCAGTATAGTCCGACCAAAAAAAATCCCAATTCAGGTAGACTCATCTACATAGAAAATCTCTTAATTCTACCAAATCCATCAGCAGTTCATGTAAATAGCCCATAATCCTCTGTGTCTCAAAGTCTTTCAAGTAAATTTCATATTAAAGAACCCTTACACAAACTTTACTAATCACCACACAAAGAGTATTTAAGAATGCACTATTTTTAGAATCTCATGTCTGCCTATTCCAATAAGTGGCTCCTAGTTTTCATCCCTTAGAATGAACAATGCAGTTTTGAGAAAATCTAAGAAAAAATTGCTGGAAATATTCAGGTCAGGTCACATCTGTGCAATGGAAAATAGAGTTAGCATTTCAGTTTTTGTTTGTTTTGTTTTTAATATTCTAGGATGGATATATGGAATTTGTTCAACTGTCTTAATTTCCACTATAGGTCGGTCTGTTACAACACGATTGTTGTGTTGTAAGAAATCCCACATTATAGAAAATTCCTTTGAAAACAAATTGTGTCAAATAGGGAGGAGGTGGTTAGGGACTAGAAAGTGCTTGACATTTTTTTCCTGCAGAATTTGCAAGAACAATTTTTTTTAAAATATTGGAAGTTAAGTTTGATTACTGCAAGCTAAAATTATTGAAAGTTGTAGGTTACATTGTTTAATATAGTATAATTGCACCAATATCAATCAAAGTCATTGCTTGTTAATTTCACTGCCCACAAGCGGTGAAACTAACTGATAGCCTCTATGGAAACAGTTCTTCGTCACTGTGACAGTTTTTTTTAAAAACCAAGACAGTTTTCTGCTCATCAATTTCCAAAGTAACTTAGACACGAAGAACCACAGATGCCGATTTATTTTAAAAAAACGTGGCCGGTCAGGCAGCATCTGTGAAGAAAGTGAATAGGTGATCTTTCAGGTCGGGACTCTGTTTCAGACTGCAGAAGAGTCCCAATCCAAAAAAACACTTTATTCTTAGAATAAAGGGGAGGTCATTTAAGACTGAGGTGAGAAAAATCGTTTTCACCCAGAGAGTTGTGAATTTATGGAATTCCCTGCCACAGAGGGCAGTGGAGGACAAATCACTGGATGGATTTAAGAGGGAGTTAGATAGAGCTCTAGGGCCTAGTGGAGTCAAGGGATATGGGGAGAAGGCAGGCACGGGTTATTAATAGGGGACGATCAGCCATGATCACAATGAATGACGGTGCTGGCTCGAAGGGCAGAATGGCCTCCTCCTGCACCTATTTTCTATGTTTCTATGTTACCACCTATCCATTTTCTCCAACATTTTCTATCCTCCAAAGTAACTCAAGTGGTTTTCTAGTTACCGTTTGAAATAGTTTCATGAACAATTCGGCTTGCATATACAAATAGTGTTCCCCAATTCATCAGTCGCATTATATCCCATTAACATTATGGAAACACACGATATAGCAGAACTACCTGTACTCATAAACTAGATATAATATTCTAAAATAACATACATCTCTTCAGCATCAGCATGATTCACATTCAAATGTTAATTTAATTGTTAATTAAATTCAATATTATCAGAAGACATCCTTACCATTTGGTGTCATAGTCCACTAGCACGTAGTTTTCCATAGCAAGCTTAAGGTCAGGGACTTCTTCACAAACCCATCTGAAATAAAATATGATATATGTTCAGCTTCTTAATAGGCATCTAAGTGGCTGTCAGAATGACACAGCTGCTGCCTCATAGCGCCAGAGGCTTGGGTTCAATCCTGACAGGTGCTGTTTGTGTGGAGTTTGCATGTTCTCCCAATGTATCCTCTGCATGCTCTGGTTCACCCCACTCATCCCAAGGCCATGCAGGTTCTTCCCATGCAATCCCCATAATTAATTAATTAATTCAATCGACCAGGGTATTGAACAAAGATATGCATCATGGCGGTCTTTGCCTGGGGTGGCTGAAAGTATGATTTTAAATGTGCGTGCTCCATTTATCAAGTATTTAACCTGATTCTTTCAGTTTCATTACATTTTAGAACAAATCCTAATTAAAATATACATCTAAATTACAAGAGATAACTGGAATAAAGAATACAAAAAAAATAAAAATAAAACTGCTTCAATTCTTACCGGATGGTTTCGATAATTTCATGAGCAGCGTCATGATGTTTGTCCTACAAAGACAAAAATACAACAATATGACAAATGCAAGATCATTAAGGAGTGAAACAATTTGCTGTGCAATTAATAAGCGAGTTCGGTTTTCCGAAAAACGCAAGGAATCATGGGATTTATCAAAGGTCAACTCTATAAAGAAAAATCAACGTAGCGCTGTCGATACAGTGAGTATAGTTTGGGTCTGATTTTTTTTGTCTTATTTCTAGCTTAGGTGAGACATTCTCAGCAGCTGCACGCACACAGACCCGGCCTCATCCGCAGCCCGGATCGAACCCGGGTCCCCGGCCCCCGCGGAGAAGAAGCACCAACCCCAGCTCATCTCCGCCTCTCCCACCGGACCAACCTACAGCCCTGGACCAACGACACCAGCGGCCTCAGGCCCACAGCCAGCGTGGAGAAGAAGTCAACTCCAGCTCAACCCTGTTCCAACTCCAGAGGACCCCACTCCCGATCGTTCGCTACAGCGACAAGTGCCAGTTCGCCCACGGCGTGGCCAAGCTGCGCTCCCTCAGCCTCCACCCCAAGTACAAGACGGAGCCATGCCGCACCTTCCACACCACCGGTTTCTGCCTCTACGGTACCCGCTGCCACTTCATCCACAACCCCGAGGGGGGAGCGAGGGCCCCGGCCTCATCTGTGCCAGAGCCCCAGCCTGGGCTCAGCCTCGTCCGGCCCGGCGCTCGACTGGGCCGCGCTGCGGGTGGCCTTCAGCCCCGACCTGGAGTTGGTGCTGGCCCGGAATCTGGGCTTGGGCAAGCGAGTGGGAGGTTGCTGCTGCTGCCAGCACCACCAGCACCAGCAGCTCCAGTGGGCGCCCGGCCTGCCCATGACCGGCAGGAGCCCATCTGCAGACTCTCTCTCCGACCAGGTTGACTCCAGCAGCAGCGGCTCCGAGTCGCCAGTCTTCGAACAGGGCTGGCAGCTGCCCATCTTCAGCAGGATCTCGGTGTTGGGCTGAGGGAAGGGGGGTGGAGGTGGAGAAGAGAAATGAATCAGGGTATTGCCTCTCCCAAGCTGTGATTGGGTGTCGTCTCCCATAGGGTGTCACCCTCCCCTCTGGCTTTGTGGGGGCTGTTGTACCCTAGTGTGAAAGACTGGAGGGGGCAAGGGGCCGTGGCATCTTTCCCATTGAGAGAATGCAAGTTTGCAACAGCCACTGGAAAAGGCGAGAGGCACAGCCGACAGTCACCGGCCCGCCAGGGAATGCCCCCCCCCTCCCCCCCCGGCCAGAGCCGAGCCAGCGGACAGGGATGGGGACGGCCCAGCAACAACTCAACAGCACCCGCAACGCCAGAGACCCGACCATGGATGAAACGCAGGCCTGCACACCACAGTTGCCGAGAATGTTTATAGCGAGCGACCTATGACTTGGGCATGCGCAGTCGGAATACCGAACTCACTTATTAAATGCAGATACTCCTTTGACAAATAAGGTATGGACTTAAAATATGGATGTGCAGAAGTCCCTTAATAATGGTTTAAATCTTAACTGGGTGCAGCTCAAATACACAGGAGTGCCTAAAATATTTGCAATATGAATACTAACACTAAACTGAAATACATGTAGGTTAGTTAGCGGCAAGCGTACGCCAGCCAGTTAGGTCACACGGATTTGCTCTGACCGCACCTCATATCGATAAATCTGCCAAATACAATATGGTAATCTCAAACCTTGAAAAAATAATTTCACATTGTTTACTGAGGGTGGTGGTTGTGAGAGTGAATAGATCGGGGTGGGAAGAGGCAATGGAAAGGAGCCTTTGAGGATTTGCATTATAGAAGAAAGGAGCTTCCTGGTTTTAATTCTTAAATGGTCCAGCCCTAGTTGCAATATACTCTATTAATCAGAAGTCATCCAAAGGACAGATTTTGCACAGACACTCTACTAAATACTTGTCAATACAAATACCTTGGTTAAATCACCTTCAACAATTTGAGCTAAAAGGAAATGCAACTCATGTCTGCCTCATTTCATAGATTTTTTCCAATCATGTCTGAAATCTTTTGAACCATAGTGCCATTCTGGAGATTGCTATATTTGTCTCCAAGTCTCAAATGTCCTCCAATATGCACTATTCCGAACCGAATACAAATTCCAATAGTCAATCTGCTAGAGACGAAGATCAGTTTGCCATTAGCTTAAGTATGAATCTTATGTCCAAAGTGGATGACATCATAATTTACAGTGGTCCAGAACTTGCTGATAAATACCATAGCTCTACTTGAAAATGCAACCAAGTTCTGATTTCAGCTTAAACCTATCAAAAGACAAAAATACCAGAGGAATCTGTTGCCAAACACCCCCACTGGATTATCCATGGAGTCAGCAAAGCACAACGTGCATGGGATCTCCATGCCTACTCATCTGAACAGAGATTTTAGGGCTCCAAGGAAGAAAGGTAAGAATAAGGCATCTTATTCCTCAGCCATTATGTGGATCAGGCTTGCACAGATTTTAGGAGCCAAACTTGAATTCAAACTTAAGGCAAATTTAAGTTCAATCTTTTGAAAATGAATTCAGTGAGTAAGACTAAAACCAGTCTTAGGCAGCAAGTGACAAATTTATACACAGCAAAATCTGGTCCCTTAATTCCATCTGCCACTGTATCTGTCATCTCTCATTCAGTTTACATTCCCTTTGATGTTTACAGCTGTGTCGCAATATCATCTGCAAATTTGGATTTATTATAATTTCATCATCAGTTCCTATTAAATTAATCTAAGATTCCTTTGTGCAGGTTCTTAAATTTCTCTGCAGAAAGAACAAAGTTTGGATAAAAAGGAAATGTTGGAAATATGTAAAAGGCAACAGATTCAATAAAACAAATCTATGAAAAATTAACGTGGATCAATCAATAAAAGAATCAGTTAACATTGCTTGACCTTGTTAACATTGTTTAACAAATGGTGAACGTGGTTTTATGATCTTTCGTCAAAAGAAGAAAAGGTGAGAAAACAAGCATGTTTTAAGATGTAAAGCAGGGAGAGGGTTGGAGAGAACAAAGGGAATGTCAATGACAGTGGACACCAAGGCAATCCAGAGGGTATTGAATAGAATGGTGTGTGAAAGAGGGCGGCAAAGGTTTGTTAACACCAACTGCTTTGTCCAATGAGACGCAGGAAAACAGAGCAAAACAAAATACTGGAACTGAGTGTTAATTGGAAATATTAAATAAAATAATATTCTGGAAGTCAGGTGGCATTTCTGAAGGAAGTAAACAAAATTAATCAACATTACAGGTCAAGGACCTGGCGGCGGAACTGGTCAGTTTTGACACACACTGGAAAGGTTGGCTATCCGATTGCTGAATTTATTGTCGAGTCCCACTCAATAGCTGCAAATGGCCGTCTCAGAGGATGATGCGTGCTTATGCTTGTGTTATGCTTCATTGGAGCAGTGCGAGCTTTTAAGAAAGAGATCAGAGTTTGAATGGGATGGAGAATTAAAGTGACAAGCAACTGGAAGCTTATGGTTGTCCCTGTGAACGGAAGAGTTCTACAAAGAAGTCACCTAATCTGCATCTGATTTCTCCAATATAAATACGACAACAAAGTGAGCACTGAATGTTGCTCGTTAAATTGATATACAAGTAAATCACTACTGGTTTCCCTGAATGGTGGGCAGAACAAAGTTAGAAAGGAGAGTGTTACAAGAGAAGGTACAGCGGTGAGTTGTTCAGGGCTTGGAAGACTAAAAGATAGAGTTGAGGAGGGGGCTGCTCTTAAACTTTAACTACTACCTTCTCTCTACACAATTGCTGAGCATTTTCAGCATTTGATTGTAGATTTCCAACATCTGCAGTTAATTGCTTTTTAATCAGCAAAGTTTTAATTTAATAAAGTACCTAACATTATTGCCTACTTGTCTTTAATAACCTGCGTTGTCCCTTCATTAAGGGAGAAAAACCTTGTACGGTTTTAACATTTGCACATTTTAATAGCAGCATTTTGTATCTCACTGCACTCTCTGCACCTGTTGTTTCTCCAATTCATTTTACTTTGACATGCCTCAGTCTCCCCTTGGATCCTTAAGTGGTGCCTTTGCACTATTGTGGCTAAATTCTGGATTTGTATAGTCAGAATTTTGACCATACATCCTTTGATCTTCACGGATATCCCCAACAGGTGTTCATAAGTTTTCCATTAATTGATTCACATGGTTTGCGGTCTATTTCTCACAGTGAAAAAACTCTGGCCCGCTTCCTACAAACTCTAAATCAACTTCAAATCAAATTTTGATCACGTTATTACTTGTATAGGGTCAATCAACACAGGTTCATCAATCATGAAATGCAACGTGTCCCAGTTCAATCTCTTCAGATCACACCCCAACAGCAGAGTCGGCTGCCAGTGTGGCAGTACCGTGGTGTACACACAGGAGTGAAAAGGCCCAGAATTTCCTCGCGGCAATCGCAGCAGTTCGCCTAGCTGTATCAGAGTGCTGCCTTAACATCCCGGCATGACAACTCTAGCATCTGGTTGTGCTCAAAACATACAACAGTTCAAAAGTGGACATCCAGGAGTCATTCAGTGTGGACCATCAGCAACAGAAATGTACTCCACTGTTAATGTAATAAGAAACCCCAGCCTATTCCTCATGTTAATATTACAATCTAACCAAGGGATCAATCCTGCTACAAGACTACAGAAAAGATCAACACCATAAATTAATTTAAAAATGGAGTGCCAACCTGGTGAAGCCGCCACATAAAACTACATGCATGGTAAAGAGCAAAACTAACCAGGACTAACCAATGCCAAAAAGAATGCATCGGATGAATGCTCTGTAGCTCAGTTAAATTCAGGAGGTGAAACATGAAACAGTTAATACGATGAAATGCTAAGAACATCCCTATACTCCACCATGGAACAATCCAGCGAGTGCTGAACACAAGGGTAAAGAATTTACAAACATGTTCAGCCAGAAGTCCCAAGTGGATGATCCATCAAACGCCTCCCGAGATCACAACCATTATAGAAGTCAGTCTTCTGCAGTATAATTCAGTCCATGCGGTATAAAGAAACAGCTGAGAGCCCAGGAGACTGTCAAAACCCTGAGATTAGACATTGTGATTATAGTAGTAAAGATTTGTGTTCCAGAACGAGCTGTCCCAATACACTGGCAATGCTGATCAACACGAGCAATGAGAAAAATTGCCTACATTATGTCCTGACCACAAAACACAAGAGACATCCAATTTGGATGATTATCACCAGGTCTACTCTCAATCATCGTTTTAATGAAATATTTCATCAGCAATACTATCAAGTTGATCGTGAGCTTGACAATTTCTATATTTTCATACATTTTGTAGCTCCAGTGAATCAGAAAAGTCACAAGTGCCACAATCCAATTTCTCATAATTAACAGAGATCTCAAAATCATTTTAAGTAGATGCAATATTTAAGTATGTGCAATTTATTTAATTGTGCTTGGAAATATCTTCCTCAAATTTTATATTCTTGGTCATGGAAAATAAGATGCAATCTACACGTGTGGGCGTTTGATGGATAGAAGGTAACCAAAGTAAAGTAAGCAAGAAACGTTTTGTCTCCATTGTGAAGTCACATCCAATACTTTTGGACAAAAGTAAATTCCACATCTAAAAATGTACAAGCTACATGCACTTCGCCAAACCATTTCCCATTGGGAAAGAGATATTTTAATTTCAATTTTAACATGGACATAAGGTATTTGGCAGAAACAATGCAAGATTATTTGTATTGGTGAAAATTTGAAGTTTGTGGCGTTAAATTGACAATTTCAATGAAATCAGCAAAGCTGTGGAGGACCAAATTGCTGGATATTCATAGAATATAGAATATAGAATGCAGCTCCAAAGAATCAGTAATGTCACAAACCCCATAACTAAGAGACCTCAAAAACATTTTAAGTACAGTCCCCTCCATAATGTTTGGGACAATGACCCATCATTTATTTATTTGCCTCTGTACTCCACTATTTGAGATATGTATTAGAAAAAATGGGGGAAACCGCTTTGGTCGCCTCCTCCATGGAGAGGCGACTTTTTCCATGTCGCCTCCCCCGTGGCCGAACATCGAGGATCGGTGCGCCCTTTCCCGGAGAAACGCCCTGGGCTTCAGCAGCTGGCGCAGCCAGAGGCGAGCGCTCTGTTCGCTGGCCCGCGGCAGTCTGAAGCTGAGCAATCTGGCAGAGCAATACAGGCCTGGCAGAGCAATACAGGTCTGCGGAGCTCCAGTTGGCGCGGCGTCCAGAGCCTGGGATCCTTCATTGTGGACCCCGGAGATGAGCTCCGGCCGGCGGCCAACTTCTGGCTGCGGGTGACTTACCATCCAGAGCGGGGTCCCTCACCGGGGGTCCCTGGAGAGGAGCTCCGACCGCAGGCCCTGCGGTCTGCGGTTCTTCTAGCTGCAACGCGGTGGGGACTTTAGATCTTCGACCGCTGGCCTGCACCATCTTGAAGCTGCGGTCTCCAGCGGGGAGGCACCGATGCAGGACTTAGCTGGACCTACCTTGTCTGCACATCTGGACGCCCGCAGCGGCGACTGCAGAGTGTTGTGGTCCCGAGCACGGGGGAAAATGGAGGAGGACTGACCAAACTTTGAACCTTCCACCAAAGTGATGAATGCTGTGGGGAATGTTTATGTTAAACTTTTTGATTCAGTATTGTGTGTTTTTTTTTTAAATTGTATCACTGCTGGCAAATTCATTTCACTGCACTTTAAGTGCAAGTGACGAATAAAACGTGACTTGATCATTAAGAAGAGCATTGCTGAGCTTACTAATCGCAAAGGAACTGGCAAGCCAAGGAAGACCTCCACAGCTGATGACAGAAGAATTCTCTCTATAATAAAGAAAAATCCCCAAACACCTGTGACAGAACAGAAACACTCTTTAGGATTTATCAATGACCACTGTCCGCAGAAGACATCATGAACAGAAATACCGTGGCTACACTGCAAGGTGCAAACCACTGGTTAGCCGCAGAAATAGGATGACCGGGTTACAGTTTACAAAAAAGTACTTAAAAAGAGCAACCATAGTTCTGGAAAAAGGTCATGTGGACAGATGAGACAAAGATCAACATATCAGAGTGATGGCAAGAGCAAAGTATGGAGGAGTGAAGGAACTGAAGGCCCAAGATCCAAAGCATATCACCTCATCTGTGAAACACGGTGGTGGGGGTGTTATGGCCTGGGCATGTATGGCTGCTGAAGGTACTGGCTCACTTATCTTCATTGATGATACAACTGCTGATGGTAGTAGCATATGAATTCTGAAGTGTATAGACACATCCTTTCTGCTCATGTTCAAACAAATGCCTCAAAACTCATTGGCCGGCAGTTCATTCTACAGCAAGACAATGATCCCAAATATACTGCTAAAGCAACAAAGGCGTTTTTCAAACCTAAAGAATGGTAAATTCTTCAGTGGCCGAGTCAATCATCCGATCTGAACCCAATTGAGCATGCCTTTTATATGCTGAAGAAAAAACCGAAGGGGACTAGCCCCCAAAATAAGCATAAGCTAAAGATGGCTGCAATACAGGCCTGGCGGAGCATCACCAGAGAGAGAGAAGACACCCAGCAACTGGTGATGTCCATGAATCGCAGACCTCAAGCAGTCATTGCATGCAAAGGATATGCAACAAGATACTAAACATGACTACTTTCATTTACATGACATTGCTGTGTCCCAAACATTATGGTGCCCCGAAATGGGGGGGGGGGGGAACTGAGTATAAACACTGCTGTAATTTCTACATGGTGAAAACAAAATGTATAAAAATAGCCTTTATTAAAATCTGATAATGTGCACTTTAACTACATGTGATTTTTTTCTATTACAAATCTCAAATTGCAGAGTACAGAGGCAAATAAATAAATGATGGGTCTTTGTCCCAAACATTATGGAGGGCACTGTATATGCAATATCATTCAATTCATTTCAGACCTTAGAAATATATCCCTCCAATTTTATGGAAAAAACAGATCAGCGTCAAGAGAGGACCAAACTTACGCTACAACAATTTTAAGTTTGGGGGACAGCAGTAAATATATTAGCAATAAAAATTGAATATAATTTTTCTAAAAACAAAATTACTCAAAAACACAGCTTACAGGTCTTGCAACTGGCATGCTAACACAACTTCCGAAATATCCATCATAAATCCATCACATAAAGCAGAGAATATCAGTGGTCTAGAAGCCAAATGCGAAGGGAATGGGAGATTGAATAAATCAATAAACAATATACTTACATACCAGACTGCAGAGTCAATATGAAATTTATTGGACCTTTGAACATTTCAGATATGGCAGATATCACATTTTTTCCTTGTCCAAGCTTTTATTACTACTCTCCAAAAGAAGTGTCCTAACAATAATAAACGAGTTCAGTATTTCAACTGCACATGCCCATGTCATAAGTCATAGGTCATTCGCGATAAGCATTCTCGCCAGCCGAGCTGCTGCGTGTAGAGAGACCTGTGTTTCATCCGTATTTTCCTGTTTTGCTTCTTTGAGGTAAGAAAATACAGATTTCAAAACTATTAACTAGGTGTATTTATGGTTCATTTGAACAAAACTATGACAATTTTGTTGGTTTTATTGCTTTACTAGACCAAGTGCAGACCCGTTGGGTCTGCTCCCCCAATGGTGTGATTCCCCCAACCCAATATTCCACCATGCACCCGTCTCCTCCAATGGAACTGAAGCCGTTCTCAAAAGTAAGATTCCAGCACTGCCCTGCCTCTTTAAAAAAAAAAATCCAATTGCACCTTCCCTGCCTGCTGCAGCTGTGAAAAGTTCAGTGTTCCTGTCTTGCAACTCTGTTTCGAAGTGTGTTGGAAGCTGATAGGAAGGTGCAGCCGTCAACGAATCAAAAGGCAGGAAGGGATCCGTACTGCAGGCGGACGGATTTGAGTTTTATATATTAATAGAAGATAGATAGATGCTTAGGTGTTTTATTGCTTTATGCTTTGGAGCGTATAACTGTTATACTAGCGTCTCAAACTAACTGCCATGTTCAGTAGACATAATATTACTTAAAGCTCATTGCAGTTATTAGTCTGCCTGGTAAGAACTTCAGCAAACAAACTTTTATAGTATTCTGTGATATATTTGGATTTGTTCACTCCTAGCGGCATAGTAATGTAACTCTCACTCTCGCTACTGCCGTTGCAGTGTCAACCCTTGTGGGTCCATCATTTACATGCCGCTGGAAATTAAATCTCGCCCCACACTCTATCTCACATTCATCACGAACAGCCACCCACTACAATAGGTGGAATGGTCTTTCTTTTGTTAATCCTGCCCACAGTTTCCGATGGGGCCATTTTCACAGACTTAACCATGACCGGCCGCGTTTAACCAGGGTTCTAGGAACTCGACATCTGATGGGGATGAGGAGGGTTCCAGAGGAAAGGCAGGGACAACTTAGAATCCGGCAGCATAGTGGCACTGTTAATGGATTCATTCAACAGTGAGTTCAGTTCAGAAAGAACACACGCCGGTAGAACAGCAGCCACTGGTTCAGGAAATCGATCCAATTATTGAACAACAGGCGGTGGAATCCGTCTGTGACAGACTCCAGTGAGACGTGTCCATAGGAGCGGGTGTTCACTCTGATCAATAACTCAAGCACAGTGAACTTCACAATGTAAAACCATTTTAGTCAAAACTGGCCCGGAGGGCTGCCTTGCCCGAGCACTGGGACAACTCTGGGCAAGGTCCCACTGAAGGTAAGAACAACATTCGAATCACTTAAAAAACACCTTTTTTAAAACACCTGCAGGCTGGATGATTTCAGGTTACAGGCCGGATCCAGCCCGTGGGCCGTAGGCTGCCGACCCCTGTCTTAACAGTACATTGACATCACCTGTAGGCAAAGCATCAGCCCACATCACACTGATACAGTCGCTGCCTGCCTCAGATTAAATATATTTTTACACATAAATCAATAAAGATAAGAAAATGTTTCAAACACAAGTAATATTTTCTTATTCCAGTAGCAAACAAATTAAGGATTAAATGAAAATAATAAATTCTTTAACTTTTTGAATATCTCATAGTTGCAGATTAATGAACTGAACTAAAACTGGGACTGTGCAAATAGCGTGTGAACAGCAGAAGAAAGGAAGCTATTGAGTTGACAGAATTCTAGATTAATTCATTGGTAGAATAGTTAACAATTTATTCACAGTTTATACAGCGCTGCATTCGCTTTTTTTCCCCCCGAATGACCTTTGACAAATCCCATAATTCCTTGCGTTTATCGGAATACCGAACTTGCTTATTCTTAAAATGCTCCATTTCTCAAAAGTAAAATTTAGCAACTGATGTAGCATATTATAGTTGGTATCTGATTATGCATTCGAAAGCCACTTGAGGCTAACAGCCCTTATACATTTATAAAACTAACCTTTAAATTTTAGCTGATGATGAATACAATTCTTTGAGATTACTGCACACTGGGCACTTAAACAAAAAAATTCAAAGTATTTGATGAATTACCCTATGAAATACCATTGATAGATTAAAGCCCAGATTAATGGTCAAAATGGCCAAGTAAAAAGTCACAATTACTCATTAAGGGATTATTTTGGATTGTGACTCACCACCAATTCTGTAATCCTTACCATTCTACGTGTAATTAAAATGATTAAAAATTCCAAAAATAATACTTCTGCGAACAGTGCTCAGGAGTAATAATGGACCATGCTCAGATTAATAAAAATGGAAAGATTATCAAGGACAAGGCAGCAGTACAGTACAAATTCAATGGTGCCTCAGGATTAAGGATGACTTGCACTTGCTTCCCTTTGCAATGTGGGAACCAGACCATTCCGCAAATGGGGAAAGGAGATATCCGATGGAACAGATGGTGTAAAGTGGTATGCTGTTATCCCGTTTCATTTGCTCTTCTGTGTGCTCCCAACGGATGGACTCCCAAGATCTGAACACCATGCCAAATGAAACCTCTCTGCTTCGAGTAGTCTTGGATTAGGGAATCCCAGGAGTCCGTGGAGGTGTCTTGTTTTCCCCAGGTTTTGAGAGCATCCTTGTCAGAGGAAGCTCTGTCCACTTGATAATCTCTTTCAATAGCAAAGTTTAGAATAAAGTGCGGATTGAGCACTCAAAAGTTGTAACCTGGCCAACAGAGCCAAAAAAGTGTAATTACATTTTCAATGGTGGGAATGTCGACCCAATATTGATTTACTTATCTTTTCTATGGAGTAAGAGGATTTTGTAAATACCTCGCAAGCAGCATCTTTTCAGTGACGCCTGCTGTAGGTAGTCCATGTCTCAGAAACACATGCAAAAGGATCTTTGCTTTGGTGGTATTGATCAGGGAGGACAAGACCCAGTTCCCAGAGTTTGATGATGAGTTTGGAAAGGATGATGGGTGTTGAACACAGTGCTGTAGTCAATGAACAACACACCAACATACATATTCCTGTTGTCCAAGTGATCCAGCACAGAATAGAGAGCAACATCACATCCACTATCAATCTGTTCTGGCTGTAGGCAATTTGAAGTTGGTCCAGGTCATTGTTGAGGCAAGAGTTGACTTGCATCATAATCAACCCCTCGAATCACTTCTTCACATGGAAGAGAGTGCCCACTGGCCTGTAATCATTGAGATTACTTGCTCTTCTAGGGGCTCCAGAATCACAGAGGTACAAAAGTAAGTGGGGAGTAAGTACCTTGGGTTGTGGTAGTAAGAGGTTGAAGATGTCCACATAACTTCATTCATGTTGATCCGTGCAGCTTTTTGGCCAGGTGCACCAACTCAATTTACAAATTCACACGCAACACCACCGTAGTGGGTCAGAGATCAAATAATAACGAGACGGAATACAGGAATCAGATTATAACCTGGGTGTCAAGATAACAACCTTTCTCCCAATGTCAGCTAGACAAGGACGTAGTGATCGACTTCAGGAAGCGAAGTGGTACACATCGATGGCGCTGAAGTAGAGATAGTTGAAAGCTTCAGGTTCCTAGGAGTAAATATCACTAACAACTTATCCTGGGCTAGCCAGATCGAAGCAATGGCAGAAGAAAACACAAACGCCTCTACTTCCTTAGAAGGCTTATGAAGTTCAGCATGTTCACAACATCTCTCACCAACGTCTACAGATACACCACAGAAAGCACTTTATTGGGATGCACCGCAGGACCACAAAAAAATTGCAGAGAATTGGGGACGTAGCCTAGATCAACACACAAACTAATCGCCCTTGCATTGAAATCCATCTACATTTCATGCTGCCACGGCACAGCATAATCAAGGATGAGTCTCACACTTCCACTTCTCCCCTCTCCCAATAGACAAGAGGTACAGAAGTGTGAAAACACTTGCCTCCATAATCAGGGACAGTTTTGTCCCAGCTGTTACCAGGCAACTGAACCATAGAATCACGAACCAGAGAACAGTCCCAAGCTACCATCTACCTCATTGGAGACCCTCTGACTATCTTTAATTCGACTTTACTTTGCACTAAACATTATTCTCTTTATCCTGTTTCTGTGCACTGCAGACAGCTTGATTGTAATTATGTATAGTCTTTTCGCTGACTGGATAGCATGCAACAAAACGTCTTTCACTGTACCTCGGCACACATGACAACAATTAAACTAAGACCAGACGCTTTCCAAGGGTTCACTGTTGGTGGTCTCGGAGATTGAGATCACAGGGGCGTTGGAGGCCATGGGAGGGCTCGTGAAAATAAATCATTTTTCTCTCTTTTGAAGCAAGATTCCAAAATCGAGAATGCCCGTGTAACGGTCTTATTATTTAATAAAAGTAGTATTAAATTAGATGGATATATTGTTTCCAAGACTTTAAACAAACAGAGCAGCTGGGCCAGATGCTCCCCACCCGGGTCCTCAAGCAATGTGTTTTGCAAGCACTGCAAGCATATTTTCCAAAAGCTCACTGCACTGTGGGATGGTCCTCACAGAATCTGGAAAGACACGAATCATCTGGAAAACACATGAACACTGGTATCCCATGGGGACCGATGTCAGGTGCATGGATCTTCACACATAATCTGAATAGGGGTGGGGGATAAAGAGATCCCTCAACAAGATTTGAGTGTGTCAGGGCAAAGGGGATATGTGTGTGCTAGAACAATTAACTCATGTTTGGCTTGGACAAAACTCAAAGTAAAGTGGGTGGGTGAATACTCAACAAACAACCCTCAATAAATAAGTACGAAAAAAGCGGAGAGATCTAAACACTGTAGTACAAATATCTCTGAACATACATAAGCAATAACATAAAAACAGATAGAGCTGGGGTGCTTTGCTGGCCTAGGTATTTCATACAATTTCTTATTGTATATCTGGAGTTTGTACAATACCCGAGCTCTATACCTTGTTGCAGCGTCACAGTGTTACAACATGTAAACAGAGCCTTCCGCCCATGCCGACCATCGATGACCTGTTCGCACTAGTCTATGTTATCCCACTTTCTCATCCAATCCCTACACACTAGGAACAATTTAGTGGCCAATTAACCTACAAACCTGCACGTCTTTGGGATGTGGATGGAAATTGGATGACCCAGAGGAAATCCATGCAGTCACGGGGAGAATGTGCAAATAGGTCGTGGGGGCGCTGCAAGCCGGCAGTCCTGCCAGCAGCGTGTTAGTTTTTTCTACTTCTTTGTTGTTTTAGTGTGTTTTAATGTATGTGTTTAATGTTTCCCTGTGTGTTTTGTGTGTGGGGGGGGGGGGTAAGGGGGAAACCGCTTTGGTCGCCTCCTCCACGGAGAGGCAACTTTTTTCATGTCGCCTCCCCCGTGGCCTAACATCGAGGATCGGTGCGGCCTTTCCCGGAGACGCGCCCGGGCTTCAGCTGCGAGCGCAGCGTGGACTCTCGTCGCCGAGCGGGCGAGCCCTCACCAGGGCTTGCCAAAGGGGAGCGGTCCGTTCGCTGGCCCGCGACAGCCTGAAGCCGGGGTCTGCAGAGCTCCAGCTGGCGCGGTGTCCTGGGCCTGAGATCCCTCGTTGGGGACCCGGGAGGAGAAGAGCTCCGACCGCAAGTCTGCGGCCAACTTCTACCGCGGGCGCGGCGTGGACTTACCATCAGGAGCAGGGTCCATCGCTGGGGATCCCCGGAGGGGAGCTTCAACCGCCGGCCCTGCGGTCTGCAGTGCTTCCGGCTGCAGCGCGGCGGGGACTTTTAAATCTTCGACCGCGGGCCTGCGGCCTACACCAACCTGAAGCCGCGGTCTCTGGTGGGGTGGCACCGATTCAGGACTTACCCGGACTTTACCCTGTCTACTCATCTGGACGCCCGCAGCGGCGGCTGCGGAGGTTTGAGGTCCCGACCACGGGGGAAAATGGAGGAGGACTGGCCAAATTTTGTGCCTTCCATCACAGTGATAAATACTGTGGTGGATGTTTTATGTTAAATTTTCATTGTGTTTTTGTGTGTTCTTTTTCATTGTACCGCTGCTGGCAAATTCATTTCACTTGCACTTTATATGCAAGTGACGAATAAAACTGATTGTGAACTGCACACAGACACCACCTAAGATCAGCATCAAACCCTATCCCGATTCTCTGGCACTGGAGGCAGCAGTTCAACCAATTGCGCCACTGTGCGTCCATATTACTTAATCCGCCCTTTCTGCCCTGGGCCTCCCCCAAGACCACAGTGAGGCCCACCGTAAATTGTAGGAGCAGCACCTCATATTTCGCTTTGGGCAGTTTACACCCCAGCAGTATGAACATTGACTTCTCCAATTTCAGGTAGTCCCTGCTTTCGCCTCCCCTTCCCAGCTCTTCCTCAGCCCACTGTCGCTGCCTCTTCCTTTCTTCTTCCCACCCTCCCCCCCCCCTCACATCAGCCTGAAGAAGGGTCTCAACCCGAAACGTCGCCATGTCTTTCGCTCTATGGATGCTGCCTCACCCGCTGAGTTTTTCCAGCATTTTTGTCTACCGTTCATGTTACTAATGTAAGTTTAGAGATGTTTGTACTGTGATGTTTAGATCTTTTTTCCCCACCTTTTAATACCTCAAAATACTGTTTTGGTTTTGCAACAGACATCAGAAAAAGTGCAGAAGAGGGCAATAAAGAATTCCTAGTAAAAACAATAAAATATAGATGAATGAGTTGGATCCTAGACAAGCATGGACTTTGGCCTGATCACAGCAGGTTTATAACCCGTTTCAAGATTAACTGTGCTTCAGTTTACAGTCTGTTCCAATTATATAAGTTAATCAAGGACAAGGCTTAACTTTAAATTTTGCAATTCAGAATTAGGTTAGAAGTCAGGAGTTTCGTCCCCCTCCCCCCAGAGAATAATGGACTTCAGACTTCTTGAACAGACTGCTGACTTGTGCCGTGAAAGCCAACTTACTGAATCACATCAGTTTGTGCTTGAAGATCTCCCTGATCATCTCAAATCAACTTTTGAAACACTTATGCATGCATCTCAGGAAATTCAAAGCCAGACCAAGACTCTAGATGAGCTCTAATCATCTTTATAGGTTGGAAGTGGTGGCGCTGTTGACAGCTGCGTCTGTTTTTACTTTTTTTGTTGTTTTCTTTTGTCTTGTTCTAGTTAAAGTTTAGTTTATTAGGTTGTGTGCATGTGTCGTGGGGGGGGGGGGGGGGGGGTGAAACATGTTTTTTTGTCTCTTCCTTCGGGGGAATGCGACTCTTCTTGTCATATCCCCCTTCTCTGCCTCCGTCTGCGCTGAGGCCTAATGGCGGAGTTAACTGCGACCTCAGAGCCAGCCAGGACATACCAACGCGAGGCTGGCCGAATTCAGGGCTGAGGCGACGTTCCGGCGTTGGCGACCTGAATTTGGGGCTCGGCCGCGGGCCCAGTGGACGGCATCATCGGGAGCTCGCAGGTCACAGGTTGGTGACCTGTTTTTCCGGAGCTCCCACAACTACAGCTGCGTCTGCTGGACTGGCGGGCTTCGGCAGCTTCTACCACCCCGGGCCACGGAGCTTGAACCGGCCCATTCGCGGAGCTCGGTTGAGCCGCGGGACTTATTCACCATCACCTGGTGGGGTCACAACATCTGAAGCCTGGATCGCTTCAGCGCAGAGGGAGAACAAGGAGGGAAGAGACTTTAAGACCTTTGCCTCCATCACAGTGAGGAGGTGCCTGGTTGTGTTTATTGTATGTTTTGTAATTTATTATTATATGTATGACTGCAGGCAACGGAATTTCGTTCAGACCGAAAGGTCTGAATGACAATAAAGGAATCCAATCCAATCGAAAGTGATATTCCACATTTCCAGTGCTCAAATTTCTCATGTCTTTCGTTTCCTTTCCCAGAACAAAATATGGCATGAGGGAGAACGGACAGTTTTATTTTGTGATACACAATTTATCAGGCTATAGGAGACAAGTTGGCAGAACTAGGGAGACTTCACTTGTCCATTATTGAATTTAGTCTTCTTTCCATCCTTGCATTTTCTATTTAATAGTGGTCTACCTATTCTTCATTCACTTTCTCACTATCAGCCACTCTCCGTGGATCTGGGATTCCTCCATAGAATACTTTTACATGATCTCTCTCATTACCTTCAGAAGTTTTTGAATGACGTAATTTCTATCCTTTTCGGCTCCACCCTTTCGACCTATTTTATCTAATCTTCTTCACATGCAACATTCAATAACCTCACATACAAGGTACTCCAGCACATCCTGCTTGTTCTATGAATGCAGCTCAAAGTCTAATAATGACATTTGGGTAACAGACAACTCCTCCTTACACTCAGTGTACAAATCTAATTCTCTGCTACATCAATGACAATAATAGTTAGCAACTACACCATTTCTCCAGAAGTTCTAAAACTCAAAAAGATGGGGAATTTGCCAAAAGTTTTGTTAATTTCCAGCATTTTCTAAAAACATTTCTGCATTCCCATCTAATAACCTGACAGTGAATAGAAAGGAACTGTGGATGCTGGTACATACCGAAGATAGACACAAAGTGCTGGCGTAACTCAGCGGGTCAGGCAGCATCTGGAGAAAAAGGATAGGTGACGTTTCAGATCAGGACCATTCTTCAGATGGTCCCGACCCAAATCATCACCGATCCTTTTGTTCTAGAGATGCTGCCTGACCCGCTGAGTTATGCCAGCGCTATGTCTATATTTAATAACAGGACAGTACATGGTTCACTCAGCACAATACAGATTTTCCTAAAAATTGAGGAATCTATTGTATTTACAGCAACAAAAAAATTAAAACAAAGGCAGCTTCACGATTAAACACTACAAAGACCAAATTATTAAGCCTCTGGAGAATTCTTGTAAAAAATTTAAGCAGTCCCATAACAATGGAAATCTCAGAAAATGTAGAGAAAACTTTGTTTTACTGCATAAATACAGCATATTTCCACATTGCACATAATGATCAACTACAATTACAAAAGCGAAAATCAAAATAAACCAACCATTATAAATAAAATCTAATTAAAAAATAAGCAGTGCAGTATTGATTAAACTGAAGACAAGAAAATGCACGTACTGAAATAAGAAAAACTATGTGCTAAAGAAAATCCGCATGCCACACATCTGTCAATGGGAATGGTCAGGCGATGTTTTAGGTTAGAATCCTTCATAACAAAGAAGGGTCCAATCTCATAACATAGATTGTCCATTGCCCTTCACAGATGCTGTCTTGCCTGCTGATTAACTTATATGTTTGCAGACAATGAGGCAACATCCAAACCACTTTGCATAGTTTAACAGATAGTTCAATTTATTATAAAGTGGGGACTACCGGCTTTCAAGGACTGCGATGGCTTATGATCAACTGAGTAAAAGTACTAGTTGATATGCCCCAAAGGCAAACCAACTCCACTTGGCCATCAGCTCCAGACTTAAATGAATGATAAGAAGGGATTAACAAGTGTTTCACTGCTGCCTAATTGTATTCTGGAAACTACACAAATTACAGATGTATGTCAGTATGTTTCAACTAATGAGGATGTGTCTATCAAAATTTACTGCTTTTAGTTTAGTGATACAGCATGGAAACAGGCCATTTGGCCCACGCCGACCAGCGATCCCCGTAAACTAGCACTATCCTACACACTGGGGACAATTACCAAAGTCAAATTAACCTACAAACCTGCACGTCTTGAGTGTGGGAGAAAACCAGAGCACCCAGGGAAAACCTACGTGGTCACGGGGGGAACATTAAAACAGCACCCGTAGTCAGGATGGATCTCGGGTCTCTGGTGCTGTAAGGCAGCAACTCTTGCCGCTGCACCGACCTTGAGGCCATGCATGGAGGTAGCCTCCTTGTGGAAATACCTCAATACTAAAAATCAACACTCAACAATGTCTTCAAGAGAAAAAAAACATGCACAGATGCCTGTTAAGCATATCCAAGCACTTAGCTCTGCAATTCCAACTATAAATCTCATTCCCACTCAGCAACCCTGCTCAGTCAACCAATTTCATAAAACCTGTATTGTATTTTTAAACAAAACCTTCTATCACATGCACACAATTTCCTTCATGATCATACTAGCAGCTTGGGAAACTAGATAGACAACGTATAGTTTACATAGACAGCAGATAATGAAATCTTGAGCAAAGATTTGTGTGCACAATAAGTGCTGGCAAACTCCACGGACCAGTCAGCATCTGTGAAAGGGAATGGACAGATTATGTCTTAGGTTGGGAACCTTTGGACTGATTTCCTTCCAACCCTCCTCCAACCAAGTACCTCCAGCACCGTTTTTTGCACATTATTTTTATTTATATTTGCGTTGAGGCAAAAGTTTATTTTGTTTATTTATTTAATGCAATATTATGGATAATTCTTTATAATATATTGAGAATTGTTAAAAGTTTTTCCAAATGGAGAGAGCTCTAGATAAATATTATTACCATTGCTTAGCAATATAACCTCCAAGCAAAGTTAAATTTCACTGGTATCATCTTAGGTCACACTTTTAATCTGGTGTGTGCTGGTACCTATATTTATCATAAAACATCACTCTATCCCACAAAAGAGACAAGGACTTGTAAGTGGGATACCCATATTGATACATATTAGAATATTCCATGAAATTGAACGTAATATTAACGTTGCCCATTACTCTAAAACAAGACAGGCACGAGGCTTTAGCTCAAAACTTTGTGGGAGGCAAGAACCAAAACATGAAAGGTACATTTTGTTTTTGTGTAACATCACAGTTCTAATTTTCACTACTTGGATCCTCAAAACAAGCTTCACAAGAGAATCATTTTAAGTTTAAGTCACTAAGTAATACTTGAACCATAAGCCACAATAAGTTTAATTAACTCCTGCTGAAACTTGCCAAGTGTTTATCTCCCTTTCACATTTTTCCAAAAAACAAAATGGAATGTAACACCTTGTAGTTACGTGTATTCTGCACAATAAAGTAAATTGTGTAAATAACAGCTAACCCGTGACATGAAGAAAAATAAATGCAGGCAAGACCAATAAGCCCCTCGCACACATTGCATCTTTTCATTAGGTCATGGCTGATCTTTGATTGGTGTTGGTTTATTATTGTCACATGTACCAAGATACAGTGAAAAGCTTTGTTTGGATGCTCCAGTCAAACCATACTATACACGAGTACAATCAAGCCATTCACAAGTACAACAGGTAGTGCAAAAAGAGAAAAAATACCAGAGTGCAGAATGTAGTGTTACAGTGTTGTAACATTGCAGGTACAGAGAAATTGCAGATTAAAACAGAGTGCAAGGCCACAATCATATTGGTTAGGAAATCAGAACGGCACCCTTAATTAATGAAAGGACTGTTGCGTAGACTGATAACAGCAAAAAAAAAAAAAAAGCTGTTCCTTAATCCGGTGGTACTTGCTTTCATATCTTCTGCCCACTGAAAGAAGGGAGAAGCGGGAATAACTGCGATGCAAATGGCCTGTGGTTATGTTGGCTGCTTTTCAGAGGCAACACAATGTATATGAAGTGTGGACAGGAGGTGGCAGTGTGTGGAGGAGGTTGATTTGTGTGATAGTTGCACCATTTCTACAACTCTTGTAATCTTGGCAGTTTTGTGCAGTCTTGGGGAGAACTGTTACAAAACCGATATGTAATACATCCTGTGTTAGGATGCTTTCTTTGGTACATCTGTAAAGGTTGGTGAGAGTCGTTCAAGACATTTTGAACTTCCTGAATCTTCTGAGGAAGTAGAAGCATCAGTATACTTTCTTAGCCATAGTTTCAATATGGTCAGTCCATGACAAATTGGTGGTGATATTTACACCTTAATTATTAGGGAATCTCAAAGCTCTCGACCATCTCTCCACTTTGGCTCCATTAATGCTCCTTTAAGTCAATAATTAGCTTCTTCGTCTTGCTGACATTTGGCTGCAGGTGTTGTCTTGACAACATATTACATAAGCTCCCTACCTCCTTCCTCTACTTGGTCGTGTCGAGTTCTGGCCCACTACGATAGTTGGATCGGCAAACATAGAAATGGAGTTTCAATTTGAGTTTCTCTAGAAATGGAGGAGAATTTGGCTGCACAGTCACAAGTGTACAGTAAGCGGTTGAGAATCTATTCTTGTAGGACACCGGGGTTGAGAATTATCATACAATGATGTTGTCACCTATCCTCACTGATTGTGGTCAATGGGACAGTGGCTGACTCCTAGGTCCCAGATTTTGGTGATGTTTTTGGATGGGATTATGGTATTGGGCAGACCTAGAGTTAATAAATAGGAGTCGAAAGAAGTTCTCCTTGTTATCCAAACGTTCCATCGGAAAAAATCGGTCCCTGCGTAAAATCTATTTGCTAACTAAGCCTCAACCATCCGAGTTGAAAATTCCAGTTTTGCTACTCTTTCAATGAAGAAACTTCTCATAACTATGTCCTGAATTGTCAACTCATCTTGAAGTTGTGATCTTGCAGATCCAGACACTTCAACTGGGGAAATATTATCCCTGCATCAATCCAATTTAAAAAAAAACTCAATGGATCAGTGAGATAATCTCAAATTCTACATAGGTTTTTTAATTGTTCTTATGACACAGCAGACCAAATCTATGATGACTCACAGAATAATATCCCCTCATTCCCATCAACCCCCCCCAATTCTACCACTCTGCTACAGGCTAGGGGCAATTTACAACAGCCAATTAACTTGCCAACTCGCATCTTTGAGATGTGGAAGGAAATAAGAGTATGGGTGGGGCTGTACATCCATGGTCACAAGGAGAACAGGGAAACTCCACATAGACAGTACAGGAACTACTAGCTATGCCACCGCGTGGGAAGACTTTTTAATCTTCCCCATGCTAAAACCTACCCCGATTAAGAATTAATCCTGTGAACCTTTCTTACGCTCCATCTATTGCAAGTATATCCTTCTGGTTGAGACTAAACATGCACACGTTACCACAGATGCAGTCTCGCCAGAGCCCTATTTGCTATAAACATGTCAGATGACCTCAATTCATTCCAATATCCTGTAATAACTTATTGTATGACTCCATTGTTCACAAAGGTTGTGTTACTCTTACAATGGCAACGGCGACCCGCATTAATATGTTGTAAATTGCGTGGGAAAAACGAAAATACAAACAGTTGTCTCAACATAATAACGAAAGTGATTCATAACTGAATCAGATCGTAAGAACACTGCATTTCTAAAAAATGACGGTGTAATTAGTTCTAATATGATGTGGCTTTATTCGCAATAAGACATTAACGCAAGACAATATTTAACCTAGGCAGGGAAAACCCCTCGACTTTTCCCTTAACTTGACGAACATGGAAAGGTTTTGAGCCAACAGCTGTGTAATGCCGATCAGCGAATCTCCCCTCCCACCACTGCCTGCAAGAACGTCAGCAGAGCAGTGTGCTATCAAACCATAACAACGCCTGGTCATCAAACCATTGGTGCAAGCAACATCGACACCCAGGCTGGTATCGTTTGATTGCCGTGTAGGAAAAAAAACATGGCAACTTTAACATACGAGTTGTTTTTTTAAAGATAAGAATGTGGTCGCTCTATCTTAACTTCACTGGAAGCAGACACACGCCCGAAAAAAACCCAATCGCTCATGGATTCCAGTCATTCCGAAGTCAAAACAGACAGCAGAGACAGTTTCCATACTAGCATGGAATCGTGATCAGAGTTTAACACAAAACCATCAAAGCTGCCGACAGGGGAAAAAATATAGCACGTGGTAAACTGTTATAAACTGAAAGTAGAGATTACACTTCCATAAACGGCTCACTGAGAACCCAACCGTGTTAATATGTTGAGCCGGGCCTGCCGCTCTGAACCAGGTCAGCACAAAAGAAGTCAGCATGGGGTCACATTTATCTTAGGCCGTCAACAAACGCCAGTGCCTAAAGCCATTCGATACTCAATAAGCAAAACACAAATTGCTGCAGTAACTCCGCGGGTCAGGCAGCATCTGTGGAAAGAATGGACAGGCAACGTGTTCGGGCCAGGACCCTTCATACTGACGGCGTAGACCCCCCTACTCCACCAGTCATAAGTATAATATATAGAACTGGGACTCCCGATATAAAGCCGGTCAGCACAAAACCAAACGTCAGCTCAGGATCACATTTACCTTAAGATTGCAACAAACGTCAGTGACTGAAGCTATTCACAAATCAACAGGGCAAAAAACATTAAAAGGTGGAGGAAGGCAAGTTAGGCAGCATCTGTGGTGGGAAATGCTGCCCATTCAGCCGGTAGAGCAACTTATATGGAGCGAAATGCTGCCCAGAGGGTTAGGCAGCGTCTGTGGAAATAAATACTACCCATTCAGGCGGTCGGGGGCTGCTTTGGAGGGGAAATGCTGCTACTTTAGCCGATCAGACAGCTTTTGGAAAGGGAATGGAAAGTTGTCCCCTTCCCAGACACTGCCCGAGCCCCTCCAACACTCTGTACACCGACAACTGCAGACTCCCCAACACAAAAAGGACTGCCCGTCCTGTTTAGCAATAACCTCAGCAAAACAATCCGACAAAACCACCTTCCCTGGCCGTGAACATTTAATTTAAGAGGTTTTTCTTTAAAAAAAAAATAATCACCGCTTAAAACCTTAAGCATGGCCGCTTCAGCTCGAATTAACTGAGCCGAAAAAGAGAGGAGAGGGAAGGGGGAGGAGAGGAAAGGCGCTGAGACAAAGAGAGAGCCCGGGGACACCGGCTCGGCTCAGGACATTCTCTCCTCAAACACAAACACACAATTTGCCCGCAGATATTTAGTCAGAAACGCCGGTTTTGGGGGGGGGGAGATAATTTCGAGGAGGGAGATAGGGAGTCGGTTGTGAGGGAGCAGGGGGAAGATAAAGGTCGGGCTACCCTTCTTTTCGGCTCAATTAAATTCGAGCTGGGCCCGAACCCGCGCCTCCCCGCCCCGTCCCCTCCCCGCCGCCGCCGCCCCAAAGCCCGCGAACACTTACATAGACCGGCAAGGGCCAGGGATACACAGCAGCTTCCGCACCCACTGGGCTTTTAAGACGCAGTTCGTGCTTCTCACCCATTTTCTTCCTAGCACTATCATGCTACGTCTTGAAAAAGGTTTTGGTGGGGACAAATAAAAAAAAAAAACCCACACACAAAATATGAGGGTGTAAAACGGAGAGACACGAAATGGAAGAGCTGAGGGGAGGAGGAGCCGGGGGGAAAGGGAAAGGAGGGGAGGGGGGGGGGGGGCGTTGATTTCTTTTAATATATGAGGGGGGCAAAAAAAAAGTTCAAGCGTAATTTGTCATCATATCCCTTTGGTGAGTCGCTGCCGCCAGAGCCCGGTCCTCGGCCATCTTGGGCCGGCATGAACTGAGCGCTCTGCCGCGGACCGCACCAACTCCCTAGCCCGGGGGGAGACCATCTCTTTACGCCGCCCCAATCGTCAATTACACTGGTTTCCTCGGCCTTATTCGACAAGATTAAAATCGACAAACATTTCTAAAATCTCCAGGCTTCGATTCAGTGCCCTGAAATGTTTTGTTTGTTCTGGAAAACATTGTTTTGGCGTTAATATGCCGGTGCATTGGAGATTGTACCAAAACCGAGTTGTAGGGGTGCGCTTTGACAGCCAACCCAAAGATTATTTAGCTCGGGCACGTGATGCGGATAGACCAGGGGAGGACTGAAGGGTCGCTTTATGTTGTGAAATGTGCACAGGTTAAATTATGTGAAACCATTGAAATTTGCATTGTCTTAAATATACACACGCGGCGGAAGGCTATAAACTGTGTACATGGTTGCAAAGGAAGGTTCAGCCACTGCGGCAGAGAAACTGATTGAACCAGTCTAGAGATGATTGGGCAAAATACAAAAGTGCTGGAGGAACTCAGTGGGCCAGGCAGCATCAGTGGAGGCAATGACTTCAGACCCATTGACACAATTGTCTTTGTAAAGACATTTTGGAATGGGGGGGGGAGGGGTGAGAGCTGGAAGAGAGAGGTGGGAGCTGGACAAAACTTAAATGATGATGGGTGGATACAGGTGAGGGGGAAGTGATTGATAGATGGGTGGAGTGGGTGACAGAGGCTAGAGGTGAAAAGGAGACAAAAGGATGTTGGATGAGATGAGGAAGAGTGAAATGTAAAGCTAGAGAAAGAGATATGGATGGTTAGGGAAAGTGTATTTGATTGCCGTTTGCTGGGCAATCAAATACACTTGGTTCAGAAAGTCTTTATAACCCTAACAAACACTACCAATATTTATATATAGCATATTTAGATGTAGAAAAATATTGCAAGCATGAATTCAAACAAAAATGACGATGAACAAAAAGTGATATTTGTTCAGGCGCCTGAGAATTGGTCAGCAGTATATTTTAAGCACGATTTTAAAGAAGTAGATAGAGGTGAAGAATAGAGAAGTGATGGAAGGAAGTTTCTGATCTCTGCTTTGCGATCTCAGTGTTGTGAGGAGTTGCGGAATGATGGGAATGGGGAATGCGTAGGAGACTAGAGGCGCCTTCAAAACCATACTCCCAACAAAGCACACCTGCAAACACCAGGTCCAAGGCATCGGTACTTACAATGAGTATACTTCTGTTAAAATAGGTTTAATTTAAGGAAAGGAGTGTTGTTTCTTGACGTGCAATTTGTTACGCTTACTTGTCTGCGGCTTGCCATACTGTTAGTTTGCCAGCAGGGAGAGTCTGGAGGAGAAGGTTAAAGGCTACATCCAGATGAGTCCAGTGCATGGCTCAGTACTGCTCTATTATTATAATTAGAGGAGATTCTGTAGGGTATAGAATAGAATGGGGGTGAGGTGTAGAGGGTGCAGGTGAAAGATATCATCAACA
The DNA here is from genome assembly GCF_028641065.1 of Leucoraja erinaceus. Classification (NCBI taxonomy): domain Eukaryota; kingdom Metazoa; phylum Chordata; class Chondrichthyes; order Rajiformes; family Rajidae; genus Leucoraja; species Leucoraja erinaceus. The sequence continues at coordinate 9,694,297 of NC_073405.1, read as the reverse complement.
ATAAAAAGGAGAATAAACAAATTACTATGATTTAAGCAGCTTTGGTGAAAATGTGCTGGTATTCCATACAATCCTTAGCAATTTTCAATAGCATATCTTAAATCCCAAACATAGGTGGCACAGTGACAAAGCTGGTAGAGCTGCTGCCACACAGCGTCTGAGACCCAGGTTCAATCCTTGTCTCGGGTACTGTCTACATGGAGTTTGCACGTTCTCCCTATGACCACATGGGTTTCCCCCGGTTTCCTCCCACATCCTAATGACGTGCGGGTTTGTAGGTTAATTAGCCTCTGTAAATCGCCGCCTTGTGTGCAGGGAGTGGATGAGAAAGTGCAAATAACAGAACTAGTGTGAACGGATGATCAATGGTCAGAGTGCACTCAGTGGGCTGAAGGGGCTGTTTCCACGCTAAATCGCTAAACTAAACAGGTGTTACTATTGATAGATGTGGATGTAGTAATAAAGACGGGGAAGCTTTCATGCCAACTTTTGCACAGAAAGCGACAAGCTGAACAATATGACTGAGTAAACTGTTCAATCAAAGTTTATTACCCAGAAAATGAAATTGTAGTGTTAGTTTCCAACGTGCACAGAAAATATGCTGTCTTCAAGAGCGATCTGAAAATAGCAACAACCCGTTTCACTCAGTTATCCTGAGTTGAAAGATAAACTGTTCCAGACAATAGCGGCAATGACAAAAGCAGGAAATGACATGCACAGCAGATTTCTTTGTACAGTCCCACATCACACGTACATACTGAAACCAAGTTCATACTCAGAACAATGCGGCAAGGAAGGAACTAATTTCAGCTTTCTCAGTTGCGTACATTTCCTGATAGGAAATCTTCAATTAAAATAAAGAACAACATGGGCATAGATTCTTCATTAGTATGAGTGTCAGGGGTTATGGGGAGAAGGCAGGAGAATGGGGTTAGGATGGAGTGATAGACCATGATGAATGGCGGAGTAGACCTTGGGGCGAATGGCCTAATTCTGCTCCTATCACTTATGACCTTATGGTATCTAGTGCCATTGTGCCTGCATTATAGCACTGATCTTCACAGGCAGTTGAAGGCAAGATTCAACGATTTAACCTTGCCTAGACAGAAATGAATCGGATATGTTTTGCACTGATGATAGCTACACATGCACAAATTAACTACATGCGTTCTACTAAACTGCAATTTCCCATTTTAATTACGTAAACTGCTTCAGCTTTGAGAAGAAATGCACCAAAAGCATTAAAGATGTCCTATCATGTTTAGTCGATATTAACAATCATTTTAGTCACCATTAACGATCACTCCATAACCCACATTGTATTAATATACTTAATGTATTAATAATAACTTTTACAACTACAGCTGTTTTACAACCAATTATGTTATTTTGAAGTGTAGCTGCTTTACAATGTAGGAGACACAGCCAAGTTTCACAGTCATAGAATTGTACAGCATTGAAACAGACCCTTCAGCCCATCACATGTATGCTGACCTTTTTGCCCATCTTTGCTAATCCCATTTGCCCGCATTTAGTCTGTATCCCTCCAGGCCTTGCCTGTTTAAATCCCTGTTTAAATGACTTTAACTTTCCCTGCAAATCATATTTAAAATTCCTATCTCTTACCTTAATCCTACCTTGGGAAAAAGTTCTTGACCATATCCCCTACCAATGCATTTTATAATCTTAAGTATTTCTACCAGGTCACATCTCAGCCTCGTTCACTCCAAAAAAACAAACCAAGCCTATTAAATCTCTCCTACAACCAAAGTCTTCCAATCCAGGTAATATTCTGGTGAATCTCTGCAATGCACGCACATCCGTCCTTTAATGTTGCAACCAGAACTACACATAATACTCCAGGTGTGACTTAACCAGTGTTTTGTCAAGTTGCAACATTGTGTCACAACTTTTATGTTGTGTGCCTAAAGGGGCTGTCCCACTTGGGCGACCTAATTGGCGAGTTTAGAAGAGTTTTTAAAAATGACATGTTGAAGACCTCCTTCGATTCTGTAGAAGATCTCCTTCGACCTGCTTCAACTATGTTGAAGACTAGCTTCGACTAGCTACGACTAACTTCGGGAAAATTGGACACCGAATAGTGGAGAGTGAAGACGACCTCCTTCGATCTCCTACAACCTCCCTACGACCTCCCTTCGACTATGATGAAGACTATCTACGACTACTACCTTCGACTACCCTCGATTACCTAGGACTAACATGCCGACCTACTACGACTGAACCTACGAGTAAAAAAGTATCGATTTTTTCCATGGTGACCTTTTTTTACTCGCGGGCATTTTTTAACATATTGAAAAAAACGCCGCGACCTAGCTGAGGCCTCGAGTATGCGGAGACCACTCTAGAGCATGAAGGAGAGTTACGAGGACCTCCTACGACCTCGTGTCGACCATGCTGCGAATACGAGTCAAGGGCAAACTCGCCAGAACTCGCTGATTAGGTCGCCCAAGTTGGACAGGCCCTTAAACCTAATATACTGTAAACCTTCCTCACGAGCATGGCTCCCCGTATTGCCACTTTGGATAAGAAAATAATGGATTTGAATGCACAGATCTCTCTGTGAAACAATGGGTCTGCCAGGACAAAATCCACAAACCTGACTGACCCGGCAGACCCATTGTTTTTGCTTGTTCATGTCCCACCAAACATATTTCCACATACCTTGACTCCATCCCGCCCCACCTATGTCCAAGACACTTAACACGCTCTTCGTCTCCCTCATGACTTCTGTTTTCCAGGCCCCCGTTCCCTCATCTTCACTATGGATGTCCAGTCACTCTACACCTCCATCCCCCACCAGGAGGGTCTTAAAGCCCTCCATTTCTTCCTCGACTGCAGAACCAACCAATCCCTGTCTACTAATACTCTCCTCCGCCTAACGGAGCTGGTCCTTACCCTCAACAACTTTTCCTTTGACTCCTCCCATTTCCTCCAAATCCAAGGCGTAGCTATGGGTACGCGCATGGGCCCCAGCTGTGCCTGCCTCTTTGTGGGGTACGTCGAACAATCCTTGTTTCTAAGCGTACCATGGCCCTATTCCCGAATTCTACCTCCTCTACATTGACAACTGCATTGGTGCTACCTCCTGCACCCATGCAGAACTCACTGACGTCATCCATTTCACCACTAACTTCCATCCGGCACTCAAATTCACCTGGACCATTTCCGACATCTCCCTACCGTTTCTAGACCTCACCATCTCCATCGCAGGTAACAGACTACTGACCGACATCTACTACCAACCCACTGACTCCCATGGCTATCTGGACTACACTTCTCCCCACCCTGCTTCCTGTAATGACTCTATCCCCTACTCCCAATTCCTCCGTTCATGCACCCTCTGCACCCAGGATGAGGTGTTCCAGACCAGGGCATTGGAGTCCTCTTTCTTTAGGGAACGAGGGTTCCCCTCTTCTATTATAGATGAGGCTCTCACCAGGGTCTCCACTATATCCCGCAGCTCTGCTCTCACTCCCCATCTCCCTACTCGTAACAAGGACAGAATCCCCCTTGTCCTCAACTTCCACCCTATCAGCCATCGCATACAACATATAATCCTCCGACATTTTCGCCACCTCCAACGAGTTCCCACCACTGGCCACATCTTCCCATCTCCTCCCCTTTCTGCTTTCCACAGAGACCGTTCCCTCCATAACTCCCTGGTCAATTTGTCCCTTCCCACCCAAACCACCCCCTCCCCGGGTACTTTCCCTTGATTGCTATGCTACATTTCTCGCTTTACCTCCCCCCTCGACTCCTTCAAGGACCCAAGCAGTCTTTCCAGGTGAGGCAGAGGTTCACCTGCACCTCTTCCAACCTCATATACTGCATCCCCTGTTCCATGTGTCAACTTCTCTACATCGGCAAGACCAAGCGCAGGCTTGGCGATCCCATTCGCCCAACAACTCCACTCAGTTTGCAAAAGTCAACCTGATCTCTCGGTGGCTCAGCACTTCAACTCCCCCTCCCATTCCGAATCTGACCTTTCTGTCCTGGGCCTCCTCCATTGCCAGAGTGAGGCCCAGTGCAAATTGGAGGAGCAGCACCTATATTTTGCTTGGGTAGTTTACACCCCAGCAGTATGAACATTGACTTCTCCAATCTCAGATAGTCCTTGCTTTCGCCCTCCTTCCCAGTTCTCCCACAAGCCTACTATCTCCGCATCTTCCTTTCTTTTTCCCGCCCCCCCGACATCAGTCTGAAGAAGGGTGTCGACCCAAAACGTCGCCTATTCCTTCTCTCCATAGACGCTGCCTCGCCCGCTGAGTTTCTCCAGCATTTTTGTCTGCCTTTGATTTTTCCAGCATTTGCAGTTCCTTCTTAAACAATTGATCTGTTGAAGTTATGTTGGTCAGGACACCAAGAAAACACATTACTTATCCATGAATAATAATAGTGTGTATCTTCTTACATAAGTAACCTCAAATGTGAGATTGGCCACTTAAGGATAATGTCCTGCCTGAAAGAGTCTCTTAATCCCATTTATTTCCAACAATGTAGGTAGTATTCCCTCAATAGTACACAAAGTTCTTAGCTTCTGGAGTGGGCCTTGAACTTATGGCCTTCTGCCTTAGTACTTAGCTTCCTAGTTGTGACTACTAATTAAAGCCATGATGGGTACAAGAAACAGAACAAACAGTACAGCACAGAAACAGGCCCTTCGGCCCGCAATGTCTGTGCTGAACGCAATGCCGAGATAAATTAATCGCATCTGCCTGCATGTGATCCATATACCTCCATTCCCTCTATCCATGTGCCTATCTAAAAGCCTCTTAAACACCAGAATAGAAAATAGTTCTTCCTCTGAGCCAGCCTAGGATCTGAAATACGGCAGAAGAACTCAGAGAGAAAGAAATGTACAGATTCTGAGTTAAAACGTGTTCTTTCCTCTGGGCTTTCCTCAAGGCTCCCAGTTTACAAACTAACTGTAAACAATGTGAATAGTGAACGACTTGTTTGAAGACTACTTCCAATACTAGCTGCTTAATTGGAACTGGAGTTAAGTGGTCTGATGATGTTGAGTGGGAAAATATCCAAAACTTGCTCGGCACAGTCTTTCGATAAAACACTGAAGACCAGAAGTGGATGAAACAATGCTCTGGTACACCAGGTCATTCAAGCCGATGCACTAATGGATGCATTAAGTAATTTATAAGCTATTTTTATGCACTCAATAAAAACCGCAGTAAAATATTCAAAACTGCTAAGTCAAAGAGATGCTTTCTATCAGATCCAATGATCCCTTCCAGTTTTCATTGTAATGCTCAAAGGCTAAAGCAAATGACATCATGACTAAAATTACCTTGGTAGTTGATGACCACACTTCAGTAGTTCTTCATTAAGATAGTCACTATAGGACATCCTGGATTCATTAAAGGATGAAGTCCTTCATTCTTGTTCCATACATTGATGCACAATGTCAAGACTTTAGTTCTCCACCACCTGCAATTGGGCGACAAGTGGCATAGCTGGTAAACTGCTGTCGCTTGAAGGACCCAGGTTTCATCCTAACTTCTGTTGCTGCTTTTATGGAGTTTGCATGTTCTCTCTGTGACTTTGTGAGTTCTTTGTGGTTCCTCATACGCACAAGGGTTGGTAGGCTCATTGGCTATTGTAAATCACCCTTGGTGTATAAATAAGCAGTAGGTAACATAAAAACATAGAAATTAGGTGCAGGAGTAGGCCATTCGGCCCTTCGAGCCTGCACCGCCATTCAATATGATCATGGCTGATCATCCCACTCAGTATCCCGTACCTGCCTTCTCTCCATACCCTCTGATCCCTTTAGCCACAAGGGCCACATCTAACTCCCTCTTAACTATAGCCAATGAACTGGTCTCAACTACCCTCTGTGGCAGAGAGTTCCAGAGATTCACCACTCTCTGTGTGAAAAAAGTTTTTCTCATCTCGGTTTTAAAGGATTTCCCCCTTATCCTTAAGCTGTGACCCCTTGTTCTGGACTTCCCCAACATCGGGAACAATCTTCCTGCATCTAGCCTGTCCAACCACTTAAGAATTTTGTAAGTTTCTATAAGATCCCCTCTCAATCTCCTAAATTCTAGAGAGTATAAACCAAGTCTATCCAGTCTTTCTTCATAAGACAGTCCTGACATCCCAGGAATCAGTCTGGTGAACCTTCTCTGCACTCCCTCTATGGCAATAATGTCCTTCCTCAGATTTGGAGACCAAAACTGTACGCAATACTCCAGGTGTGGTCTCACCAAGACCCTGTACAACTGCAGTAGAACCTCCCTGCTCCTATACTCAAATCCTTTTGCTATGAAAACTAACATACCATTCGCTTTCTTCACTGCCTGCTGCACCTGCATGCCTACTTTCAATGTACTATGACACCCAGGTCTCGCTGCATCTCCCCTTTTCCTAATCGGCCACCATTTAGATAATAGTCTGCTTTCCTGTTTTTGCCACCAAAATGGATAACCTCACATTTATCCACATTATACTGCATCTGCCAAACATTTGCCCACTCACCCAGCCTATCCAAGTCACCTTGCAGTCTCCTAGCATCCTCCTCACAGCTAACACTGCCCCCCAGCTTAGTGTCATCCGCAAACTTGGAGATATTGCCTTCAATTCCCTCATCCAGATCATTAATATATATATTGTAAATAGCTGGGGTCCCAGCACTGAGCCTTGCGGTACCCCACTAGTCACTGCCCGCCATTGTGAAAATGACCCGTTTACTCCTACTCTTTGCTTCCTGTTTGCCAGCCAGTTCTCTATCCAGGTACAGGGAGATATTGTTAGGAATGAAGTTAAATAGAGTTACTCCAGCATTATGTGTCTATCTTCGGTGTAAACCAGCATCTACAGTTCCTTCCTATTGCATCCTATCCCTGTCCCCAATTTTCCTTTTATCCCCTTTTATTCCTCTTCCCCCTCTCCTTCCACCTATACCCCTCTCTCTGGCTATATATTTCACTCCTCTTTGCTCCTTGCCTGACACCCTTGTGCCTCTATTTAATCTCTCGCCTGTGTCACTTACTCTACCCATCAACCACCCCTTCCGTCCCTGTATCCACCTATCATTTGCCAGGCATTGTCCAGGCCCCCACCTCTCTTTTCCAGCTTGCTTTCTCCTCCCGCTTCAGTTGGTCTAAAGAAAGCACGCGACCCGAAAAGTTATCAGTCTATTCCCTCCACAGATGCTGCCTGACCCGCTGAGTTCCGCCAGCACTTTGTGTTTTGTCCTAAATCCATTAAGTTAGTCTTGGCATTCCATCATTTACAGGCTGAAGATGACGTACTGCTGCTGAACAAGAACAATCAGCAGTTTATGACTCCAAAGATTCCCTCAAATAGTTCAGCTATTTATAACATTCACGATTATTGTACAATAATTTCAAACTAATCTTGGGTTAGTAACAGCTTGGTGTGAAAGCCTTTTGAAATAAATATAGCAAAGAGGCTTAACTTTGATTTTTACAGCATGGTTCTTTTCATGAGTGTGACTCAAAAGTGTTCTTTATCAATGAGTCATTTGTCTTTCACATGTTATGCGAGATGGCAATTACTATGAGTCAAAGATGTGGGAGTTTTGGTCTTAACGTTAATATGACACAGTGTTTTTTTAAGCTGGATCATACTTTCGTGATCTTCCCACACAGAAGGCGTGACAGAAGCATCATCATTATAACTGCTCAAATATTTCTTCCATTCAACCTGCAAGTAATTTTCACAAGCATGTCATGGTTGTTTCAGGTTACACAATAGTACAAGTTCATACAACAAACTGGCCAAACACGATTTACAAATTCCCTCTTACTGCCGTGTACTGTATATGAACTTCAGTAAACCTACAGAAACAATATTTGTGAAAACAAAAGAATTGTTGACAGAGTGACGCAGTTGGCAGAACCGCTGCCTCACAGCGCCAGATATCCGGGTTCGATCCTGGCCTCAGGTGCAGTCGTTGTGGATTTTGCACGCACTCCCTGCCCCGGCTTCCTCCCACATCCCAAAGAGGAGTGCGTTTGTAGGATAACTGGCCTCTGCAAAATTGCCCCTAGTGAGTGGGGAATGGGATGCGAAAGTGGGCTAACATTGAACATGTCAATGGGTGATCGATGGTTGGTGTGGACCCGGTGGGGTGAAAGGCCTGTTTCCATTCTGTATCTTTCAATCAATCAAATTCAGTCAAATTCAATGTGAACTATAACATACAGCACTACGGTCACTGAACGGTGAAAGGGCAATGTTGAAAGGAGATATGTAGAGTAAGTGGCTTGACACTGGGGCTAGTGGGGTGCGTCCAACACACTGCCAGTGCTGGCGGTGGAGGCAGATACAATAGTTGGCGTTTAGGAGGTTTTGTTCATTGTCACTTGTACCAAAGTTCAGTAAAAAGCTTTTTCAATATGGATCACCTACAGGCAGAGAAGAGTGGGTATCACCACCATGTTCAGCACATACCTTGTAGGCCAAAGGACCTGTTCCTGTGCTTTACTGTTCGACGTTTTATGTTCTATGTTTATGAAGAGTGAAGGATGCCTATGGAAATGTTTGGCAGCAAGAGAACACTGAAGCATTTCATAGAATGTATAGAAAGGGTTTTAAAACCAACAATGAGATTTAACGGATACATTTAGCCAGTCAAAGAGAACCAGTGGCAAACTCAGAGGTCAAAGATCAGAGGACTATGGATGATATGCAGATAAACACACATGACAAGAACTCCCCCCCAAAAAATTAAATCACCACACAAATAGTTGGCTAGAGCGACATTAAACAACTCTGTAAACTAATACTAATCATGTTTAGGGATGTGAAATGTTGTATGCACACTGCTGTTCTTGTCTTCTGCTGACCCAAATACTTGAGTATTTTTTTTTATTTTTAAAAAAAATATTTTTATTAGAAGTAGACATATTATAAAGTATAGTTACATATTATAGTAAAAAAACTTTTCATATAGATCAGTCATACATTATTAAAATTTTCAATTGTCGATTACTTCTGCTTCTAATGTTTTTTTTATATAGAAAAAGAGAGAAAGAGAGAAAAAAGAGTTACAAATATCAAAAAAAACAAAAAAGGGAATGGATTACTTATAATACGTCATTGGAGATAGGTTCGTAGATTATAAAGTATGACTTTTCATCTAATCCTGAGTTCAAGTATCAGTTGGGTTTTCGTGCTGGGCCAATCTATCCCGTCAGATAATTAATGAATGGAGCCCATATTTTATCAAAAAGTTCTTGTTTGTCCATTAAGACAAGTCTAATTCTTTCTAGATATAGGGTCTCCGACATTTCCACAATCCACGTTTTAATTGTGGGGGTCGTAGGCCAAAGGGCCTGTTCCTGTGCTTTACTGTTCGACGTTTTATGTTCTATGTTTATGAAGAGTGAAGGATGCCTATGGAAATGTTTGGCAGCAAGAGAACACCAAAGCATTTCATAGAATGTATAGAAAGGGTTTTAAAACCAACAATGAGATTTAACGGATACATTTAGCCAGTCAAAGAGAACCAGTGGCAAACCCAGAGGTCAAAGATCAGAGGACTATGGATGATATGCAGATAAACACACGTGACAAGAACTTCCCCCCAAAAAATTAAATCACCATGCAAATAGTTGGCTAGAGCGACATTAAACAACTCTGTAAACTAATACTAATCATGTTTAGGGATGTGAAATGTTGTATGCACACCGCTGTTCTTGTCTTCTGCTGACCCAAATACTTGAGTGTTTTGTGACAAGATGGAAAATATGCTTTTTGTGAAATCTTCTGTCAGGCCGATATGAATCACCATTGGTGGTGTTGTCCCACACTGGAAATATATTGAAGGCTCAAACTGGGGGTTATTTAAGGGGCCTGGCAGATCTGCAGCACAGGAAGAGTGCTGTGTAACTCTACACCAAACATCCTTGATGTAGACTAGCTCAGTCTGGCATCACCCAATTAGCAAGTGGTTTCATCAGTTTGCCAGGCAAACTTAAATGGCCAGAAGAAATGTTCCACATGCGTGGAGGGTGGCACAGTGGCGCAACGATAGAGTTGCTGCCTCACAGCGTCAGAGGCCCGGGTTCAATCCCGACGATGAGTGCTGTCTGTGGGGAGTTTATACATTCTCCCTGTGACCACGTGGGTTTTCTCTGGGTTCTCTGGTTTCCTCCCACATCCCATGTTTGTAGGTTAATTGGCTTCTGTAAATTGCCCCTGGGTGTGTAAGGTAAACAGGGAACTCGTGTGCAGCTGATCAATGGTCAGCGTGGACTCGGTGACCGAAGGGCTTGTTTTAACTCAACTCAACTTAACTAAATTAAACTAAACTAAACCAAACCAAACTAAACTAAACTGCATCATATCAGAGATAACCATAAAACAAGCAGAATGCATCTTGCACTCATGGAAGTATGATGACTTATGGATGAAAGCCAAGAGCTGCAAAATGCCCCTTCCAGCTGTTGGCATAGATGTTGGTGTTTTCATCATTGAAAATAGCATATAAATGACACTGTCTCATCAGGTCATTTTGTGAAAGATACTGTCATAGCACCACCTAGCTCCTGGAGAACCGAAACTTAAATACAACAGTAAATGTAGAGAGTAGTATCAATTACCAATGGGATGCAATTTGAGCCTATTTCAGAAAGGCATATCTGACACGCATGATGAACTCCATGAGATTGGAAGGAAGTGTGCCAAACCGGAAGTGCTGATCGATGCAAAATATCCGATAATGTAACATTACCAGATATTATATTCATATCAATATTCATTTTGTTTTTCAAGTAGGTTCTTGTTTTAAGGCAGAATGGAAAAGAATGCAGGTTGTATGAAACTCTGAGGAAATTCCCATTTCTCCAGGCTTCTGCTTCCCGAGTTTCAGATATTTCATTGTTCTGAAGTGTCTAATTCCATGGTAGAGAACTATAATTGTGATCTTTAGAATAAAATACAAGATAGTTAATATAGATGAATATTAATTAAGTTATTCCCATGCATATCTTGGTGTAGGTGCAGCCAAGATATAATTCAGCATTCATGGGGCAAGACTTTTATTATTCAGATTCAACCCAAATATGAAAGACTGGAGGGGACATCTTTAAGGAGAGAGGGGCAAAGTTTAAAGGAGATGTGCGGGGGCAAGTTTTTTTTAATTTAGAGAGCAGTGGTTGCCTGGAACACGCTGCCTGGGGTGGTGGTGAGAGACAGATACCATAGTAGCATTTAAGAGGCTTTTGGATAAGTACGGAATGGAGGGATTTGTATCTTGTACAGGCAGAGTAGGTTAGTTCAGCATGGTATCATGTTTGGCACGGACATTGTGGGCTGAAGGGTCTGTTCCTGTACTGAAGTGTTCTATGTTCTACGTTCCAACAATAGTTTTCTATTCCAGAGTTACTGTAGGATTCCGAGCAGTATTGGAAATCTTGAATTTATCTATTGGCTCTCCTGTACAATTTCCATCTTTTAGAACTGGGCTGTTTCATAAACCATTCATGTTTAATGCAAGTACACCCTAAAACCACCATGCTACAGAAAAAAAGGCAAAGCCACAAATCGGCATTCTAAAATAACTAAGTACTGTATTCTTGAGCACGAAACAAGCATGATTTATTACTTGGCCAAGCAGGATAGTGATTACAGTGTTTCCATACATACTTTAGGCTATATTTAGTTTTTCAGCGCATGCCGGATAAAGAGGTGCTAGCAGTCAGCAGCTGACAGACCTGTTAGGTGGAGCTGATGGCACGAGTTGTATTAAAATTAGAGTACAGCACAGAAACAGGCCCTTCCCCCACCGATCCGCGCCGACCAGTGATCCCTACATATTAACACTATCCTACACACACTAGGGACAATTTATAATTAAACCAAGCCAATTAACTTACAAACCTGTGAGTCTTTGGAGTGTGGGAGGAAAGTCGGAGATCCCGGAGAAAACCCACGCAGGTCACAGGGAGAACGTACAAACTCCGTACAAACAAACACCCATAGTCGGGATCGAACTTGGATCTCTGGTGCTGTAAGGCAGCAACTCTACTAATGCGCCACTGTGCTGCCCTAGGCACCTCCCTAGGCAATCACAACTAAGTGATCACAGTGCAGTGCATACTGTGTAGTGGGGGATATTGTTGTTTGCTTTTTCAGGGCAGTGATTTTGAAAACAATTTCAGCATAAGATGCATCAATTACGGTGGTCTGTACAGTGGTGCAACATAGAGTTGTTGCCTTACAATGCCAGAGAACTGGATTCAATCCTGACTATGGGTGCTGGCTGTACAGTATTTGTACATTCTTGCTGTGATCGTGTGGGTTTTCTCCCGGTGTTCCGGTTTCCTCCCACATCCCAAAGATGTGCAGGCTTGTTGGTTAATTGGCTTCTGTAAAATTGTGCCCATGTGGCTAGGATAGAAGAAGGGTCTCAACTCGAAATGGCACCGATTCCTTCTCTCCAGAAATGCTACCTGTCCCGCTGAGTTCCTCCAGCATTTTGTGTCTACCTTTGTTTGGGATAGAACTAGTGTACGGGTGATCGTTGGTCAGCGCAGAGTCGATGGGCCAAAGGGCTTGTTTCCACGTGTATCTCCAAATAATTAAAACAATTTATTGAATAATAGAACTTGTGTTCCAACATTATTGACATGATTAGGATGAATAATGTTTATGTATTGTGCATATTCACTGTTCAGTTCAGTTTAGTTTATTGTCAGTTCAGTTTAGTTTAGTTCAGAGGGAGAATAAGAAGAGACAAAGACTTAAGACTTTTGCCTTCCATCACAGTGAGGAGGTGCCTGGTGAACTCACTGTGGTGGATGTTAATTTGTGTTTATTGTGTGTTTTTGTCATTTTTTTACTATATGTAGGACTGGAAGGCAACAAAATTTCATTCAGACCGCAAGGTCTGAATGACAATAAAGGCTACTTTGACTATTTGACTTTGATTGTCATGTGTACCGAGGTACAGTGAAAAGCTGTATTACCTTCAAATAGATGTCTGGATTGTAGAGTCATAGTCATACAGCACAGAAACAAACTTTTTAGTCTACCTCATCCAAGATGACCACGATACCCCACCCAAGCTAGTTCCCACCTGCCTGCGTTTGGCCCATATTTCTCAAAGCCTTTCCTGACCAAGTGTCCAAATGTCTTTTAAATATTGTTATTGTACCTGCTGCAATACCTCCTCTGGCAGCTCATTCCATATGCCCAACACCCACTGAGTGAAAAAGTTGCCCCTATTAAATCTTTCCCCTCTCACCTAAAACCTATGTACTCTAATTCTTGATTCCACGACTCTGGGTAAAAGACAAATGAACTTACTTTCTAAGAGTAAAGAGATTGAATTAATCCATTGCAGGTCCACTGAATAAAGTCACATGGAAAAAAAGATTTGGTGCAAAATATTGTTAATCTAGTGACATGATACCTTCACTAATTTGGCATCATTTTAAAAATAAAAGATTTCTGTAGTGTGGCAGCTTTAGCCCTGTCCGAGGGTACGATTCATTCCAAGAGCTTTCCCGAGTTTGCCCTGATTCGAACTCGGAGATTTACGGTAATGGCCACTCGTCGGTACTCGGGGCTCTTGTGGACATTTTGAAAAATCTTCACGAGTCTTCCCGTGCTTACCTGCCGTTAGCGAGTCTTCCCAAGTACCAGCCATTAGCGGTATGAGCCGCTAAGAGACGTCCCCGAGCTCCGAGGTACCCGCTCCGTTCATTCTCCGTGCTTACCACGAGTTTGATTTTTTTTTAAACTGGGGAGAGCTCGTGGAATGAACTCGTACTGTGGGACAGGGCTTTCCTTGTGTTTCCACCAGCAGCTATCATTTAGCAAATGATGTTATTTCACTGAGTCCTGAGTTACTTCAGTACTCTGGTGCCTGATATTTCTTGGGTTTGTCACTAAAGCACGACAGAGTTATCATAAAAAATCTGATATATAAGCCATAACGTTATCTTTAGATATTGTGAGGTATTTTTAGGCACTGTATGTCTGTGGTTCCTTTCTTAATATAACCAGTGCAGACTCATTCAGCCTAATCTTGAATGAGGCAAGTGGAAACCGATAACGCAAGTTCTATCTTAAACAATATGGTGCCTGACTGAAGATCAGTATCACTGATGCAATCAGTTCAGTTTCCATGTGGGTTAATTGGCTTTGGTAAAATTGTAAATTGTCCCTGGTGTGTAGGATAGTGCTAGGGCGGCATGGTGGCACAGCGTAGAGTTGCTGCATAACAGCGCCAGAGACCCAGGTTCGACCTGGCTTTGTGTGCTGTCTGTGCGGAGTTTGTACATTCTCCACGTGTGGGTTTTCTCCGGGACCTCTGGATTCCTCCCACAATTGTAAATTCTTCTTAGTGTGTAGGATAGCATTCGTGCAGAGATGATCGCTGGTCGACATGGACTCGGTGAGTTGAGGAGCCTTTTTCTGTGCATTATCTCCAAAGTCTAGAGTCACAATAGTATGCAGCAACGATGAGTGCATTTTATACCCAATGACCAGGATCTCCTCTGGAACCAAGACAGACTATTGCTCCTGCAAGTGATTACTGCTTCATGTCTATTAAAGGCTCCATCCAGTTCCTGATCCTTGCCCAAGCTCATTCGAACCAGACCCACAGCAGCTCCGTGAAATCTGGCCTGATGGTGAGGGAATGAAGGATTTGTGTAGGAAGGAACTCTAGATGCTGGTTTGCCACAAAAAAAGACACAAAAGTAACCCTTGCATTCACCTCTCCCCCCCCCCCCCCCCCCCCCTCCCCACCCCCACCACACCGTAGTCGTCCCTCTAGTTCCCTCTGTTTCTCTGTTCGTATCCCTTCATTATCACCTCTGCCACAGCCAACAATGGACCATTGTGGGCTCGACCTTTCCTTTGTCAGCGTTGCCGGCTCTCATTTGTTTTGTAGCTTTTCATACCTCTAGTTTCCCTCTCCCCTGACTCTCAGTCTGAAGAAGGGTCTCGACCCGAAACGTCACCTATTCCTTTTCTCCAGAGATGCTGCCTGTCCCGCCGAGTTACTCCAGCTTTTTGTGTCTATCATCGGATGGTTTGGTTAGTTCAGCTGCCAAAGAAAATGACCTCACATTTGCTCCAATTACCCAAATGCCTGCTGAGGCCAGTGGGAACTGTTCACAGATGCTATGTAACCTTTGGGATTTTGCAGCATTACAAAGCTTGCACTCATCACTATTTTCATGACTCCATTGTCGTGCCCCTCCACCTCGCTTTTCCAACTTTCCTTCTCTACTCCAATAAGTTTGAAGAAGGCTCTCGACCTAAAACGTCATCTATCCATTTCCTGATTAGCTGAGCTACTCCAGCCCTTTGTGTTCATACGTTCATATGTTATGTTCATAAGTCATATGAGCAGGCCATTTCTCCCATCGAGCCTATTCCACCAATTAATCATGGCTGATCTATCTTTCCCTCTCAACCCTTCTCCTGCCTTCTCCCTGTGACCTTTGACGCCCTTACTTGACCTCCGCAGCCATCTTTGGTAATGAAATCCACAGATTCACCACTCTCTGGCTAAAGAAATTCCTCCTCATCTCCTTTCCAAAGGCGTCCTTTTATTCTGACGCAGTGCCCTTTGGTCCAAGAGGAAACATCCTCTCCACATCAACTCTTTCCAGACCTTTCATTAGACGATGCTTTAATGAGATCTCGATGAAATCTCTCCTGATTCTTTTAAACTCAAATGAGTACAGGCCCAGAGCTTGTGTTCCATACAACATTCCAGCATCGGCAGTTCCTTGTGCTGACATTGTCTTTTGTGTCAGTTCCCTCTCTAATTGCCTGTGTGCAACTGAAGGAGCATTGTAGACAGCCTATGTGGAGGTGGCCTGAGGACGTACACTCCATTGAAGATAAATGGGGATACTGTGGATAGGGTGAGCAGCTTTAAATACCTGGGAGGGGATCTGACATGGACATCACCCGCTGCAGCACTGGTGAGTAAGGCAAGGCAGAGCCTTTACCACCTCAGGCAATTGAGGAAATTCAGAATGCCTCTGAGGATCCTCCAGTACTTCTACTCAGCGGTTGTGGAAAAGATCTTGTCCAGAAACACCACATTTGCTTTGGGAACTGCTCTGCCCAGGACAAGAAGGCTCTGCAGAGAGTAGTGCGTTCGGCCGATCGCACTATGGGAACTACACTCGCCACCCTGTAGGAACTATACATCAGAAGGTGTAACTCCAGAGCCAACAAGATCATGGGAGACCCCTTCCACCCCAGCAACGGACTGTTCCAGCTGCTACGGTCAGGCAAACGCCTCCGTTGCCATGCTGTGAAAACGGAGAGGATGAGAAGGAGTTTCTTCCCAGAGGCCATTAGGGCTGTAAACTCCTATCTCACCAGGCACTAACTTTAATGTACCAATTTACTGCAGTGTGATGTCTTTTTAAAATAGCTGTTTTTTCTTTTTTTTTCCTCCCACAAATATGTAATATGGGAATATGTGATTCTGTTCCATTCTGTTTTGTAGTTTTTTGCACAATCCGCAAGCATTGCCACTTTTCATTTCACTGCACATCCCGTATGTGTATGTGGCGAATAAACCTGACTTGGCTTCACCACATTGTTTGCAGCACCATCTCCCCTATTTATGGTCTGGTGGGTTTCCTGTTTGCAATCTCTTCTGAAGATAGCAGTGCAGGTGGGCGCTACATGTCCAGGCCCAACGTACATCCAAAGGTCACGTTATGACTCTATTTTTACTGCAAGGCACTGCAGCTTTTAGTCCTTATCCAATCCTGAGCAGTGTGGTAAACCAACATTAACCTGCTCACTACATATCTCAGTGCGTTGGACAAAGGTCAGTAACAAAGGATCACCACTATTTCTTTACTTTAGAGTTTAGAGATACAGAGGCCCTCAGACCACTGAGTCCGCGCCGACCAGCGATCACCCCGTATACCAACGCTATCCTACACACTTGGGACAATATAACAATTTTACAAAAGCCAATTAACCTGCAAACCTGTACTGTACATCTTTGGAGTGTGGGAAGAAACTGGAGCACCCAGAAAAAACTCACGTGGTCACAGGGAGAATGTACAAACTCCGCGCAGACAGCACCCGTAGTCAGGATTGAACTCGGCTCTCTGGTGCTGTAAGGCAGCAACTCTACTGCTGAGCCACTCGGTTGCCCCTCAATGATTTCCTTCATGAATGTACTGAATGATTGGTGCTTCATTCTTTTTAAGAGGACTGACTCATGAATGATGAGGCTTTATCACCATTAAAGATCTTGAAGAGCAAGTTTATACAATTCCAAGAAGATTCATTGATCCACCTGGGTAACTTCCAAAGGATATTGTTCAACAGTATGAGATTACATTACATCCAGTTACTGTGAAGCCATTGGAAATAGCTTGTTCACAGATCCCACATGGACTGGCTGCGTTCCAGACAGGGTTTAGCTCAGCTCAGTGGACTTGCTACTCTCATTCATTTGTCAGCAAGGCCAGTATTTAGTGCCCATCCCTAATTGTTCCTTGAGAAGGCCGTGACAACCAACTGGCTTGCTAGGCAAATTCAAAGGCATTCAAAGCATCAACCACTTGGGATGAGGCTGGAGTCACAGGCTGGAGACCAGACCAGGTATGGATGTCAGTTTTCCTCCCCTCAGAGATGTGAATGAATCAGATGGTTTCAGATGAGAATCTGCTGAAAGCTAATTCTAGCTTACAGATAATTACCTGAGAAAGACACAAAATGCTGGAGTAATTCAACGGGTCAGGCAGCACCTTTAGACTTTAGAGATACAGCATGGAAGCGGGCCCTTCAGCCCACAAGTCCGTGCCAACTAGCGATCACCCCCGTACACTAGCACTATCCTACACATTGAAGACAATTTCACAATTTTACCAAGGCCAATTAACCTACAAGATTGTACGTCTGTGGAGTGTGGGAAGAAACCGGAGCACGTGGAAGAAACCCACGTGGTCACAGGGAGAATGTACCAACTCTGTACAGGCAGCAGCCATAATCAGGACCATGCCCGGGTCTCTGGTGCAGTAAGGCACCAACTGTACAACTGTGCCATGATGCAGCCTCGGAGGCAGCATCTCTGGAGGACTTGGACCGGTGATCTTTCAGGTCAGGACCCTTGTTCAGCCTGAAGGAGGGATGAATCCCGACTCAAAATATCGCTTCTCCGTGTTCTCCAGAGATGCGGTCTGACCTGCTGAGTTTCTCCAGAATTTTGGATCTTTCTTCGGTTAACCAGCGTCAGCAGTTCCTTGTTATTAGATAATTACCTGAGATTAAATTTCATTGTTGATATGTCATAGATACCTCAGATTGTTGGACCAAATCCCTGGATTGAATGGAATATTTCACTTTATTGTCACATGGGCCAAGCACAGTGAAATTCTTTGCTTGGATACCCAAGGTATGCAAATAGTCGCCACATACAGCGCTGACACAGTTACAAAGTACCCCTCCCCCGCCAGCTCCTCCATTGTTCTTCCCCTTCCCTCCCTCACGGTGTTTCCCCGCGCTCTCATCGACTGCGGGTTGACCCGTGAGGCTTCAGCGCCATCGCCGTGAGGATTCGGACTCCGAGGCTCTGCCGCTGAAGCCTCACCGATGCTGCCGAGGCTCCACCGATGCTGCCGAGGCTCCACCGATGCTGCCGAGGCTCACCTTACTGGCTGGGTAATTTAACTGCTGTGCTTCCACTGTAGCCTGGCAGAAGAAGAAGTGCATCCTGTGCAGGTTTTGTAAAGATTACCATCATATATAATTACTTTAACAAGGCTTCAAAGCCTACTCTCTGCCTGTAAAGCAGCAGCAAGTAAGAATTTTACTGTTGTACTACATATGTCCTGGTGCATACGACAATCACAACATTTGACACTTGACTCTTAAGGTAAGATGAATGGTAAAATAAAGCCCTCTGCCCTCGATGCACAGATGCAGGGTCCTGACGTAGAGGGGTGAATGGGATGAATTGAACACTAATGAATCATTTAACTTTAAACAGGCTCCTTGTGTCCACACTGACCATCAATCACAGTTCTCTGGCACTGCAGCAGCAGCAGCAGCTCTCTCAGCTGCGCCACTGTGTTATCCGTTTTATTGGAGCAAACAAAATGGAAAATCGTAGTTCAACAGCCGCAGTGAATGTGTCCTGAGGTATTGCCATTGCAGCAGTGAATTGGTCAATAAATGAGCTACCAGGCCTCGCAAACCAAACAGAACTGGCATCTGGTCAAATGAAATTCAGTTTTAGTTTTAGAGATACAGTATGGAAACATTTAAGAAAGAACTGCAGATGCTGGAATAAATCGAATGTAGACAAAAATGGTGGAGAAACTCAGCGGGTGAGGCAGCATTTATGGAGCAAAGGAGTAGGTGACGTTTCGGGTCGAGACCCTTCTTCAGACTGATGTGGGGGTGGGAGGGGAAAGAAGAAAGGAAGAGGCGGAGACAGCAGGCCTGTGGGAGAGCTGGGAAGAGGAGGGGAAGGAGGGAGAAAGCAAGGAATACCTGAAATTGGAGAAGTCAGTGTTTATACCGCTGGGGTGTAAACTGCCCAAGCGAAGTATGAGGTGCTGCTCCTCCAATTTGCGGTGGGACTCACTCTGGCCATGGAGGAGGCCCAGGACAGAAAGGTCGGATTCGGAATGGGAGGGGGTTGAAGTGCTGAAGCACCGGGAGATCAGGTTGGTTAATGCGAACTGAGCGGAGGAATGGAAACATGTCATTTTGCCCACCAAGTTCATGCCAATCGTTGATCACCCATTCAGGGGAGTTCCATGTTTCCCACTTTTGCCTGAACTTTTGAGTGTTTCCAGAAATAAACAATTTCAGATTCCAGTAATTAGGAACGCAATTGGCAAATTAGCCCTTGTTACAAGATGATTTGAGGACAAGAGTAGAGACATTGAATATAAACACAAAATGCTGGAGTAACTCAGCGGCTCAGACAGCAACTCTGGAGAAAAGGAAAGTCTCAGTCTGAAGAAAGGTCTCGACCCGAAACATCACCTATTCCTTTTCTCCAGAGATACTGTCTGCCCCGCTGAGTTACTCCAACTCTTTGTGTCTATCTCCGGTTTAAACCAGCATCTGCAGTTCCTTCCTACACGTGGAGACAGATTGGTTCAATTATATGGGCAGCTGGAAAGGGCTTGCCTCTATGGTGTGTGTTTTCAAGAGACAGTTGGATCTAGCTCTTAAGGCTAAAGGAATCAAGGGATGCGGGGAAAAAGCAGGAACGGGGTACTGATTTTAGATGATCAGCAATGATCATATTGAATGGCGGTGCTGTCTCGAAGGGCTGAATGGCCTACTCCTGCACATATTTTCCTATGCTTCTATGTCTCCATGACTTCACAACCAGCGAAGCTGAGGGTGTAGCTTACTTGACCGGCAGAGTTTGTTCTGCAGCTGTGTTATCATTGTTGCTGCCACAGAGTTCCCACCACTGAGGGTCAGGGCAGCTTGGGAGTGCAAGTTGACAGTGACTGATGCAGAAAAATCAAGTCAGCCGTGGGCGTGGGCCCACTAGGGTTGCAGGTTCGTGCCTGTTATCAAGTTACCAAGCAATATTGATCAACGATTACTTTAGACTTTAGACATACGGTGCAGAAACAGGCCCTTCGGCCCACCGAGTCCACGTCGACCAGCGATCACTAGCACTATCCTCCCACACACTAGAGACCGTTTAAAAAAAAAACATTTTACCAAAGCCAATTGACCTACATACCTGTATGTCTTTCGAGAGTGGGAGGAAACTGGACCCGGAGAAAATCCATGCAGTCACAGGGAGAAGGTACAAATTCTACACAGACAGCTCCCGTGGTCAGGATCGAACCCGGGTCTCTGGTGCTGTCTACCGTGCACCGCTGTGCCACCGACTCATGTTTATAATGTTGGACTGAGAGGGAATAAAGTTCCCTGCCTGCACAAAGTTATAGCTCATGACCAATTTTTGAATAACTATTTTGTCAATAACTTGACTAAATTTATAACAGCTGTGCTCATTAAACTTATTATTTTTCATAAACATAATACGTCTTCAATTTGCTTGGACCTTTTAATGTAATGTTTTGTTTATTTGGGAGAGTGAAGAAAGGCGGCTATTTTTCAGCGAGAATAGTCTGCACTCAACCTCCATCTGCCACAAATGTACTATTATATCTCCAGGCCCCAGAAAGTCACAGTTTGTCCCAAAGGAGAGACTTCTCTATGAAATTGATTGATATGATTGAAAAATACAGTATGGATACAGGCCCTTCGGCCCGCCATTCATAAGATCATATGATCATGTGATAGGAGCAGTATCAGGCCATTCAACCCATCAAGCCTACTCTGCCATTCAATCATGGCTGATCTATCTGTCTCTCCTAACCCCTAACTCCCAACGTAATTCTACATCATCCTACTTTCCCATCCACTCCCTGCACAATTTACAGGATACAATTAATTTACAAACTGCATGTCCTTGGGATGTGAGAGGAAACCGGTGCACTTGGAGGAAACCCACACAGTCATAAGGAAAACGTGCAAACTCCACAAAGATGTCAGGGTCGAACCCATGCCTCTGGCACTGTGAGGCAGCGGCTCTACTAGATGAGACCCTGAGAAAGGACAGTTTCTTCCCAGCTGTATCAGGCAACTGAATCATCCAACTAACAACTGGAGAGCAGTCCTGAGCTACTATCGACCTCATTGGAGGCCATTGAACTATCTTTAATCATACTTTACTGCACTAAACGTTATTCCTTTTATTATGTATCTATACACAGTGGAAAGCTCAATTGTAATCATGTATTGTCTTTCCACGGACTGGTCAACACGCTACAAAAGCTTTTTGCTGTACCTCGGTGCACATGACAATATACTAACGTAAACTCAATTTCAGCACCTGTCTGAATGCCCCTTTAACTATTCTTCCCCTCCATCTAGTCCCACACCATCTAGACTTGGAAATATATGACCTTTCCTTTGTCCCAGTTAGGTCCAATTACTGCAACCCATGATACCCGACCACATTGAAAGGACACTTTAACCAGACGAACTACAGGGGTTCACGATGGTGGCTCATCATCACTTTCTCAAGGGCATATGAGGATGGACAATAAATGGTGCCTTGTTGGCAGTGCTGACAACCCAAGTAAGCACCTCACACCCAGTACTGTCAGCAATGCAAAGTCAGAGATTCCAACCCTTATCAGAGAGTGAGCAAGCAAAATGCAAACGCAGCTCCAGCATAGAACTGATTAATGTTTAACAAGGCAACAAAACCAAATATATTTGATTATAATGTAGAAACAAGGAACTGTTTACAAAACATCTTGGGAGCGGATGTGGCAGAGACAAAGGAATTGAGAGTAGGGTATATCGTCTTTGCTAGAGGCAGGGTATGAGGATGTGTAGTCAAGATAACATGTATGGCTAGGAAAGGTTTGGAGTGCTCTGGGCCAAATGCAGGCAAATGGGAATAACCCAGTATGACAAAGTGGTTGGCATGGACAAGATGGACCAAAGGGCCTGCTTTCGTGTTGTATAGCTCTATGACTCAAAAGTAAAAATCTCACTTCCTTACTGTATACAAGGATGCATTTTATTACCACAAACGCATTAGAAATCTTTCCATTCTGAAGTCCTACTACTACCTACCTACTATCCCCCCCCCCCCCCCCCCCCCCCCCCCCCCCCCCCCCCCCCTCCCCAGTCTGGCCCCACCATCCACACCGTCAGGGGAGACAGTGGGGGAAACAACCTTTGGATGTTCTCCAATAACATACTCAGCCGGGATCATTTTACATGCATTTGAGTGCTCCACTTGAAATGGTAGCGTCCCATTTTCACATTAGCTTTCGTCTTAATTTTCGTATCGTGTTACCAAACTTCCTTTCCAGAATCCCGATGGATAAGAAAAGGCATATTCTGTCCTGAATCTTTGTTAGTCAATGTAATGTACATATAGCTTTTTGACAGCATAAAGGTCTGTGGCAGCATTGATGTAAATGGACCATTTTCCACTGAGACAGAAACTTCCCCAAATTAATCACGCCATATCTCCAGTGGGTAAAGTGATCACTCAGCGTATTCTCAAGGGGATGATATTCAAGCGCTCTTCTTAAAACGCCAGCAACCAACACTTACATCTGCCTTGGCCCTGACAATATTAATTTTATGAATCATGTGCAGGTGAATGAGATTAGCTTATCTTGGCATCATGTTTGGCACAGACAGTGTGGACCCAGTGTCCTTTTCCTGTGCTGTACTATTTTGTGTTCTATGTTCCATGTACTCCGAAAGATTTACATGTCAGAAAGAGAATGTCTGAAATACTTCCTTTTTTTAATCAACTGTGGACCCATATTTGACCACTGCATTTCAAACTTCTTTCAGCAGAGAGCTTAAAAATCAAGTCATTTTGATTTAGTTTAGTTTAATATAGTTTAGTTTAGTTCAGAAATACAGAGTAGAAATAGGCCCTTTGGCCCACCGAGTCCATGGTAACCATCGATCACCTGTACACTAGCTTATGCCCTACACACTAGGAGCAATTTACAGACACCAATAAACCTACAAACTTGCATGTCTTTGGAAAGTGGGAGGAAACGGGAGAAAACCCACATGGTCTCAGGGAGAACATGCAAACTCCACATAGGCAGCATATGTAGTCAGGACCAAACTCATATCTCTGGTGCTGGGAGGCAGCAGCTCAACCAGTGCGCCACTGTGCCACCCTTGTTTATATCTGGAAACAAGGAACTGCAGTTGCTGGTTTATTGAAAAAAAAAGCATTGGATTAACTCAGGCAGCATCTCTGGAAAACATGGATAGGTGACCTTTTCTGGTCGTGACCCGTTTCCAGACTGTTATATTTAATTATACCTAATTACACAATTATATCTAATTGTGGAACGACCGAAATAAACCCTGGACTTAATTTTGGTTTCTTGATTTCAAAGTCTTCACCAAACGACTGCATTTCTGTGACTAATTTTAAATAGCATAGTAGATGAATAATGGATCAATTTTCCATTTGTACACTTTTCCCCCTGTAATTTTGGTGGAAGTCTGTGGAATATAAAAGCAGGATTGTCAAGCTGAAGGGCTGGAGCTGGAACAGGAACATTTTCCCATTTCAAGCACTCTGTTCAACATCACAAATTCTCAGATGAGTCGTAGCTCAGGTCCCGGGAACAAGGTTCAGACGAAAACAGTTCACTCGGCCAATACAACGCTCCCACATCAAGGTTATATTCACACCTTGAAATGTGCGGAGGAAAGCTATGAGTTATGAAAGTTACATCAAATCTGTACACTGCGATACATCAATGTCAACTCTCCTTCCCGTCCAGACTCTTGTTGCTAATTTTATACCTCTGAGCTCTGAGTTGATGTGGCAGCCTTTCTTTTAGTTTAAATGCATAAATACTTGAGCGTTTGACAGCACTGGGCCTGTACTCGCTGGAGTTTAGAAGGATGAGGGGACCCACAGATGATGGTGGAGGCAAAGTCATTGGGTGCTTTTAGAGCAAAGATTATAAGGTCCTTGCACTGATTATATAGGCACTTGATTATAAGGTCATAAGTGATAGGAGTAGAATTAGGCCATTCAGCCCATCAAGTCGACCGACATTCAATCATGGCTGATCTATCTCTCCCTCCTAACCCCATTCTCTTGCCTTCTCCCCATAACCACTGACACCTGTACTAATCAAAAATCTATCATCTCCTTCCCAAAAGAACGTCCTTTAATTCTGAGGCTATGACCTCTAGTCCTAGTCTCTTCCACTAGTGAAACCATGCTCTCCACATCCACTCTATCCAAGCCTTTCACTATTCTGCACGTTCCAATGAGGTCCCCCCTTATTCTTCTCAACTCCAGCGTGTACAGGCACAGTGACGACAAACGCTCATCATAGGTTAACCTATTCATTCCTGGGATCATTCTTGCAAAATAATTTGAATAGCAAGGGTGTCAACATTTATGGGGGAAAGTTAAGAAAATGGGGTTGAGAGGAAAAAAATAGATCAGCCATGATCGAATGGGCCGAATGGCCTAATTCTGCTCCTATGTCTTCTGAGTTTATGAATGTGAGGTGAGTGCAATCACTTCATATCATGCACTTCAGCCACCTCTCTTTGAATGGTTTATGTAAAACAAACGGGTAAACGGGTCCAATTTCACATCAAGTGTGCCTATTTGCATAGCATTCACAATTAATGTTGGTGTTGTGTGAAGTGGATCGAGGCTCACAAACACGGGCTCTGTGCTGAAAGAGGAAATATTTACGACCTGGGCTGGACTGAAATGCCGGCTCCGAGCTTGAACGAGAAAGGTGCGCCCATTCTCTGCAACGCCCAGACCACTCCTTTGAACTGGGAACAAGAAGGTTCATACAATTCACGTTCATTGGGTCAGGCTGATCTCAAGTCAAGTCAAGTCAAGTCAAGTTTATTTGTCACATACACATACGAGATGCGCAGTGAAATGAAAGTGGCAATGCTCGCGGAACAGCAAAACAACCAAACAAATTATAAACACAATCATAACACACATATTATTTTACATAATAAATAATAGAAGGAAAAACGTTCTGTACAGTTAGTCCCTGGTGAGAAAGGCGTTTACAGTCCGAATTGCCTCTGGGAAGAAACTCCTTCTCAACCTCTCCGTTCTCACTGCATGGCAACGGAGGCGTTTGCCTGACCGTAGCGGCTGGAACAGTCTGTTGCAGGGGTGGAAGAGGTCTCTCATGATTTTGTTTGCTCTGGAGTTGCACCTCCTGTTGTATAGTTCCTGCAGGGGGGTGAGTGAAGTTCCCATAGTGCGTTCGGCCGAGCGCACTACTCTCTGCAGATCTGAAACAAATATTGAACTCTCGGGATTACTATGTGTTGGGTTGTGCTGATCTTGTACTTCACCAGAAGTCACTGTTTGACAAGTATATGGTTTCCTGACGAACTCAGCATTGCCATTTTATGTCGAATGATTTAAATCCTTGACCCGAACCATCTGTGATTTAAAGCATTGAAATTGGCTTATCAATTGGGTTAATGATATAGGTTGATGCCTGGATTAGAGGATAATACTGTAGCTTCAGATTTAGATTCTTATCTCTGGAACACCAGATGTTGCGGGGGAGACCTTATAGAAAAGTAGATACAATTGTGAAATGGATAATATTGTACCAAAGAGCATGTCTATTAAAAGGAAACACTTTATAGCATGGAAGTTGATAACATTAGAATTATGAGAGGCTTAGATAGGGTAGACAAAAAATGCTGGAGAAACTCAGCGTAAGAGGCAGCATCTATGGAGAGAAGGAATAGGCGACGTTTCGGGTCGAGACCCTTCTTCAGACTGATAGATAGGATAGTCAGTCAGAACCTTTTTCCCAGGGTCACAATGTCAGGGACTAGAGAGCATAGCTTTAAGGTGAGAGGAGCAAAATTGAAAAGAGATGCGCAGGGCAAGTTTTTTACACAGTGGGTGCCTGGACCTGCTGCCAGCTGTGCCACTGTGCCACCTTTGTTATTTCTCTCTTTCCCAGAAGTATTAATTCTGTTTCACTTTCCACAGATGCTGCCTGACCTGCCGAGCCTTTCCTGACCCAATCATTGGACTCATCGCCCAAAGCTGGTACTGAGTATTGAGATCTCCACCGACAGGGCCACAGAAGATTCTGCTACCCACTTCTAACTAACATTAATTCAATATGCTACCTGGTTTTCAACTCAATCTGTTAGCCTTCTAACTATGTACTTAATCATCTCTGACAGTCCTGTGTGGTACTTTGTCCAAGATGTCGAAATCCAAGTACATTACATCCACATCCACATCTTCTCAAATAAACAATTTTTTCTCCACAATGTGGCTTTTGCAAGCTGGTTATCTTTAATTGTCCCTAATTTTACAGAGTGCCACCATCTTTAGACTATGTGCTTTACTGGTAGTGAGCGGACTGCTGTACAGTTTACACGTTTTATTCCTTCATGAGCAGAAGTTTCTTCACTGATAATCTTCCAATCTGCAGACACAGAGCTTTTATATTTCAGGATCTTTCAAAAAGTGTGGTTTGAGAGCTATTTTTAGTTGCATTTATTTAAAAAGCGTGTTGCCATTGAAACTAGACCTCATGCAAGTTCAGTTTCATTTTCAAGGCTGGCACTAACTTACGCAGACTTTACTTTAGCTCCTCAATCAATATTGGATCCCCTATTCCTTTTCTCCAGAGGTGCTACCTGACCCGCTGAGTTACTCCAGCTTTTTGTGTCTGTCTTCAGTTGAAACCAGCATCTGCTGTTCCTTCTCACAAAATATTGAGTCCACATGGTTACAGAGAGAACATGCAAACTTCACACAGACAGCACTGGGCATCAGGACTGAACCCAGGACACTGATACCATCTACAAGTAGTAAATTAAATATAAAATAAAAATGCAAAAATAGCCAAATTCACAACAGGACAGAAAAAGACACAAAGTGCTGGAGTAACTCAGCGGGTAAGGCAGTATCTGGAGAACTTGGGTTGGTGACTCTTCGGGTAGGGAACCTTCAGACTAATTGTGATGGGGGATGGGGAGGAAAGCTGGAAGAGAGGAGGGGCAGGACAAAGTCTGGCAAGTGATAGGTGGATACAGGTAAGGAGGGTTTTTGATAGGCAGATAATAGGACAAAAGGCCAGAAAAAATAAATGTAAGTACCTGAAATCCTGGTTCGGCCCAAACTGGGAGTCCCAGAAACGCACTTTGTATCTTTTTTTACAAATCAGCATCTGCAGTTCCTTCTTCCTTCTTCTTCACAACAGGTACTATAACAGCATTAAAAAGTTAATGAATTCATAAGTTATAGTGGTAGAATTAGGCCAGTCGGCCCATCGATTCTACTCTGCCATTCAATCATGGCTGATCTATCATGCCACAGAGGCATTGGACAGGTACATGAATAGGTAAGGTTTAGAGAGTTACGGTCCAAATGTGGCCAGGTGGGACCAGTGTAGTTTGGGCATCTTGGTCGGCATGGGCAAGTTGGGCCGAAGGGCCTGTTTTTGTGCTGTATGACGATGACTGTATGCTTGATTGGAATGCAAACAGTAAACGTTATTCCCTTATCATGTATCTATACACTGTAAATGGATTGATTGTAATCATGTATTGTCTTTCTGCTGACTGGTTAGCACACAACAGAAAACTTTTCACTGTACCTCGGTACACGTGACGATAAACTAAACTGAACTAAACAGAAAAAAAAAGAGATTTACACCAAAAAGCATATTGCCGGTGTTATCCAAACGCAATCTAGATTGATTACAGCTAAATGAATCTGCTGCTGCCTGGCAAAACACGATAATGTTATTTAGTTCCAAGTCATTATTTATTTCAACTTGTATCATCATCGTGATCTGGGAAGCTGTTGTTCTGTTGGGGATAGAAAGTGAAACTGCTTTGTGGCGCTGCCCTGCAGATCTGCACAGAATACCAAGTCAAGAGTACCCACCTCCCCGCCCGGTTTACAGTGGGTGTAACAGCTGGCCACCTGTTCCTTCCCCTATGGTTCCTCTTGGTGCTTTTAATTGCAAATCCTGCCCACGGCGCAGTAAACAGAAAGGTCACCGTTGGTTTAGGGATGACAAATCCAAGAATAAGAACCTTGATGATGTTAGTTCATTATGTGATTTCAAAGAAAATGCTGCTTGTGACAAAGTGACTTAATAGCCTCTAAAAAGGTAATCATGGCAGTGATCATCGTCAGTCACATCAGTCAGACTTCTTCTTCTGCCTCGTGTCCGGCCATCTTCTATATCACGTCTTTCCGGTCGGTCAGTGACGGTTGACAGTCAGTGGTTGCAGAATTGGCTACTTCAGTCAGTCACTGTGGTACAGTTTCTGTACGTCAGCATTGCCCAGGATGCGCCATGTGGAGGCTTCTGCTTGCATCCTATCAGTCAGACGATTAGTCAGAAGACTGTTTGAAACATTTCTCTTTTAATTTATTCATTCAATATTACGACTGATTTGTGTTCATTTGAGCCACAATCCCAATTCCACTTCACCCTCCATCTTAAAGCCACTGGAATAACTATATATCTATTTAAGATAGACACAAAAAGCTGGAGTAACCCAGCGGGTCAGACAGTATCTTTGGAGAAAAGGAATAGGTAACATTTTGGGTCGAGACCATTCTTCAGCATCTGTAGTTCCTTATCTATCTATCTATCTATCTATCTATCTATCTATTTATCTATCTATCTATCTATCTATCTATCTATCTATCTATCTATCTATCTATCTATCTATCTATCTATCTATCGAATGAATAAGTTTATTGTTCAAGTATTCACATACAAGGAATTTGCCTTGGTGCTCCACCCGCAAGTGACAACATGACATACAGTGACAGTTAAGAATGATACATAAAACATTAAACATTAATAATAAAACATTATTGATTAAACATGTGAATTAAATAAAATACCAGAGCAAAAGGAGGCAACAGATTTTTGGTTATTGAGTAGAGCTACTACTCATGGAAAAAAAGCTGTTTTTATGACTGGCTGTAGCAGCTTTGACAGTCCGGAGTCGTCTTCCAGAGGGAAGTGATTCAAAGAGTTTTTGGACAGGGTGAGAGGGATCAGAGATATTCTTACCCACTCGCTTCCTGGCCCTTGCAGTGTACAGTTTGTCAACGGAGGGAAGGTTGCAGCCAATAACCTTCTCACCTGATCGGACGATTCGCTGCAGCCTCCAGGTGTCGTGCTTGGTGGCTGAGCCAAACCAGACCATGATGGAGAAGGTGAGGACAGACTCTACGATGGCCCTATAGAATTGGACCATCATTGCCTGTGGTGGATTGTGCTTCCTCAGCTGCCGCAGGAAGTGCATCCTCTGTTGGACCTTTTTTGACGGTGGAGTTGATGGTAGCCCCCCCCACTTAAGGTCCTTGGAGATGATGGTTCCCAGGAACTTAAAAGACTCCGCAGATGTGACTGTGGTGTTGTTGATGGTGAGCGGGGTGAGGGGAGGGGGAGCTCTCCTAAAGTCTACAATCAATTCCACTGTCTAAAGACCATCCATCCATCCATCCATCCATCCATCCATCCATCCATCCATCCATCCATCCATCCATCCATCCATCCATCCATCCATCCATCCATCCATCCACCCACCCACCTACCTACCTATCTACATACCTACCAACCTGCCCTGCCTACCTACCGGCCTCACAACCAACTTTCATTACAGAGTCAAACAACAAGTGTGAATCTTTCAGGCCCCACACGTTCATCTCAACAAGAAACATTTTAGCTTCACTAAATATTCTGCCAGGACCTGTTATCGAACAGAACTATAAACTCTATCATAATTACAAAATGGTTTTATTCCTATTGCATGGGCTGGCTTGCCAGTGGCTATGCTCATTAAAAATAATAAATGAAAATTCACGGACAGCACGTGTGCAATTTTCTTGTAAGCACAGTGGGTGGGCAAACCTCCATGCTAATCATTGAATCATTTGCATGTCCTGCCTCGAACCGATGAGTAATTATAAAAGGAACCGTGACGTTAAATGTTGCTATTAAAGCAGTTCCCTAAAATGACCCACACCCAACCTCAGCCCTGATCCCAGTGAACTAGAGATCTCATCTGTGCCATGGTTTTGCTCAGCCTGCCGCAGGTCGCCCATCGAAGGCTGAGAGACCTCGGTTGAGCCTGAGTTGCTGCCAGCAGCGTTCACCCACTCGTGCATAGACCAGGAGACCCCTCGCTCCCAGCGGCGTGGTGAGGGACAAGTCACACAAACAAGCAAGCAGAAGATTGCTGCTCGACGATCAGTCAACCACCCTGCCAGTCACCCTGGGCAGCAAGTCCAATGTTCCCGCCCCAGATTCCTTCATCGGCCAGGGCTGTTGTATGTTTGCATGAGGATGAAGTGAAGCGGCACAGTGGCGCAGTGGTAGAGACCCAGGTTCGATCCTGACGATGGATGCTGTCTGTACGGAGTTGTACATACTCCCCGTGATCGCATGGGTTCTCCAAACACCTACAGATTTGTAGGTTAATTTGGCTTTGGTAAATAATTGTAACTTGTCCTCAGTGTGTAGGATAATGGTAGTGTACGGAAACTGCTGGTTAGCTCGGTCTTGGTGGGCTGAAGGGCCTGTTTCCACGCTGGATCTCTAAACTAAATTAAACATAAAGTCTCAGGATCTGAGTGGCCATGACTTATGCACCTGTCCCACTTAGGCTATTGTTTAGGTGACTACAAGGGATTGGGCTGTGGCCACATGGTCACAGGGGTGTCGCATGGATGGTCGTGAGTAGTCACCGTCAGTCGCCCAAAGAGTCGTAGCATCTTTCTGGTCGCCACTGGATTTTTAACGTTGAAACATTTTCGGAGGCAGTCAGTGACAGTGGATTTGACATCAATGAGCGTAGCTTGACTTCTCCTGACGTAGGTGCTGTTCTAGTTGTCGCCAGGTGACGTAGGTTGTCGCCAGTGCTGACTTCATTTTTTGTTGTTGTTAAAGTAATGATTCTACTTTAATTTTATGTCGAAGGGGGGGTCCAGTCGTCGTTGTTTCGGCAACCTGCTACGACTATGACAGCCGCCGGCAGTCGCCTAAAAATAGCCTAAGTGGGACAGACCCATAAGACTGGATGTGGTGGCGATTGCAAGAACGCTTCTAATGACTTGGGTTCTGTGAAGCCACTTGTCCCATGGAGGCCTAGCAACAGTATTGCAAACCATTGATCAGGAGAGGCTATTGATCACCGTCTGAGAAAGTAGCAAAGAAGGCGCAGAATCCCATTCTTTGTTTAGTTTAGAGAAACAGCATGGAAACAGGCCCTTCAGCCCTCTGTGTCCATACTGACTATCAATCACTCGTTCATACTTGTGTTATGTTCTATCTTATCCCACTTATGCATCCACTCCCCACAGGAAGGGTAATTTTACAGAGGCCAATTAACTTACAGACCTGCAATTCTTTGGGACATGTGGGAGGAAACCAGGGCATCTGGAGAAATCCTATGCGGTCGCAGGGAGAATGTGCAAACTCCACACAGACAGCACCCGAGGTCGGGATCGAACCCGGGGCTCTGGAACTGTGAGGCCACAGCTCTACCAGCTGCACCACTGTGCCACCCACAAGGGGTATGTAAGGGGCTATTGTACATGTTCAGCGTTGCCACCTTGTCTGCTGTAAAGTATGACGGTACTTAAGCAGAAACAACCTTAAATGATCACAATAACTATTAGAAAGGGAAAATATTGGTTCTAGCTTGAGAAATACTGCAGAGGTGCCAGTAATTGGCAGTGAATTTTAAAACATCTTGCACCACACCCACCTCGAATACTGTGCACAGTTCTGTGCGATGTGACAACGGTGACATTCTGGAGCAGTAGGAACTAAATCAAAGCAAAGTTAGCACCCAAGTGATGAGGAGCTATTGAGTGTCTCATATGTTATGGCAACGCTGCAGGGTAAGGCGTTATGGAGGAAATCTTGCAATATCCCAAGCTAAGTCCATGCCAATAAAAAGTCTCTTGTGGCTGCAAAGTCTACGGGATCATGGCACACGGCTGTGTCAATATTTCAACATGATGCATAATTTGACTCATAGCTCTCTGACATGCCAACACAATGAATCATAAAAGAAGTGACTATTTTTGAGTTGTCAGCAGATTGTAACACGCAGAATCCTGAAATAGGTCTGGGGGTTTAGTGGACAGTAAATCCCGCCCATGCAAGAAAACTTCAAATCGGAAATGTCAAAGACTAGAGGGCAAGCTTTAATGAGAGAGGGGTAAAGTTTAAAGGGGATGTGTGGGGCAAGCTTTTTATAAAGAGGGTGCTGAGTGCCTGAAAAGCACTGCCAGGGGTGGTGGTGCAGGCAGATGTGATGGTGGCATTTAAGAGGCTTTTAGATAGGTACACAGATATGCAGGGAATGGAGGGATAGGAGCCTGAAGACAGGAAACATGTACAGGAGCCTGAAGTCTGCAACGTCCAGGTTCAGAAACAGTTTCTTCCCCACAGCCATAAAGCTATTGAACTCAACTCAAACAAAACTCTGAACATTAATAGCTCATTATCAGTTTATTTGCACTTTATCTGTTTTATTTATTCATGTGTGTATATATTTATACAATGGTATATGGACACACTGATCTGTTCTGTATTCATGCCGTCTATATTCTGTTGTGCTGAAGCAAAGCAAGAATTTCATTGTCCTATCTGGGACACATGACAATAAACTCTCTTGAATCTCTTGAATCTTGAAACTTGATATAGATCATGTGCAGGAAGATGTGATTAGTTAATCGTTGCATCATGTTCGGCATGGACATTGTGGGCTGAAGGGCCTGTTCCAGTGCTGTACCCTTTTGTGTTTCTATGTTAGAAATTTCAAATTATATCACCTGCTGGTATCAAACTGATTTTCTAGTGGGAGGAAATAATTATACAAAGAGTGGTAAGTGTGTGGATCATGGGTCTGGAGGAGGTAGTTGAGGCAGGGATCTAAACGTGCTGCCAGCTTTAATCGCAACGTTCAAGAAACAATTAGACAGGTACATGGGTAGGGTGGGTTTCGAGGGATATGGGCCAAATGCAGGCGGGTGGGACTAGTGTAGATGGGGGCATGTTGGTCGGCATGGGCAAGTTGTGCCGAAGGGCCTGTTTCCACACTGTGTACTGTAACTCTATGACTATGGGAGTTTGGACTCGCCTCTGTTTTTAAGCTGCACACTATTTAAGCCCAAGGGATTTGCCCATGTTGTTCACAACCCGAGAAGTTCATCATGGAAAATAACTTAGCTGATCACTCATAGTTCAAGCGCCTGAGATGTATGGGTGTAAAGAGGGAACATCACTACGCAGAGAGCTTTTATGTGGTTTAATCATCTTTCTGTTGAAATCAGTGATGAAGAAAAACAGATGATTCAGATGTAACCATTCTATAATAGTTGGAAAGACCGTAAATCTTGGTTTTGTTGCATTTCTTTTTTTCTATATTTGCATTAAGCCAAGAGATTACAAAGTTGATTTTACGTAGGTTGCAGCTTGACACCAGCCATTCTCAGTGGATAGCAGTCATAATGATCAGCAATTGAGAGAATTGAGCACAATATTTAGGTGTGGTGAATGCTGTGCGGAGGGAGTGCTGTGGTGTCAAAGGAGCCGATTCCTGGACAATATATTAAACTGAGGCCCCATCAGGTGAAGTTAAAGGATTCTCTGCCATTATCTCAATGACGAGTTACAGGATGTTCATCGTGTCCCACCAGTATTTGTTCCTTCACCTGCGTCGCTAAAGACAGATTATTAGGACATTGCATCCTTGATTTTGAACATTGCTAAACACTGGTACCGTTTCCCCTTACAACATGCAAAAGTGTCATTAGATTTGGCATGATATGGTGTTATTTACTAGGTTCCAAGCAACCACCGAAACCAATCACACCAATGACATGTACCTGTGTGCAGCAGTGTCTTTGTGATCGAGTGTTTAAATCAGTAAGTAATCGGTAAATGCTCAAGTAGTTTTGTTTTGTTTATTGTCATGAGTAGCGATGTACAATGCAAAGCTATTTTGT
Source organism: Leucoraja erinaceus (assembly GCF_028641065.1). Taxonomy (NCBI): domain Eukaryota; kingdom Metazoa; phylum Chordata; class Chondrichthyes; order Rajiformes; family Rajidae; genus Leucoraja; species Leucoraja erinaceus. Next base: position 9,659,715 of record NC_073405.1, on the reverse strand, counting down.
TGCGTGTTGTCCAGTCAGCGGAAAGACTATACATTCAGCACTCCTTCTATTTATATATAAATGTATCTACTCGTGAACAAAATTAAAGCGATAACAAACAGAAACAGGCCATCCATGCCGACCAAGATGGCCCATTTGCCTGTTTGTCCCATATCCCTCTAAACCTCACTGATCCACGTATTTGTCCAAATATCTTTTAAATGTTGCCTCAAATACCTCCTCTGGCAGCTCGTTCCATTTACCCCCCCACCTTCTGTGTGAAATAATAGCCTCTTGGGTTGCTATTAAATCTTTCCATGTTCACCGTAAACATACGCCCTCTAGTTCTTGATTTCCCTCCCAAGGGGAAAAAGACTCTGAACATTCACCCTATCTATTCCTCTTATAATTTTACACACCTCTGTAAGATCACACCTCCACCTCCTGCACTCCAAGGAATAATGTCCTAGCCTGCCCAACCTCTCCCTATAGCTCAAGTCCTGACAACATCCTCATGAATATTCTCTGCACTCTTGCCAGCTTAACGACATACTTCTGAGGGCAGGGTGACCAAAACTGAACATCATCAGTCTGAAGAAGGGCCCTGATCTGAAACGTTACCAATCCATGTTCTCCAGAGATGTTGCCTGACACGCTGCGTTACTCCAACACTTTGGGTCTTTTCTTTTTGTAAACCAGCCCCTGCAGTTCCTCGTATCCTCAAAGTCAACCAGATTCACTGAATGGCTAATGAGGTACATTAGTTGCTATGTGCTATATTTTGCTTTCAAAATTCAATGGACCTGTTAAACCATTTTTTGACACCAGGTTTAAAGAGTCCTGGCTGAAAACTGATGACACACAGCTGCATCTTCACATCTCCACCCTTGTCTCTCTGCTCCCATTGTCTTGTCATAATACTTGTCTAACATCCCCAATTGGACTGAGACACAAGGAACTGCAGATGCTGGAATCTTTTTTGAGCAAAACACAAAGTGCTGGAGTAACTCAGCGAGTCAGGTGGCATCCGTGGCAGGAAATGGACAGACGATGTTACGTATCGGAACCAATCTTCAGAGTGATGGTCAGATGACGAGCCTAAAGAAGGGTCTCGACTCAAAATATCGTCTGTCCATTTCCTCCATAGATGCTGCCTGACCCCTTGAGTTCCTCCAGCACTTTGAATGATACTTTATTGCCCCATGTACCTAGGTACAGTGAAATGCTTTGATTAGCATACCACGTATGCAGGACACACTTTGATTATTGATCCAGGATTGAATGGTCCATGTGTAGTCTCCAGACTCACCACTGTTATTTCTCAGTTTGAAGAAGGGTCTCAACCCGAAACGTCACCTAATCCTTTTCTCCAGAGACGCTGTCTGACCCGCTGAGTTACTCCAGCTTTTGGAGTCTGACATTCCTGATTTCTGCAAACCTATTTCCTCGTGGAGAATCTATTTTCAGTCCAAAGTAATAAATAAATTGAAGAATAATAATGAACAAATAACTGCCTCGTCAGTTCAGGAGGATAAGGAATGTTTTGCAAAACCTGCCATTGTCAATGACATCCCGAGCAGTGAATTAATAGAGAATCTAAGTACATGAGAACACACATTAGAAATAACTCTTTAAGAAACCGACAGCCTGGATTGATCTGTAATGCTGGCACTGAAACCTAGTTTAAGGGCCAACTTATCTTTATTTGATTGGAATATTTCACCATGATTTAATATATAGCGGGCTGACTGAGTATTGAGTTACCCGAAAAAAAACATGTGCTATGCCCCAATGATTCCACTTGCAATATGCGAAAGAAAACAGTATGAACGATGATTTCATATCCAAATTATAGTTTAAGGATAAATTGATGCAGTACACACCGTTCAATCATATCCAGGTATGATGTGCTCGTTGTTCTGATTGACCATTAGATTCTACATGGCAACAGGTCCTCCAGCCCACCGAGTCCACACTGACCCATTCACACTAGTTCTATGTTATCCCACTTTCTCATCTACTCCTTACACATTAGGGGCAATTTACAGACCATTGACACACACCTTCAACTTCAGTACATCAGCGGGTTTCAGGAAGCTTGCTTGAACGTTTGAAGTGCAAGGAGGACTAAACAATGATTCAGCGGCACAGAATGAACTGGGGACTCCACGGATGCATGGTTTCCTGCTGTTTATGGAGGAATGGTTTTGGCTCTTTGCCTCGCACTCGAAGAGAACAAAGGTATTTGTGAAATGTTAGACTTTAGACTTTAGAGGTACAGCGCAGTAACAGGCCCTTCAGCCCATGGTGACTAGCGATCACCCCGTACACCATCACCATTCTGCACACTCAGGACAAATTGCAATTTTTTACCGAAGCCAATATAACCTACAAACCTCTACGTCTTTGGAGTGTGAGAGGAGTCCGGAGGAAATCCACGCAGTCGCAGTGAGAACGTCCGAACTCCACACAGATAGCAATTGTAGTCAGGATCAAGCCCGGATCTCTGGCGCTGTAGGGCAGTAATTCTACCGCTCGCCACTGTGCCGGCCCAAATGACAGTGACTATTATGGTAGTGTTCCTGGGTGTGTGCCCAGACCCAGATCATGAACAAAATGCAGCCAATGCTCCTCTGCAAGTTGCACTGAGTCCCGAACATAGACTATAGAACAGTACAGCACAAGACCAGGCCTTTTGGCCCACAATGATTGTGCCAAACATGATGCCAAGTCCGACTCCTATCTACCTTCTCATATGCATATCCCTCCATTCCATACATATCCATATGCGTATCGCAAAATCTCTCAAAAATGCGTATCGTATCCGCCTCCACCTCTGCCCCCAGCAGCGCGTTCCAGGCATCCACCACCCTCCGATGTAAAAAAATTGCCCCGCACATCCCCTTTAAACTTTGCCCCTCTCACCTTAAAGCCATGCCCTCTAGTATTTGATTTTTCCATCCTGGAAAAAATGGTTCTGACTGTCTACCCTATCTACATCTCTCATCATTTTATATACTTCTTCTCCAAACTGCAGGCAAGATTGAAAGTTTGCTGTGTGGATGACTCATGGATGTGAAGCAGCACGCTACAGACTTTGGCACAACGGGCTGCCGGAGCAATCAGGTGAATTGCCCACAACATTCCTTTCTTAGGTCTTCTGTACACCTCCCCTCTGCACTGTGATTCATTCTGACGGAGCACCGTGATGTGGGATGATCGCTGAATGTGAAATGCCAGTTGACGCACTGTGGACAACAGTGAAGACTTTCCCAGCAGGTAGACTGTTTGAGAACACATCATCATGACAATGTTAACCTATAGCACACGCTGCGGAAATCATACTGCAAATGCAACAGGGAAGCAATCCAAACCATGCCTTGTGAAAATAGTTTCTGTGAATTAGTCACTTTAATGCTAACTTCACTGAATGTTTTCAAGAGAAGAGTTAGGCATAGCTCTTCGGGCGAACGGAATCAAGGGATATGGGGAGAAAGCAGGAACGGGCTACTGATTTTGGATGATCAGCCATGGTCATATTGAATGGCGGTGCAGGTTCAAAGGGCCGAATGGCCTACTCCCGCACCTATTTTCTCTGTTTCTATGTAACTTCACATTGAGTAAAACCATGAAATTAGAATTGAACCCAGAATGAACAGAGGACGGTATCTCAAATTAAATTTAGTTTTCCCCATGAAACACTGTTGCCCAGAAAGATTAGTCAGCATTAAAATTTAATATAATCTTAATTATCTTATGGATTTTGGATGTAAAATCTATCTATTTTGGATATCAATGCTTAAATCTGGACTGTGTTCATAAGTTCGTAAGTGATAGGAGCAGAATTAGGCCATTCAGCCCATCGAGTCTATGCCATTCAATCATGGCTGATCTATCTCTCCTAACCTCATTCTCCTGCCTTCTCTACATAACCCCCTGACACCCGTACTAATCAAGAATCTGTCTGTCTCTGCCTTAAACATATCCATTGACTTGGCCTCCACAACCTTCTGAGCGTTCTCCTCTTGAGTTGAATCTCAGTTGATTTAGAACAATGAGCCGGTCTAGTTAAATATAATAGAACATTAATATGTTTGTTTTGCTCCAAAATGCTTAAATATAAACAATAACATAGAACATTAAATGCATACAATGGGATCACTGATATTTCCAATTTGCATGGTGCAGTATATCCGGATACAAAGAGGTAATCGCTGAACCAAGAACTAGACTGGTGCCTGATTCATTTGTGGAACTGAGACAGGAGCAAGCAAGAAACTTGCAACATTTACTCTTTCGAGGCTTGTGAGACAATGCCGACATTCTACGGCACTCCTCAGTTTCAATGAGAAGAAAAGAATAGGAATTTCTTGCAGTTTTCTGCCAACAAGTGATTTTTTGTGCCTTAGGGTATTCAAGTAAGCTGAGCTTGATACATTATATGGGAGACCAATGGATTCACCCTGGCAAGGGGGAATGAAGGAGATGTGACCTTTGACATGGAATCTCAACTGAGACCATGTGAGGATTGTTGAGATATCCAGCTGCATGAGATCAGCTGAGGTTTGGAACTGCGTGTATGTTGTACGTTGTCTTCTACTGGGTATAGCCTTAAAAGTCACAGAGACATACAACACAGAAGCAAGCCTTTGACCCAACTCGTCCATGCATACCAAAATGGCCCATCTAAGTTTAGTTTAGTTTAGTTTAGAGATACAGCGTGGAAACAGGCCATTCGGCCCACTGAGGCCGCGCCAACCAGCGATCCCCGCATATTAACACTGTACTACGCACACACTGGTGACAATTTACATTTATACAGAGCCAATTAACCTACAAACCTGTACGTCTTTGGAGTGCGGGAGGAAACCGAAGATCTCGGAGAAAATCCGCGCAGTCATGGGGAGAACGTACAAACTCCGTACAGACAACACCCACAATCGGGATCGAACCTGGGTCTCTGGCGCTGAAAGTGCTGTAAGGTAGCAACACCACCATGCCGCCCATAAACTAGTCCCATTTGCTCGCATTTGGCCCATATCTCTCTAAACCAGTGGTTCCCAACCTTTTTTTGGCCATGCCCCACCTAATCACCTCTAAAATCCTGATGCCCCCCCCTTGCTTTCCCTTGAGAAACGGAGGAAATAGATATTATAAGGGTAACTTAGCAAAAGCTCTTTGAATCGCATTTCTAAATCCAATTCAATAAATAAGGTTCTCCCATGACCCCGCGCGCTTCGTGCGACGTGCATGAAGAGCGATGGCGCGGTGATTATGTAATAACTACACAATAAAGACCTTTTTTACCCAAAAAAAATTATTTACTCAAAATAACCTCTGAAACATAAACTACATATGTTTACCTGATTGAAAATCCAAAAAAATAAAAATCGAAAATTTGGACCCAGACCTCCTCAGTCGCACTCAATTGCCCCCCTTAAAAATCAAATTGCCCCCCTGTGGGGCGTACGCCCCACGTTGGGAACCACTGCTCTAAACCATTCCTTTCCATGCCTTTGTCCATTAAATGTTGCTAAATGTTGCTATTGCACTTGCCTCAACTAATTCCGCTGACAGCTCGTTCCATACACCCACCACACCACAAATGTTGCCCCTTAGGTTCTAATTCAATCTTTTCCCCCTCACCTTAAACGAAGGGGCGGGACAGTGGCGTTGCGGTAGAGCTGCTTCCTCACAGCACCTGGTTCGATCCTGACCACTGGCACTGTCTGTACGGAGTTTCTACGTTCTTCCTGTGACTGCGTGGATTTTCTCCGGTTTCCTCTCACACTCAGGTTTGTAGGTTAATTGTCAGGTTTGTAGGTTAATTGGCTTCGGTAAAATTTGTAAATTGTCCATGGTGTGTAGGATAGTGCTCATGCACGGTGTGATCACTGGTCGGCACAGGCTCGGTGGGCCGAAGGGCCTGTTTCCACACTGTATCTCTAATGTTCACTAGTTCTTGATTCTCCCACTCTAAGTAAAAGACTTTGTGCATCCACTATTCCTAAAAGACTCTGCGCATCTACCCTAACTATCTACCCTACAAGATATACAAGATACAAGAAACAAGATAAATTTAATTGTCACGTGTGCCAGATGGCACAGTGAAATGAATTCCCATATAGCCATACAATAAAAATAAACAGGACTCAACACACTATAGAATTCAACACAAAACATCCCCACACAGCAGAACCAAAGTTTCCCACTGTGTGGGAAGGCACCAAAGTCAGTCTTCTTCCTCCACTGTTCCCCGTGGTCAGGGTCTCCCCAAGCCCTCCGCAGTTGCAGCTACGGGCGGCCCGATGTCCAGGACCGCACGCCGGGATGATACCAGTCCGATGTCGGGGCTGCGGGATGTCCTCAGCGGCGTGGACACCAGAGTCGGCCCCCTCCTACCGGAGTCGGCGGCTTCCAAAGTCCGCAGGCCGCGCCGGGTGGAGACTGCTGCTGTAGGCCCTCTGCAATGCGCCCCAGGACTCCACGATGTTGTTCAGCGCCGCCCGCGTTGGAAGCTCTCCGCACCAGAGCTCCACGATGTTGGAGCAACGGCCCAACGCTCCGGAGGTCCAAACGGCGACCCAGGTAGGCATCGCCCGCTCCGCGTTGACTCCAGCGCTTATCTATGTCAGGCAGCATCTGTGGAGAATATGGATAGATTACTCACAACAGAACTCCTTGAGGAGAATCTAAAAACATTATAAAGAAATACATTAGTTAAAAATTATAAATGCAAAAACCTGAAAACGATTACTAGATAAAGCATTAAATCTGTTGAAGTTTGAAGTTAAATAAAAATAACAAATATTAAAAGCTGAAAGTTAATATCCATGAATTCATTAGCTTCATGACAAATTCTTCATCTGGTGTTTTTCCAATCAAACAGCGCCCATCTCTGTCAGAGCAAAGTCTGGGAGCTTCATAAGAATTGTGACAATTTCAATTCTTCTTCTGGCCTTGGTGAGATCCCAGGTGCTTCTCCACAGTCAGAGCGAGGTTAATAGAAGGACTACTTCTGGGGCCTGTCAACCTCCTGCGCTGAACAACGTAGGGTTTGCCTGGGAAGCAGATGGCACTGAGCACACATTCAGTGAGGTGGTGGAAATCATGGACCTAAACACAGTTCACCGCAGCTCCAGATGGATAATCCCAACTGTGTTCCACTTCAGCCTCACCTGAATGCACAAAGCGAAGTGAAATCTTAATGGACGGTGTGATCTGATGCGTTTCTTGACGTGTTTTATTTTTAGCCTGGTGAGAAATTTGTAGTGGGTTCTCCACCTGGGGCTGAGCTACAATGTCATCGGACCCTGATCACCACATCTTGGCTCAGAGGGCAGATTAAAATCAGACTTGGCAGGACTCAGGCAATGTTCCTGCAGGAAGTAGTCAGAGACAGATTGACTGGGCTGGTACTGTAAAGTTTCCAGTCAGCGACAATAAGTTTAGTTTTAGTTTATTATTGTCATGTGTACTGGGTTACATTGAAGAGTAGGGTTTTATTACGTGCTATCCAGTCAAAGAAAAAACTATATATGATTGCAAATCAAGTCGTCCACCGTGTATAGGGTATAACACGGGTCTGAAGAAGGGTTTCGGCCCAAAACGTTGCCTATTTCCTTCGCTCCATAGATACTCCTGCACCCGCTGAGTTTCTCCAGCACTTTTGTCTACCTTCGATTTCCCAGCATCTGCAGTTCCTTCTTAAAACCTACAGGGTATAACATTTAGAGCAAGATAAAGTCCGATTAAAGATAGTTCAAAGGCCTCCAATGAGGTAGATGGGAAGTCAGGACGAAACTCGAGCTGGTGAGAGGATGGTTAAGTTGGCGGATAACAGCTGGGAAGAAACAGTCCCTGAATCCGGAGGTGTGCGTTTCAACATTACTGTATTCTTTTCCTGTTGGGAGAGGGTAGAGGATGAAGTGGCCGGGGTGAGACTGGTCCTTGATTATGCTGGTGGCCTTGCTGAGGCAGCGTGAACTGTAAATGGAGTTAATGGAAGGCAGGTTGGTTTGCGTGATGGTCTGGGCTGCGTCCACAACTCTGCCATTTCTTGTGGTCTTGGATGGAGTTGTTCCCAAGCCATGCATCCCAATACATGCTTTCTACGGCGCATCTGTAGAAGTTGGTGAGGGTTGTTGGGGTAGTTGTAGGTGAAAAGGGGGTGGAAGGGAAAAGGAGGGGGCCGCATAGTGGGAGAAATGGGTGCACATCAAGATGGGGCACAGAGGAGGAAAAAGGGGCGGCATTGTTCTTATTTAGTTACCTAAGATTGTAGAGTTCTCTTTCCTTAGCCTAGCAAATACAGAATCATTCACCAGATGGAGGAAGAGGCACAGTCTGCTCCCTGGCTTGTCTTCAAAGAACACTGTCAGGGTTCTCTGTTATTGCTCAGCAATGCCAGAACCAGCTACAATTCTGTGTAGGAAGGAACTTCAGATGCTGGTTTAAATCGAAGATAGACACAAAATGCTGGAGTAACTTCAGTCTGACGAAGGGTCTTGACCCGAAACGTCACCCAGGGTGACATAAGCTTTCCTCACTATCCTCCCTACCTGCGAGGCCACTCTCAGGGAATTATGTTCTTGTACTTCTCGATCCGTCTAGGGTGGTGAATCTGTGGAATTCATTGCCAAAGACTCGTGGAGGCCACTGGGTGGCGCCAGCAATGGTTGCCTCGCCAGCAGTCTGTCTGTCCCTTCCTGCTTTATGTTTTAATAGTATGTGTTAAATGTACAAAAGTCCGCGAGCATTGCCACTTTCATTTCACTGCACATCTCGTATGTGTATGTGACAAATAAACTTGACTTGACTTGACGATGTATTTCTTTAGAGTTCTTTAGCTTGTTTTCTGTGGTGGTTGGGGAAATGTTTTCTAATCTCTTACTCCGACGGAGATACGATTTTTTTCCGTGTCGTATCTCCATCCGCACTGCGGCCCAACATCGAGGAGTTGGCGGGCTTTGCTGGAGACCGACTTTTGAGAGCTCCACCGCGGGTAGCCTACGGGACTTTACCATCGTGGAGCCCGCGATCCCTTTGCCTCGAGCTCCAGCCCTGGGTGTTTGTGGACTTAACATTAGAGAGCCCGTGGTCTCTGGTCAGAGACTGATTTCGGGAACTCCAAGCCGTGGGAGCTTCGATCATCCCAACGCAAGAGCTTTGTCCGTTGGCTGTGGGAGCTTCGATCGCCCCGATGGATGGTTTGACTGCCCCGACCTGCGGGAGAATAAAGAGGAAGAAGATTGGACTTTTTTTATCTTTCATCACAGTGAGGAATGTGGGGAATCCGCTGTGGTGGATGTTTATGTTAACTTTTATGTAGTTGTGTGTCTTGCTGCTTCTTTCCCCGTACTCACGTAGAGGTGATCATGGTCAACATGGTCTGGGGGAGGGGGGGGGGGAGGGGCGAAGGGCCTGTGTCCATGCTGTATCTCTAAACTAAACGGCTCTATGTATCTCAGATCCAGAGGTGGAGCAGACTCGATGGGCCGAATGGTCTAATTCTGCTCCTATGTCTTATGATCGCATTGAGCAGTTAATTTGCTCAGCTGAAACATTATCCATCACGCTCTGAGTGGATGCAGCATGTATCATTTACAGCCTGCATATTGGCAACTGTCCAAGCTTAATTCAACAGTATCTCTCTCTCAGCCTGAGCCCGAACAGTAAACCTCAACTCACTTAAGCCTGCACTGAGTACTGACTGAGCCTGATGTTATTTTGCTATCCTACCTTATACCTTCTCCATGCCCTACCATGATTATTTACACATGAGCGAAACAGAGAAATGAAAGACAGCGAGAATCAATGTTTCCTGATAATTTTCCAAAATTCAAAGATTAAACTATTAAGCGGATTTCTGTTGTGTGTGATGACAGGACGTGCGGGACTAGAATTACAGTGACAATAATGCTGTGACATTAATCAAAACCAGAAGCACGATAACTGAACACAGCATTCAATGTGGATGCGGGCATCGGTATCCCTTTAAGAAGCTTATGAATGATTATTTTTAGAACGAAAACATGGTGACAGCTGCAGGAGAGAGATATCGACCAGTGTAGGTGATGCTTATGCTCACTGGCCACAATAATATTCTGGAAAGTTGGTGTGATCTGCCAGAGCTGAGAACACAGGAGCAGGAATGTCAGGTCCAACTCTATAAAACATTGGATAGAGGGAACTGCAGATGTGCGTTAACAAAAAAAAAAGACACAAAGTGCTGGAGGAACTCAGCGGGTCAGGTAGCATCTATAGAGAACATGGACAGGTGATGTGTCGGGTCGTGACTCTTCTTCAGACTGATTGATAAAACATTGGTTCGGCCACAACTTGGGGGTATTGTGTACAATTCTGGTCTCCGCGCTGTGGACCTGGAGGTGCCTGGAATGGAGACTCAACTGATCAGTCAGCATCTTTGGAAGGAATGGCTTGGTGTCCTTTCAGGTCGAGTCCATTGCTTCCACATGTGCTGCCTGACCCATTGAGTTACTTCAACACTTTGTATTATACTTTGCATGCCAACCTAAACCAAAATGCTGGAGTAACTCAGCGGGTCAGGCAGCATATCGGGAGCGAATTAAAATAGGTGATGTTTCGGGTTGAGACACTTCTTCAGACTGAAGAAGGGTCTCAACCCAAAACGTCACCTATTCCTTTTCTCCAGAGATGCTGGCTGACCCGCTGAGTTACTCCAGCATTTTCAGTCTATCTTCAGTGTAAACCAGCATCTGCAGTTCCTTCCTACACATTGAATCTGGGACTTGCTCTGGGAGACTGCCTTTACATTGTGTTCCCGGAGACCAAGACCATTCTATTAAATCCAAGCTGAACATACAGCACAGGGACAAGCCCTTCAAATGATAATGTTTGTGCCAAACATCACGCCAAGTTAAATGAACTTCCTCTGCCTGCATGTGATCCGTATCCCTCCATTCTCTGCATATCCATGTGCCTATCTAAAAGCCTCTTCAACACGGCCATGACATCTGCTTCCGACATCAGGTCTGGCAGCACATCCAGGCATCCACCACTCTCTGTATAAAATAACTTTCTTCACCCCACCACCACATTAAATAAAATGACCTTAAACCTATGCTCTCTAATCTTTGTAATTTCCATGCTGGGAAAAAGGTTCTAGCTGTCTATTCTATCGATGCCTCTCTGAATTTTAACTACTTTTATTAGGCCTCCAACACTCCAGAAAAAAACAATCTAAGTTTGACCAACTTCTCCTCATAGCTGAGTCTGAAGAAGGGTCTTGACCCGAAACGTCACCCAATCCTTCTTTCCAGAGATGCTGCCCGTACCGCTAGGTTACTCCAGCTGTCTGTGTCCATCTCTCCATATAGCTAATGCTTTCTAACCCAAGCAGCATTCTGGTAAATCTTTTGCACTCTTTCCCAAAGCCTCCACATCCTTCTTGTAATGTGGCAACCAGAACTGCACACAAATGGGTTAATCTTCTTGAGCGACAGTGTAAACAGTCATTGCATGGGAATGGTGACTGTGCAAGTATGAGCGGCCACACCACCAGTGCAAGTGTGATTCACAAACAGAGGTGACTGCTTGAATTAGTGGAGTGTTGAGATTTGACTCAGCGATGATTTACTTTCTTATATAAGTAGTGTCAAAAAAGAGAGTATGCTGCAATTAAACTTGCAAAACTATTTTTGCCCGGGTGCACTGGGGTTCAGGGGGTACTGGAAAATTTGCAATCGTTATAATGGTGCAGGAAAAAAAAACCAAAAAGACGCAGTCTGAGGCAAGTTCCAACCCAAAATGTCACCTATCCATGTTCTCCAGTGATGTTGCTTGTCCCGTTGAGTTATTCCAGCAGATAGTGCAATTATTTTGTAAACCAGCATCTACAGCTCCCTTTGCCAACAATACTGTTGGCCATACTGGATGGCACGGTGGCACAGCAGTGGAGTTGCTGCTATACAGTGCCAGAGGCCTGGGTTCGATCCTGACTACAGGTGTTGTCTGAATGGAGTTTGTACGTTCTGCCCCTGATCTGCGTGGGTTTTCTCCGGGTGCTCCGGAAATCTCCCACAATCCAAAGATGTACAGGTTTGTAGGCTAATTGTCTTTGTAAAACTGGAAATTATCCCTAGTATGTGTAGGATGGTATTAGCGTGCGGGGTGAACGCCAGTCAGTGTGGACTTGGTGGACCGAAGGGCCTGTTTCCACACTGTATCTCTAAACTAAACTAAACTAAAAATCACCTTGAGTACATACATTTGTCTCATGGGTGACCTGGTTCCATTTATTATCTACTGCATTTTCAGACCCAAGCAAAGAAAGTAAGAGATTTTAACTTTTTTTTTCGCCTTCCATCACAGTGAGGAATGTGGAGGAGTCACTGTGGTGGATGTTTATGTTAAAATGTATTTTGTGTTCCGTTGCTTTGTATTGTATGACTGACTTGGCAAATGAAATTCCTCGTATGTTGCACAACATACTTGGCTAATAAATTATTATTGTGATTGTGATTTGTGATCCTCGAGAAATTATAGACAGGGTGGAGAGATTGGAAAGGAAGTCCCCAAATTCTCAATAGGGACGGCAAATTGGCACAGCTGGTTTGATCCTGACTTCAGGTGCTGTCTGTGGGAAGTTTGCACGTTCTCCGCATGACTGCGTAGACTGCCTCCAGATCACATAGAACTGGGTGTGAACAGGTGATCGATGGTAAACGTGAACCCTCTGGGCCAAACCAGAACTGGGCCAAACCCTGACGGCATCCCCGGGCGCGTGCTCAGTGCCTGTGCTGCGCAGCTGACAGACGTCTGGACTGACATCTTCAACCTGTCACTTGCCCAAGCAGTTGTCCCCACTTGCCTTAAAGCCACCTCCATCGTGCCAGTGCCAAAACACTCCACTGCGGCAAGCCTCAACGACTTCCGCCCAGTTGCACTTACCCCCATCATCACCAAGTGCTTCGAGAGGCTGGTCCTGGCACACCTCAAAAGCTGCCTACCCCCCACACTGGATCCCTATCAGTTTGCCTACCGCAAGAACAGGAGTACGGAGGATGCCATCTCAACGGCACTTCACTCCGCCCTCTCCCACCTTGACAACAGAGACACTTATGTAAGAATGCTGTTCATCGATTACAGCTCAGCATTCAACACCATTATTCCATCAAAACTGATCACCAAACTCGGTAACCTGGGCATCGACCCCTCCCTCTGCAACTGGATACTGGACTTTCTAACCAACAGACCCCAGTCTGGGAGGTTAGACAAGCACACCTCTTCAACCCTCACCCTGAACACCGGCGTTCCTCAGGGCTGTGTGCTGAGCCCCCTCCTCTACTCCCTCTTCACCTATGACTGCACACCTGTACATGGTACTAACACCATCATCAAGTATGCAGATGATACAACGGTGATTGGCCTCATCAGCAACAACGATGAGCTGGCCTACAGGGAGGAGGTCCAGCACTTAGCAGCATGGTGCGCTGACAACAACCTGGCCCTTAACTCCAAGAAGACCAAGGAGCTCATTGTAGACTTCAGGAAGTCCAGAGGCGGCACGCACACCCCCATCCACATTAACGGGACGGAGGTGGAACGTGTTTCTAGCTTCAGGTTCCTGGGAGTCAACATCTCCGATGACCTCTCTTGGACCCACAATACCTCTACTCTGATCAAGAAGGCTCATCAGCGTCTCTTCTTCCTGAGGAGACTGAAGAAGGTCCATCTGTCTCCTCAGATCCTGGTGAACTTCTACCGCTGCACCATCGAGAGCATCCTTACCAACTGCATCACAGTATGGTATGGCAACTGCTCTGTCTTCGACCGGAAGGCATTGCAGAGGGTGGTGAAAATTGCCAACGCATCACCGGTTCCACGCTCCCCTCCATTGAGTCTGTCCAAAGCAAGCGCTGTCTGCGGAGGGCGCTCAGCATCGCCAAGGACTGCTCTCACCCCAACCATGGACTGTTTACCCTCCTACCATCCGGGAGGCGCTACAGGTCTCTCCGTTGCCGAACCAGCAGGTCGAGGAACAGCTTCTTTCCGGCCGCTGTCACTCTACTAAACAACGTACCTCGGTGACTGCCAATCACCCCCCCCCCGGACACTTATTATTTTTTTATTTTTATTTTTTATTCAAATCGTTTGCTATGTCGCTCTTCAAGGGAGATGCTAAATGCATTTCGTTGTCTCTGTACTGTACACTGACAATGACAATTAAAATTGAATCTGAATCTGAATCTGAATCAAAAGGAGTCTTTCCATGCTGTGTCTTTGAACTGAGCGAAAAGAATGGTCCTGAACTGAAACGTCACCTGACCACGTTCTCCAGAGATGCTGCCTGACCTGTTGAGTTATTTTGCAGTTGGCGTCATTTTTTTGTAAACCAACATCTGCAGTTCCTTGTGTCTTCTAAACAATTTCAATTATTTGTAGTGATCGTGAATTGTGGATGTAGAAATGGTTTAAAAATAGTGCAGATAAATTCCAAAAGTTTTTGTATCATTGTAAGATTTCACATTAACTTCATTGACGTGCTTTTAATTATCATTTATTATCCAATTGCTATTTTGGCATTAAGACGTTATTGTGCTGGTCAAAACAATTGCAAAATAACATCACATGAATCAGTTTTATTGTGCCGAATAAATCATTCAAATCTGTTGGGGTAATCTCATCAATTGGTTTCGCTGGAATCTAAAATAGGATTTAATATGTTGCAAATAAGAGTAAATAATCATACGATATGGCTGTCACTGTTTTGACATCGCATTATGTCGCAGGGTTACTGGGTTCAGAAGCTGGTGTATTCCCAGAGTTTTGAGAATTCTTATGAACATTTTTCCCCATGATGAAGATCGGCCTGAATATTTGCTTTGGCAAAGATGTCCACTTGATTTAACACTGGTCATAGCCACAGGAATGTTTATAGTGGCAACTCCCACGGCAGCACTGGAATGCTGACTGCAGTAAAAATAATCTTTCGGACTTGTACTGCACACTAACCAAATTAAGAAAGAAAATATAGCTTGCATCTGTCTGGTGCCCTTACTGACCTCTGGATGTCTTGCAATGTTTTACGGCCAGTGGATTAGTCACAGTTGTATTGTAAACCAGAAACTGTGGGGAGGGATCCTCTCTTGTGTCACCACTGCAACAATCCCTTGTCAAGAGTGTTTTATCGTCATATGTCCCAGACAGAACAATAACATTCATACTTGCAGTAGCCCGACAGAATATGTGAGCACAGTACTCTGTAAACAATGGGAAAAAAGTTCAGTGTATATATGGGACTGACATAAAAAGCTGGTCAAAACAATTGCAAAGTAACTCAGCGGGACAGGCATCACCTCTGGAGAGAAGGAATGGGTGACGTTTCGGGTCGAGACCCTTCTTCAGACTAGTTTAAGGAAAAAGGGAAATCAGAGATTATAGATGATGATGTAGAGAGATAAAGAAAAATGAATGAAAGATATGCAAAAAAGTAATGATGACAAAGAGAACAGGCCATTGTTAGCTCTATGTTGGGTGAAAATGAGAAGCTGGTGTGACTTTGGTGGGGGAGGGATAGAGAGAGAGATGGAATGCAGGGGTTATTTGAAGTTAGAGAAATCAATATTCATACCTCTGGGCTATAAGCTCATATGTTTATATATATATATATATGTATTGGGTGAAAATGACAAGCTGGTGTGACAAATATAGATATATTTGTGTGCGTTTAAATAAAGAATATACATATAAGCATCAAAGCAAATGCTGTTCCCTCTCATCTAAGAAGCACTTAAGAGACACCTGCAGTGCCCAGTAGTCCCAGAGAGTGATCAAGGTGCATGTGGACACTGTGTGATCCATCTCCAGGGACCCGGGCATGGACATAAGCCAGGAGGAGCGGTAGGCAGTGGGCCCTCGTGATGCCCTCGGCTGCCCGCTGCCATGACCCATGAACTGCCAGCTTGGCTGAGCCAAGCGACCAAGACCTGCCCTTTATCCTTTGTCATTTAATCCACCCATCAGCCAACCAAAAAACCCTCAACTATAGCGGACATGATGTGTAGAAAGGAACTACAAATGCTGGTTTAAACCAAAGATAGACACAAAAAACTGGAGTAACAAAATGGGTCAGACAGCATCTCTGGAGAAAAGGAATGGACATATTGACTCGAGACCGTTCTTCAGACTGAGAGCCACCTATCATAGAAACATAGAAACATAGAAATTAGGTGCAGGAGTAGGCCATTCGGCCCTTCGAGCCTGCACCGCCATTCAATATGATCATGGCTGATCATCCAACTCAGTATCCCGGACCTGCCTTCTCTCCATACCCCCTGATCCCCTTAGCCACAAGGGCCACATCTAACTCCCTCTTAAATATAGCCAATGAACTGCCTCAACTACCCTCTGTGGCAGAGAGTTCCAGAGATTCACCACTCTCTGTGTGAAAAAAGTTCTTCTCATCTCAGTTTTAAAGGATTTCCCCCTTATCCTTTCATGGCCAGGCTTTGTCTCGTTTTCCAGCTTTCTCAATCACACTGAAGAGGCATCCTGAACTGAAATGTTGTCTATCTTTTCCCTCCACAGATGCTGCCTGACCCGTTGAGTTACTCCAGCGCTTTGTGTTTTATGCAAGATGCCAGCGGCTACAGTTCATTGTGTCTCAATTTTAGGTTGCCATTTCCACATTTTTTGTGCTTTTCTTTCAGGGTCGATTTCAGGTCAAAGACCATTGATGAGAAGTGGAATAGAGGTGGAATGAAGCATTCTCAGTTTCGCTTTCCTCAGATGCTGCCAGACCTGCTGAATGCTTCTGGCATTTTGCATTTTATTTCAGATTTACGGCAGCTGCAGGATTTGTTTTTCATTTTCACTATTTAGTTAAGGCCCAGACGCTTTTTATGTCCATTGAAGCCCTGACTGAAAATAGGCATGGACATTAAGGACAAATGGAAACACATGAATTAGGAGCAAGAGTAAGCCAATCAATCCCTCGTCGTGCACTGCCATTTGACCAGATCATTGCTGTTCTGATCATAACCTCAACTTTGCATTATTTTCTAAGTTGGCAATTCTGCATTGTTTTCTAAGTAAGAATTTAGCATTGTGGTCTAAGTGAGGATTTTATTGGACCTATGACACCTTCCCCCTAACAATGATCTATTCAACATTTTCCTTGCACTTTGTCCCCTTTGATCTCTCAGATTCACACCTTACCCTTCCATATCTCTGTGTCTCCCTCTCCCGACTCTCAGTCTGAAGCAGGGTCTCGCCACGAAACGTCGCCAATTCTTTCCACTCAGAGATGCTGTCTGCCCCGCTGAGTCACTCCAGCATTTTGTGTCCATCTTTGACAATAAAACACTCTTGACTCTTGACTGCCTTACTTGTATCTACCTCTGCTTTGAATATATTCAGACTCTTCTTCTGCCATCCTCTTTAGGAAGGGAGTTGCAAAGGATCATGATTGTCAGAAATAAAATGGCCTCATCTCCATCTTAAGTAGGCAAATGCTTATTTGTATGCAATAAAATGGGCGGCACAATGGTGCAGCTGGTGGAGCTGCTGCCTCACAGCACCAGGTTCAATCCTGATCTCAAGTACTATCTGTGTGGAGTTTGCACATTCTCCCTGTGATCACATAGGTATCATATGGGTGATCCAGTTTCCTCCCACATCCCAAAGCAGTGTGGTTTGTAGGTCAATGGCCTCTGTAAATTCCCCCTTATGTAGCAGGAGCAGATGCGAAAATGGGACATCATAGAACTAGTGTGAATGGGTGATTGATGGTTGGCATGGAATTGGTGGGCCGAAGGACCTGTTTCATTTCGCCGAACGTTTCGCCGAACACCTCCGCTCGGTCCGCAATAACCAAGCTGACCTCCCGGTGGCTCAGCACTTCAACTCCCCCTCCCACTCCGTCTCCGACCTCTCTGTCCTGGGTCTCCTCCATGGCCACAGCGAGCAGCACCGGAAATTGGAGGAACAGCACCTCATATTCCGTTTGGGGAGTCTGCATCCCGGGGGCATGAACATCGAATTCTCCCAATTTTGTTAGTCCTTGCTGTCTCCTCCCCTTCCTCAGCCCCCCTGCTGTCTCCTCCCATCCCCCAGCCTTCGGGCTCCTCCTGCTTTTTCCCTTTCTTGTCCCCACCCACCCCCGCCCCCGATCAGTCTGAAGAAGGGTTTCGGCCCGAAACGTTGCCTATTTCCTTCGCTCCATAGATGCTGCTGCACCCGCTGAGTTTCTCCAGCTTTTTTGTGTAACCTTCGATTCTCCAGCATCTGCAGTTCCCTCTTAAACAAAGGACCTGTTTCCATGCTGTATCTCTAAATGCCCAGTCCCAGTCTAAATCTCTAAACTCCCAGTTCTTGGATCTTCCGCAAGAGGAAACATGCCTTCCTTACCCACCCTTTCAAGATCTGTCACATCAGGGGGAATTTACCATAATGGGACTATTGATAGAAGAATAAGGAGTTGTCAAGAATCGGGGTCAACATTATTTCCTTAACTAACAGATCAACGTGCCAACTGTTCAAAGCTGCTATTGTTGTTCCTTGGATTTAGTTGTGTGCCAAATTACTTTTGATGTTTCACTACAACAATCACTTCAAAGCAATCCATTGTGTACTATTTCAATAGCGTGGCAGTGCTTCATAATTAGTTTTATTTCAAGAGACATCACAAAGGAATTAACAAATATTTATCTGGGGTAACTATGCAATAATTTAGAAATAGTGCTCAAAACTGCTAGTCTGTAAAAAATCAGTGTCGATCTGAACAAAGATATCACAGTTAGACTATATAGGTCAATGGCCATCAGTTGCTACATGGCTGGGTTTAAACTGGTGTAGGAAGGGACTGCAGGTGGTGGTTTAAACCGAAGATAGACACAAAAAGCTGGAGTCGGCAGCATCTCAGATTGAAGAAGGGTCTCAACCCGAAATGTCTCAACCCGATTCCTTCTCTCCAGAGATGCTGCCTGAACCGCTGAGTTACTCCAGCTTTTTGTGTCTATATTCGGTTTAATGTAGTTTGGCAGGGGGGCAGGATCCAATGCCGGACTGAGAAAGCAGGAAGTCGGTGTGGAAGTTGATGAAAGAGAGTTCAGTGGCAGAATAGGCAGGAGCATGGCAGGGAGAAGGACAAGACTGTTGGATTGAATTGCATTGCATTGATTTCAATGCATGAGAGCTGAGGGCGGATGAACTCAGACTGTGGATCAGTAATGCGACTGGGACGTTGCAGTCTTTATGGAACCCTGGCTATGATAAGGACAGAACTGGCAGCTCAATGTTCCAGGGTCTACAAGCCTGGTTCACACCTTCCTTTCTTATCTCTGGCCAACCATCCGCATATCACAACCTACCTCGCATAAGTTGATCTGTTACCTGCCATGCTTTGTCCTGGCTTTCTACTTTTCTAGCTTTCTTCTCCCACCCTACAATCAATCTGATGAAAGGTCTTGGCCCGAAACATCACCTATCCATGCTCTCCAGAGACGCTGAGTTACTCCAGCACTTTGTGTCCTTTTGCATATTAACCAGCATCTGCAGTTCTTTGTTTCTGCATTCTTTCATCGATTTAATCTTGTTGTTTTAGTAAGTAAATGCTGAGCTGGTTTAATGAAAAAATAGTCCGTGAACATTCACATTGATACAACACACTAATTTAGGGAAGCAACGTTCAAATAAACTACAACCTTTATTCAAACTGCATTCACTATGCTACACTCTATGGATCTAACTGCATTCTTTGGAAAATTGTTATCCAATTGTGATGCTATCATGTTCTGCTGCCCCAGCATAATTTAATCCTTGTTCTTTTGTCGTTGTGTGTTTATGCTGTTGCAAGAGCGTGTGTCGCTATAATTAGATAACAAATGACCTCAAAGCAAAGAACCAAGAGCTGAAGTCCCAGTTTCAGCCAACATTGGCCTTTACTGAATAGCATCTGCCAACTCCTATTGAGCTTTGCGGCAGCAGAATAGTTTACTCGTGTTGCCTGAAAGAGAGGAAGAACTGTCACAACCTGCTGTATTAACGGAAAGTATCAATAGAGAACAAAGTTGTTCCAACACTTTGTGGTCCTTTTGTGTAGACTAGCTTCTGCAGTTCCTGTTTCGATCAACTGAGTGCCGATGGAAAAGACAGCACAATAAGAGAGGCTGCAGTGGGATCACTCCCCTCCCCGCCTCCTCCCCCGATGTTGTCAGCCCTTTGTTTTCTCATGCTATTGATCTCTTCATCCCCATAAAGGTTTGGGTCCTTCTGACTCCAATATCCTCACGTTTTTCCAGGTCTGAGTGCAGCCAACTTCCCAAAACTCTATCAAATACCTCCACAAATCCATCAACCACACTTAACACTCCATCAACCACCCCTCGCACTCCATCAAACACCCATAACACTCCATCAACCACCACTAACACTCCATCAAACACCCCTAACACTCCATCAACCACCCCTAACACTCCATCAACCACCACTAACACTCCATCAAACACCCCTAACACTCCATCAACCACCACTAACACTCCATCAAACACCCCTAACACTCCATCAAACACCCCTAACACTCCATCAAACACCCCTCACACTCCATCAAACACCCCTCACACTCCATCAACCACACTCCATCAACCACCCCTAACTCTCCATCAAACACCCCGAGCAATCCATCGACCACCACTAACACTCCATCAAACACCCCTAACTCTCCATCAAACACCCCGAGCAATCCATCGAACACCCACAACAATCCATCAAAACCCCTCTAAAAGTGCCTGCACGTGCAATGACACCATTCCCTGAGATCACTGACACCATAGACCAGCCATTTGTTTCCTGAATCTCTACCACAACCACCCTGTTTCCATATCTCACTTGTCAAGCTTCGTCCTGCCCCTTCCTTTCTTTCAGATTTCTCCCCCCGATACCAGATTCAGTCTGAAGAAGGGTCCTGACCAAAAAAGGCTACATATTACAGAGTCATACAGCACGGAAACAGGCCCTTTGGCCCAACTTGCCCATGTCGACCAAGCCGCCCCATCTACATTAGGCCCACCTGCCTGCATTTGACCCATATCCCTCTAAACCTTTCCTATCTGTATACCTGTGCAAATGTCTTTTCAAAGTTGTTTATAGTACCTGCCTCAACTACCTCCTCTGCCATCAAGGTTCCATATACCCACCACCCTCTGTGTGAAAAGTTGCCCCTTTAATCTTTCCTCTCCCACCATGAATGCATGCTCGCTGGTTCTTATCTTTTACTCTGGGTAAGAGACTCTGGAATCCTCGTGTCTTTTCTGCCTGCTCTAGAATGGCCTTCAGACTTTTGCATGACAGATTTCTGCTTCTGCTATTGAGAGATCTTGCACAAAAATCGGTGACTTCCCACCCACCCCTACAACCCCGGGCAATGCCACTTGAATGCTGTAGAATATTCGATCTGGTATCTGTGCAGTTTTGCAAGTGAGAAGCATTGTCTGCTGCCCTCTAGTGAGCTCAACAACTGCAGATCCTCGCTGTACAATATTCCTGCCAACCATGAGTCAGGGAAACTCCACCTGCAGCGTCACGATTGCCAATGAATCATCTGTTTGAGGTCAGCTTCCAACCTGCGGGGAAATTTTGTGAGTTCGTAAGCCCATAAATTCATGAGAGATTGGAGCAGAATTAGGCCATTCAGCCCATCAAGCCCACTACACCATTCAATTGTGGCTGATCTATCCCTACCCATTCTCCTGCCTTCGCCCCACATCTCCTGACACCTGTATTAATCAATGGGAATCTAGTGACGGAGGACATCATGAATGATGAAGGCATTGAAACCCTTTCAGTAATGTTCAATGGTTCATTATTATCAAATGTACCAAGGAACAGTACCACACAGATCAGTAAGATTAATGCAGTACATAAGTATGGTGTCGGCAGAAGCTTCCTATGGGTCGACAGTATGGCGAGTGTCCATCAGTAGTAAGAATCGGTGAGACAATGGCAGTCAAACCATATATTTGTGCGGCCAAATGGCCGAAAGAGAGATAAAGTCTTCTGCTCTTGCCCTTCTTTAGGAAGAGCAAGTTGATCTTTGAATAAACTTATCCTAAACAGTTTAGTGGCATTAATATTATCTCCCAGGAGCACCACAGGCTCAGCAACAGCTTCTTCACCTCTGATATGAGGCGTCTGAATGGTCCATCCATAAGCTGGAGTATTGTCTGATTCTCCTCTACCCAACAGCGGACAATGGACCTTGTCTCTGGAACTGAAGGTAGACACAAATGTTGGAGTAACTCAGCGGGACAGGCAGCGTCTCTGGAGAGAAAGAATGGGTGACGTTTCGGGTCGAGACCCTTCTTCAGACTGATGTCATGGGAGTGGGCAGGACAGAGATAGAATGTAGTCGGAAACAGTGAGACTGGTGGGAGAACATGGAAGGGGGAGGTGACGGAGAGAGGGAAAGCAAGGGCAATTTGAAGTTAGAGAAGTCAATGTTCATACCGCTGAGGTGTAAGCTACCCAAACGAAATATGAGGTGCTGTTCCTCCAATTTGCTCTGGGCCTCACTCTGACAATGGAGGAGGCCCAGGACAGAAAGGTCAGATTGGGAATCGGAGGGGGAGTTAAAGAGATCAGGTAGGTTAAGGTGGACTACCCTCTGAACCCAGGTTGCCGTGCACCCAGGTAAAATTGCTTTTCAAATATAATTGCATTACACTATCTTTTTCAACACTACCTATACAGAAAATAATCTTTTCTGCGTCAACTCTCAACATACCACAAATTCAAGCAGTAATTTCTGGTTGGGAATCACACTTGGAACCCATCCATGTTCTCCAGTGTAAACCAGCATCTGCAGCTCCTTCCTACACATTTTGCCTGACCCGCTGAGATACTCCAGCATTTTGTGTCTATCTCCAGAGACGTTGCCTGACTCGGGGAATTATTCCAGCACTTTGTGTCTCATTTTTGGTCCCACGTTTAGGCTGGACCAGTTTAAGATGGTTGATTCCTATCCTCACAATGATTTCAGTGAACCACCCTGGGTTTTAGCGACAACCCAGTCATTTTACAGTCATGTTGGTCGTAGATTTTTATTTCATCATCAATAATTAACCGAAGTTTAACTCTCGAGCTATGTCTGAAGAAGGGTTCTGGTCCGAGGTCCGAGAACACTAATGCAATTATCAAGAAAGCTCATCAGCGCTTCTACTTCCTGAGAAGACTACGGAGAGTTGGTATGTCAAGAAGGACTCTCTCTAACTTCTACAGGTGCACAGTAGAGAGCATGCTGACCGGTTGCACGTGGCTTGGTTCAGCAACTTGAGTGCTCTGGAGAGGAAAAGACTACAAAAAGTAGTAAACACTGCCCAGTCCATCATCGGCTCTGACCTTCCTTCCATCGGGGGCAGTGGCGGACTGGCCAGGGTGACAGCCTGCCCGATGGCAAGTGGCCCCTGATGAAGTGATGGCAAGTGGGCCCCTGTTAAATGGTAGCATTGTAGTTGTGGGTGGGCCCCCTTTGTCTCCTGGCAACCAATATTTTTAGACCCAGTCCGCCACTGATCGAGGGGATTTATTGCAGTCGCTGCCTCAAAAAGGTTGGCAGTATCATCAAAGACCCACACCATCCTGGCCACACACTCATCTCCCTGCTACCTTCAGGTAGAAGGTACAGGAGCCTGAAGACTGCAACAACCAGGTTCAGGAATAGCTACTTCCCCACAGCCATCAGGCTATTAAACCTGGCTCGGACAAAACTCTGATTATTAATAACCCATTATCTGTTATTTGCACTTTATCAGTTTATTTATTTATGTGTGTATATATTTATATTATGGTATATGGACACACTGATCTGTTTTGTAGTAAATGCCTACTATGTTCTGTGTGCTGAAGCAAAGCAAGAATTTCATTGTCCTATCAGGGACACATGACAATAAACTCACTTTACTTGACTTGGTTTCAACCAGAAACGTTGCCTATTTCCTTCACTCCCTAGACGCTGCCTTGCCCGCTGAGTTTCTCCAGCATTTTTGTCTATCTCCAGCTTTTAAATTGGGATTTAAACATGTCTCCATGTCATCAGTTCAGACTTTTCAGTGCAGATTTTTAATCTAGTAATTTAATCGCTAAGGTACATTACACCAAAAAATGAAATTTTAAAAAGTGTGTGATTTAGTTTTATTCATAAAGAATTGGACAATTAGCTACAAGGTGAGGTGGGACAAACTTGGACTGTTTTCTCTAGAATGCCACTGGTTGAGGGGAGACCTGAGGGAAGTATACAAAATTATGAGAGGCACAAATAGAATAGTTAGAACCTTTTTCTCAGGGTGGAAATGTCATGGTGAGAGGGGCAAAATTTAAATGAGATATGTTGGGTACATTTTTTTACTCAGCGGGTGGTGGGTGCCTGGAATGTGCTGCCAGGGGTGACGTTGGAGGCAGATACGATAGTGGCTTTTAAGGCACGTAGATATGCAGGAAATGGAAGGATATGGATCACGTGCAGGCAGAAGACATTTGATAAACTTGGCATCATGTCCGGCACCAAACGCTCCGTTCCTCCACTGTACTATTCTATGTCCATTGTTCCATAAAATATGAATAATAATGAAAGGCAAATACCATTTCCAATTGCTAGCACGCTGATCAGGATTTTTTGCTGGAAATATTTTTCCAAATAAAGGGCCTGTCTCACTTGGGCGTCATTTGCGCGTAACTTACGCGTCATCATTTACGCGTCATGACGCAGATGCGCGCGTTGTGCCACACACGTGATACACGCATGGTGCGCATCTGCGTGACGCGCAAATGACGCCCAAGTGGGACAGCCCCTTAAGCCTCTTAAAATATTGAAGGTGTCGGCACTGCTTTATCTTAACATCACCATAAGAGGGCAGTCTATGCAATATATGATTCAGAATGCCAGGATGGTAGCATTGTGTTTAAGGTACTGGGACTGGCTTCTAAAAATCTGCACCATTTACACTGAAACATGAGTTCAAGTCCCACCTCAGTAGGTGGGGAATTTACAGTATAGTGAAATCATTAAATAAACTGGACTTTAAAAGAAGCCAGCTTCAGTGACGCTAATGAATGATTGCTCAATATAAATTTGTTATTAAAACGTGTTTGGTCCAATGATGCCTTAAAAAAAAAAGAGAAGAAAATCTCCCTTCCCTGGCCTGGCCTGGCCTGGCCTGGCCTGGCCTACATGTGACTTCAGACCGACCACTGACTCTTATTTGCCTATAAAGTTCAGAGGCTATTAGGACCAAAAACAACCAAACTGTTGAAGGAACTCAGCAGGTCAGAGATTCTGTAGGGGCAGAGGAATGGTTTAGATTCAGGTTTAGGTTTATTATTGTCATGTGTACCATGGCACAGTGATAAACTTTGTTTTGCATGCTATCCAATGAAATGAGATCATACTGCACACAAATACAATGAAAGTCAAACTCAAGAACAATAGGTAGAGCAACGAGGAAGATACAGCGTGGAGGATATTGTTGTTAGCATGGGTAGCACATCAGTTCCATAGACAACCTCCAATTTTCACAATGGGGTAGAGAGGTGAATCGGACAGTACCCTAGCTCATGGAAGGACCATTCAGAAGTCTGATAAAAGAGGGGAAGAAGCTGTTCCTGAGTCTGGTGGTGCACATTTTCAAGCATCAGATCAACATTTTAGATCTGAAATGTCACACAAATGCCAGTTTTGCAAAGTTAATCTTTCTTCTTAAGTTCCAATATAAACTACAAGTATTTGCAAACCTTCCATATACAGATATGATCAGGCATCCTTTTAGAAACACAAGGAACTGCAGATGCTGGACTCAAGAGCAAATGCAGTGCTGAAGGAACTCTGCAGGTTGGGCAGCATCTGTGGAGGGAATAGGCAGGTGATGTTTCAGATGGGGACATTACCATGACACTTCAAAACATTGTCTGTCCATTTGCATCAAAGATAGAACATCGAAGAGTACAGCACAAGAACAGGCCCTTCAGCCCACAACATCTGTGCTGAACATAGTGCTAAGACCAACTGTTATCTGCCTGTTCATATTCATTATCTGCATTCCCTGCATATTTATATGCCTATCCAAAAGTCTCTTAAATACCACTATCGTATCTACCTCAACTAGCACCTCGCAAAATGCTACTTGACCCGTTGAGTTCCGCCAGTGCTTTGTGTTTTGCTGCAGGAAAATAATTAGTCTTAAAAAATATTCACAAATTTATATACATATATCAGGGTGGTAACTTGATGGAATTTAGATAATGCAGGAAAAACCTGAATACTTTATCTTGTTGGCAAGACCCAGATCATTAAAAGTGAATAAACATTTGCAATGGTAGAAATAGGCAGATGTAGTGGAAATCTAGCTCTAGTTGCAGTCGAAGCATAAATAATCCCCAAGAGCCAAGTCAGTGTCATTAATCACTGAAACAAAAGACAAAATAAATCTTGTAGTTGGGTTAAAAATCAGATCGGGATGGCCCGTGACCAGTGCTGAACACAGTACTGACTGCGCTGTTAAATGGGTGAGTTTTGCTGCAGTTGCAACTTTCTGAGAATGACTGAAGAGCTTTGAATTCGATCCATTGACTACAGCAGAGAAGTGTTCCTGTGAATGTCACCAGTAGCAGAAGCATTGAGGTCAGGAAACTATGGAAGGAGCAAGAAAAGTGAGGCGGCACAGTGGCGCAGCGGTTGAGTTGCTGCCTTACAGCGCCAGAGACCCGGGCTCGTTCCCGACCACAGACTTTGTACGCTCCCTCTGTGTCCGTGTGGGTTGTCTCCGAGTGCTCCGATTTCCTCCCACATTCCAAAGACGTACAGTTTTGCTGGTTAATTGGCTTTGGTAAAAATTAAAAATTGTCTCTTGTGTGTAGAATGGAACTAGTGTATGGATCATCGCTGGTCGCTGGGCCGAAGGGCTTGTTTCTGCGTTGTATCTCTGAAGTCAAAAGCCTAAAGGTGGAGATAATTATAAACAGTTGGTGGAAATGAAGTGAATAACTAAGTTTAGGTTTATGTTTTTGATGCAATTTTAAGTTTATTATTATTGGCATGTGTATAAGGTTGTCCCATGCAACTGCACTTGGCCCACGTCCCTTCAAACCTTTTCTATTTCAAGTCCCTGTCCAAAAGTCTTTTAAATGTTGGAATCAGTTTAGTTTAGGTTGGTTTATTGTCACGTGTACCGAAGTACAGGAAAAGGCTGTACGTGCTCTCCAGTCAGCGGAAATACTCTGCACGGTTTCAATCATGACATACACAGTGTATAGATCCAGGATAAAGGGAATAACGTTTAGTGCAGGATAAAGTCTAGTAAAGTCCAATTAAAGATTTCTGAGGGTCTCCAATTAGGTCGATGGTATGTCAGGATGCTCTCTAGTTGGTCATACAAGCCTCTATCACTTTGTTTAATTAAGTTTAGTGTAGTTTATAGATACAACATGGAAATAGGCATTTGGTCCACCAAGTCCACGGCGACTATCGATCACCCATTCACAATAGTTCTATGTTATCCCACTTTATCATGAACTCCTTGCACACCAAGGACAATTTTACAGTGGCCAATTATCTTTCAGACCTGCACGTTTTTGGAATATGGAAGGAAATCAGATGCCCCAGCGGAAATCGATGCGGTCACAGGGAGAACGTGCAAACTCCAGGCAGACGGCTCCTCAGGTCAGGATCGAACCCGGGCCCCTCTGTGAGGCAGCGGCTCTATCAACCATGACACTGTGCCGCCCCATTTGTATGGCGGTTCATTCCATATATCCACCACTCTCTGTGTGAAAAACATGGCAGTCGGATCCTCGAAACCTGTCCTTCAGATCCCTAAAAAACTTTTCTCATTTCCAACTGTTAACCGATTCAAACTATTCAGCTCTGTAAAAAGATATTCATTGTCTCCAATTCTTCACTGTAATTTTCCACTCCTTCCCATCAGTTTCTGAATTCCACCCCTTTACAGATACACTTGTATAATTGAAACAAACATTTGATTGGATGCCCTAATTTAAGGCATAAGTTAACACACAATGGATCAGAACATACAAAGTTAATGACTTTCCTTTAATTATATATGATTATCGGTGAAAGGCTGTCCAAAGTGCTTTTATCTTCAATTTCCTTAAACCCTGCTCTACAAAGCTAATCTGTTCATTTTCATGATGGTTCCAGGTAGCCTGAGTGAAGTGCAGCAGCTGCGATATATTTTTAGTTGTAACCATCACTTCTGGAAACTGTTGTTCCCACGACATGTAATGTCCCAACCTGTGACATTTTCAAATGGATTCAAGCTGTGCATATATTTTCACTGGGATTACAGAAAACATTAAAAGATAAATAATTATAACCAAGGCCTGTACACTGTAGGGGGTTTAAAGTTTAACTTGTCACCAGTACATGTATGGGTGTCACAGTGGCACAGCTGGTAGAATCGGGTTAATTGTGGGTGCTCACTGCGTGGAGTCTGCACATTCTCCCTGTGACCACGTGGCTTTCTCCTGGTTTCCAGTGACTCTGGTTTCTTCCCATATTCCAATGACGTGCGGGTTGGTAGATTAATTGGCTACTATAATTTGTTCTTACTGTGAGAGTCAGGGAAATAGGTTTCACTTAAATAGCGATTTTGTCCACTTGGACACATGACTGTATAATTCTAATCAGGGGCCACATAATGAGAATACAAAATGGGATTAAGGTAATATTGGTATAAAGGCGTCACAGAATGCTGGCGGAACTCAGTGGGTCAGGCAGCATCTCTGGAGATCTCTGGATCGACAATGTTTTAGGTCAGGACCCTTCTTCAGACTGAGAGCTATCATGAAACATCACCTATCCATGTTCTCCTGAGATGCTGCCTGACCCGCTGAACTTCTCCAGCACTCTTTTGCAAACCAGCATCTGCAGGTCCTCGTTTCTACCTTCATGGAAAGGGGTGGTTGATGGTCAGTGTGAACTTGATAGGCCAGAGGGCCTGCTTCTGTGCTATATGACTCTAAAACTCCATGATATCCTTCCTACCCTGAACATTTCAACTCACACACTTATTTCATCTGCTCCTCCGTATTGTAAACATTTCTTATACCTCTTCTCCTATCTCTGGACCACCACACTAACTGTCTACCTTTCAGGTCTCTTCTGAAGGATTTTCCATTCTGTCTCCAGGATCCATCTGCCAGGTATCCTCTTGCGATACCTCCCCCAACTCTCAGCCGCCTCAGCACATCACAATGGAACTATATATAAAAGTAAACCAGACTACTTGCCTGAAGGCATACTAGACTGCAAATGCTGGAACCAGCATATTGGATGGCACAGCCACCTCTTTCACACCCCATTCCCAGAGGTGATGCCATGTACACTCGCTCTTAACTTTACCTCATTCACTTATTCTGTTATTAAACTTTTATTATACTAAGAGATTAGAATTCATGTTATTCTTCTCTCACAGGACGGAGAGCAAGGGAACATCAATGCTGAAAGAAAATGAGTTTCCCAGCGGTGACATTGATGGCTCCATCATAATAGCAACACGCTTGAAACCTTAAATAATTCACAGTAGCAAGGTGTTTAATTCACTGGATGTGCAGTTAGTCTCTGACCACACCCAGAAGATCATAAAAAATAGATTAGATTAGTTTATTGTCATGTATACCAGAGTGCAATGAAATTCCTTGTTCACATTGAGTAAATAGTATACTGTACATACAGTAATGGAAAAATACAAGGATGAAACAAAACAGCAGATAGATGCTAGATTGTAGTGCAAATTCTGACTCGTCCGACAGGCAACAGAACCATCCTACCGTAACCAGAGAGCAGTCCTGCACTACTATCTACCTCATCGGGACCCTCGGACTATCTTTGATCGGACCTTACTGGTTTTGCCTTGCACTAAACGTTATTCCCTTCTCATGTATCTATACACTGTGAATGGCTTGATTGTAATCATGTATTGGATTTCCGCTGGATTGTTAGCACGCAACAAAAGCACCTCAGTGCACGTGACAATAAACTGAGCTAAACTAGCGCAAAAGAATATTAAAGTATAATAATAGAATAAGTGAATGAGGTAAAATTAAGAGTAAATGTACATGGCCATCATCACCTCTGGGAATGGAGTGTGAAAGAGGTGATTGACTCAGGAGTCAGGTCTGAGGAGGGAAGAAGCTGTTCCTAAGTCTCATGTCTGAGCTTTTGAGCTCCTCTATTTTCTGTGGAACCAATTTTATAAATACCAGTATTACATGTCACACCACAGAGCTGTAATCTAAATTAGCCTGCCATTTTTCAGACACGATACCATTGTTAAATTCTGCTTTCAATCACCCTTGCATACAGAGACTGGTGTCTCAACACTCATAGCTGCCAGCAGAGATTCCTTTGATGTTCTTTCAGGCTTACTATAGAGTATTAAACAAACATCATGAACAAGATTTGGAGTTTTATTTGTCCGTGGACAGTACACTCTTGAAATAATGGACCTCTATATAGCGGATTTTGGTTGTAGCACTTAGGTTCCCGTTGCACCCCCACTTCCACTTGTTACCCAACGAGCTGGTGCCACGTGTGTGCTTCTGGTCCCAGGAGCAGCAGTTCTCCACAGCTCCCAATTACCAGGGCTTTCAAAGATTTATTTATTTCCACTTTGAAGCGACACAGCTCGTAGAGCCGTTGCCTTACAGCGCCAGAGACCCGGATTCGATCCTGACCTTGGGTGCTGTCTGTGTGGAGGTTTATTCCAGGTGCAACGGTCTCCTCCCACATCCCAAAGACGTGTGGATTTGTAGTTTAATTTTAGCTGAGAGATACAGTGCGGAAACAGACCCTGCCGATTTCGTGCCGACCAGCGATTCCCGCAAAGTAACACTGTCCTACATAATAGGAACAATTTACAATTTTACCAAGCCAATTAACCGACAAACCTATACTTCTTTGGAATGTGGGAGGAAACTGGGGCACCTGGAGAAAACACTCATGTTCACAGGGAGAATGTACAAACTCTGTACAGCTACAGACGGCACCCATGGTCAGAATGAAACCCAGGTCTCTGGTTCTGTAGGGCAGCAACTCTACTGCTGTGCCGCCCAAATTTGGGCATTAGTTGGCATTTATAAATTATCCCAAATGTGCAGGGAGTGGATGAGAACATGATATAACATAGAACTAAGGCCAATTGTTTATTTACAGATGTGTTACAGATGTGTTGTAACTGTCTTGTGCTGATATGGGAGCTATTTTTCATACAGGATTCAAATGTCACCCTGAATCCAACAATTTGACTTCCAATCCTCCACCTTCATTTCGTGTGTAAATATGTGATTTTGTCTGAAACAACAAGAGATCCTGGCACTTTGCTTTTCATTCTACATTTTACAGTTAAGATAATTGGCACTTTCCTTTTCAGAAAATTGCCCTTCTGAATAGAGTATAATGACAGGGTTTAAATAATGTTTGCGATCTATCCGTTTTTCTGTAGAGCGACTTACAATATTTTTAATATCAGTATAATCTTTAATATCCGTCAGAGACAACAGGTGCCATGATAAATAATTCTTCTCCAAAGCATAATTCAGATGTTGATTATTAATAACTATTCTTTATGTTTACAAAACTCCATCTACAAGAGATTTAAAACTTTCTTGCAGTTAAAAACTTCAAATAGCCTATAATGCATAAATCTAAGATAGACACAAAAAGCTGGAGAACTCAGCGGGCAGCATCTATGGAGAAAAGGAATGGGTGGCATTTCGGGTCAAGACCCTTCTCCAGAGATGCTGCTTGTCCCGTTGAGTTACTCCAGCTTTTTGTGTCTATCTTTGATTGAAACCAGCATCTGCAGTTCCTTCCTACACAGTGCATAAATCATTTTTATTTAAAGATGGAAGTAAATAATTACTCATTTGAATGCATTATGATTGAGCTTGTGTTATATTATTTAAGAAATATCTGAAATACTGGTTGTTTACACTGGATAAAAACAGCAATGTGTAAACTCTATCACCAATAAATGAGGCTACATAGGAGCTAAGATGATATCTATTTCATCAGCAACATATTTATAGATATACCCGACCTAAAAACAAATGGCTAGTTCACATCCTTAGTCTGAGTATTTAATTAATTAAAGTGCCTAGATTCCACCTTTAAATAATTGAGCAACATTGCTTTGGTTAATGAGAAAAATAATTTCACTCTATATAATGGATGATTTGAATTGGAATGATGGCAAATCTTTACAGAGCAGCAAATTGCTGCTGGTTTTTCTGACTAAATGTTCAGTGTATGTTTTCAACCATGTAAAATAAATTGAGCCATGTTTTAACCTAATCTGGCATGTTTGGGAGATTGGGTGACAGTATTAAAAATTAATGAACTTTAATTTTGAAGAAGAATAATATGTTGGTCAGTATATTATTCTTTGCTTTGGCTTCAGAATTTATTAGTGACTAATTGTACTCTACGAAAATGACAAACATTTACTGAAAGGCACCTCATGCTCTTTACTTGTGTGCTTTCCTGAAATATGTTTACTGTGCATCGTTGAAAGGAATTTGCTCGCTTTGTACCCGAGGGAAATTTTCCATCCTATTCTTGACACCATTTATAAGATATTTGGAAGGGTACATGGATAGGAAAACTTTAGAAGGATATGGGCCAAACGAGGGCAGGTGGGACTGGTGTAGATGGTATATCTTGGTCAACATGGCCAAGTTGGGCCGAAGGCCCTGTTTCCGTGCTGTATGACTCTATAACCTCCCATCAACCATTCATGCATTTACAAAGTTCACCAATGAGCTTCACAGAGTCATACAACAGGGAAACAGGTCATTCGACCCAACATATCCACACTGACCTATGTGCACACATACGCATTAATCCCATCTTCCAGTGTTAGGCTCTTAGCCTTCTCTGCCTAGTCACTTCACGTGCTTTTCTAGACATTTCATAAATGCTGTCAGCGACTCTCTTCCTCCACTCTCTCATGTAATGTATTCCAATTAGTCACCATTCTCTGGATGAAAAACATCCACTCAGATCGCCTCTAAATCTCTTACTCCTTACCCTAAATAGAACATAGAACACCTTAGCACAGGAACAGTCCTTCAGCCCACAATGTCCGTTCCGAACATGACGTCAGGTTCCCTCCCCACAGATGGAACAAGGATAATGTTTCCCCTGATCCTTACCTTTCATCCCGCCAGCCTCCGCATTCAACACATCATTCCCCCACATCTCCAATATGATCCCACCACCAGGCACATCTTCCCATCCCCACCCGTTTCTATAGAGAGCACTCCCTCCACAACTCCTTGGCTCACTCATCTCTTCCCACCCAAATCACCCCCTCCCCAGGTAATTCTGGCTTCAACCGCAGGAGATGTAACATCGCTCCCTGTACCTCTTCCCTCACATTTATGCAAGGCCACCAGCAGCCCTTCCAGGTGAGACAGAGATGCACCTGCTCTAACCTCATTTACTGCATTCAGTTCTCCTGATGTGGTCTCCTTTGCATCAGCAAGACCAAGCTTAGACTAGGCAACCATTTTGTCAAAGAGTTGCTAAATCTATGTCCTCTAGTTTTATCTATCTCTGATAAGGAAAAGGGTTTACTGTAGTCTTGGTTCTTGGTCCTCCAAAATATTCCAAATGGAATTTATACTGGAGGTGGTGGGCTTAAGCCACAAAGGGTTATTCAGAAAGTAATCAGTGATAGCCATGTTGTGGGATGGATGATATTCACAGGTCTGTGTAGGAAGGAAATGCAGATGGTAGTTTAAACCGAAGATAGACACAAATAGTCAACGCTATTGCTTGTGTTCCAAACTCTACTGGTATGTGTGAATACTGATACAAACATATTGAAGCAGAAAATGTCGAAGCTGTGTGAATACTTCACCATTCAGGCAGCAGAAGACCAATCCTTAACCATTTAGAACTCAATTATACCAACCAGCCAAATGGTATCCAATATGTTCATCAAATACAGACGAGCATTGTTAGCTGTCATTTACAGAGAACAATGATAGCTTTGTTTTGAAGCATGATTTTTAATTTAAAGTGAAATGTTATTATCTATGGAATTCTGGTATGTTTCCTCTCTTCCGTTGCACTAGAAGCCTCAAGTGGGAACTAATGTTAATCTGCATTATAATGCGTCCAAATACATAAAATCTGAACATTTCTGAGACAGATGAATGGTTTGTCAAAACAAAATTATATTATAACCTAAAGCAAGTAGAATATTGTAAAATCCCACACTATCTTAAAATTAATTGTGAAGCTTAGGTTTATTATTGTCACGTGTATAGTGGTAAGCTTTGGTTTGCATGCTACATCATTAGATCAGGTAATTCTTTACATAAATACAATCAAGTCAAATTCAAGTACAAAGGTGGCACCAAGGGGAAGATACATAATGCAGAATATAGTTCTCAGCATTGTAACACGTCAATTCCACATCAGTCTGAAGAAGGGTCTCGACCCGAAACGTCTCCCATTCCTTCGCTCCATAGATGCTGCCTCATCCGCTGAGTTTCTCCAGTATTTTTGTCTACCTTCGATTGTTCCAGCATCTGCAGTTCCTTCTTAAACAGTTCCATAGACAAAGTACAATGCCTGCATTAAGGTAGAGGTGCATCGGACATTATCCTAGCTTATGGAAAGACCATTCAGAAGCCTGATAACAGAAGGGAATAAACTGTTCCTGAGTTTGGTGGTATTGTTAAGCTTCTGTACCTTCTGCTCGACGGGAGCAGGGAGAAGGAGTAATGATAGGTTTGGGTCAAGTCTTTGAATAATGTAGGCTGCTTTTCCACACTAGCGAAAAGTGTGGATGGAGTCAATGGTGGGGAGTCTGGTCTGTGTGATTGACTGAGCTACATCTACAACTCTCTGCAATTTTTGCTATCTTGGGCAGGACCGTTCCTAAAGTTGTGGTGCAACCCAACTGTATGCTTTCTAGGGCGCAATAGCAGAAGTTTGTAAGAGTCAATTGAGGCATGGTAAATTTCCTTAGTCTCCATAAGAAGTAGAAGCCTTGGTGTGCCTTCTGCTTATATTCTTCACATAACAGCAGCAATATCCATCATTCCCCAGAGCACATCCATTAGAGAACAATTATCTCAATTGACATGTTTCTTCAGATTCATGGGTACATTTGATGTGCAGCCAACACTCAATGATACAAACCAATAAGTAATCAGTGATAGCCATGTTGTGGGATGGATGATATTCACAGGTCTGTGAAGGAAGGAACTGCAGATGGTGGTTTAAACCGAAGATGGACACAAAAAGCTGGAGTAACTCAGTTGGCCAGGCAGCATCTCTGGAGACAAGGAAGAGGTGACATTTTAGCTCTGAAGAAGAGTCTCGATCTGAAATGTCTCGAACCGGAGCGCAGGAGGATGAGGGGTGATTTTATAGACGTGTATAAAATCATGAGAGGAATAGATCAGGTAGACGCACAGAGTCTCTTGCCAGGAGTAGGGGAATTGAGCATCAGAGGACACAGGTTCAAGGTGAAGGGGAAAAGATTCAATAGGAATCTGAGGGTTAACTTTTTCACACAAAGGGTGGTGGGTATATGGAACAAGCTGCCAGATGAGGTAGTTGAGACTGGGACTATTGCACGTTTAAGAAACAGTTAGACAGGTACATGGATAGGACTGATTTGGAGGGATATGTAGCAAGAGCAGGCAGGTGGGACTAATGTAGCTGCCTGTTTCCACACAGTATCACTCTATGACTCAGATGTCCCTATGTGAGTGAGTGAACCCGAGACAATGTCCCTATGTGAATGAGCGTGAGAGTCAGGGGAGATGTCCATGTGTGAGAGCCACAGTTGGTTGGGTGAGTGAAAGAACCAGAACAATCCCTGTGTGTATATGTGAACCACAGAGGTCCCTATATGTAAAAAAGTGAGTGAGTGAATCCAAGATGTCCATGTGTGAGTGATGTGACAGTGATGTCATTGAGAGTGAGAGAATCAGAGATGTCTGTAAGTGAAAGTAGGAGAGGGAGCTAGGGATGTCCCTTTCTGTGTGAGAGAAGTCCCTGTGTGAGTGGATCAAAGATATTCCTGTAAGTGTGAGAGTAGGTGACCCCAAGATGTCCCTGTGTGTGTGTGTGTGTGTGTGTGTGTGTGTGAGAGTGAGCCAGTGAACCAGAGTAGATGTCCGTGTGAGTAAGCCAGAGTTGTCCATGTGTGTATGTTCAAGATCAAGTGAGTTTATTGTCATGTGTCCCTGTATAGGAAAATGAAATTCTTGCTTTGCATCAGCACACAGAACATAGTAGGCATTTACTACAAAACAGATAAGTGTGTCCATATACCATGATATAAATATATACACACATGACTAAATAAACTGATAAAGTACAAATAACAGAAAATGGGTTATTAATAATCAGAGTTTTGTCCGAGCCAGGTTTATTAGCCTAATGGCTGTGGGGAAGTAGCCATTCCTGAACCTGGTTGTTGCAGTCTTCAGGCACCTGTACCTTCTACCTGAAGGTAGCAGGGAGATGAGTGTGTGGCCAGGATGGTGTGGTCTTTGATGATACTGCCAGCCTTTTTGAGGCAGCGACTGCGATAAATCCTCTCGATGGAAGGAAGGTCAGAGCCGATGATCGACTGGGCAATGTTTACTACTTTTTGTAGTCTTTTCCTCTCCAGGGCGCTCAAATTGCCAAACCAAGCCACGATGCAACCGGTCAGCATGCTCTCTACTGTGCACTGTAGAAGTTAGAGGGAGTCCTCCTTGACAAACCGACTCTCCGTAATCTTCTCAGGAAGTAGAGGCGCTGATGAGCTTTCTTGATAATTGCATTCGTGTTCTCGGACCAGGAAAGATCATCAGAGATGTGCACGCCCAGGAATTTGAAGCTCTTGACCCTTTCAACCATCGACCCGTTGATGTGAGAGAGAACCACAGATGTCCCTGTATGTGAAAGTTGGTTGTTGCTGTGTGAGTGAGAGAGACGCAATTGTTCCTGTGTGTGAGAGTGAACCAGAGTTGTCTCTGTGTAAAAGAAAAGTTGGCGCTCTCGTGTGAGTGAGAGAATCAGAGTTGCCCCTGTGTGTGCACGAGGGAAACAGAGTTGTCTGAGTGTGTGTGTGTGTGAGGCAGATTGTGTGTGTGTGAGAGAGGCAGATTGTCTGTTTGTAAGAGAGAACCAGAGTTGTCTGTGAGAGAGAGAGAGAGGGACAGAGTGTGTGTATGAGAGAGAACCAGAGTTGTCTGTGAGAGAGTGTGTGTATGAGAGAGAACCAGAGTTGTCTGTGTTTGGCTGTGAGAGAGAGAGAGAAAAGGAAATAACCAGATTGTCTGTGTTTGTGTGAGAGAACCAGAGTTGTCTCTCCGTGTCTAAGAGTTGTCCCTGTGTGTGTGTGTGAGAGAACCAGAATTGTCCCTGTGTGCGCGTGTGAAGGAACCAAAGAGTTGTCTCTCCGTGTCTAAGAGTTGTCCCTCTGTATGTATGAGAATGGATGAGACAGAGAACCAGAAGTGCCCTTGTGTATGAGAGGGATAGAGAGCCGGGCCTCCCTCCCTCCCTCCCCGTCATCCCGTCCCGCAGTCGGTCACCTGACTCCAGCCGGGCCGCCGCCATTTTCTCTCGCTCTGTGCTGCGAAGGTAATCGCGGCTCCGGCAAAGCAGCGGCCGCCTTCTTCCTTCCTTCCCTCTCTCCCTCCATCCCTCGGCGCACCAGGACCACGGGCATGGTGTGATCAGCAGCGGGAGCCGGATCTGCAGCAAGGCGGTTGGGGGGAGGAAAGGGAAAGGCGCGAGGATGGCGCTGAAGATCGTGAAAGGCAGCATCGACCGAATGTTTGACAAGAACCTGCAGGACCTGGTACGTGGCATCAGGAACCACAAGGATGACGAGGTGAGTGAGTGAGTGAATGAGTGTCCGCCTTCCACCCCGCCACGTCCGCCCGCTCAGCGATGGCAAGCGAAGCGCAGGCCCGGCGGTGACAGCAGGCCCCGCTCCTTCACGGTTCCCCCCTCCCTCAGGAGCCCGCTCCCTCACAGTCCGGACCCCAGAGCGCCGCTCCCACACGCCCCTCCTCTCCCCTCAGGGGCCCCGCTCCCTCACACGTCCCTGGGCGCCGCTCCCTCACGCCCTCTCCCCCTCCTCAGGGGCGCCGCTCCCTCACAGTCCGGATCCCTGGGCGCCGCGCCCTCACGGCACCCAGATTTCTGGGGTCCACTCCCCCGAGGAACCCTACCCGGGAGCTGTTCCACTCGGGGCCCCGGACACCTGGGTGACGCTCCCTCATCTAATGGGACCCGGGACCCTCCCTCGACCCCCGGTCTCCTTGTCCCTTCCTCCTTCCCCATGTTGGGCTCTTTCCCTCTCTCTCTCCGGCCTCTACCGCTGCTGCTGCCGCCGCCGCGGTTCTCCTCAACCCACAACTAGGCATTTAAGGCTGGATAAACTCAGCGGGTGCAGCAGCATCTATGGAGCGAAGGAAATAAGCGGGTCACCTCGTTTGTTAGACATTCCTCTCCCCTCCCCACTGACAGCTCGGGGTCCGCCAGTGTATTTTGGGCCGTCAGCTGATGCTTTTGCTGACACACTGGCATCTGGTAACCCGATAGTTGGGAGACTTGTCTTCAATTTTTGCGCTCGCCTCGCCAGCGACATAAAAGCGTGCTTTATTGCAGTTAGCAAAACGGGACAGTTTTCACTTTTCGTTTTTGGCATTTCAATTTAGTATTCCATTAAGTCTGCAAACGAAATAGTAAAATGAGTAAAAATGGAAAGTGGTAACAAACGCTGTATTAAAAAAAAAACATTTGGCATGGTTATAAAATGTATGCTTTCACATATCCTTCGTTAGATTATGGGACACATTTTCCCAAGTGATATTGAATGAATAGGTATATGTATATTGCAAGGATTGGAGAGATACGATTCACGTGCAGGTAGATGAGATTAGTTTATCTTGGCATCATGTTTGGTACATAAATTTTTGGCCAAAGGGCTTGTTTCGGTGCTGTTCCATTCTATATGCTATGAGTGTTTCATTTAACCCTTAGTCTATATTTGAAGCTCTTTGAACAATGTTTCATCTGCCAATCAAATTAATCTTTCTGCCTACTTAATGCTGCCTGCGTAGCCTTTATTTGCTTAAGAACTTGAGAGACCTTCCTAACAACTAAACAACGCAAGCTCAGTGAAGTTGATCTAGCCCAGCACAGCTCTACGTATCTGGTTGATCAGCTACCTTGTGCTCAGTCTACCGTTCAAGTTCGTATTTCACTCTTAGGATCAGATGTTATGTTAATATTCATGATTTAAAATCTTTGTGGCACCTTTGGGGGAAAATGCATTGGAAAATTTGCTAGACAGGCAATGGCTAAAATTAAAAATAATGCATAATATTGAACCCCCGCCCCCCAAATCCAAAAGGAAACTAGACCAAGTGCAGACCCGTTGGGTCTGTTCCCCCAGCATGCGGTTGTGTGGGGGTGGGGTGGGGATGGGGCCCTTGATATTACACTAATATTATTAATTTGCTCCTTTTACCCAATAACCACCCTATCTACTGACGCATAGCCCCCAACTTGCAGTCACGTCTAGAGAGGCGGGGTGGGGGTAGAGAATGAGGGCAGAGAGAGAAGGGGCAGAGGCAGAGAGAGAGACAGAGACACAGAGAGAGGGGCAAGAGGGATAGGGGGGTTGGAGAGGAGGACAAGAGGGAGAGTGGGTGAGGGGGGAAAGGTGGGGGAGGAGTGAGAGAGGGGGAGAGAGAGGAGGTGCTGAGAGGGGGGGGGTGAGGTGGGGAGCAGGGAGGGGGGGGGAGAGAGGTGGGGAGCAGGGAGGGGGGGGAGGGAGGGGGTTAGGGGGGGGGGGTAGGGGTGTGTGGAGGGGAGGGGTTTAGGGGAGGGATGGTGGGGAGAGGAGAGGGGGGGGGAGAGAACCTAAAAAACATTTTAGAACCAAAAAAGACACATTCTGCAAGCATTGTAGAACCAAAAGAGACACTTTTTTGCAAACATTTTAGAACCAATAAACACTTTTTGCAAACATTTTAGAACCAATAGACACATTCTGCAAGCGTTTTAGAACCACTAAGGACACTTACATTTGAGTAGACATGTGTTCAGTGTTATTCACAGCTCAGAGAAACATGACCCTCTGCCTTCCTCCAGCTTGCAGACACTGATTGAGGCACACCACTTCCTGGTTTTATAGTCCCTCCCGCCAGCACGGAGAATGGGGAATTTTATAAAATCATTAATATCTCTGTCATTTTTCATCGACGGGAAAAATCTTCGGCACACATACGGTGGAGCGGGGCTCTGAGCAAGGTGGCCAAAAATGACGGCCGTAGGTGGCGGCGTTCTCTCGAAAATCGCAGCACAGATGGCCAAAACCGGTCAAGAACAGACTTTTAGTAATATAGATAGATAGAACATAGATGGGTGAGGAAAAATTAAAGATAGCAGTCAATCAAAGAACAAGGCTTTTAGAAAGTTGCCAGTATTAGCAGCAATCCTCTGTTAGTAGCAATTTAGAACTCAGCAAAGGAGAACGAATGAATTGATTTTTTTCTTTTATAAAAAGACATGATTGGTAAAAACATAAAAAGGCAGATTAAGAATTTCTATATCTAGGTGAAAAGGCTAGCAAGGGGAAACATTGGCCTCTTACCCTTAGAAGTGAAATTTCAATGAGGAATAGGACATTTTTAATGAGGTGGAGGTATGTAAAATAACTTTTTGGAGGTCTTGATGGAGGGATGAAATCTGTCAAATATTTAGAACCAATAGTTATTTAAGAATGAGGAACTGAAGTAAATAGTTGAGAAAGAATAGTTGTAGAGCAATTAGTGAGCTTGAAATACAATGAAGTATGTCTTGTGGTGTGAAAGAGGAGATTATAGAAACGTTAAACCTTTTGATTCTAATTTTTCAAAATTTTTTATATCCTGAAATTGCTTTAGTCAATTCGAGGATAACAAATGTGACCCCACTAATTCAGAAAGATGGAAGAGTGAAAACCGAGATTTACCAATGGGTTAGGCTAACGCATTGGGGGAAATGTTGAAATCTAAAAGGTATTTGTGGAAAAGCATTGAAGAATTAAGTAGAATTTGCATGAATTTATGGAAGGAACATCATATTTGATTAACTGCTGGAGCTAATTTGAAGATCATGAGAGTCAAAAGTGTATCATTGTCATATGTCTCTAAACAGAACAATGAAATTCTTACTTGTAGCAGCACAACAGGTATGTAAATATAATACCCAATAGATAAATTAAGAAATTCGATACATTTAATAAAAGCAATATAGTGCAAAAGCAAAGCTCAAAGTTCTTAATGCAATCACTTCATAGTTCAGTGTTTAGTTGGAGTTCATAGTGTTCAATAGCCTCACGGTTGCTGGCGAGGAAGCTGTTTCTGAACCTGGAAGTTACAGTTTTCACGCTCCTGTAATTGGTGGAAAAGATGAGAGGGAACAAGTGGATGGCGATGTATTTGGATTCTAGAAGACTTTCAATACGTTCTTGTGTAGGAGGTTGGAGTACATGGAATTGGGGTTAATATACAGACATGGATTGACAATTGTTTATTGGACTGTAAGAAAAGAATGCTAATAAATGGATTATTCCCACGTTGGCGGGATCTACCAGTCGGGTACTGCGGGAATCACTGTTTGGGTTCCGGCTATTAGCACACTTGGCTGTTGGGACCAAATATTTGCATCTCAAGGTTTGTAAATGATATTAACCAAGATAAGATTATATGTTAGAAGAATGATGCAAAGAGGCTTTAGAGGATACGGAAATGCTGACTGAGTGGGCGAGAGCATGATAAATGGAATCTAATGCGCAGAAATGTGAGGACATCCACTTTGGTCTTCAAAATAGAAAGTGTTTTATAACTGGTGTTATAGGCAGTGTTGATGCTCAGTGGAACCTGGGTGTCCTTGTTTGCAAATTGCTGAAGGACAAGGTCCAGGTACAATAAATGATTAGGAAGGTAAATGGCATGTTAGTCTTTATTATAAGAATATTTGAATACAGGAGTAAATAAGTATTACATTTGTATAGAGCAGTGATGAAACAGCACCAAGATTTGTGATTTCTGGATATTTGGGGAAATAAAAGGATATGGGGATGGTGCAGGAGAACGTGTTAAGTTGGAAGGTTAGCTGTGATCTTGTTGATTGGGAAAACTGACTTGAGGGCTGGATGCCCTGTTCCTGACATGTGTGTTATTTTTGTCATTTTCCAAGCATGCATGTCAATTAAAGTTGTAACAAATTTTGGGTATCTTGCAAGTTACCAAGTTGGCAAATAATGGGAATTTATTTTGGGAGCTAGTGATTTCTGAATTTAATTAAGTTGTAAAAGATTGAAAGCCCTGTCCCACGGTACGAGTTCATTCCAATAGCTCTCCCGAGTTTAAAAAAAATCAAACTCGTGGTAAGCACGGAGAATGAATGTAGCAGGTACGTCAGAGCTCTGGGACGTATCTTAGTGCTAACGGCAGGTACTCAGGGAAAACTTGCTAACGGCAGGTAAGCACGGGAAGACTCATGAAGATTTTTCAACATGATGAAAAATGTCCACGAGAGCCCCGAGTATTGATGAGTGGCCACTACCGTAAATCTCCGAGTTCGAATCAGGACAAACTTTGGAGAACTCTTGGAATGAACTCGTACCGTGGGACAGGGCTTTGATGAATACCAAAATGAAAGTGTACTTTTGGCAATACAGTTAATAGATTGGGCAGTGAAAATGGGATGGTTTGTGGAAAAGGAGGAGAGAAATAAAAATCAGCCTCTGATCTGTTGGATGTTTGTTATTTCAAGAGAGAACATTTTTTCAGAGTGTATTGAAACATTTTACTTCAATGAAAATAATA
This sequence comes from Leucoraja erinaceus, assembly GCF_028641065.1. Lineage (NCBI taxonomy): Eukaryota > Metazoa > Chordata > Chondrichthyes > Rajiformes > Rajidae > Leucoraja > Leucoraja erinaceus. Next base: position 9,616,836 of record NC_073405.1, on the reverse strand, counting down.
TAACAGTCGAGTTTAACTTAAAACTGAATTTGCAACAATTCATTTCCAGTAAAACTGAGCGAAAGGATTATCCAATTAAACCCTTTGAACTTCAGATTTTAAAGTGAAAGTGATGGACTGCTGAATTTAGAGTTTATGCATTTTCTGAAGCTCCATGCATCCACTTGAACAAAAACTGGTAATTCTTCCATGTCCTGCATGGATATTTATGAGAAATTAATAGCATATCTGAGGCAGATATTGGAGAAAGTGTGAATAAATGAGTTTTGGATCGTTGTTGGAATACAGTAGTTCAAACTCGAGTCTGCATTAAACTTATACCACAATGGTTTTATGCAACCAAATAAATACTTGGATACCATTGATCGAGTTTGAGCTTGCCATACTAGAATTTGCACTGCATTGAAAACAATTTCAATGTATTTGACATTTTTACTCAATGCTTGCTGCGGATATTATTAAGGAGACTGTTCCAGGGGTGTTGTTACTCTCTTACTTCCACCTTATTGCATATGTGCTGTTGGGCAAATTGGCAGTCAGACTCAAATGAATTTTTAACCCTGAGGAATCCATTGTATTGTACGGTGAACCGTTAATGTCCCTCTCCTCAGGTTGGAGACAGCGCTGTATAACATAATTTGTCTCCACATGTTACTGATTATGTTATCTCACCTCAGAAGAGCCATGACACAAATGTCCACCTTCTGTTGTTACAGTATAAAATCATATTGACTTAAAGTTGCACTCAAAAAACAAGTCAACCTCAATACTGCGTGTCTGGATTCAAAAGTAGGCTTAATTTCCTTCCTGAAGTGTACTGCTCTGCTCATTTCACAATCGCCATTACTGATATCTGCTTTGTAATCCAAGTTTCTATTTATTTAAACAATTGCATAAATCCGTTGCTAAAGTGGGACTATTACTGGTGCAATAGCATAAAAGCACTACTACACTTTTCCTTCATTCTTCTGACCTGACGTCGATCTGAAACCAATTTTAACTTTGGTTACATTTTAATTTTGAAAAGCATGATCAGTATCCATGTTGAGCTTTTAAATTAATTAAAGATAAATGCCTAAAATTATGCATTTCACATATGAACGTTTTGGCCTGTTGTTTCATTGGGACTGTTGCCTCAGCACTGTTTAAACATTGGGTAGTTTGTAATTTCCCTGATTCATCTTCTGCTGCTAATGTACTTGGGCCTTGCTTCGGCATGGCAGTGTAACCTCTCAAAACCCGTATTCGGCTTTCTGCAGCCTGGTATTCTAGTACTTGAGGAAGTAAAACCTGGAAGCAGAACTGAAATAAATGGTATTTATAAAAAACTGCCCGTGCTGGAAGTCTAAAATATATTGGAAATATTCTAGTTATCAGAATTAAGATCAATTAGAATAAATATACATTTCTTAATTTCTGTTGAAAACTGCTTTTCTAGAATTACAGGTTGCTTGTGTATTACAGCCTGTTAGGAATGGGGCAGGTAGATCAGAATCATACAGAAAAAATACAGGAACGTGGTGAGTGTATTACACGTGATGTTGCACGAGTTTATTGCACGACAAATTTGTCAATCCTTCCTTCTGGCAATTTTTCATATCTCGAACTCACTAGCACTTTGCTTCAATCATCCATGTCCACCAACTCCCAGGTTACCTTTCCTCTCAGCAGATTCAGTGTGATAATCAAAAGCAGGCAAAATACTGACTGTGACATTTTTCTTTGTGAACATTTTCCATTTCTATATAATTTTCCTGGCTTCCAACTGATCTGAATTTAAGATTGCCTTCTTTGTATTTAAATCCACTCAGTCATATTTGTCAATTGCTCCATTTCACAGTGTGTAATACAAACCCATAGTACAATTTTTTGTTTCTCTTATGTTGCCAGACACTTGCTCACCCTGCCATAGGCAGGAGATTGTTAAGCTGGAAAGAGTGCAGAGAAATTTTACGAGGATGTTGCCAGGACTTGAGGGCCTGAATTGTAGGGAGAGATTGAGCAGCCTTGGACTTTATTTGTTTAAGAAGGAACTGAAGATGCTGGAAAATCGAAGGTAGACAAAAGTGCTGGAGAAACTCAGCGGGTGCGGCAGCATCTATGGAGCGAAGGAAATGGGCAACGTTTCGGGCTAAAACTCTTCTACGATTTTATTTGTTGGAGCACAGGTAGGCTGTGGGCCGAGCATCAGAAATGTGTCTAGAAATCAATTTTCGTGACCCACCTCTCGGAACTATATGAAATTTTCCACAGGTTTTTTGAATGACTGCTGCAGAGGTCCGGCTCCTGAACCAGTGTTGCATTGTTTGAGTATCTGTAGTTTGTGTGTGTCTGTGTATACCTGTCAAGTGTGTGTGTGTGTGTGTGTGTGTGTGTGTGTGCGGATGGATGTGTGTGTGGAGGTATATATGTCTCTGTGTGTGTGGATGTATGTGTGCATGCGGATGTGTGTGCGGATGTATGTGTGCATGCATGTATGTGTGCATGCATGTATGTGTGCATACGCATGGATGTGTGTGTGTGTATGCATGTGTGGGTGGGTGGGTGGACTGTCGCACTGTCATTCACCAGCACGCCATTGTCATAAGCAATTCATTCATTGTTTAAATAATTTGACCAAATAAACAGTGAAACGATCGACATTAAAATAAAACCTTATATAATCAGATACTACAGCAACCTTTAAACTCGGTAAGTGATCGCAGGTAGCTCTGAGATCAGATGTTAAAGAAGACTTATTAGACTTCAACAAGCTGGCATTAGTGACAAATTTTAAACAAATATTTGTACAGATAAATGGATAGTAACAGTTTAGAGGGACATGGGCCAAATGCAGGCAAGTGGGACTATTGCAGTTGGGGCATCTTGATCGGCATGGGCAAGTTGGGCTGAACGGCTTGTTTCCGTGCTGTATAGCTCTATCCCAGTCAAGACGTCTATTTCTTGGTCCTTTGCAGTCCCTAAAAGTAACTAGACCATATCCTGGAATCACACATCCAAACATCTCTATGTTAAGTCCATTCTTAAAAATTACTACATTTAATTAACTTTCAATCATGTGTCCTCATCTGGCATCAGTTTTCCAAATTTATTTTTTGCTTCTATATTGCAATTTGGAGCACATAATTGGAAGTAGCTCCTGAAGTTTCTTATATCGCTCATACAATTGAATGGTTATGTCCTATCTTCAGTTTGACCATCCTTTTCAATTCCTCTGGATAAGAGAAGTCCACCCAAATGTTTAATGCTCGCTGGCTAATTCTTATAAAGATCAAATATTGCTTGCTTTTTGAGGTCAGTTTCGTATTGAATATTCTTGCAGTTAGTCCCATTCACCTATTGGGTAGTGCATTTTGTTTTGTTTATTGCTTGTGTTAATCCTGGTTTGATGATGTGGAGTGAGGAATAGGCTAAGCGCTATGATTTTTCTTATTGAGGTCAAAGATTATTTGCTTTCATCTTGGTTTTGTGGGTTCTGAGGTCTGGTGAATGGACTGCAAACTCTTCCGGAGACGAGGTAGGAGGGTGGTTTGTTAGGTGGTGTGCGCCTTCCTTTACATATGCAGATTCAATGTGTTCTCATGATACATGGACTCCAGCTTTCAATATTGTTCTGAATGTTTCTCCGCTTTTGAGTAATCTGTGCTCAGAAACGCGTCATCCCAACTCATCCATGCTGATAAAGTTGGCTTGGCCTAGGTACTCGTCTAGATGTGTTTGAGTTGTAATTGTATCTGCACTTACCACCACTTCCTCAGATGGAATAATATTGAGTTTTTGTGAAATTTAATGTTTCAATAAAGTGAGTGTGTTGTGGTGGATGATGGAAGATGCATATTTTGGTGCCAAAGAAGAGTTGATTATCTTTTGTGGCTGTCTTTGAAAACATAACATAGTCAATGACATTCTGCACTTTCTGGATTATAGGAACATCTATAGATCGTATTCCAATCTATTAAGATGAGATTCTGGCTAAATCAAGATCTGTTAGTTGTGTGACGTATGTCTTGCTTTGATATGAGATTATTATTTCAAACGTGGCCTAGCCGAGGAAATGAATTTTGTTCTAATGTCACAAAAAGGTAAGTCTCAAATATAATAATATGTATAGTGAATATTTGGAAGCTTATCTAAGGATATTAGGTTGATGTCTGTTGAGATCACAGGTTGCATTGAATTTGTGAGTAATGGACAATTTGATTTTTTTTTGGAGGAGGGGGTAGGAAACAGGATTATTAAATTCATTTAAATGATATTGTGAGGATACACACATTATTTTCCGTTTGACTTTTTCTGATCATGTAGATCAAACAAATGTATTGGCTATTATTATTTATTAGTTATTTTAGCAGCCAGCTAATAGTAAGTTTCTAGGCTTTGTTGCACGCCCAGATTTTGCTGTGTTTTATCTGCTGCCTTGTAAAATTGAATTGTCACTTAATTGTTGTGGTTGAAAAGCCACTTGAGTTGAGAGTTGTGGATTAACAAGCCTTTTATTCGGCACAAGTAAGCATGCAGGAGCAGTGGCGTGGAAGAATCTCCTTAACTCAAATATATCAAGTTTTATACGTTTTGGATACAATGTCAGTACATGACAAACAGTTGGCAGCCATCAAATGTGATCATGTCGGTCTTTGGTGTGCCTTGATGACAAAGCAGCCATCCTGGAACTTCTTTAAAATATTTTTTAAATGTTTTGTAGCTATAATGCACCATTCACCAGATAGCCTATTGTCTATCTACATCAATGGCTGTTCTCGGCTACCCCGGTACCTTTCACATCTCTGCCCGGTACATTAATCGTACTTATTCTGATGTGACTGGTATGCTGTGGCTTGGTGTTTCGATGTCAATCTCAGGGAGTTGATTGGAGTCCAATAAACGAGTTCGGTATTCCGACTGCGCATGCCCAGGTCATAGGTCACTGGAGATAAACATTGGATCGGATCGGGTACCCGGCACTGCAAGCGCCGTTGAATTGCTATTGGAGTTAGCGATCCTAGTTCTCCCTTCTCCATTGGTCCATGCAGAAATCTCAGCAGTGACAATCTAATGAATCACGGTCCGGTCCCCCTCAGCCTGGGAGTATGGGTTCCATTCTCACTTGGGCGGCCCTCCTGGGTTATACAGAGTTATTATACAGATGTGAACCACGCACCACTCTCCTGCATAACCCCAGGAGGCTGATTTGTGAGCGGAGTCTCAATACCGTCCCCATCCCCTCTCGAGTGTTCTATCCTTGTCCAGGGGCAGCCAGAGACTGATGGGACACCGGCCCGGAGCAGTGGCGGCCCAAGGCTTAGAGCCAGCGCGGAGAAGAAGCGCTAACTCCAGCTCAATTTTGCTCCCTCCCGAGGAACCCATTCCCTGACGGGATGGGGACCATCAGCTGCACCTCTCGACTTATCCAGGTTAACCCCTCCGGTGCCTGTCATCAACGGGGATACACACAAAATGCTGCAGTAACTCAGTGGATCAGGCAACATCTCTGGAGAAGGGTCTTGACCCGAAACGTCACCTATTCCTTTTCTCCAAAGATGCTGCCTGTCCTGCAGAGTTACTGCAGCACGTTGTGTCTACCTTCGGTATAAACCAGCATCTGCAGTTCCTTCTTACAGAGCGATAAAGGGTAAAGGCGAGGCGGCTGGGAGAGAGATGGAGAGAGAGGAACTTCACTGCAGGTCCCGGACACCCCGTCTTCAAGTACTCCCCGGCACTAGGACAATCCCTCCATCCCATTCCTCCTGCCCCGAATTGAAGGGAGGGACTGGAGGACATTGCCCGCCTCTGCAACCAACGTGCAAACCCCAGCACTCCCTGCGGAATGTTAAACTAAACACATCTATGAGCAAAACACAAACACGCACGTCTTTCACCCACCTTCTCTCTCCCCCACCTCTCACCGTCCCTCCGCTGGTCCAGTCTCTCCCCCTGCCTTCCACTTGCATAGAAACATAGACGTAGAAACATAGAAAGTAGGTGCAGGAGTAGGCCATTCGGCCCTTCGAGCCTGCACCACCATTCAATATGATCATGACTGATCATCCAACTCGGTATCCCATCCCTGCTTTACATACACCCTGATCCCTTTAGCCACAAGGGTCACATCTAACTCCCTCTTAAATATAGCAAATGAACTGGCCTCAACTACCTTCTGTGGCAGAGAATTCCACAGATTCATCACTCTCTGTGTAAAAAATGATTTTCTCATCTCGGTCCTAAAATACTTCCCTCTTATCCTTAAACTGTGACCCCTAGTTCTGGACTTCCCCAACATCGGGAATAATCTTCTATAATCTTCCTGCATCTGCCCCCTCTCGCTGTTACACCCCATTCTCCCGTTACCTGGCACCCCTGTTCGCTTTTTTTCTCGACTGACCTTTGACAAATCCCATGCTTCCTTGCATTTTTCGGAATACCGAATTTGCTTATTAATAAAGTGCTTGGTCTCAGCTGCTTTGAGGGGGCTTCCTTGTTTAGCCAACTGATACGAAAATACCTCAAAGACATATCATGTTTGCACTGTTCCAGTATTGGATATAAATATATATAAATGTACACTATATGCTGAGGCATAAATCATTGTATTGTATATAACAGTGATCAATTTCCAAATCAATTATATCAAGTAACTCCCTGCTGCTACCATGTAGCATCCATTTCCTATAGATTGCAGGTTTTAATAATAATAATAATAAATTTAATTTTTATAGCGTTTTTCTAAGACTCAAAGTCACTTTACAATAGTAACAGACAATAGCAACAAGGTTTTGCACAACTGCATCATGTGATTTCATAACCAACTTGTGCTTCAAAGTATCAATACATTTTTAAATGGCTCCTACTCTGATTAAATATCCTCTGATTACGTTAAAATGTATTGAAGCCTGCCTGCCACCATTTTCTCCAAATCACCACAACCTGAAAGCAAAATTGCAAATAGCTTCAAACAAAAAAAAAACTTCAGATGTTTGAGGAAAAAATGAAACAAAGTGCAAAGATACTCTCATTATTTCTCTCTGCACAGATACTGTGTGGGTTGAAGTTAAATGTTTCAGATTGATAACCATCAGAAACAATATTTCAGCATATTTTGCTATTGTTGCAAATAACATCTAATTTTTGAAATATTTTCCAGAAGGGAATGGAATGCAACAAATTAAAGAGCCTGTCCCACTTTCACGACCTAATTCACAACCTCTGCTGAGTTTGCCCTTGACTCGTACTCGCAGCATGGACGTCAAGGTCATAGGTAGGTCGCGATGCTAGTTGTAGGTACTCGTGGTATCAAGTAGGTCGGGCGTTTTTGTAGCCTGATGAAAAATGTCCACGAGTAAAAAAAGGTTGTGAATTAGGTCGTGAAAGTGGGACAGGCCCTTAAGCAACTTTAATTGAGATTATTTCTAAATGTCTTGTATGTACAAATATGGTCACTGTTTATGCACTGTCTTATTTGAGGCATATCCGTTTTCAGCTTTTGCAGAGAGCAGTGACTTTAATGATTTTCTTGCCTTGGCTGAAAGGGATACTGTATTTTGTGTTTTCAAACGAGGTAAAAAAAAATCACATTTATTCGTATAAATCCACATCTTTTCTCCATGTGTCTCGGCAACTTTTAAAAATGTAGAATTGGTGAATTCTATGCTTTCAGTAAACACCTGCTAATGAATTGACTAGTTTGTCAATGATCTTGCAAGTTACAAATAAAAAAGAAATGTGGTCTGAATCAAATGAGGACAATTTAAACAGTTTCTTAATCCAAGAATTCTTAATGCTTGGATTATTAAATTTTCACATGGCGAAAATACTGATAAGAGTCACATTGTAGCAATAACGGGAGACATATAAGAACACAAATAGAAGGGCCCTGACTCGAAATGTCCTATAAATGTTCTCCAGAGATGCTGCTTGATCTACTCTACCACTTTGTGATTTGCTCAGGATTCCAGCATCTGCAGTTCCTTCTGCCGGCAGTGCACAATAGAAGTTGTCCAATGCTTCTACTATTCAATGAGTTAAAAGCTAAGCTAGTTTTCCGACCTGATCTTCATTTCTTCTGTGTTCTATGTCGACGTCTGTGATTTTAGCTCTTGTTCCGATTACCTTCATTGGATGAAGATTCTTGGCTTATTGTGGTGTGTTTTCATTGTTAAATGAAAGTAAGCAACATTCCTTTTTACATTCAATGATAGATCTGATATTTTTAGTGGTCGGTTGTTGTTCCCTTCCTTGGATTATATTTAGTCCAACAGTAAGGATTTATTTTCCAAAAAGAATAATAAATCTATTTAATTGTTATGAGCATTGTTGTATTCCAGTGGGTGGGGTTGGGTTATATAATATGTTTAATTAGTCATCGAGTGACACAGTGTGGAAACAGTCCCCTTGGCCCAACTCGCCCTTGCCAGCCAACAATGTCCCACCCTCACTAGTCCCACTTGCCTGAGCTTGGTCCATATCCCTCCAAATCTGTCCGATCCATTTACCTGTCTAAGTGGGATAGTCCCAGCCTCAACTACCTCCTCTGGCAGCTTGTTCTCAACACACACCACTCTTTGCGTGAAAAGGTTACCCCTCGGATTCCTTTTCCCCTTCACCGTGAACCTATGTCCTCTGGTCCTCGATTCCCCTTCTCTGGGCAGAGGCTACCATTTATTATGTAGGTCCTGCCCTTGTTCGACGTCCCAAAATGCAACACCTCCCAGTTTTCTGTATTAAATACTGTCAACCGTTTCTCCGCCCACCTGGCCAATCGATCCAGCTGAAATCTTTCGGAACCATCGTCACTGTCTGCAAAACCACTATCTTTTGTATCATCAGAAAACTTTCTAATCCTGCCCTGTATGTTCTCCAAATCATTGATGTAGTTGACAAACAGTAATAGGCCCACCACACTGAGGCACACACTAGTCCCAGCCCTCCAGTCCGAGAAGCAACCTTCCACCATCACCCTCTGCCTCCTTCCATGGAGCCAATTTGCTATCAATTCAGCTATCTCTCCTTGGATCCCATGTGATCTAACCTTCCAGAGCAGCCTACCATGTCGAACCGTGTCGAATGCCTTACTGAAGTCCATGTACACAACATCTACAGCTCTGCCCTCATCAACCTTTTTGGTCACATCTTCAAATTATAACCATTTTTAATATTCCACTGGGTTTTTATTTGTATAAATAATAGTGGGTCAAGGAGTATAACCTTTTTACCTTTTGGTGCAGATATAAGATTGAGTATTGGGGAAAGTAAATCATTCAAACTAAGTTTCTAAACTGGAGAGAGTGTTCAGTATTGGGTTGAAATGTTGCACTGACATTTACCAAGTACTGCATGATTCTATAATGTAATATTCTCTGTTTGACTTGTCCTTGTATGTAGCTAGGAATGATTTAACAAAAAAGTCAGCTCTGTTTCAAGTTTAAGTACAAGTGAGTTTATTGTCATGTGTCCCTGTATAGGACAATGAAATTCTTGCTTTGCTTAAGCACACAGAAAATAGTAGGCATTTACTACAAAACAGATAAATGTGTTCATATACAATGATATAAAAATATACACACATGAATAAATAAACTGGTAAAGTGCAAATGACAGAAAGTGGTTATTAATAATCAAGAGTTTTGTCCGAGCCAGGTTTAATAGCCTGATGGCTGTGGGGAAGTAGCTATTCCTGAACCTGGTCGTTGCAGTCTTCAGGCTACTGTATCTTCTACCTGAAGGTAGCAGGTAGATGAGTGTGTGGCCAGGATGGTGTGGGTCTTTGATGATACTGCCAGCCTTTTTTGAGGCAGCGACTATGATAATTCCTCTCGATGGAAGGAAGGTCAGAGCCGATGATGGACTGGGCAGTGTTTACTACTTTTTGTAGTCTTTTCCTCTCCAGGGCGCTCAAATTGCCGAGCCAAGCCACGATGCAACCGGTCAGCATGCTCTCTACTGTGCACCTGTAGAAGTTAGAGAGAGTCCTCCTTGACAAACCGACTCTCCGTAATCTTCTCTGGAAGTAGAGGCGCTGATGAGCTTTTTTGATAATTGCGTTAGTGTTCTCGGACCAGGAAAGATCTTCAGAGATGTGCACGCCCAGGAATTTGAAGTTCTTGACCCTTTCAACCATTGATATAAATGGGGCTGTGGGTCCCCTTCCTACTCCTTCCAAAGTCCACAATCAGTTCCTTGGTTTTGCTGGTGTTGAGGGCCAGGTTATTGACTCTCTGCAATTTCTTCCTGTCTTGGGCAGAGCTGTTCCCAAACCAAGCTGTGATGCAATCTGACAGTATGCTTTCTGTGGTGCATCTATAAAAATTTGCATTGGAGTCATGCTGCATTTCCTCACTCATCAGGAAGTCGAGGCATTAGCGTCGCATCACTGTGGTTGGTCCACAACAGATCATTGGTAATACTTAAACTGTTCACAGTATGCCTCTGATTTCACAGGTTGGAAATGTCATGGTTACATCTGCGTTCAAATGCAACATGAGCTCTTCTGTTGATTTAGCTCACTCTACTGTTACTTTACCATCGATTTCTTTTGACTTTGGCGATTGTTTATCAAAATTGAATTAAAATTATAGCTTCATTTGCAAGTTAGATTTCTAATGCATCAATGAAAATGAATATTACAAGTTGTGTAAGAAGGAGAACGCAATGTTGATTCTTGCTGACTGTCATGCACTGCGGTCAACATTATTGGATTACAGATATCGCCAATGCTTCATTAACATGATTTATTCAGATTGTCAAGCACAATTTATGAGCTACATTACTGCTTGTTATATTTTTGGGGCATTGATGATGGAGTATATATAAACAAATACTTCACATGATTTTGCAATTTGGATTTGGGGTAACAGATTCGATTTATCTTTTGTATTAAAAAGCTTAAATGATTAAATTACTTTCGTATTTAGTTCAGAGATACAGCACAGAAACAGCCCCTTCGGCCCCCTGAGTCCGCACCAACCGGCGAGCAAATTAACACTATCCTACACACACAGTGTTTTACATTTATACCAAGCCAATTAACCTACAAACCTGTACGCCTTTGGAGTGTGAGAGGAAACCAAAGATAGTGTCATAGAGTGATACAGTGTGAAAATGGGGCCTTTCAGATCAACTTGCCCACACTGCTACACTAGTCCCACCTGCCAGCATTTGATCCATATCCCTCCAAACCTGTCCTATCCATGTACCTATCTTTAACTACTTCTTAAGTGTTGGGATAGTCCCTGTCGCAACTACCTCCTCCGGCAGCTTGTTCCATACATCCACCACCCTTCGTGTGAAAATGCCACCCCCCTGTTTCCTATTAAATCTTTTCCCTTTCACCATAAGCCTATGTCCTCTTATTCTTGATTCACCTACTCTGGGCAAGAGACTGTATATATACCTGATCTATTCCTCTCATGATCTTATACACCTCTATATGATCACCCCTCATCCTCCTGCGCTCCAAGGAATAGAATCCGGGCCTACTCAACCTCTGCCTATAGTTCAGACCCGCTAGTCCTGGCAACATCCTCGTAAATCTTCTCAGTACCCTTTCCAGCTTGACAACATCTTTCCTATGACACAGTGCCCAGAACTGAACATAATACTCTAAATGTGGCCTCACCAATGTCTTGTGCAACTGCAACATGACCTCCCAACTTCCATACTCAGGGAAAACCCACGCATGTCATGGGGAGATCATACAAACTCCGTACAGCCAAGCACCCAAGGTCAGGATAGAACCCGGGTTTCTTGCTTTGCAAGGCAGTAGCTCTGCCACCGTGCCACTGTGCTGCCATTCTGTTGTTGGGCAGTAGGGCATGCATGTACGTTGTATATGCAAGTTGAAGTTTGCTTCAAAGGTTTATGCTAAATTCCCCTGTATCTGAAATGTGAAACTTCAGACACAGGCTGGTGTCTGCGTACCACATTTGCGGCATCTCAGCTAAGTGGATATGAGCTCTTGGTGCTGTTACAGGATAGATGCACAGGTAGAATTTCATCATGTTAAGGAACTGCAGAAATTGTTTTATTTCAAGGTATTGTGCTGGAGGCTGACAGTGCTGCTGAAACTAATGCCACTTAAGCTGAGTGAATGGGAAAGAGGGGTAAAATGGGAGCCCTTGACTCATTCACTAACTCAGTAATTACCAATGTTTGGATTGTATTATAGAGAGGCTTTATGACTTCATTTATCAGTGAGGATGAGGGGGAGTGATGTTAAGTTAATTTGAGGATAAATAGAATATTCAAATTTGTATTTAGAAGCTTAGTTCTTGTCTCTCTAATACAATTTATTTGATAATGCAATAACCAAGAAAATGAGTAATCCGGATGATGTAAAATGTACTTTGATTTCCTTGTGTTCCAGCATCGAAAATTGGATGAAAACAAACTAATGGGATGAGGAACTGATTAAAAATTAAGTGGGTGGCTGTTAAGCACGACATATCGCAATGGATATTGATTGAATTGCATTCCCACACTTCTGTGTTAATTCATATTTGAATTAGATTTACATTAGCAACCATTAATAAGTTTATTGGTGATGTAGGCGCAGGCAGAGAGTGGAATGGTGAAGATGAAATGGTATATTTGGGTCTATTTAGACAATTCTTCTTTTCGTGTCCATCTTGTTACAAATGTTGACCTCGCTGTCGTCGTCATCCTGAAAAGGACGCAAACTTCCGGCGACAATCAGTTGAAGCCATCAGTTGTTGCAGTAGATGATGGTGGTAGCAGAATTAGCTCAGGATACTTCCAGTTTCCAGCCCCGTGACGTGGATACTTCTGCCATGGGGCCATTTAGTCAATTGAGGAAATTAGATTTTGTGTGGCTGATGACTGAATGTGAACAAAAATCGTTTTGGAGCTGGGAATCCGAAGCCTGTTTACAGCTTGAAATTAATGTTAGAATAAAGACGATGGATCAAGAACATGTATTGGGGAGAATGCTTAAATCAAGTGTAAAGTGGGAACGAAAGATGCAAAATCCATGTGAGATGCGTGTACAGGAAGGTTATATCGGTGATCAGAGTTTCAGTTTTGAACTTCAAGTGTGCGCTGAAGGATAAGATGCAGTGCAAGGCAAGAAAAATGCTCTTTCTTCATTACCCTACCCGCCCTAAGTATTAATAATATACTTTCAAGATTGCAGGCTTTCAAGATGTACAAAGTTTTAAAATGTAAATATTGGTTCACTTTTTGATTCAAGATCGTTGAAACATGTTCATGGCTATTGTTGTAGACAAATGTGCAGATGGTTACACATTGTTCTTAAGCAGAACATCAAGTTCAAGTTCAAGTGAGTTTATTGTCGTGTGTTCCTGTATAGGACAATGAAATTCTTGCTTTGCTTAAGCACGCAGAAAATAGTAGGCATTTACTACAAAACAGATAAATGTGTCCATATACCCTGATCTAAATATATTCACACATGAATAAATAACTGGTAAAGTGCAAATAACAGAAAGTGGTTATTAATAATCAGAGTTTTGTCCGAGCCAGGTTTAATAGCCTGATGGCTGTGGGGAAGTAGCTATTCCTGAACCTGGTTGTTGCAGTCTTCAGGCTCCTGTAAAAACTCCTGCCATTTGGTCCGCACAGGTTTTAAGAACACAACCGGGTATACCATCAGGACCAGGTGCTTTTCGGGGGTTCTCCTCTCTGAAGAATTTCCTGAGATCGGCCTCTGTGACTGAGACTGAAATGCCATCACAGCGAATGGGGGATCGGGAAGGCACATCAGTGTTCTCCCTGTCAATGCGTGCATAAAACACAGATTTGGATTAGATACAACAGAGTGCAATGAAATTCCTTGTTCACATGAAGTTCACAGAGTAAACAAATATATACAATAAAGATAAATACAACAATGAGTTCAAAATGGCTGCATGGTGCAAGGTTGTAGTGCTATACAAAATAGTGCAAACATTATTAAAATATAATAATGGAATAACCGAATTAGGTTAATTTGACAGTGTTCCTTAGCTACTTAGTTTGATTTATTGTCACTTGGTACAGTGAAAAGCAAGGTACAGTGTAAGCAGAGCATCTTTTGTTATTGTGGGTGAGGTGTAATCAGGATCCCTCTGAAACTTTGCACAAATACAAAATTAGAATGGAAGATTTGAAGAATTTCCCATCGGTTTTCCTGAAGTAGTCATGCTACCTTTTAGTTACAGGCTGCTGTTTTGGACCGGATCATCAGTGAATGTGTTTATTGCAGACTTGATAGTATTGCTTATCTCTTTACATTTTGTTCATTTGGATTCCCTACACGTGGCATTGTAGTCATGGATAGTTAATCTGTTCAGAAAGAAAAATTGAAAAACAATGCTGGAAATTATCCATCAGATCTGTGAGGTGTAACTTCTTATGTTACGGAGAAATAGGAATGGAAAATACAAAAGGGATGTCTATGATGGGGTGGAGGCAAAGGAGAATGGGGAAAGCTTGTATTAGTTAAAACTAATCTGTCTGGAGTTCCGATGAAGCTCTTTACACCTCAAATATATATATTTTTTCTCAGATGCTGCCTGATCTGAGTATTTCCAGCATTTTCTTGTCACTGATTTCCAGTATCTGCATTCATAAAGCTAAAATAAAGGCCTTTATTGTCTTTCAGTCCTTCAGATATATTAAGTGACATGAGTGAGCTCCATTCTAATTCATGCAGAAGCCTCATTTTGCTAGACTTCTAGGTTAATTGGCATCTGTAAAATTCTCCCGAATGTGTAAGGAATGGGAATGAAAGTGGGATAACGTAGAAATAATATGAACAGGTAATTTATGGTCGGCATTGACTTGGTGGGCCGAAGGGGCTGTTTTCATGTTGTGTCTCTAAATCAACATCTTGCAATCTACAGCGTGGTACATTGTATCTGCTGCATAAAAGCTCATTAATAGTGTGGATGCATATAGTGCTTGGAGCAATAGTTCTGGATTCTCATCCTTTTGTGTTGATCCTGTGCTTGGCCTTTTATAGTGCAGTAGCCTCCTGCTGGCCAATATTGGGGTCATAGACTCATAATGCACAGAATCAGGTTCTTCGGCCCACAAAGATTGTGCCAACCATCAAACACCCTTTTGCACTATTACCATCTTTTATTATGCCCATATTCACGGTGACCCATTCCTAGTCACAGGGAGAACGTGCAAACTACACAGGTTTGAATCTGATTTACTGGAACTACGAGGCAGCAGGTCTGCAAGCTCCACCGTTGTGCTCTTCGAGTTTATATTTCCTATTGTCATTATTCCTGCATTGCATCTTGTACAGAATATATTGCAGTGGCTTTTTGACCACGACTGATAACTGCCAATAAAATTGGTTTTTCATGCAATTTTGCTTTTAAATGCATAGAATCGATTGCAATCTCCTTTTGAACTTCATGTGTACTAAATATAATCCACATTTCACGCATCTATTGATCATGCCAAAGAAACGTGAAATATCAGATCAATGATCTACTGCACTTAACCACTTTCTCAATTACCTAATAAAGTAAGCAACTCGTAGTTCCCATCGTTATCTATCTTTCCCTTGTAAAAGAAATAAGACATTTCTAAGGAACTATTCTCTGCTTTTATCTCTCTGCCGGGTTGAAGGAGGCATATCAAAGCCACTAATTTACAATGCACATTTTTTTTCTCTCCATTTCAAATCTTGCCAATGGCTATGTTGACTCAAATCAGTGAACTGTTTCCTGAATGTTTGCTTGCCAGTTCCAAGTTAAAATACCCAGTCCACTAAATATTTTGTTTATAGCAGAGTACTAAATTGGGTATCTTTTTAAGCTACTAAAGTAAAACACTCAACATGGTGATTGCAAAGTTTTGGTTGGGATTGATGGTGCCTAGATTTAGGGTGACTAGGTCAGTCCAAGAAGTGCCCTTGATTTCTAAACAAATTTGGGACAACTGATCAGAATAATCGAGCTGGATAATTTTATGACCTTGGAACATGATGCCGGGCACCTAGGCATGACTGCAATGTCTTACATACAATGTTTATCGTCTTCCATTGAGCTGATGAGCTGTGCAGGGAGCTGAAACTGATTTATTTTGTGTGTGTGTAGACTGAAAACAAGCAGAATAGGACAGAAGGCAAGTGTTCGACTGAATAGTCACCTAGTCTATGCTTGATCTCGCCGATGTAAAGCAGGCCATATTTAGGAGGACCAAATGCAATAGATAGGGTTGGGAGAGATGCAAGTGAACCTCTCTCTCACCTGGAAGGGTTGTGAAAGTTCCAGGGTGAAAATGAATGATGAGGTGTAGGGACAGATGTGACATCTGCCTAGATGGAAATGGGTTGTAGAGCAGGCTATCATTAACATTGAAATCCTGAAGAAGAATTGTAACACTGTTTAGATCTTTTAGATCTGTTCTTTGACTTGCCGTCTGTAATCTTAAAATAGGATTCCAGTGCCATCTGATGCCTTGGGTATTTTTATCATATTACTCACATTGTCAGAAAGAAAAGAAAACTCAGAGAAGCTCAATGAATCCCAAATGGATTTGGCAGTATTAGAACAGACTCTCTCGCCTAGATGAAGGCGGTATTTCATTACTGTGGAAAAGATGCAATACACAAATTGCATCTTTTTTGTAAGGAGAGTAGATTCTGAAAGGGAAAACTTAAAACTGCAATGTGAGCATTTAAATACTTTACCGTCTTAGAATATTGAAGTAACTTTCAGCTTCTCGTATGTAGCACTCTGAGTATAAAACCATTACTGGAATTGGTTTGTGATCTCCAGTGGTTTGTAGAGCATCTTTTAATTTCCTTAATTATTCTCTTTTGAATATAAGACGAGAGTATACAGTAATAGCAAGACCCTTAACAACATTTATGTGTATAGGGATCTTGAAGCGAGTTGCTAGCTCACTGAAGGTGACAGCACAGGAAGATAGGGTGGCAAAGAAGGCATAAGATATACTTGCCTTCATTGCTAGGGGCATTGAGTGTATGAGTCAGAAAGTCATGATGCAGCTCTATAAGGTTTTGGTTAGGCTGCATTTGGTGTATTGCATGCAGTTTAGGTTGTCCCATACAGGAAGGATGTGGGGGAATTGGAGAGGATGCAGATGAGGTTTACAAGAGTGCTACCTGGATTAGAGAGTTTCATCTACAAGGAGAGGTTGGATTGTTTTCTCCAGAACATCAAAGGTTGAGGGCAGTTGTCCCACTGCGGCGACCTAATTGGCGAGTTTAGAAGAGTTTTCCCTCGACTCGTACTCGCAGCATGATCAACACGAGGTCCTAGGAGGTCTTTGTAACTCTCTTTCATGCTCGAGAGTAGTCCCCGCATAGTCGAGACCTCAGCTAGGTCGCAGCGTATTTTTCAACATGTTTAAAAATGCCCGCGAGTAAAAAAGGTCACCAT
Source organism: Leucoraja erinaceus (assembly GCF_028641065.1). Taxonomy (NCBI): domain Eukaryota; kingdom Metazoa; phylum Chordata; class Chondrichthyes; order Rajiformes; family Rajidae; genus Leucoraja; species Leucoraja erinaceus. The sequence goes on along the minus strand of NC_073405.1, from coordinate 9,599,461 downwards.
GGAAAAAATCTATATATTTTTTTTTACTCGTAGGTTTAGTCGTAGCAGGTCGGCATGTTATTCATAGGTAGTCGAGCGTAGTCGTAGATAGTCTTCAACATAGTTGAAGGGAGGTCGAAGGAGATCGAAGGAGGTCGTCTTCACTCTCCACTATTCGGTGTCCAATTTTCCCGAAGCTAGTCTTCAACATCGTCGAAGGAGGTCTTCAACACGATACTTTTTCAAACTCTCCTAAACTCGCCAATTAGGAATAGAGGGATATGGATCATGTACAGGCAGGTGAGGCCCTTCTAACTTGGCATCATGGTCGGCACAAGCATTGTGGACCTTTCCTATGCTGTACTGTTTTATGTTCTATAACCTGAAGCATGCCATAATTAAAATTTGGATGCATTATATTTCAATTACATCTGCAGATATATTTTTATGGCAATGGAGTTCCTTTCTGGAACATACTCTGGCAAATCCAGTAATCATGGACTGAAAATGTTCAAGTGTAGCATTGGACTGTCATTTTATTTGAGATGAATTAACTATGCTACACATTATAGTGGTGCCTTTTTAACCATTGGCTGTAACTTGATATCAGTAATTTCATCAATAAGAAATGCTGGAAATAAGTTTGGATGCATCTGAAGAAAGAGAGGTTATGTTTCATCTGTCATCAGTGGTTTGGATCAACAACCCAATTATACTTTCCTGTTTCATTTAAAAAAATAGTTATTTTGAGTTCCCGTCCGCTTTCAAGATAATCATTTGACATGGTTGTATACCTACATTGTGTATGTGTTGGTGGGGATGTACACCGATGATAGTGAGTTATTTCATAATTCATGTGTATTTAAAATAACAGTTGGTAGTTTTTTCCAGTTTTATTTTCACTCCTTTATAACAGTTTCATTCAAGTGCTGAATTTAATTGCCGATTAATCTTGTTTTCAGGCCAAATATATTTCGCAATGTATTGATGAAATAAAGCAGGAGCTCAAGCAGGACAATATTGCAGTCAAGGCAAATGCAGTCATCAAGCTTGCATATGTAAGTATAAAATGTCATACTTAAATAAATAGTAGCAAATGTTTTACAGTATGCCTTTTGTTCAGCTTTACTAATCTCACGAGAAAAATCTGCATCCTTTGGTAACATGATCTTGGCATGTGTTCAAGTGTAGAATATTATAGCAGTTTTTGGTTCATCCTTCAAATCTTACCCCTTTCTTTAAAGGGCCTGTCCCACTTAGGCGGTTTTTTTTCGGCGGCTGCGGCACAGTCATAGCGGGTCGCCGAAAAAGCGGCGACTGGACCCCCCCCTACGGAAATGTCTACGGCAAGTTACGACAAGCTACCACCTCGTCGACATCAAGCTACTGACAACCAGTGACCCATTTGGACGTCCACCTACGACAAGCAATGACCCCGTCGGCGACAACTGAAGACAATTCAGTCGCCGGTTGACATAGGTAGTCGCCGATGGAATTCACCAAAGTCAGCACACGGTAACAACCAACGCACCTAAGAGGGAGTTCGATGTGGCCCTTGTGGCTAAAGGGATCAGGGGGTATGGAGAGAAGGCAGGTACAGGATACTGAGTTGGATGATCAGCCATGATCATATTGAATGGCGGTGCAGGCTCGAAGGGCCGAATGGCCTACTCCTGCACCTATTTTCTATGTTTCTATGCACCTGTCGACAACCTGGATCATCCTGGAGACAGCCTACGACAGCACCTACGACAGGAAAAGACAAGCCCACAGTCGCTGAAAAGTTTTGAACATTTCAAAATCCAGCGGCGACCAGAAAAAACGTCTCGACTCTTTAAGCAACTTGAGGAGACTCCTCACGACCATACAGCCGTCATCCCACGACCATGTGGCCACAGCCTAGTCACATGTAGTCGCAGAAAAAAATCACCTGTGGGACAGGCCCTTTAGCTCCCCATTCCCCGAACCCCAGTTCATTTCTGTTAATGTTTTGCTTCTGTAATTATGAAACGCATGCACTCTAAATTTAAAGCTAAGATACTAAGAGTGACCTACTCTGCTGCTTGTATTTTTGCTTTGTAATCATTTCTACTCTCTGCACCTGGTCTAAACTGAACAATTTTATCTTGGAGATGCAAAGCTGAGACTCGCATCAAATGTGCAGCACAGTACGAATCCTTCCCAGCAAGAGATTATTTTAATCAAAGACTATTTTTGTAGCTACAAATTACTAGTCTGTATGCGATCGAAATATATTCATATTATCTCCCTGTTCCTCTTCAAAGATTTTCACGTCATTTTTGAGAATAAATATTTTATACACACCTAGGTGGGGAATTGGTAATGATTTAGAGTGACATAGTGGTACAGCTGGTAGAGCTGCTGACTTGCAGCACCAAAAACCCAGTTTTGATTCTGACCTCGGGTGCTGTCTATGTGGAGTTTGCATGTTCTCCCAGTGGCCATATGGGTTTCCTCCAGATGCTCCAGTTTCCTCCCAATTCCAAAGGCGTGGCGGTTTGTAGGATGATTGGCATCTGGAAATTGCCCATAGTGTGTATGTAGGGAGTGGATGCAAAAATGGGGTTACATAGAATTAGTGTGAATGGGTGACGATGGTCATTGTGGTCTCGGCGGATCGAAAGGCCCGTTTCCATTCTGTATCTCTGAACTAGACTAGAGGGATATAGTGTCTGCAAAGAGAAATGGATATACTAAATGGGAAGAAAAAGAGACTGGTGTATAATGTGGGAAAAGGTAAAGTCAATCTTGATTGAAATAATTGGTATGAGTTTTTGAATGGTGTACGAAAATGGTGAGCTGGTTCAAATGCATTAACATAACGATACAACATGCACATTGGACGTTTTGTGAAATGCTTGAAGGGTTTGAGTACAAAGGCACAAATGTTGTAAATAACTTTAAAAAATCAAAGCTTAATGTAGACACAAATGCTGGAGTAACTCATCGGGTGAGGCAGCATCTATGGAGAGAAGGAATGGTTTTGGGTGGAGACCCCTCTTTAGACTGATGTCGGGGGAGGGGTGGGACAAATATAGAAAGTAGGTGGAGACTTCGGGACTAGAAGGGGAACTGGGAAGGGGGAGGTGAGGGAGAGAGAAAGCAAGGGCTATCTGCAATTAGACAATTTGTGAAATGTGAGGTGCTATTCCTCCAACCTACCTGATCTCCCTGTTGCTCAGCACTTCAACTCCCCCTCCCATTCCCAATCTGACCTTTCTGTCCTGGGCCTTCTCCAATGTCAGAATAAGACCAAGCGCAAATTGCAGGAACAGCGCTTATTTCGATTGGGCAGTTTACACCCCAGCGGTATGAACGTTGACTTCTCTAATTTCATATAACCCTCGCTTTCTCTCTCCCTCCCCCTTCCCAGTTCCCCTATCTTTGTCCCGCCCCCTCCCCGACATCAGTCTGAAGAAGAGTCTCGACCCAAAACGTCAACCATTCCTTCTCTCCATAGATGCTGCCTCACCCGCTGAGTTACTCCAGCATTTTGTGTCTGCCTTTGATTTTATCCAGCCTCAGCAGTTCTTTCTTACTCAAAGCTTAATGTTCTTTATATGAATGCACAGAGCATTTGCAACAAGATAGAAGAGTCAGCAACCTATGAGTATAATTTCATAGCTTTTAAATGTGCGTAGTTCCAGGGTGTCTAGGACCAGATGCTCCGTATTCCAGGTCGATCATTGCTCCAGCAGAACAGATGAAAAGGGAGAGGAGGCATTATTAATTGAGGAAGGTATCAGAACAATGCTGAGTCATGATGTAAAGGCCACAAAATGCTGGAGTAACTCAGTGTGTCAAACAGCATCTCTGGAGAACATGGATAGGTGACATTTCAGATCAGGACCCTTTTGGGCAAGGATCCCGAGTAAAAAATTACCAATGTATGTTCTCCAAAGATGCTGCCTGACCCGCTGAGTTACTCCAGCACTTTGTGTCCTTTTGTGTAAATCTGCATCTGTAATTCCTTGTTTCTATATGATGTAAAGGCAGCGGAAGCCTTTGAACAGGTGGAATTAGTTTTGGTTTGGTTAAAACCATGAATAGCAGCGGGAGGTAGGCATGAGTGGGAGTGGACTTTCGATTCCCAAAATGTGACCTCTCGATCAGTCAGAACATAAATGGGGAAATATCAAGGGTATTAAAGAGAACTGCACTTATCATGGGAGATTTCAATCTACATCTTGATTGATTAAACAAAACTGGCATGCGTATCATTAAAGAGGAATGTGTGGAATGCATCAGGGATGTTTTTTAAAGCAGTACATCGTGGACGTCCGAGGAATAGGCAGTATGATTTGGTCTAACGTAATGAGGAATAAGTGATCGGGGATCTTGTGGTTAAAGATCGCCTCAAGAGTAGTGAACTTAATATACTGACCACCCTATCTACCTGTGATGCCATTTTCAAGGAACTATGTGCTGCACTCCTTGTTCTCTCTGCTCTCTAACACGCCCCTGGGCCTTGCCATTCATTGTGAAGGTTCTGGCTGATTGGACTTGCCAAAATGCAACATCGTGCACTTATCTGCATTAACCACTTGCCCAACTTTTCAAGATCCGGCTGTAAATTTTCATAACCATTAATAATGATAACCTTTAGATCAATGATGATGATATGAGGGAGATGTTTCAAATGGACTAGGTAAACAAGCTAAGAGACAGATCAATAGATGAATAGTGACTGATATTCAATCAGCTGTTGCATAATGTTCTAATAAAAAAGTTGAATTCCATGGGGGGAAAAGGCGTATTTGTGGTTAGCAAAAGAGATAAAAGACAATGAGCAAAAAAACAAATTGATGAAGGAACTCGACAGGACGTGTGGAGGGAATTATGCAGAGAACTTGAGGGTCCCAATCCATAACATCATCTGTCCATTTCTCCGCCGATGCTGCCTGACCTGCTGGGTTCATTACCATGGAAGTCGTTGCTTATATCCCAAAGATATCACATGGAGTTATTTCAAATAACATGGTAATTGTTCAATGGTGCTTTATTATCATGTGTACTTAAGTACTGCAAGATGTATTTTTTGTGCTTATAATTCAGTGACAATCCTATTGTACATTCGGCGTTATCATACTAAGTGTAAGATAGTCGACCACACCGAGTCAAACTGCAGGAGTCGCCATGGTTATGGCACCATCCTGTATCCTTCGAGCAGCTAACTTAGGACTGAAATGAAAAGAAAATGTTTTTGATATGTGTACTCTTTCATTGAATGTTCTGCAGGTGTAATGTAGTTTAAGATGCTTAAGAAAATTGTGACAAGTGGGGATTGGGTTTGAAGGTCTATGGCAAAGCAGGTTGGGGGGGTGGGGTTGGGGATGGTTGTGTGACTCTTTCCTAATTGTATTCCTTACATTCTTATTTTATAATATCCGCATTTTTTTTAAATATTGTCCGGTTCAGTTACATTTTAAGTGTTTCTTTTCTCTCTACACTAGCTGCAAATGGTGGGATATGACATCAGTTGGGCTGCGTTCAATATTATTGAAGTAATGAGTTCATCTAAGTTTACATTCAAGGTAGAGGTTCTTTTTTTTTAATGTGTACCATTGCTCAGATGAATGCATAAGCTGTAGAGTACATTAATATTAATTGCAGTCGTTGCTGATTATGAATCACTAAAATTTCATTGTTGTTTATCCTTGCATGATTTCAGTTTAAGATTAGCGAACTTGTATATCGGCTGAAATTTATGTATTCTGCCAAGCTTATTTAAAAAAAAAAAAATGTTTGTTTGTTTACCCTTGTTCCTTTATCTTATATGGTTTAAGATCTCAAGGGGAAGAAGATTTGGGAAAGGTGATTCCATCCTGAAAATCAACTTACTTTTTTTTAACAACATCTATTTGCACAGCTGTTCCTTTTATAGTACAAAAATTATTGCATTGCCTTCTAAGATTGTGCACTGAGGTTTTTGTCGTTGTAAGTTGTAATTCTGGTAACTCTGCATTTTACCTTCCTGCAGAGAATAGGATACCTGGCGGCCTCTCAGTGTTTTTATGAAGGGACTGATGTAATCATGTTAACAACAAATCAGATTCGCAAGGCAAGTTGAGAGACGATTGATCTATGAATTTTAAATGGAAAAACATAATTAATTAAAACATTGTGCCGTTTATTTGGTTTGTACAGTATTCTTAATTCTAATCCGAGCTTTCTTTCAATGCATAAACAGGATCTCAACAGCCCAAATCAGTATGATACAGGAGTTGCTTTGACAGGTTTATCCTGTTTTGTTACTCCAGATCTTGCCAGGGATTTGGCAAATGACATTATGACATTGGTGAGTTCTTTTATCTTTAAAACGTGCTTGGGTTTGGGAAGGGTTCCTTTTTTGATCTCTGTAATTATATTTATTCACTAACAGCTACTTTGATCCACAGATGTCTCACACAAAGCCTTACATTAGAAAGAAAGCTGTGCTTATCATGTACAAGGTGTTCCTCAAATACCCTGAATCCCTGCGACCTGCTTTCCCACGCCTTAAAGAGAAACTGGAAGATCCAGATTCGGGTCAGTTGCTTTCACAGAACATGCTAATGATTGGTGCCTATTTAATTGCACAATTTAGTAAAGTAATTCATGATGATTCAAGTTTTTGGTGTAGGGTCCAGCTATTTTCAGGAAGTTTTAGTTTGTGGAATATACACTAATACATCAGTGGTCATCTAATATTTTAGTGAATCATAGAAACATAGAAATTAGGTGGAGGAGTAGGCCATTCGGCCCTTCGAGCCTGCACCGCCATTCAATATGATCATGGCTGATCATCCAACTCGGTATCCTTTATCAAATGCTGACTTATTTAATTGAAGGAATGTATTGATTCTTCAGGCCCAGTTCGAGTAGTTTAGAATTTTGACATCGGTTAATTTGGTCACCATCATGCACTGTTGATTTTGAATGTATTGAAGTTTGAATTGATGTAAATTGACAGACAAAGAATGAGAATAAAGGGGGCCTTTTCTGGTTAGCTGCTGGTGGCCAGTGGTGTCCGCAGGGGTCGGTGTTGGATTTGCTACTCTTCATATTACATGTTAATGATCTGGATGAGGGAATTGACTGCTTTGTGGCCATTTGAGGATGATATGAAGGTAGGTGGAGGGACAGGTAGTGTTGAGGACACATGGAGGTCATAAGGACTTGGACTGGTTGGAAGAGTGAGCAAAAAAAGTGGTAAATAGAATACAGCATAGAAAAGTGTATGGTCATGCACTTTGGTAGAACAAATAAAGGGGCAAACTACTTTCTAAATGGGGAGAGGATTCAGAAATTGCAGGTGTAAATGGGTAGAGTCCAGAACTGGAGTGCACAGCCTCAGAATAAAAGGACATATCTTCCAAATGGAGATGAGGAGGACATTATTCAGCCAGAGGGTGATGAATATGTGGAATTCATAGCCCCAGGCAGCTGTGGAAGCCAAGGCTGAGATTGATAGTTTTTTTAATTAGGGTTACGGGAGAAGGCAGGTCAAGGGACTTGAGAGGGAAAAATAGATCAGCCATGATTGAATGACAGAGTAGACTGGATGCGCTGAATGGCCTATTTCTGATCTTATGTCTTGTGTTAACAACAATACAAGTTTTATCTGTCTTGATTACATTATTTAGCAGTTCATGAAGTTGATCAAATTAACCGTCAACATTCAGTTTCTCAAATTGGGCCTAAATTAAAAAATAGAATTAATTAATTACTCCCAATTAACAGTTAGAAGACTGTGCCATTGTCTTGTCTTCCAAGTATTAATTCAGAGTCGTCTTTTCACCATTTTCATATTGCATATTTTTATTTTAAACCAATTCTATTTTAAAAAAAAACCCAGTGCCAATAGAGTTGCACAAATGTACTAGTTCCTGAATTTACACCTGCAACTGTGGCACAACTTCTCCAAGGTAATGGTTCAAGGTTCTCGATTTTCAATGTTGTACTTGCTTTGATCACTCGGTGAAGTCTGTTACCTCTGTTTGTTCTACAGGTGTTCAGTCTGCTGCTGTGAATGTCATCTGTGAGCTTGCCCGACGCAATCCGAAGAATTATCTTTCTCTAGCTCCGCTCTTTTTCAAACTAATGACATCATCAACTAATAATTGGGTCCTCATTAAAATTATTAAACTTGTAAGTTAATTTAAAAAATATTTTATCGAAAAACAAGGAAATCAGACCTCGTAATAATTAATAGGGAAAAAAAAGAGCAACAAGAGGATTTCAGAGGGTCAAACCGTAGCTACGGAGAGAAATGGTCAGTTGAGGTTTTGGGTCGAGACCCTGCATCTGGACTGAAAGAGTAGAGAGGATGCAGATGGTATAAAGATAGGTGGGGTGAGACCTGGCAAGTGATGGGTGGATACAGGTGAGGAGAGGCGGCATGGCAGGTGAGGTCAGGCGGGAGAAGTTGTAAGTGGAGAATAAAAGGCTGCAGAATCGGGAATAAGATAGTAAAGGAAGGGGAAGAATAAAACTGAATGAGAGATGGAGGCAGATGGGAACAATGGGGGGGGGGGGGGGGGGGGGGGGGGGGGGGGGGGGGGGGGGGGGGGGGGGGGGGCAGAGGTGGATCCAGATAGGAAGAAAATAGGGTAGAAGGTGGGAAGAAGAGCGGATAAAGGAGTACTAGCATAGGTGAGAGAAAAGGACGGGGGTGTGGATTACCTGAAATGTTAGAATTTAACGTTCATGCCCATTAGCTTGCTGACAACCCAGGCAGAACATGAAGTGCTGCTCTCTTGTTTGCATTTTGCCTCGCCCTGACAGGAAGAGGCCGGGGTCAGCCTAGTCAGTGTGGGAAAGGGAAGGTGAACTAAAATGGCTGGCAACAGGGAGATCAAAATGGCTGCAAAATACTTTTGCTGACAGATGCTGGTAAAGTAATTGCCTCATCCAATTTAACTATTGGAGCTGCTTGCACATAGTTTGTGATTGTAATGGTGATGCTGTGTGGTCATTTGACATTTATTTTGATGGTTAAAAGTTTGATCTATTCTCAATTAGTATTTAATCATAGGTTGGCACTCGGCTACAATGGCATCTTTTACTGTGCTTGTGTAACTGATGAAGCAGTAAAATATAATGTAATTTTCAATTAATGGTCATTACAGTTGAATTTCTGCACATCATACTTGCAAAGATATTTGATTTAAATGCAGCAGAAATTATTTTCTGAGTAGTAGAAATTCTGTTTTTTGTCAATTTGCTTAACTTTGAAAATTTCTACCATGATAGAATTAGGTTCAATAAAACATAAATGGATTAATTATGAGGATGAGACAATAAGAGTTTGAAATAGTTGTTTCAGATGGTAACAGAATATATTGGTTTAGTTACAAAATTTTACTTACAAGAACATCATTTCAGACTTATCTGCATTTTTTGTTATAACTAAACTTATAACTAAAGGTGGATGCAATTGAGGTGCAATTTGTATTTATTAACACGGGAATCTTAGAATTAACTGAGATTACAGGGGACTGAATTTCCACAAATAATTTTAATAATTGCTCTTCCATGAATAAAAAGAGCAATTATTTTCACAAACTTGAGGAAAAAACAAATGTAAAGGAAAGAATGTCACTATCTTGCAGAAAATTATTTTCCTGTACATCTTTCAGATTAGATTCATTCTGAAAATGTGAACATGGGAACATATTGATGGAATTAGAGACCCATGCTCAACACTCTATACCCATGACTGTGGAGACAGACACAGCTTCAGCGTCATCATTCATTTCCCCAATGTTGTTGGATGAGCAACAGGGAATGATGATTCAGAGTACAGGAGTTTGATAATCTGATGGAATGGTGCTAGATCAACAATCTTTCTCCCAACGTTAGCAAGACCATTATTGTTTTCAGGAAGGAATAGCCAAGGATCCACAAACATGTCCTCGTGTCGAGATAGTGGTGGAGAGTGTAAACAGGTTCAGGTTGCATAGACGTGCATATTTCTGAAGATCCATCCTGGGCTAGCACATTGATGCAATCACAAAGAAAGCCCACCAACACCTCTACTTTTTTTAGAAGATTGATGAGATTTGTTTTGTTGCTGAATGCTCTATCAAACTTCTACAGGTGTACAACAGAAAACTTACTGACTGGTTGCATCGTGACCTGGTTCAGTAATTCCAAAGCCCAATTCGAAAGAGTCAGTAGAAAGTGATAGACAATGCCTGGTCCATCACAGGCTCTGACCTCCCTATATTGAAGGGATCAACAGGAGGTTCTGCCTCAAAAGCAACTAATATCTTCAAAGGCACACGCCACCATGGCCATGGTCGTATCACCCTACTACCATTGGCAAGAAGGTTTAGGAGATTGAATGCCGTGACCTCCAAGTTCAAGAACAGCTTCTTCCCATCAACTCTCAGCTCTTGAACACTGCAAAACAATAACCACACCCCTATCTCGGCATCTACTGCGGACTTTGGTTTAGTTGCACTACATCAGTTTTGAATTATGGTCTGGTTACCTAGCATTACTGATTATTAATTTATGGTATATATTGCTATATATTTGTTGTATTATTGAATTAATGGGCCTGGTAATGGTGCAGCAAGTAAGCATTTCATTGTTCCGCTGCTTCAATATATGTCAATTAAACATTTTTGACTTTCGTCTCTTGACTCTTGACAGTTTGGAATGTATTATTCATTTCTTCTGCCATACAGCAGTTTCATGGCGATTTGCTTTGGTTAATGGTAGGGAAGGTCAGTAAAAACAAACTAGGATACAGAGTTAGATTGGAAATTTATTTCACACCTGCTCATGACAAGGCTCTAATGGCAGAAGAAATGAATATAATAAATTCCTCAACCTGATGGTGTCAGAATATTAGTAGATAGAGGAAGTCCAAACAAAGCAATTTGCAAATAATTTCAAAGAAAATGAACTGATCCGTGAGTTTGCAATCATGACTGTTATATTAAAATGGCTTATTTGCAGTAATAATTCGTCTGTTCAGGTTTTCTTGGCATTACATTGGTAACTTTGAGTGTTTTTCAATGCAGAAGCATCCAGAATAATGAACTGTTCTAGACTAAATGATTTTGTTCAATGTTCGGATGGCATGATGATTTAAAATCAATAATTAAGTGATAGCTACCATTGATGTGCACTATCATGTCATACTAAATGCCTACTTTTCTGTTAGTTTGGAGCCCTCACCCCACTTGAGCCGCGGCTGGGGAAGAAACTCATTGAACCATTGACAAATTTAATACACAGGTTAGTGATGGCATCAATTGTTCTATTTTTGATATTTTGTTGAAGAAACAACCATAACCATCCAAGAATATACGCAGATAAGTTGCAGACTGTAAAATCTCACGATCTGTGGCGGACAGAAAGTGGCATTGTTCAGTGTGCTTGGCAAACTTGCTTTGTATGAGTAATTATCTTTAGTATAACAAATTGAAGGGTTGCAGTCTCACATAAAATGTCCAGCATAAAATCTCGATATCATGCTCTTGTAGTGGTAAATCTTAAAATGATACTGTATTTCAATAACGTCTCTGACTGATGTAATTATTCGCAAAAAGGATCTTAAAATATCTAATCTATCAAAATTAGATTTACTTGTGATTTTGAATATCTGCTGTTATTTGAATATAAGATGCATAAAACGTTGAAGTATTTTGTTAGTCAACATATTTTGGCAAACTTTGTTTTTTCATTAGTCTGAGACTGAATATTGTCAAGCTTTGTTAATTTGGTAGAAACATTATGTAATTTAAGTGTTGTAAGGGTTTTGTATATTAGATATAGAGGGCTCTCTGTTCATCTTTTCTTTTGCCTGTAGAAAAAAACTTGAATGTTTCTTGATGAAATAATTGCCGTTATGGTGAAATAATACGCTGTCAGTAGAATTCTATTTTTAATATGGGCTAACTAATTTGGGGATTTCTTATTGATGTTTAGCCACTGCATTATAAGAGTTATTTCAAAAGCATGCTAGTATATAACAGCAAAGACAATTTTAATGGTTCGATGATTCTTTCTTCTCACTATGGTTCTTTATTGTCACATGTTCAAACGCACTGTGAAATTCTTTTCTCACAGACTGTCCAGTAAAGTACTGCCATACCTAAGCACAATCTCCTATTAGCAAAGTGTACAGATATAATCCACTGAGCCCGGCTTCCACGAGGCACCAGGTTTTGGCGCCATTTTTCAAAATGAAACTTTGGATATATATTTTGCAGAGAACCATGAATGTCGTCATAAATTCGGAGAGGGGTATCTTAGAATCTAAAATTGCAAGAGAGTAGGATAATATACTGCATTATTAATACAAAAAGAAAATGTATAATTGGCCAGGTCCTGGTTTTCTTCTCTGTCCACCAAACAGGCTGATTTTTCAAGTGACTGCAGGCTATATGGTAGCAAGTTAAGTATCCCACGAAGAAAATACCTGGTATAGTTGGCATTGGGATGTAAAATAACAATTTGGCAAAAATAGCATTCTTTTTTTTCTTTGCAGTACCTCAGCCATGTCCCTTTTGTATGAATGTGTGAACACTGTGATAGCAGGTAATATCCTCTTGGTGATCAGCTGTCTGTTTGCTTTCAAGTACAAAACTGATCTTTTAAATAAAATGTTTTAAGATAATGACCTATTGGAATAGAAATGTTTGTATCTCAGCTGTTAGACTAGTAATGCAAAATTCTACATTTTTTTCCCTTTTAAATTTAAAATACCCCCAAAAAACTGTTGCTTCGTCAGAATTATCAAAACATTAATGTAATCATGGTGTGCTATAACTCTAAAGGAATGCTTATTGGAAGAAATTGATTTGGACAAAATTATCATAAATATAGTACAGTTTCCATAATGTATTTTATAATTGTTTCAAAAAGAATTGATATCTTAGTTTTGTGCAAATCCATTAGCTTTAGTATTATTAAACATGTGAATATAGTTTCAATGTACACTTGCAGAGTACTTTGGCAAAGGTGAGAAGAAAAACTGCAAATTTCGTGCTGCCAATATTATTGAACTGGGTGAAGATTTGAGATTTAATGGGGGTTTTTTAAAAAGTAAACATCTTAATTGAAGCACTGCAATTCTGCTGGAGATTTTCCTTTGAACAAGGGGATAAATTAAGAAGCCTGATAGCCCCTGAGTCTCCCGAGACTATTTGAACAAGAGCCACAAAGGTGTAGCCAGTATTTACCAATCTTTCCTATCTAAATATGCTCCGCTCAAGCATTATTTCATGAATTGGAGGCATGAGAATCTCAGGAAAAAAATAATATAGTCATAATAATTGACTAAAATGGTGTCACCAGATGCAGCCTTCATTATATTGCTGTCTGAAATACCTGGGTCCAAGGTAAATGCCGTAAATTAGTGATTGTAATCCTTTTGATGTAATGGATGTTCTGCACCCATTAGCTTTTAGTTTTTACTCGAGGTTGGGCATTGTTGGTTATAAGACGTTATCTACTAATTTAGTTATCTTTGTGCGATCAGCCACAGTTTCACATAGCTTTGGTCACGTGTATGGAGGTACAGTGACAAGCTTTGCTATTGGGATTTAGGATTTCATAATTTAAGCTGCTACACTATAGAATTGAGATGGTATTCAGTCAAATTGTGTATTCTCAATTGCCTTTCAAATGTAAATTCTTAAATATTCTTATTAGATTCTTCTGCAAGAAAATATTTACCAGATTGAGGCTAATATTTTATTCCTTGTACAGTTCTCATCTCCCTCTCTTCTGGAATGCCGAATCATAGCGCCAGCATTCAGGTAACTGTTTTTCTCAGCAGTATCATCCTCTGTCAGAATACAATATGTGCATATTTTTCATCAGCTAATAGTTCTGCATAATTTTCCATTATTTTTTCTGGACTCCCGTTGACGGTTTATTTAATTTGTTTTATGTGTTTGGGTTTTAGTCATGGAATACGTTTTTGGTTCCTGCCCTAACAGTGATTTAATATTGAAAATGTGTCAACAACATTTAAATATTGAAGTCCTTTTGCAAATTCTTAAGGACACATTTTTAAGTGTTAATGCCATTTCAATATGATGTGTTTGTTGGAATCCTGATCATAATCATGTGTGGCAAGTTATTTTTGGTGTAGATTTGATTTTTGCTCATCTTTCTGCTTAGCAGTTATAGATTATTCAGGGTTTTCTTAATATTACAACATATGACATTCTTTTCTTCTGTTCAGCTTTGTGTGCAGAAGTTGCGAATACTGATTGAAGATTCTGACCAAAACTGTAAGTAGGTAGTTTTGTACTTATTTCATTAGTTTAGAAGTGAAAGTATACTGCTAGTCCTTAGTACTCCCACTGTTCACAGCTTGCCCAATTGAGAGAAGAGCATTTTGTTTTCATGTTTTGCTACAGTATATTTCCGTCAACCAGTTATCAATCCATCCGTGTTCTCCAATTCTCTGGTCTCTTTGTCGGCCAACCTTCTGCATGGGAGGCATCCTTGAAAACTTAATGAAAATCTAAATGCACCATGTCCACTTTTTTTTTTTCTCTCTCTATCTTGCATATTTGCATGTCAAATTGTTAGAGTTCCTATAGAGGCGTCCACTACCTTTCAGAGGGTCTGCATTCTGAGAAAACTGTCCGTATCCCAACTTTCTGTAATGTGGACCCCCTTTTCCCATTGAATCTCATGTTGTGGGTGGAGATGTGTTTCCACATGATGTTTTTCCCTCATATGAAGCCATTTTGTCAGCAAAGACAAAATGACCTTCCACCACTATTTAACAGCTGAGGCCAAAATTAGTCTTGGGGGATAGACAAGGTTCACAGAAGGAAGGATTCAGCAAGTAGGAATATCGGGGAAAGGATTTACGAAGTGGGGATATCAAGGGATGGGATTAGAGGATCGGGGTTCAAAGTGAAAAGGTGTTGAACAGGTTTCTGGAACTATACACTGTTCTGCGTTTGGACCTCACTAGGCTAGGACATTGTTGGGCAACAATATTTTGTCGTAGTCACATTGTGACTCTTGCCCAAGAGATCAGTTGTATGCTTGTAGACTATTCTTAACTATTGAATCAGGGATGAATTTTTTAATGAAATTTAATTCAGTACAGGTGAATTTTAATTTTGAAACTTGGCTCTGAATTTTGGTTCCTTCGCCAGAATATTAATGTGGAGTTTATTTAATAGAGCTTAATATTAATTAATAGAGCTTAACAGAAACAGAGCCTCAAGGAACCTGAGCTTTTGCAACTGTCGGTTTTTACTTTATAAAAAACGTTACTTTTTGTTGATCATTGATTTTAATTTTTGTTGTTTATATATTATAATGATGACAAATTGCCAAAGATTCTAAACTGTTTCACAGTGAAGTATCTGGGTTTGCTGGCCATGTCGAAAATTTTGAAGACTCATCCCAAATCTGTACAATCCCACAAGGATCTAATTTTACAGTGTCTGGATGACAAGGATGAATCTATACGACTCCGAGCTCTAGATCTTCTATATGGAATGGTAATTTACTTCTTCTTTCTCTGCTCTTTTGATGAAACACATGAAAATTGCAATACACTGTTAACCAACCACCTTTGCTAATGTATTGGGCGTTTTAAGTAGTAACTCAGTGGATTGAAAACATTTTACGATAATTAAACTGAAAATCTGAGAGTATTATAATCTTGTCGTCTCTATGTTGGCTACCCGTTCTTATCGATGGTAAATATCACAATATTTCAGAAGAATCGTAGCATGTGTAGAACTATATATCAAAATAATTTGGTATTATTCAAGAGAAAAGCATTGTTGAGATAATGGGAACAAACAGTATTTTTGTGACAACATGCAATAGGAATGTGTTGCACTGACTTTATTTGGATCCTAAATGATACATTGTCAAAGATCTTGAGCTTGTAAGTGCACTTCAGCTTTATAATATGTTTTCCTGCTTAACCACAACTGATTATGGACAGCCTGGACTTATTGTGAAAAACTGCTCTAGTTCTTGTAAACATAAGTTGTTGAACACAGCTTGATAGGATAATATAAGGCCTGTTATTGTACATGCAGTACATTTTGTGCATTTGAATGAGTTATAAATTCTTTAAAATGATATTGTATGTTTAAAATGACTTGCAATCTATATTGTTATTAACTCTCCTGGGCATTAAGTTTATTGGAAGTCAACCAACCTTCAGACCTAAATTATAATTTCTTATTATCTCTTATGTATTCTATCTCTTTCTTGGCATAGTAAAATAATTTAATTAGCATGCATCTACTCTTACAATTATGTAGGTGCTACTTTTGAAATCACCAGTTTATTTCTTAACTTTACTTATAAACCATACAAGTGTTCAGAATGCATTCTTTTCGTTTTGGCTTGATCTGAATGATGTAAACTGAAAGGTTAATTTTAATGAGATAGTTTTCTGTGTCTCTTCACTTAAGTCCTTAATCAACTTTACAAATAGAATTTCTTAGTTTCAAGACCACCATCTGTATCCTTTAACCCACTAAAAATCAGTTGCATTGCACATAATTGCAGAAAAGTTAAGTTGTTGGTTCACTTGGAATACGTGTCCAATTTTCTAATTTTTCACTTATCAATCTTGAATTCCATATTGCTGCTTGGACCGCTGGTTTGGAGTGGGTATCTTTATTGCTAACAAGTGTAAGCGGAAGGAAATAAGACCATTTCGTTTAAATGTAATGCAATTTATCGTTTGTAAAGATTGTACTTTGTTGTATTGGATGATAAAATGCTGAAGAACATCAATTGTGTTCAAATTTTGGATACTTCTAATTAAGCTTATAGTTCGACAGCACCTAAACATTTTTTGAAAACATATTGTAGGTTTCAAAGAAGAATCTGATGGAAATTGTGAAGAAATTAATGATTCATGTCGATAAAGCAGAGGGCACAACGTATAGAGATGAACTCCTGACAAAAATCATTGACATATGTAGTCAATCCAACTATCAATACATCACCAATTTTGAATGGTGAGTTATCCGCCCCTATAAAACACATGTTGGTTTGTTTACCTCCATCTAGAAACCTATTTAAAAAAAAATAAAAATGAACGCTGATACTTGCTAATGGTTTATGAATGAATCATGTTTTTACTCCAAAACATTTTTAATATACATGAGCTTCCCTTTTTTAAATCATAGGTACATTAGCATTCTGGTGGAACTGACTCGACTGGAAGGCACACGACATGGTCACCTAATTGCAGCACAAATGCTTGATGTAGCTATCCGGGTGAAGGCCATTCGAGCCTTTGCGGTGTCACAGATGGCTATGTTGTTAGATAATGCCCATCTACTTGCTGGCAATAATCAAAGGAATGGAATTTGTGAAGTTCTGTATGCTGCAGCGTGGATTTGTGGTGAATTTTCAGAGTAAGTACTGCCTAAAATAAGGAAACGGTGTCACAATGTGAATGCATGTATTTGTGCTGAAGATGTAAAATTTGTAAACCAAAACCCCGAGAACTGCACAGGCCTATTTGAGTAAATGTGCATGGTTTTTAATGCTAGATTCTTGTGAAACTTTATTAGATAAAAATTACCTTAGCAGGTTGGTACAAAATGGGATAACATAGACTCAGTGTGAGTGGGTGATCGATCGTCAGTATGGATTTGATGGGCCGAAGGGCCTGTTTCCATTTTGTATCTTTCAATCAATCAATCAATTAATTAATCCATTGTTTCATAAGGCCATTGACTTGGGGCCACATCTTGGTTATCTGTAGGGGGAAAAAAACAAGTTGCTGGAGGATCTCAGTGGGCCACGCAGCATTTGTGGAGACAAAGGGGTAATCACACTTTTGACCAAGACTTTGTACCATGACTGGGTGTGTAAAGAGGTGTCACTACATTTATGTTGTTTGTTTCATAACTCATACCTGTTTAACAAAATTGATCTTTCAATCAGTCAAAAGAGAAATCCGTTTAACCTTTATTGTGTCAACTAGTTGAAAACCACTTGCAAGAAATTGCACTTAATATTTCAACTTGTGCATTTACCAGACATCTTCAAGAGCCTAATCAAACACTGGAAGCTATGCTGAAGTCCAAAGTCACAACACTACCAGGGCACATACAGGCAGTTTACGTGCAGAATGCTGCAAAACTATACGCATCAATATTTGCAACAACACGAGCAAGCAGGTGACAAGAAGGCTGCTGAGGAAATAACACAAATTTTAATTGACAAGCTACCCCAGTTTGTTCAGAATGCAGATCTTGAAGTGCAGGAGCGGGTACGTGAGCAGCATTTCCTTTCACAGTTTCACTGTGCACATTGTAATTCTCCTGCTATGTCCATTATTATATTTTCTTTGTCATATTCTTCATTTGTTGTTATAAAACTACTATGAATTACTTTAATTGATAGGTGTTTAGCTCTTCTCTCATCACCAAAATAATAAGCCACCAAATAAGTGTGTATTTTCTATTGACCATTTTTCCCATCGACAAACACTGAAGTTTTGCTTAACTGCCCTGTCTCGTAGGCCTAGGTTTATTATTGTCACTTTACCAAGGTACCGTGAGGAGTTATTAGATGATACTATACACAAGTACAATCAGGCTACATACAAGTACAGAAACTTCCCGACTTGCGCAAGGGTTATGTTCCTTAAACCCTTAGTCAGTCAGTATATCAGATTTTATACAAGTTTGAATCATCTTAAATCTAGGTAGAAACAAAGAGTGCAAAGAGTGGTGGTAGAGTTGTTGCCTTACAGCGCCAGAGACCTAGGTTCGATCATGACTATGGGTGCTGTCCATACAGAGTGTGTACATTCTCCCTGTGACCAAATGGGGTTTCCCCAGTTCCGGTTTCCTCCCATATTCCAAAGATGTGCAGGTTTGTAGGTTAATTGGCTTCTGTAAATTGTCCGTAGTGTGGAGGATAACGCTAGTGTATGAGGGATCGCTTGTTGGCGTGGACTTGGTGGGCCGCAGGGCTGGTTTCCACGCTGTATCTCTTCCACCTTGGAATATGTCAGCGACTCTGGAAGAGGCGGTGATGGAGCGGGGAGCAGCGGAGTGGATAAAATGACGGTTGGAGACCGTCGGGGACTTTCGAGGAGGAGGAGGAAGAGGCAGCGGTGGAGTGGACAAAATGATGGCCAACAGGAAGAATCGGCTGCTGGTGATATGGGAGGGTGGCCCATGGTGACCAAGTACGCCCGGCCGGTAGCGGCCGCCAGAATACTGTCGGCCAGAGGCTACGAGGTGAGCAGCAACAACGGTGCATTTTTAATGTTACGCATTGTTGTCTTTTATTGTTCAGGCTTCGTGTATTCTTCAACTGATTAAATACATACATAAACTTCAAGCTAAGGATATCCCCGTGGCAGAAGAAGTCATGGCCTTATTTAGTGGAGAACTAAATCCTGTTGCTCCTAAAGCACAGAAGAAAGTCCCACTGCCAGATGGGTAAGACTTCTATTTTCACCATTTGTTCTTAATAGCTGTTCACTGATCTACCCGATTCCCTGTGGTTTGGCCAAATAGAGCTGACAATCAAATTGGATTCTCTAACATTTTCTGAACAGCAAATTTATTGCTGTATATATTAATCTTAATTATTAATATCAACACAGCTACTTTTATGCCAAAGCGATAAAAATCCATCCTTTTCCAAACCAATAAGAATAGCAGTTTCTATAGTGCTGCCCAAGGAACATTGAAGATAATGATTTTTTTGTTCATATTGGTAAACATTGATAAATGTTAGGATCTCTATCTTTAATGAGAAAACTTGCTCTATAACTTATTGGAATTTATTAATCTACCGCCAGGTGGTACTTGTAAAATTGAATTGTAATTGGATTTTACAATTTTTAATACAACAAAACAGCCAAATAAACTGATTTATAGGTGTATGTCAATTTAAGCATATTTACTCTATAATTTGGTAAATGCCTGCACTAGTTTTAAAGGTGTATGTTCATCGATAAATTGTCTGCCTCCATCGTTAATTTGGACAATAAATGCCTAAAAATATTAATTTTAGCTTTCCCCTTTGTTATAATCTACTCCGCACAACAGAAATAATGAAAGATTTATCAGAGTTTCCCCTTAAAATCCCAACTCAGACTTTGAAATTAAACAGAATAACCATTCTGGGTCAAAAGCACAGAATCCCTAATAGGATTAGTAGTGATTAATTTAGTATATATATCCTATAGAACATATTAGTCGGAGAATGCTGAAAAAGATTTTGGATTGGGTCTTTTAGTATTAAGGGGCTGCCCCACTTGGGAAACCTAATTGGTGAGGTTAGAAGTGTTTAAAAAAAATTTTTTTTTTAAAATGACATGTTGAAGACCTCCTTCAACTGTGTTGAAGACCAGCTTCGACTAGCTACGACTAACTTCGGGAAAATTGGACACCGAATAGTGGAGAGTGATGGCGATCTCCTTCAACCTCCCTTCGACTATGATGAAGACTCTCTACGACTACCTTCAACTACTGTTGATTACCTACGACTAACATGCTGACCTACTACGACAAAATTTACGAGTAACAAAAAAGTGTCGATTTTTTCCATGGCGACCTTTTTTTAAGCGCGGTCATTTTTTTAACTTATTGAAAAAAACGCCGCGTCCTAGCTGAGGCCTCGAGTACGCGGAGACCAATCTCGAGCATGAAGGAGAGTTACGATGACCTCCTACGACCTTGTGTCGACCATGCTGCAAGTATGAGTCGAGGGCAAACTCGCAAGAACTCGCGGATTAGGTCGCCCAAGTGGGACAGGCCCTTTATTCTTGACTAACTAAGTTCCCTGTATCTGAGAGAACAATGATTAAACAGCCACAAGTTCTAGAGAAAATACAGGTTACCTTGGATCAATATTAGATGCTCCTCCTCCACCAAACCTGGTGCGTCAATATGCATACAGTTGCACTTGTCTACCAAATTAGAAGACCACTTTGAAAAGGTAATTAAGTTTGCATGTGTGTCAGAGATGGGAAGACAAATAAGGTAGACACAAAATGCAGGAGTAACTCAGCAGGACAGGCAGCAATATATAGGTTTGAGATGGAAAAATACCTTTATTTAACTTTTCTCCCTTTCCAGGTTGGACCTTGATGCCTGGATTAATGATGCACCTTCAGAAAGCTCTTCAGACGATGAAAACACTAAGAAAACAATCTTCCATGAGGAGGAACAAAGAAGTATCAGGCATAGACAGCCAGAAATGGATGAAGATGAGCTTGCGAGGGTAATTTCTAACTTCAACATCTAAATGACCCTGTTTTGCAATGTCCGGTTGCTAACGGATTTCTGAAGTTAAATTGAGAGAGTGTTGCATTTCTCTGAATTGGATTTGGAAATTCACTTTGATAGAAAAGTTAACATCGCAATCACAAATAAATATTTGCACAAATTCCCGTTTTTTGACCCAGAATCTGTAGGTATTTTGGTAGTTTGAGGATTTTTCGTACAATGGGAAGGCTTCAAATAATAAAAAAATATATTGTTTTTAATATGAGAGTTTTTTTTTTCCTCATCCTAGAGGCGAGAAGTACGAAAACAAGAGCAGGCAAGCAATCCATTTTACATCAAAAGTTCCCCATCTCCCCAGAAGGTGAGTTGAGCACACACAATTTTATTCTTGCTGTATTTTCTCTTCAGTATTGTGATTTTGATGCAGCTTCAATTTTCTTCGATGGAATGTGGATGTTTTACTTTCAATTCAGGGCTTCCATAAATCTAGCTGGGCCTGAAATTGAACCATCAATCTCAATTGTATATTTACTCTCTTCACTTCCAACTGGCCTTGAATTTAGACTGAATATACTGTTTGTGATTTGTCATTAAAGTAAAGCAAATGGAACAAATAGATAACATGAGAGTCATTCCTCTGACTTGATTCAAGTACAGTGAGGTGCAGGTACAATGAAAATGCTGCTAGCAGCAGCATTTTAAGGACATAGACACAGGCACATAAACACATAAATTATGCATACATTGCTCATAGATTCTGCAAGACAAGAAACCAAGACTGAGGGGGAAAAAACAAGATGGTGTAAAACACAAATTAGAAACCAAGACTGTATTAGCGCATGAGGTGGTTCATAGTGTTACATTCCTACAGTAGGATTAGAATTTTACAGGTTGATTCAAGAACCTGATAATTGCAAGAAATAGTTGTTCCTGAACCTGGTGGTGTGTGAACTTGGGTTTCTGTACCTCCTGAGAAGTGGGTCTTAAAATGGGGACCCTCTGATGATAAATGTCATCTTGTGGTAACGTCCCATACAGGTGTTTTCATAGGTGGGAAGGGCTAAAGACTATCATTCCAAGTCGTCATATACTTGGAGGCTCAAGGGTTGATTTATTTGTATTGTTTTACGTCATCGGCGAGAGCAGAGTTTGAAGGGTTGCAGTTGGCTTGGATTTCTTGGAAGAATGGAAATAATCCTGGATTTACATCCTGATTTTGTGTTCATTAATTTAGTTGAAAACATGGATGATGGCTACAAACAGAGTTGGACTTTGGATAGAATGTGGGATACACACGCCTGCCGGCCATTTCCGCCTAGACTCTCACTGAGTTGCCTCTTCTAGCTTTTGGAAATTTTAATTTCATTAAAGATAAAGTCAAGTGAGCTTTAATTGAAATACTTTTGTTCTTCACATTTGATAAGCATGTGAAGCTTTTCCATTGATGGCAACATTTTAGAATGCATGAACTTGCATAATTGTGAAGGTGAGAATCATGACCAATTGATCTGTTTAATTTCAGAATTACCAGGATGCTAGTGGGGTGGACCACATACCTGTGGTGCAGATTGATCTTACGGTGCCATTGAGAGTACCAGGTAATTGTGTTCCATGTACTGAATGTAAGGTAGTTATAGATAATTGGTGGTTTCCTGTACAGAAGAAATCTAGTGGAATTCATTTTTATTAACTATTATTTTATAGCTAAGCATTGCATGGACTAAATTTATTTGTTTAGCGAGAACGCCACTTCTTTGTGAAGCAGCATTATATTTGGCAAACTATATTTAACGTGTGAGAACCTGCTGACTAATAAAATAAATGAGATCAAGAGCACCACTGATTCCTCGAGGCAGAGCTAACCAATTGTCAGCCAGAATGGGATGTGTAATTAATATAGCCAACCATCTAAATTATTTGATAGGAAAGATTCGATATCCGATGACAGTGTCATCTGCAAATGTTGAAGCAGACACATTAGAGTTGAAGGCACAAGGATCTGCAGATGCTGTCATCTTTTGCAGATTTCTGGAGGACATTTTGCAGATTTCTGGAGGATAGGAGATAATAGAAAGAATCTGAAGAAGGGTCACAACCTGAAATGTCACCTATCCATGTCCAAAAATGGTGTCTGACCTCCCCCCCCACCCCCGAGTTACTCCAGCACGTGTTCCAATTAGAGTTGAAAATGTTTTGATTTGAGAAGTTGTGATCTAACTTGCGCCCCCTTTACCTTAAATTCTTTATAGACAGTTATTTGTATATTGTTTAGATGCAGTGATCTATGTTGTATTGATGTGCACAGGAATGCCTTTGTCAGATCAGTATCTTAAGCTGGAAGAAGAACGCAGGCAACAACAGAGACAGGACAGAGAGAAAAAGAAGAAGAAACAAAAGAGAGACAAGAAAGGCAAACGTCGCCATGATTCACTTCATACAGAAAGTGATGAAGACATTGCTCCAGTTCATCAAGTGGACATTATTACTGAAGAAATGCCTGAGGTTAGACTTAAAACGTCTATAGCACCTTTTGCTGTCAGATTAATTTAAGTGGTTGAATTGCATGAAGCCAATTGCATGAATTGCATTGGATAAAGCACAGAAACAGACCCTCCAACCTTATTTTTTTTTAAATAACCATCTTCACTCTCTATGATACCTCCCAGTGTAGTGTCATCTGCTGACGTACTAATCATGCCTTATACAATCTCATCCAAATCATTGATATAACGGTCTTATAGAAACTTACAAAATTCTTAAGTGGTTGGACAGTCTAGATGCAGGAAGATTATTCCCGATGTTGGGGAAGTCCAGACCTAGGGGTCACAGTTTAAGGATAAGAGGGAAGTCTTTTAGGACCGAGATGAGAAAATCATTTTTTACACAGTGGTGAATCTGTGGAATTCTCTGCCACAGAAGGTAGTTGAGGCCAGTTCATTGGCTGTATTTAAGAGGAAGTTAGATGTGGCCCTTGTGGCTAAAGGGATCAGGGGGTATGGAGAGAAGGCAGGGATGGGATACTGAGTTGGATGATCAGCCATGATCATATTGAATGGCGGTGCAGGTTCGAAGGGCCGAATGGCTTACTCCTGCACCTATTTTCTATGTTTCCATAAACAGCAATAATCTAGTTCTAGCACCAATCCCTGAGCCACATCACTCATCACAGGCCTCCTGTCCCAAAAGCATTCTTTAATCGCCACCCTCTGCTTCCTTCCCTGAAGCCAATTCTTTATCCAATCTGCTAGCTCCCCCTGGATCACATGCATTCTAACCTTCTGGAGGAGCCTAAAAAAGGCTATGCTGAGGACCATGTAGACAACATATACGGCTTTGCCCTCGTCAAACATTACCATTTCAAAAAGCTCAAACAAATTTGCAAGATATGATCTCCCATGTACAAAACCATGCTATCCCTAATCGGCCTCTGATAATCTAAATGCATATATATCTTATCCTTCAGCATCCGCTCCAGTAACCTACCTGCCGCAGATGTTGGGCTCACTGGTCTATAGTTCTCTGGGTTTTCCTTGCAGCCCTTCTTAATTAGAAGTCATCTGGTACATCATCAGTGTCTAATGATGATTCATATCTCAACTAGGGCTCCTGTAATTTTGTCTCTCGCCTCCTACAGTCACCTTGAATATATCAGAACAGGCCCAGGAGATTCATCTACCTTCAGAAGCCCTAAGACATCATGTACCTCCTCAACCTTAATACGGGCTGTCCTTAATACATCTCCATTAACTGTCCCAAGTTCCCTGATTTTCATGTTTCTGTCATTGGTAAGAACAGAGAAGAAAAACTCGTTGAGGCCTTGCCCATCTCCTGCGGCTCCATGTGTAGATGACCGCTTTACTTTCTGAGGAGCCCTATTTTGTCTCTAGTTACCCTCTTCCCCTTAATGTGCTTATAAAATCTCTGGATTCTCTTTCATTTTATCTGCCAGAGTGAATTCCTGTCCTCTTTTTGCCCTCCTCTTAAGTACGCGTCTCAGTCCCCTAAACTCCTCCGGGTATATACTTGATCTATCTGACCAGAGCCTCAATTTGTCTCATCATCCAGAGTTCCTTTTTCCCAGCTGCCCTGCCCTTCGTTCTAACAGGAAGATGCATGCCTTGAATTCTCACAATCACTCTTTTAAAAGCATCCCATTTCCCAGACTTCTCTTTACCTGCAAACATCCTATTCCAAACAACTCTAGCCCAGATTCCTGTGTAATACCATCAAAGTTGGCCTTGCCCCAATTCAGAACTTTAACTTGGGGGCCTCTCCTCGCCCACAATTATTTTAAAGCTAAAAGAATTCTGGTTGCTGGTCCCAGAAGGATTGTCACTGACACTTCCGTCACTTGCCTTTCTCAATTTCCTAAGTGTAGGTTAAGCTTTGCCCTCTCCCTTGTAAGGTCCTTCCGTATTGCCTGAGGAAACTTTCCTGAACATATTTGACAAATTAACTCTGCACAAAAATATAATGTATTTTTCTGAAATGTTCCTAACATTTCTCAATAAAATGTTAAATATAAGTTGCACTTATTATTTTTTTAAAAGTATTATTCATCTATCTTTTTGGTGTACCCAGTAATTATTATTTTACCGCATTGGTACATCGACTGGCGAAGGAATCCCAGATTCATTGTGGATTGCTGAACTAAATGTAATTTTAATGTGCTACTGAGGGTGTACTGCTGTGATGCATCATGTATTTAATTGAGATTTAATCCAAACTATCTTTTCTGCGCACTATCTTTTAAGATCCTGTCTCATTTTTTAAAGAAGTCCAGGTATTGTAGCCTCAGTCAGATAACATCTAAGAAATAGATAAATTAGTCAGGCATTACACTTTTACTTTTGGGGAATCAGCGTGCATAGTAGCAGCCCTATTTGCCTAGTCTATCAATTCACGTCAAAATGTTTTTGTGAAAATATTAGGACCAATTTTTCAGGACGTGAAGCAGCCCTATTCAAAGGCAGATATTCTCTCTCCCATCCCCCCAACTTGTGCATGAATCTTTCTGTCCTTGCATTCCCTCGTGTACACGGTTATGAGCTATACACAGTTCTGTGCTCTGTTCAGTAATGCAGGCTCCATATGATACTCGCTCTCTCCACTTGTTCTTACTTTTATTTGCCTTCTCACTTGCCTTCATTCTGCTGTGTTCACTTGCTCCTTGCATTTGGTTTCGCCCACTGTAACGTTCACATTAACGTGAAATTGATGGATTAGGCAGGGGCATTGAATGACAAAGGAAAGTTTAAGATACTGTTTCGTTGGTTTTCAAACAAAACTTTACCAAAATATAATTTGCAAATGCTTGTTGGGTTTTGTTTAGAATGCCTTGCCAAGTGATGATGATGATGACAAAGATCCCAACGATCCATACAAAGCATTGGATATTGATCTAGATAAGTAAGTATACGTTAATCATTTTTTGTGAGACTGATTTTGAAACAATCTTTATTTTTTTGCAATCGATGTTTATGAATGCTTATGCAAATTATTTATGCTCTTTTTGGTCTTGTATAAGTTAGGTCATTCTTGAGTACTGAAGCCGCACATTTGTATAATTAACCTGAATAAGATTTTATTTTAATATTTGATGACAATTTTTATGGACTTGACTAAATCCAGGCAGTATTTTTACAACAGATGATTTCCTTTATTTAAAAAAAAAAGACATTTGTAATTTTTGATCATCAAATTTAAATGCTCTATAAAAGATATAATTTCACATCTATTTCTCTCAGATACCTTTTGTCTCATTAGATTTGGTTCTCTTTCTCTTGTTTTCCTTCCTTGCTCCTTTTATAGCTTCTCTCAGAGCTTTTAGTGACCAGGTTTACATCTTGAGCTGGCTGCCTGTTATTGCATCAAATGAGTCACATGAGCTGACTTTCTATTTTTGTTTCCTCTTATTCCGTTTCTCTATTACGTCTTTGGCCTGAAGCCCCCAGGGTGTGCATCCACTGTCAAATCTTTGTTAAATAGGAAATTGCAAAGCACATGAGCTGCTTTTAATGAAATACATAAATATTTTAAACATGTGTTGAACCTGCATCACTTTATATAATTTAACAAAATCCTTCTCCATTTGCATAATAGTACAAACAGAAGCCATTCAGCATGGAAGCTGGCCCTTCAGCCAATTCATCCATGCCAGCCAAGATGCCCCATCTAAGCTAGTCCCTTTTGTCCATGTTTGGCCCACATCCCTTTTAACCTTTACCACATTATTTTTTAAATGCTGTTGCAGTACCTGCAAATCTACCTCGTCGGTAGCTCGTTCCGTATACGCACAAATCTCTTGAGTTAAAAAATTGCCCTTCAGATTCTTATTAAATCATAACTTGCATATCAATTGACCTTGGAATATAATTAACTGAATTTGTAATACTTCTTAACATGTTATTATTTTTAAATATTGAATGGATCATTTAACGTGGCTTATGTAAATGCACATATAAGTTTTGACGCATTAACTTTCTCAATTTTCGCCACTCCCCCCCCCCCTCACCGTCCCCATACTCTCGCACACACCTCCATCTTAATATTGAATAAGTTATTAACTTCTGGCACTACAGCCTTTTGTTTATAACTGTTGATTTGTAATGTAACTACAATGATAGCTGAATGTGTTATGGTAACACAACACTTTATTGCATCAATGATAAGTTCTATAATTGATCCTAAATGAATATCACATTTATGGCTATTTAATGGTTCTGTGACTTTTTTTTCTTTCTCTCTATACATTTAATATGCCGCTCCATGTTTCTCTGTCATTCTCTCTCTGTCATTCTTTCTCCTGCTCGCAAAACCACCCTCTTTGTGTCCCAACAAAAGTTTAAAACCTCTGAAAAAAGGAAGGTATGTAACATTGTGTTTGCTCTTGACCTTGAATCAATCCGTTTGAGTTGAAGATGGGTTTGATGTGTTTTTAAAGATTTAACCCTTTGAAATCAAGAGCATAATATTCATAATACAAAAAGTTTATTTTGTCAAAAGCCAAGTAATGGCAAATGCAATCAGTTTTCGGCGACTCGATTTTCTTAACACATTCATATTCACGATTTCAATAATCAAAGGGTTAAACACAGCTTTGGTATGGGCAAATGCCATGCAGTTCATTGGAAATTCTTACAGTTAGTTTCAAATTTCTATTATCTGACTTTCTCTCATTGTGTCTGACAACATCACAAAATAAGTAATTTCTATTCTGTTTATATTCACCCCTTAATGCCCATGAATACTTGATAACTGGCTTTGTTGATTCCTATTCTCCTTCTGTGTATTAGGCATGTTGGTGTTCTGACTGTTAGTGCAGTATTGATATATTTAAGACCTAAACCTAGGTGTTCATATTTTCTCCCAGTTTGATAAACTGTTCTCAGCATTCTACGTTCAAAAATCTCTAATTATTATGTGTCTGATTATATACACACAGTAACAAGATGCCTGTTATTTTCTGTTGTCAACCAGGTTACACATGTTCAGCTGTTTTACCATACCATAGAAATGTTAATGGCTTAAATAAAGTAGCAGTTTTGTAGACAGTGAAGATGTTGATCAAAAGTTACAGCAGGATCTTGATCAGCTGCATAAGTCAACTCGGGAGTGGCTAATGGAGTTTAATGCAGATACGTTCAAGGTGTTGCGTTTTGGGAAGCCAAACCAGGTCAGGACCTTCACAGGGAAGGTCAGGCTGTCAGGAATAGAGCAGAGGGTAAATAGGGAGGTATGTAGGGAGTTATAAAAAGGTGTTGGTACATTGACCTTCATCAGTCAGGGTGTTGAGTATTGAAGTTGGGACATTATGTTACAGTTGTTCAAGATGGCGGTGAAGCCGCATTGGGCACCCTGCCATCGGAAGGATGTCTTTAAGTTGGAAAGAGTGCAAAGAAAATTCACGAGGAAGTTGTCAGGACCCAAGGGCCTGAGCAGTAGGGAAAGGTTAGGCAGGCTAGGAGTTTACTCCTTGGAGCATAGGAAGCTGATGGGTGATCTTGTAGAGATGTGTAAAATCATGAGGGAAATAGATGGGGTGAATGCAGGGTCTTTTACCCAGGGTAAGGAAATAAAAAACAGAGGACATAGGTTTAAAGGAGAGGGGCAAAATTTAATAGGAACCTAAGGGGAAACGTTTTTTGTAGAGAGAGTTGTGGGCATATGGGACCAGCTGCCAGAGGAGGTAAGTGATTCGGGTACCATAACGGAATTCTAAAAATGCCTGTGTAGGAAGGAACTGCAGATGCTGGTTTAAACCGAAGATAGACCGAAAATTAAAAATGGAGTGACTCAGCAGGACAGGCAACATCTCTGGAGAGAAGGTATGGGCGACGTTTCAGGTCGTGATCCATCGTCAGACTAGTCTGGGGAATAGCAAACGAGAGATATAGATGATGATGTAGAATGATAAAGGACAATGAATGAAAGATATGCAAAAAAGTAACGATGATAAAGGAAATAGGCCATTGTCAGCTGTTTGTTGGGTGATGAGGTGAAGCTGGTGCACCTTGGGTGGGGAAGGGATGGAGAGATAGTGAATCCTGGGGTTACTTGAAGTTAGAGAAATCAATATTCATACCACTGGGCTGTAAGCTGCCCAAGCGAAATATGAGATGCTGTTCCTCCCATTTGCATTTAACCTCACACTGACAATGGAGGAAACCTTGGACAGAAAGATTAGTGTGTGAATGGGGAGAATTAAAAGTGTTTAGCAACCGGGAGATCAGGTAGAGCGGACTGAGCGAAGGTATTCAGTGAAAGTGGAGAAGGTAGAACCGGATGTGCAGGGCTGGGAAACAATAAGGTTGGAGGCTATGGAAGGCAGACAGCCAGAAGTGATAATCAGAAATGCTCTGTGAGATTAAGACTTGGACAGATAGATGGATGGGAAAGGTTGAGAGGAATTTGTGCCAAACCCAGGCAAATGGAACTGGAATAGATGGGCATCTTGGTCAGCATGGACAAGTTGGACTGAAGAGCCTGTTTCAATGATTCTATCGATCCAGCTTTATCCTCTCAAGCTTTGGTAATTAAAAAACACCTGGAAACCACAATTCATTATTGCGATCATTTTGATTATGTTTTGTATTGTTCTTCAAGTAGTTCTCTGAGAGAGCTATCTTGTCAAAGATGCTGATTATGGCCAAACAAATAATTTCAACAGATGTGCTGAGAATTGTCTTATCATGCTGTCTTGCAAGTGTTGTCTTCGATTTTCCAACTTGTGCGACTTCACTTGTTCCATGAATGAGTTAAAAATATTTTTGAATATGTTTGAATTTTAAGTTGTGGAAGAGTGAATGTAAATTCAAATCTTTTTTCATTTTCAAATCTTTATGAAGCTAATAGCCACTTAATTGTAAATCTTAATACATTTTAAAGGCCTTTGACAGATAATGAAAAGCTGCCTGTTAGGATGCACCGAATAAGTGAAAAGAAGTCACCAGAGATTGAAGCTGCTCCCGTGGAAGAAAAAAGCAAAAAACCTTCCAAGAAAGCGAAGAAAGAAAAGAAAGATAAAGAGAAACGAGTAAATTGAAATTGTTTAATACTTTAAGTAGTTTATGAAATTATTGCTCCTTGGGATTTTCAGAAATTGTTTAAATGATAGATCTATATTCTCTGAATCTCAGAAATCTAAATTTGATTCAAGTCAAGTCGTGAAGAGAGTTTATTGTCATGTGTCCCAGATAGGACAATGAAATTCTTGCTTGCTGCAGCACAACAGAATATTTTAAGCATAAATACAGATCAGATCAGATCAGTGTGACCCTATACCCTAGAATATATATATATACACATGTGTGTGTGTGTACACGCACACACACATATATATATGTGTACACACACATATATATATATACACATATATATATATATACACACACACATATATATAAATACACAGATAAAGTGCAATAGGCTGTTATAGTTCATAGTTTGTTTGAAGTTGTGTTTAATAGTATGATGGCTGTGGGGAAGAAGCTGTTCCTGAACCTGGATGTTGTAGATTTCAGGCTCCTGTACATTCTACCTGATGGCAGTGGAGAGATGAGTGTGTGGCCAGGGTGGTGTGGGTCCTTGATGAAGCTGGCAGCCTTTTTGCCTGCCCTATGTAAAAGTAAAATACTAGTTCTGATTAAGAAAGAAATTTGAAAAGCTACAAGAAGATATGAGGTTGCTTTGGCAAGTAAGGTGAAAGTAAATCCAAAGGATTTCTACAGCTATATTAATAGCAAAAGGATAACGAGGGATACAATTGGTCCATTAGAGAGTCAGAGTGGACAGCTATCTGCAGAGCCAAAAGAAATGGGGGAGATATTGAACAATTTATTTTCTTCCGTATTCATCAAGGAGAAGAATATTGAATTATGTGAGGTAAGGGAAACAAGTAGAGTAGCTATGGAAACTATGAGATTGAAAGAAGATGAAGTACTGACACTTTTGAGAAATATAAAAGTGGATAAGTCTCCAGGTCCGGACAGGATATTCCCTAGGACATTGAGGGAAGTTAATGTAGAAATAGCAGGGGCTATGACAGAAATATTTCAAATGTCATTAGAAACGGGAATAGTGCCGGAGGATTGGCGTACTGCGCATGTTGTTCCATTGTTTAAAAAGGGTTCTAAGAGTAAACCTAGCAATTATAGACCTGTTAGTTTGACGTCAGTGGTGGGCAAATTAATGGAAAGGATACTTAGAGATAATATATATATAAGCACCTGGATAAACAGGGTCCGATTAGGAACAGTCAACATGGATTTGTGCCTGGAAGGTCATGTTTGACTAATCTTCTTGAATTTTTTGAAGAGGTTACTCGGGAAATTGATGAGGGTAAAGTAGTGGATGTTGTATATATGGACTTCAGTAAGGCCTTTGACAAGGTTCCTCATGGAAGGTTGGTTAAGAAGGTTCAATTGTTGGGTATTAATGGTGGAGTAGCAAGATGGATTCAACAGTGGCTGAATGGGAGATGCCAGAGAGTAATGGTGGATGGCTGTTTGTCAGGTTGGAGGCCAGTGACTAGTGGGGTGCCACAGGGATCTGTGTTGGGTCCACTGTTGTTTGTCATGTACATCAATGATCTGGATGATGGTGTGGTAAATTGGATTAGTAAGTATGCAGATGATACTACGATAGGTGGTGTTGTGGATAATGAAGTAGATTTTCAAAGTCTACAGAGAGATTTATGCCAGTTGGAAGAGTGGGCTGAAAGATGGCAGATGGAGTTTAATGCTGATAAGTGTGAGGTGCTACATCTTGGCAGGATAAATCAAAATAGGACGTACATGGTAAATGGTAGGGAATTGAAGAATGCAGTTGAACAGAGGGATCTGGGAATAACTGTGCACAGTTCCCTGAAGGTGGAATCTCATGCAGATAGGGTGGTAAAGAAAGCTTTTGGTGTGCTGGCCTTTATAAAATCAGAGCATTGAGTGTAGAAGTTGGGATGTAATGTTAAAATTGTACAAGGCATTGGTGAGGCCAATTCTGGAGTATGGTGTACAATTTTGGTCGCCTAATTATAGGAAGGATGTCAACAAAATAGAGAAAGTATAGAGGAGATTTACTAGAATGTTGCCTGGGTTTCAGCAACTAAGTTACAGAGAAAGGTTGAACAAGTTAGGTCTTTATTCTTTGGAGCGCAGAAGGTTAAGGGGGGACTTGATAGAGGTCTTTAAAATGATGAGAGGGATAGACAGAGTTGACGTGGATAAGCTTTTCCCACTGAGAGTAGGGAAGATTCAAACAAGAAGACATGACTTGAGAATCAAGGGACAGAAGTTTAGGGGTAACATGAGGGGGAACGTCTTTACTCAGAGAGTGGTGGCTGTGTGGAATGAGCTTCCAGTGAAGGTGGTGGAGGCAGGTTTGATTTTATAATTTAAAAATAAATTGGATAGTTATATGGACGGGAAAGGAATGGAGGGTTATGGTCTGAGTGCAGGTAGATGGGACTAGGGGAGAATATGTGTTCGGCACGGACTAGAAGGGCCGAGATGGCCTGTTTCTGTGCTGTATTTGTTATATGGTTATATATGATGCAAAACACAAAGTGCGGGAGTAACTCAGTAGGTCATGCAGCATCTGTGGAGGGAATGGAAAGGTGACGCTTTGGGATGGGCCTCTTTTCCAAACTGATTGTAATAGGAGGGACAGACAAAGGGTAATAGGAGGCAGGACAAAGCCTGGAAAGTGATTGGTGGATACAAGTGAGCGGGGTGGGGTTGAATAGCAGGTGGGTAGAGTAAGTGACAGGCTGGAGATGAAAAGGAGATGATAAGGTGTCAGATAGGGAAAGAGGAGGTCAGGGTGATACAGTGTGGAAACAGGCCCTTCGGCCCAACTCGCCCACACCGGCCAACAATGTCCCAGCTACACTAGTTCTACTTGCCTGCGCTTGGTCCATATCCCTCCAAACCTGTCCTGTCTAATTGTTCTCAAACAATGGGATCGTCCCAGCCTCAACTACCCCCTCTGGCAGCTTGTTCCGTTCACCCACCACCCTTTGTGTGAAAAAGTTACCCCTTGGATTCCTAATGAAGGTGTGAAATGTAAAGCCAGAGAGAGGGATAGAGATGGAAGGGGAGGAGGGAGCAGGGGTTGGGGGAGGTAGAAAGAGTAACGGGATAGTGGGAGGAATGGTTGCACACTGGGGTAGGAATGGGGAAGGAGAGTGTTGGAGAATTTGGTATTGATGCATTAAGTTGTAAGCTACCCAAGCAGAATATGAGGTGTTTAGTTTAAAGATACAGCAGGGAAGCAGGCCCATTGACTCACCAGGTCCACGCCGACCATCGATTACCCGTTCACACTAGTTGTATGTAATCCCACTTTTGCATTCACTCCCTACACACTAAGGGCAATTTTACAATTAACACACACACACACTGCACGTGTTGGGGATGTGGGAGAAAACCCATGCAGTCACTGGGAGATTCTGCAAACTGCACACAGTCAGCACCCAAGGTCAGAACCCTGCTCTAGTTGCTGTGAGGCAGCGGCTCTAGCGGCTATACCACCATGCGCATGTCTTGTTCTTCCAGTTTTCACATAGCCTTAAGGGCCTGTCCCACTTGGGCGTCATTTGCGCGTAATTTACGCGACATTATTTACGCCGCACGTCATGCCGCGCACGTGATGTGTGCGTGGTGATGTAGGCAGTTGCGCACGGGTCCCCGGGATTTTGGGGTGCACAAAATCTTTGCGCGCCACCCTGCATGACGCCCAAGTGGGGCAGGCCCTTTACTCTTGTTATGGAGGAAGCCCAGGACAGTACCAGTGATAACTAAGCTACATAGAACTTAATGATTTATTGCCCATCTATTCCCAGTGACTGGAGTAGTATGAGTGCGTTGGGGATGTTCTTCTATTGAAGTTTGGATCCCATCTGACTCTCACTGCAGCTCACGCCTGATTTTCTGTAGAACTGCCAACAAGACATCAACATATTGCAAGCCACCACTGCAGAGTAGAACCAAAGAGCTTTATTCAGCACATATCCCGTGTTAATGACCTGACACATCCTGTGTGAATGTGAAATCAGCAACAAAGTTAAATCTTTCTCCTGCTCTTTAAGCTGGCATTTCAAAAATCCTTTGTTCATAAAATATTTTAAAGCTACTGCAAGATGTTATTTACTGTGTTGACTCTGAATGTTAATTCCGGTTATGTAAATTTATTATTTTAAAGTCAGTTCTGCTTGGACGTGTACATAGATTAGTGGATCTGGGATTTTGCTTGTAAAACGTGCTTAATGAAGCATGAGATGCAGTGGCCTGCATTTAAACAATTCAAAGTTCCCATTTGCTCTTAGCACAATGACAAATTTATTCTTGCTGAATGTCACCATTTCAGCAGCAGTAAGAATTCTTACGGCTGTTAAAACTGTGGCTAAGCACTCCTGTTTTTATCACTTCTCTTTCTGAAAACTTAATGAACCTTTTTCCTTGAAGTTTGTTGAAAGTCTTTGCAGAATTTATTGGGAACAAATATTGAGTGTATTGCCGTAAGTCAATGCTAAAGTTGCAGGAACTACCCTGAAATGCCTTCAGAGTTGAATGACTTTCAGATAAACTGGTGGTACTTGCCAACCAGTAATGTTGCAGTCACTTAATAATGCCTGTTCAATACGTTCCACTTGATTTATACGTTTAAATCTGACCCGTGATTTTCAATTCAAGGAACAAAAAAGGTAGTTGAGGGGCATGCTGCTTGTGATCACTTGGACCACTGGCTTGCTGTGAGAGAGAGAAATATTCGAGTTTGTTCATGTAATTAATGTTTTATTTCTTTGCTCTCATTTCTCTTACGACAGAAAAGTAAAGAGAAGGGTGGCAAAAAACATAGGAAGTCTTATGAAAATCCAGAGAATGAATTTGCTGCACCTGAAGAAATTATTGCACCAACATTGAAAGAAGAAGCAGAAAATGAAAAACCTACAGAGGTAAGTATTGTACTGTAACTGTGACAGTGTTACATAGATATGAATAACAACAGAAGGACTGAATGCTGCTCAGGCCACAGTGTAATGGAGGAGGCAGATGACACTA
Organism: Leucoraja erinaceus; assembly: GCF_028641065.1. Taxonomy (NCBI): domain Eukaryota; kingdom Metazoa; phylum Chordata; class Chondrichthyes; order Rajiformes; family Rajidae; genus Leucoraja; species Leucoraja erinaceus. Next base: position 9,563,694 of record NC_073405.1, on the reverse strand, counting down.
AAGTGGGTGTGATAAAAATATAGTGAAGATGATTATCAACAGTTCTCCTGCCACCTCCCTCCTGTCTGCACCCAAAGAATATTTTCATGATGAACTTAATAAATGCGTTTTCAAATTTATAAGGACCTTTAGTGCTATTGCAGAGATAGAAATGTCGATGAAGAGATTTAGAGTGATTTTGAGCAAAGTTTCATGCTGGGATGCCTAGTTAATTTGTGCATTTCATTGTCAGAAATGGCGATGATCTTGAATATATTTTCATTTTCCTTATTCCCATGTTCAGGGATCAGATCTCGACTTCTGGCTGTCTAAAGCTCCAGTACAAAGCAAATCACAGGTTAGTGTACTTTAGAGGTATAGCATGGAAACTGGCCCTTCGGCCCGCACCAATTATCAATCACACAAAACAAGACACACAATGCTGGAGTAACTCAGCAGGACATGGATAGGTGACATTTCGGATTGGGGCACTTCTTCAGACACAGACGCCTAAATTAGAGTCCCATCCTGGAACGTCACATCTTCATGTTCTCCAGAGATGCTGCCTAACCCACTTAGTTACTCCAGCACACAAAAACTGGACAATATATAACCTTGGATATATTTCCCATATCTGAGAAAAAAGTTAACTTTTATTGTGTTAGCATTAAAACATTATATTATTGATTTGGTATTCCATTTGCAGGCCAGTTGATTGCTTTTTTAATAAGATCCGAAATAGTGATGAAATTTGTTGAATAATCAGAAAATATTCAAGCAGAAGTTTTGGTGTTTTTACAGACGGAATCACTTAAAAATGAAGAGGCTTCTGTCATAGAAGAAATATCTGAAACAAAGGAAGAAGGGGAGGCAGTAAGTTTCACCGTATTTTGAAAACTGATTTTGAAACTGCGCTTTTGTTGTAAATAACCTTTTTTTCAACGATATAAAAATCCCATGATAAAATTATACACTGTTGTTACTCAACTATTTACTGTTGAAAATTAAATCCTTCAACTTTTTTGTTGCAACCAACTTCCCTTGGTAATGCTAGAATTTGTCATTCTATCTTTAAAGAATGGCAATTATGTAATTTAACCTTTCTTAGCGTCAACTTAATATTTGATCAAGTTGGGTTGCTTCTGAAAACTGTTAACATTAAAACAGTTGTTGCATAAACCAAAAACATCGGTATATTACTCTGCAGCTATTCAAATATTTTACTCTGTTTAAAATACTTAAAATCTAATGCGCCAATGCTTAAATAACCTGCAAATTCTTTAAATTATTTCATCTTGAATGTAAAAGTTAGTGAACAGTTCTGAAGTATGTATTATTAGAAAAATATTGGAAGTAATTTTAAGAGTTAATATATAAATATATATATTAATAAAATACCCTATTTTCAAGTCAAGGGTTGCCATCAACTGATCATGTTTGCTTGATAACCGAATAACTAACAATAGCATGTGAGGGGAAAAAAGAAACTAGATGCTGGAAATCTGAAATTTAAAAAAATTGCTGGAAACGCTCATATCAGGCAGTACCATAAGAAGAGAAACAGAATTAATGTTTCAGGTCCAAGATTCGTAGAACAGTTTATACTTCAGCAATACCTGCACTTACTGAGTTCAAAGATGCATTGAGTTCAACCGGATGAAATATGACAACACGTTTTTCTTCCTCCAAAAAAAACATGATCTGAATTGCAGTGCCTGTGACTGTAGTGTTTACAGGTTCTTCTGTTGCCTTTAAAGGTGAATTGCACAAATTCTTGAAGGTTTTTTCCAAAAAATTATGCTTTGCGGAAAGATCCCGGGCAAAGGATTGACAACTGGATTGTTGAAAGTGTTGCCTGTGGGACAGAGAAAAGGAGCAGCTACTCGGGAGAATACTCCGATTGGGTTATTTTGCACTTGCAGGAGCGGGGATACTAAGACAATGGAAAGTTAACAAAAGAGAGATTTTTAAAGTGGTTTGGATACCCTTGAGAAGAAGGTGATGGAAATAACTTATTGGATACATCAACAGGCTTAGAAGAGGTGATGTTGCCATGAAATGGTCAGTGGGAGGTTGTTGATAAGTTTGAATGGTCTAGAGGTGAATATGGAAACTAAATTGGAACCCCCTTTTAGCTGAGCTGGCGTCAAGATAAAAATCATGACCAATGATGGCATAGAAATTACTTAATTGACTGAATTTGTAAGTTCACTTTGGTGGAACTGAGGAAGCTGGGATTGTTTTCCTTGTTTGAAAGGCAAGTTTATGTTTTCAGAACAATCAGGATTCCACACAAAGTAAATTTAAAGTGATTGATGAAAGTACCATGGGTGATAGAATAAATCCTTGTACAGATTGGAGCTGTGCCCAGACGGGCTGTGGTGAGTGGGTAGTTGTGAGGTTTGAAAGGGGAATTTGCGACTTTGAATGTCAGTAGGGATATCAGGAAGGAAAGTTGAGTGAACTGTTGAGGTGTGGACAACGATCTTGAAATCAAATAACTTCAGGAATTAATTGGTGATGGAGAGAGAGATGACAACAAGGGGAAAACATGGACTTCTGACTGGCAAACTTCAAGTTTGTGTAGGAAGATACTGCAGGTGCTGGTTTATCCCAAAGATAGATGCAAAATGCTGGAGTATCTCAGTGGGTCAGGCAGCATCTCTGGAGAAAAAGAATCTGTTACGCTTTGGGCTGGAACCCTTCTTCAGACCCTTATTCAAATCTGTACAAGTTAAGTATTGAATGTCCGGTTTTTGGCATAAACTTAATTAAAATATAAAAATATGCTTCAAATATATTTTGTACCTGTTAATTGTACCGCTGACTTAGTTAGATTCTATTATAAAATGCTCAATTTGCTAAAATGTTACTTCGTGAATGCAGTGACATACGGACAACAGTCTGAAGAAGGGTCTCGACCCGAAACGTCACACATTCCTTCTCTCCAGAGATGCTGCCTGTCCCGCTGAGTTACACCAGCTTTTTGTGTCTTATCTTCGGTTTAACCCAGTATCTGCAGTTCCTTCTTACACTTTAGAGTTACAGTTGTCTAAGAAGGAACTGCAGATGCTGGTTTAAACCGAAGATATACACAAAAACCTGGAGTAACTCAGCGGGCCAAGCGGCATCTCTGAGTTACAGTTGGTGAAGGAGAGAAGCACATTAGTTTCTATTGGCTCAACAGCTCCACCAACAGGAATTTAATGCTTCCTTCTATTATTTACAAAATGCCTGTCGAAAACAGTTTCCACAATTTAAAGGAGTGGTGTTTGTACAATGGAGATGTATTTGTTACGCACAATTTGTAAAATATAGGCATCTGAAATTTAAAGTGTTTGCGGGGTATAGAATCAATGAGTTTGTCTAAATTGCCTTTTTTACCACAAGGACATGGATTTCAATTAAACAAACTTCATGAGCAAGACAAGGCTGTAATTTTTTCCGAATCTTTTTATCAACACCAGAATAACGATAAAACCAGCAGACCAAGATACAATTCATTCAGTCTCTGCATGGTTGCTTCTAACCCATTTAAGCTTGGTATTGTTTTATTGTTGTCATGTGTACAGAGACAGAGTGAATATTTGATTTTGCATGCTATCAATTCATTCATACCATACCTGAGTACAATCAAACCATTCATGATGTAACCATGTAATATGGTGTCTAAAATGCGACGTAAGCCACACATAAATTGTCAAAGATAGACACAAAGTGCTGGAGTAGCTAAGCGAGTCAGGCAGCATCTCTAGAGAAAAAGAATGGGTGATGTTTCGGGTCGGGACCCTTCTTCAGACTGAAAGTATAGGGGAGGGTCTGACCCAAAATGTCCCCCATCCTTTTTGAGGAAGGACATTCTTGCCAATGAGGCAGTGCAGCGTAGGTTCACCAGGTTAATTCCTGGAATGGTTGGACTGTCATATGTTGAAAGAATGGAGCGACTGGGCTTGTATACAATGGAATTTAGAAGAATGAGAGGGCATCTTATTGAAACATATAAGATTATTAAGGGATTGGGCACGCCAGAGGCAGGAAATATGTTCCCGATGTCGGGGGAGTGCAGGGGCCACAGTTTAAGAATAAGGGGTAGCCTTTTAGAATGGAGATTAGAAAAAAACGTTTTCACCCAGAGAGTTGTGTATCTGTGGAATTCTCTGCCTCAGAAGGCAGTGGAGGCTGATTCTCTGGATGCTTTCCAGAAAGAGTTAGATAGAGCTCTTAAAGATAGCGAAGTCAAGGGATATGGGGAGAAGGCAGGAACAGGGTACTGATTGTGGATGATCAGTCACGATCACAGCGAATGACGGTGCTGGTTCGAAGGGCCAAATGGCCTACTCCTGCACCTATTGTCTGTTGTGTAGCTCGCTGATTTATTCCAACACTTTGTCTATCTTTGGTATATACCAGCATCTGCAGTTCCTTTCTACACACAAAATCAAGTCAAATCCTGGCGAAGTCAGCCTCAGGGATCCTTAATTCTCTAAAGTACCATACTACTCCATGCCTGGGTGTTTATCCTCTCACTGGCAGATATTAATAATAATAATAAATACTTTATTGATCCCCTCAGGGAAATTCAGATGTCCAGTAGCCCCCAACCAACATACCCACACATTCAAAACGAACGCAGATAGAAAATACATAAAATACAATGCGGACACTACCTGAGAACAATAAATACTTAGAAAGACCAATAATTAACAATTAAAAATAAAAAAATGCAAAAATGCATCCCCCTACAACCCAGTGGTCCGAATTATAAAATCTAATGGCTGCAGGGGTGAAGGATCTCCTGAACCGCTCTGTTCTACAGGGCAGGGATAGGAGCCGGTTGTTGTTCCGAGTGCTCTTTTGACTCTCCAGAATTACATGGAGGGGATGCCCGGGGTTTTTCAGGATGACCTGCACCTTGCGCCTCATATGCCTCTCAAGCACATCCATCCCAGAGTCCACTCTCCCCTCCAGCACTGAGCTAGCTCGTTTAACCAGTTTGTCCAGCTTCTTGTTGTTTTTTGCACTAATGCTGTTGCCCCAGCAGACAACAACGTAGAAAATAACACTTGCAACCATAGTGTTGTAAAACATGTGCAGCATATCATTACGCACATTGAAGGATTTGTGCCTTCTGAGGTGATCAGACCCACCTCAAATGTAGGCAAGGAAATCCTTTGATTATCTCTACCTGTACCACCTTTAGTGTTTCTTAATATTGAAAAACCAGCTTGCTATATTGGGACCATGCTAATTAGGTAATCTGTATTTTATAGAGTATGATTTAAAAATCAGTGACTCAATTAATGCAGGAATTGCATTTCACCTTTTGATGTCATGCCAATTTTTTTTTTTTAATTTAAAAATTGATCTGTAATTTAAAAAAAACGGGAATATATTCAGAATTTTAAATATCTCATTGTTAACTTTAGAATTTTAACATTAATACAGTAAGGCCACACTTCTAGTAAGCAGCCAGTATTAAAATTTTGTGATTTCTTTATCATTACTGCTTTAGAAATCATCAAAGCACAAGAAGAAGAAGCATAAGAAAGAGAAGTCAAAAGAGGAAAAGAAATCACAGAAAAAGAAACGCCACAGTGCTGACGATGCCCCAGAATCTGTACAGAATGGCAGCATAGATGATGAGCTGTTACCGGTAAGTTAAATTGTACATTAATACAGGATTAGAGTTATTTCATGCAAAGAAATGTTGTAAAGTAACGCCAATAAATTTCGTTGTCTCGTAACTCCAATAAATTTTGTTAATGCATTTCGTTGTCTCTACTGTACACTGACAATGACAATTAAAATTGAATCTGAATCTGAATCTGAAAATATATATTGTTATATTGTGGATGATTTTTGCTCTTTATTGTGAGATATTTTGCTTATTCCTGTAAGATGTTGCAGTTTTAATGAGGAATTGATTTGAGATGAACATTATGTCAGAGTGATATAGTGTGGAAACAGGTCCTTCAGCCCAACTTATCCACACCGGCCAACATGTCCCAGCTGCCCAAGTACTACCTGCCTGTGTTTGGTCCATATCACACTAAATCTGTCCTATCCAAGTACCATGTCATGTCAAGTATTAGATTCAATTATTTTCAACTAATATTTTGTGCTTTTTCTGTATTTTTCCCCATTTCAGTTGTCCATACAATCTGTGATGCATTTGGGGAGGAACTGTAGTGTTTAAATAACCTGATTTGCCTATAATGGCCTTTCTACTTAATTAGATCCTAAAATTGATTTTTTTAAATGTTGGAATTAAAAATTTGAAAACTGAATGTGGAGATCATTTGAGAAAAATATACAACAGTTAATTGAACTCTAGCAAACCTTACAGAAAAAGGCAAAACATTCTTTATAAGTGGTCATAATTTATGAGGCTGTACATTGATACATAGGCTTTAATTCCAGAATAGTGGGCTTCAACTGACCCTGACTTGGTTGAAACATACCATCAGAAAATTTCGAACATGTTTTTTGGCCTGTCATTTTTTCACAGGCCAAAAGTAGAATTACCCAGCTTAATCCCATTTTCCAGCACTAGGTCTGTGGCTCTTCAGGTCATAACTCATATATCAAGTATATTTTAAATGTGATGAATATTTCTGTCTCAAGCACCTACTTGGGCAGCAAATACCAGTGCCCTGACACCCTCTGGGTGAAAACATTTTTCCATATCTTCCTCTACAACCAATTACTTTATATCTGTATCCTAAGCTCTGGTTGTGCACTCTGAAGTGATTAAAAAAACATCCTTTCTGTTTTATTTTATCGAGGCCCTAATTTTTTACACATTGATTAAGCCTTGGCTTAATAAACAAACAATCTTAACTTATTAAATCTTTACACATTGCTAACAGTGTACAGTCCAGCCAGCATCCTTATTAAACTTGAATATTGTATTCTCAGTGTGCTTTCACATTTTATATTATCCCGTTAGAAATATTGTCAGGACACGCATGACAGCTGTGAAATATTTTGACAATGTATTTCTGTATCTCATTTTCAATTGGGGAAAGTTGTTGATTGAAGCTTTAAAGGCTAACATCAACTGAGATTGGTACAATAGCCAAGATTCAGAAAGGTACATTTAGCCATGAAGCTGCAATTGGTGGGAGAGGGCTTTTCTCTATGTATCAAAGTATACAGCTTTATTCTCATACATAACCTTGGTGAAGCCGCGTTTAGTATCGTACAACTTTTGCATTGTTTATTGCACGTGGCTGGCAATGTTGTGTCATTGAAGAGACATAAATAGCCCAAGAATAATTCCCAGTTTGTAATTGTCCAGCTAGATTAAGTTAGCCTTCCTGTAGTTGAAGTATTGATCAATGGATTAGTCGAATGAGTGTAAAAATACACAAAGAAACAACTTTGTGTTTACATAATCTCATCATCAAAGAAGATGAAGGGTGAAGTTTATGAGGCTGGTAGTTGAGCAGTTATTTTCCTTGAGAATTGTGAACATTACCAGCCTATGCTAGAAACACTAGTTTGCTGTATTTCTCCAAGGTCATGCAGGGTTAGTGTGACCTGCACCAATGTGCACTACCCAGTGCTGGTCAGAGATTAATTTTACTAAATCAGCTCACAGCCCTCCATGTGGTTTTTACTTATTTTTCCGCAGTAAAGAAATTGATGACATTGAAGGGCACCATTTGTCCCCTAGTGTTCATTAATGATCAACGAGGACCCAATTCAATCCCATTTTCCAGGTCTTGGATGGATAGAAATAATTATACACCAATGCATGAATATTGCTACTGTGTTGTATAATTGAACAGATCAGTGGGGAACTTCTTGTTCATATATGTAAAAATCATTGGTACTGATGTTCTCAATATTTTGCAGCCAATGTCCAGCTACTCCCTCCTTGCAGAAAATTCCTTTGTAAAAATGGTGAGTGCATTAATTAAGTATTTTTGTGCAGTATATATTTTATATAGTTACTTTATTGAAGAAAGTTCTGAACATTATGATTTTATTTGATATTATTTACATTCATATAAACCAATTTACACTCCTAAAACTTTCGAGGTGGAGATACCTTCATGTAAGCTGTGGCTTGTTCAGCACTTTTATGATCTGGCCCCAATGCAATGGATTTTATCAAAAATACGTGAGATTCTGTATTTTTTTTTAGTTTATAACACACATTATTGATATAATGCACGTACAACGGTCTAAGGTTGCCTGGATAAGTACAATCTGGATAAAATTAATGCATAGTAATTATATATACCTGTAAAGTAAATCAACAGAGAAAATCTCAAGCTTGCAATTTATGCAGTTTCAGGGCAAGGGCTGTACATTCATGTCTATAATTTAATATTGGAAGCAAAACAATGTCAAGGAGTCATTGTGTGTACATTATCTCACCAACAGCTGTAATAAAACTGTGTAGTCTATGTATGAATAGGAGATTTTTTGTGAGCATTTTTTGTTTTTGTTTTTTTATTTATAGTTAGTGCTGATTTTCTTTTCAATATTATGCCGTAATATTGGATGCTAAACTCCCCTAAACCAATTGGGGTTGTGGTAAAACAATTACCTTTATTGCTCCAGAACACACTGTTTTTAGCAAATCATTGCTAGTGTGTCCAGTTTAGTTGCAATCAGTCTGTTCCGTTAATGATATTGGTTTGGGAATGCTGGATACAAATTGACTGAGAAAGCAATCTCCAAAAGCAGTATTAGAATGTTAAGCTATATTATTTGCAGAAACCCTTGTTATAAACCAAAGAGTCTGCACCGTTCCAGTTTATTGGGCTTCTTAAGATGAGACCTAAACTCAAGAATTCCCAATGTACATCCATCTACGGCAATACTGACAAGCAATCTAGAGGACTTGACAATAGAGAAACTCCAACTCCAAGTTGGAGGCACAGTGTGATTAGAAAATCTTACTTGCCCTTTATTCTTTTTGTGATTAATTAACTGAGTTCACTTTGCAAGGTTATCACTGTATTGCTTTGGATGCCATTCTCAACATTTAAACTACCTCGTCAACACCAGAATCAGAGTGAGAAATCAAGCTTGAGATTCTTACCATTTCTGCATTTCAACAGATTTTGCTTTGAAAAAGAAACTTAAAATACATGGTACCCTTTGTTATTTTTTTTTGCTAGACGTATGATATTCAAGGAAATCTTCAGGATGGAAGTCAAGTGGTTGTATCAGTCATCTTTGAAAACCAAAGTAGTGGTTATCTTAAGTCGATGGACTTCAATGTTTTAGATTCTCTGAACACTAAACTCATTCGACCAGAAGGTTCCTCCAAACATGATGGTATATCAGTTCCTTTCCAACTTCCACCTGGTAAGACATTTCATTCATCTGCTGTAATTAGTCATTTTACTTACTTAGTTCTTGTGCATTTGGAGATAGCGCGTAAACAGGACTCTCGGCTCACCGAATCCACACCAATCATTGGTCACCCATTTGCACTAGTTCTATGTTATCCTACTTTCTACAAACCTGCACGTCTTTGGGATGTGGGAGGAAACCGGAGCACCCGGAGGAAACCCACGAGGTCACAGGGAGAACATGCAAACTCCACACAGATGACACTGGAGGTCAGGATCGAAGCCAGGTCTCCATGGCTGTGAGGAAGCAGCTGCACTAGCTGCGCCACTGTGCAGCGCTAATTGTCACAGAGTGTTGTCGCACTTGTTTTGTTCCCAATATATGTGGAGGAGTCCAACCACAACGGATAAAAAAAGGAACAGCTATCTATAACTTATAATAATGGAACATTGTGCATGGTGAATGCTTACAAGACAATCCATTTTTTCTTTCAAAATTATGAAATATTTGAGTATTTTACATGTGTGTGTCTAATGCATTTGTTTGAATGGATCAATTCATATAAAAACCTTGCAGAGATCATGAGGGGATGGTCACCGTCCTTTTCTAGAGTACGACCGTCTAAACCTAGAGGCCATTTAAAGGGACAATGTTTTCACACACAGGGTTGTGGGTATAAGGAACAAGCTGCCAGAGTAAATGGTAGAATACCATAAGACATAGGAGCAGAATTAGGATATTCAGCCCTTCGAGTCTACTCCTCCATTTGTTCACGACTGATCTATTTTTCCCTCTCAACCCCATTCTTCTGTCTTCTCTGTAACCTTTGACACCCTTACTAATCAAGAACCTATTTATCTCAGTTTTAAAACTACCCAAAGCCTTCACAAGTGGTAATGAATTCCACAGATTCACCACCCTCTAGCTAGATAAATTCCTCCTCATCTCCAATCTAAAGGTATAGCCTTTTATTCTGATGCTGTGCTTTCTGGTTCACGTAGGCCTTTCATTATTCGGTAGAATTATTAGAGGCGTGTAACACTTGGAGAAGTACAATGGTACAAAATGTTTTGAGGGATATGGGTCAAACACAGGGAAATGTGGACTAGCAGAGATAGATGACTTAGGCCAAGAGGCCCGATTGACACTCTGACTGGTGTTTCTTTGAAAACGAACCTTTTGCAATTTATTGTTCCAGATGTTTCAAACGAAGCTCGGTTTGTGTTTACTGTGGAAAGCATCGTCATGCCACAGAAACTAAAAGGAACACTTACATTTATAGTCAAAGTAAGTCCAGTCAACAGCTCATCTTTATTTCTCTTTCTTTTGGGTATTGTTCAGTCTTTTATATTACTTCTTTTTCCAGACGGATGATGGATCTTCTCATGAAAAACTTGATTTCAAGTTGCACTTCACTTGCACTTCGTACATGATCACGACGCCTTGTTATAGGTGAGTTTTCATCTTTTTTTGTTTTAATGTGACTTCATTTCTACGTAAACTTCAGAGGCTCCCAGGAGTGCCACCACATCATAAACCCTAATATAGTTGCAGGTAAATAATGTCCCCAAATGTGTTGACTCGTTCCAAAGATGGTTGCAGATCAACTTGTGCATGGTGAAAGGCAGAAGTCCCAAGAATGGCTAGAGATACAAAGGCTATCTGCTTTACTGTATTGAGCCCAGTAGTGGAGCAGTGACATGCTGAAGAGGGGGTCTGCATGCAATTCACACCAGGGCCTTAACTGAGGTGCTCCCCATACACTTCAACAAGATCACCGATTCAATTGATAAAATGTTTGATTTATTATATTTTCTTGAATTACCTCTCAGTATTTTAACATGTTGTCAGAGATGTTTAAAATAGGTAATGAGCCTTTGATAGCAGGCCCAGCGGTAGAGTTGCTGCCTTACAGCATCAGAGACCAGTTTTTGACCCTGACTATGGATACGGAGTTTGTACATTCTACCCGTGTCCACACGGGTTTTAGAATAGAATAGAATAGTTTCTTTATTGTCATTGTAACATGAACCATGTACAACGAAATTTTAAAATGTCAGCCAGTCAGTGCACCATTCAAACATTTCTAAAAGCTAACGATACATACAAGGTAAAATATTAAAAGATAAACAACTAAAATAAATATCATGAAAATAGCACGCATAAACACCCAACCCTCCATCCTTCTGTCGATTTCACAGTGTACCACAGTCCCTTAGTATGTCTCGCCCCTGCGTTCCTTGGCGGCTACATTTAGTGCTTTTATAGCAGTGGGGTAAAAACTGTTTTTTAGTCTGTTCGTCCTTGTCCTTGTAGATCTGTACCGTCTGCCTGACGGCAACAGTTCAAACAGGGAGTGTCCGGGGTGGGAAATGTCCTTTATGATACTCTGGGATTTTTTGGTGCAGCGGGAACTGTGTAAGTCCTCCAAGGTAAGGAGAGGGCAGCCGACAATCCTCTGGGCGTTGTCAATGGCCCTCTGGAGCGCTTTCCTCTGAGCCGCTGTGCAGCTGGTGTACCACACGCATACACAGTATGTTAGTATGCTCTCAATGGATAAAAGGACAGCAGCAGGACAGCAGCTTTTCTCCAGGTACTCCAGTTTCCCCCACATTCCAAAGAGGTGCAGGTTTGTAGGTTAGTTGGCTTCTGTAAATTGTCCCTAGTGTGTGGGGTAAGAAGTAGTGTATGGGTGATCGCTGGTCGGTGCGGACTCGGTTGGCCAAAGGGCCTGTTTCCATCCTGTATCTGTAAACTAAACTAAGATATAAATGGCTGTCATTGATGACCTGAGAGCAGATCCACCTCCTAGATACACCTCTTGGGGTCTACTCTCTGCTCAGGAATCTACCACTTTGCCAGATGTCTGACATATGTTCAGAATTGACTCGATTTGCCTTTCATGGCTCAAAGTGCAGCTAACGTCCAATGACAGAATTGCAGAGCTTTTAATTTCTAACAAAATAAGTGGGAACTTGCAAACTTTTCAACTTCCCAGTTGTATTTAATGGCATAACAGTAAAAGAACTGCTAATATCAATAAATCTGGTAACCTTTTGAGCTAATTGTCAAAATGCAGGCATAATTTGTAACGAAACTCAAAGCGCCAGAGAAACTTAGCGGGCCAGGCACGATTTGCCAAGGGAATGGACAGACAAGGTTTTGGGTTGAACCCCTTCTTCAGACTCCAGCTTTTGCTCAAGATTTCAGCAGTTGCATTTCCTTGCAGCTCCATAATTTGCTGGGGTTGAATACAAATACAGCAGTGCTATTTGACCATCATGGTACAGGGCAAGCATCGACAAGAAGATAAAAATCTAATAGCTTACTTCCTAAACAAACAGGAGAAAGAGTGCCTCTTAAACCTCTTTTGTTTTGTGAGAATCTAAATGATTGATTAAAGTTCTTCAGCAACTGATTCTGGCACTGCTCTTCTACTTAGGTTTCACCATTTAATTGTCTCTTGATATCCAACTAAAAATATCTAAGAAAACGGTTATTTTTTTGTGAAGGTTTGCTCTCGCCTACTAGCATAAGGTTACTATCGATGGGCAATAAATGTGGCTTTGCCGTTGAATGGGGACTTTAGGAACTCCTGGACATTCCTGCATTGTGTTTTATGTGTACTACTGACGGGAGGTTTAATGTTTTATGTCTTTCCTAACTGTCATTGTATGTCATGTTGTCACTTGCGGGTGGAGCACCAAGGCAAATTCCTTGTATGTGAATACTTGGCCGATAAACTTATTCATTCATTCACTTATTCATATGAGCAGAATGATTCTAGTAACATGTTGATAAGTAATAATATACTTATAAATTAGAACTTTCTACTGATTACGCTGGTTGGGAATGTTTGAGATGTGCTTTAAAGTATTTTTTAATTTGTGATCTCTTATGGAAAAATAACATTGCATTCTCATGTGCCTTTGTTGCATTATCCTATTTTATTGAAAGATTCTTGATAATGTTTCTAAAATGCTTCCTCTTTTGCAGTGATGCGTTTTCAAAATTACTGGAATCTGGTGAACTAAAGATCAGTGCAATAAAAGTGGACAGAATAAGTATTTCATTCCAACTTCTTCTGGCAAAGATTTGTTTTCATCACCACTTCTCTGGTACTTAATGCAGATTTGTTTCTTGAACTTCCTCACAACCACTTGAGATTCCCTTGAATGTAGATGGCACGTATACAGCTGACTCTGTACTTTTTAAAGAGTCGGTTGCAGATGCATTGAATGGAAATAAGCTGTATAAAGTGCCGGCTAATCAGTTCAGAGCCATTGAGGAACAATCCAAACCCATAGAAAACACTCTTAACTTTGTGATAGAAATTGAAAGCAGTAAGAACTGTACTGGCTGAATGCTGTTCTCTGTCATCAGTTTCTTTCAAGTGGACAAAATGTTTTTTGAGGGTTTTTTCTGTGATGTGCCCTCTTATTCTTAGTCAATAATACACAAACTCTCCACGTTTGATTTTGAATGTATGCATGCTATGTTGTGCATGCTATGCCCCGAACTCTAGCTCCCTTTGAAATTGTCTGAATCTGTTGCATTGTTTTGTATGGTACAATTGAAACTAGCCCTAACTTTCGTTCCCAACACAACGTGACAAGATGCACCATCAGAGTTCTCCTCAGACTAGACAATTGAAAGAGTTGCAGAGGCATTCTTTGTACAGTGGGTTGAAGATTACAGCTCTTAGAATTTGCCTGAAGCTGACTCCCTGTTAAGTTCCCGGGAAACAGCTCTTATTCTAACCAGATCAGACTGACCTGCCCCGTCGATCCTTTCTCAATTTTGATGATTTACATTCAAAGCAATGCCTATTAATTCTGCTTAACGTGTTCTTGCTACATTTATATTAGTCACACTGCATTTTTTTAAATAATTGTATAAATTTTTTATCATTTATGTAAGCAAGTTTGGCCACTGTTGTTCAAAAATGATTTTAATAGTCATCTCAAAATTCTGGCCAGAACAGGCTTCATTCTTGCACAGTTGCAAGAATTGTGCCAGAAATACATTACTTCTAAATAGTATAGAAACTGAAAAGTCCCTAACAAGTCTTTAGTCAGAAACCTATCAATTGATCTAATTTTTGATTTCCCACCCTTGTACTTTGGTCACCCAAATAGGCTTCCAAACCTTCATACTTCTCTTTTTTGAGAATTACCGGTATGTTGGTTGATCAAGGTTAAAACCATATACAATTCGATAAGGGTATTATTACTGGAAAGGGATCTATTGGAGTAAACGACTATTTTATTTTTATCTTAATGTTAAATCAAACTTTCTATTGGTGTATAAATTCTGAAGCTGAAGGGAGACCCAACAAAGTATATTAAATTATGAAAGGCATAGGTAGGGTAGACAGTCAGAACATTTTGCAAATGCAACCAGAGTGAAAATGTCAAAGATTAGAGGGCACAGCTTTAAGGTGACAAAGTTTTAAAATGTTCAGGGCAGGTTTTTTTACACAGAAGATGATGGGTGCTAGGAACTCACTGCAAGGGACGATGGTGGAGGTAGACATGATGCTGGCAGTTAAGAGGCTTCTAGATAAGCATATGGATATACCGTGAAGGGAGGGATGTGGATCATGTGGAGGCAGAAGAGATTATTCAACTTGGCATCCTGTTCAGCGCGGGCAATCAGGGCCAGTGTTCTTTTATGTTCTTCCCATTGTTATCTCAATATAATGTGGTTCATGATCTTCTAAAGAATGCAGTATCTCGGTTAAATACCAATGTGGGATTGTAGGTTACAATGAAAGGCAGTCTTGCTTCCTTTTGTACCAGTCCTGCAATATTCACTTGCTGGGACTATCTGCACCATCTTTTTGTCTTTCCAAACGACATCATAAACTTCGACAATAATTTCATAATATTTAGCAGTTTGCAAAGACTCCACATTTTGTAACCAAAGATTATTCTAAAAACAGTATTGTTGACAGTACAATACATTAAATGTGTAAAATGTGATTATTTCCATTCTCCTAGTTGTGGAACGTATCAATTCATGTGCATCTATGTATAGCCGCTCTATCCAGGGTCATCACATGTGTCTTTTGGTGAAAATGGTGAGTATGAATCAGTAACCAGAATATTGTGAAGCAAGTGTTACCTTGACCTCCATCACCTGTTGAAAGCTTTTGTGTGACATCATATTAGCACAGTTGCCAAGTAGTACGGATTTTCCGTATTTTGTACGGAAATGCAATAAGAATACGGACGTACGGATTTGTTTTGTATATCACCCTGGAAGGGGTGAGAGGGAGGGAGGGAATGTCCTGGCAACATCCCTGTAAACCATCTCTACGCTCTTTCCAGCTTTCTTCAAAAACTGCATAGAACTTGTGGTCTGAGACCGGTTAGCCCATTTTGGGATTAAGTGGACAATGGTGAGACAACTATTCTGCAGACACTGTCAAACTTGTAAGCAAGTGAAAGTCTTCATTGTTGGGGAAATGATTACTGTTCTATATACAAATCCTGTTTCCCATCATACTGCTCGAAAGCAAAAAATGATGTTCTTCCTCTTCTGCCTTTGATTAAAGCTCCAGCGACTAGTTGCCTATTAGGTCATCTTAGAAACAGGTGGTTGTGTTACAGGCATTTCAGCCACAATGGGCATCGCCATAGACCATAGAACATCAGTAGAAGTCTAGACACAAATTGCTGGAGTAACTCAGTGGGACAGGCAACATCTCTGGGGAGATGGAATGGGCAGTAGAAGTCTCATTAGTTCATTCAGTAGAGACAAAGTTAACATTTGACTTTAATTGCTCTCCGGAGCAATTAAAGTCAAATAACACTGTTACTTCATTTGAATTTAGAACAGAACAGTAATCATAACACTGTTACTTCTGACTTGATTAGAGAGTTCAAGATTTTGAGAAATTATTATCAAAGTTAAATATTGAATACAAAAGGCTGGCTTATCAAACTAGTTTACTTGGATGCCAAGGAAGGTGAGAGGTGAAAGATTTAATAGGAACCTGAGGGGCAACTTTTTCACTCACAGTTTTGGGTATACGGAACAACCTGCCAGAGGAAGTAGTTGAGGTAGGTTCAATAACTACATTTAAAAACCAAAAGCAGACAAATGGGACTGGATTTGATCCTTGGTCAACGTGGACGGGTTGGGCTGAGTGGTTTGTCTTTTTGGGGTATATCTCTGAGCGAGAATTGACCGGTCTATATATTTGAAGAACTCCAATTTTATTTTAAACAGGGTGATAACTCCATCTCGGTGGATGGGAAATGCAGCGATTCTACTCTTCTGGGAAACTTGCTTGATGAATTGAAGCAGACATTGACAGAAAGCTGCTGAGCTGTTGTAAATCCCACTAGAATTGTATTATGTTCTTCCTTGAAAGCATGAACTACATAACACAAGGCATGTGCATTATTTATCTTCACAATCATTTGCCGTTAGACATTCTGATCGCGTGTTCAAGGTTTTTTTTTTGTTTCCTTTTGGCCGCTCCAAGACACGGTTTCGAACATGATCTCATGATGCAGCCATGTGTATTATGTACTGGTTACTGAGACCAGCAAATGTTTAAAATATCCAGACCCTTAGAGTGTATTGAACCGGTTTGTGTATTAAAAATTGATACTGCATTCCTGAAGATTTGAACTGTAGTGATTCTGTGGAAGCAGCTTTGAACCCAAAGTAGCCTGCCACTCTTGTGTCCAGAGACAGAACATTTACTTTCAATTTGTCTTTCTTAAATGTTTATTCCTCAAATAGTGGTGTTTTGTTTGATGGTCAAAACTGTCAAATTGGCATGTAGAATACTCTTGTAGAATTCTGTGTGTTTATTCTAGGATTTTGAACCATGTGTTTAAAATAATTTACTATCAACATTCCCTCTTGGAGAAAAATTGACAAGCTGCTGTACCTTTTTGTGTCGATAAACAAATAAAAATGTAAAATCTATGCCGCCTTTTGCTTTTTCATACAGTGACCTTTGTCTAATTATTTTCCACTGTGCTGGAAGTTATTTTGTTCTTTGCCAATCGGACAACAAAAATATTTCAGCAGTACAACAGAGAATGCTGGAAATATGTGGGACAGGCAGCATCCGTGCAGAGAGAATCAGTTAACCTTTCATCAACCTAAAGCACTCTTGTTCCTTTCTCTCTCCAAAGATGTTGAGTATTTCCAGCCTTGTGTTTCATTTTCTGATTTCCAACATCTGCAATTACTGGGGTTTTTTTTCAATGTTTGTGAACTTGCTTTGTTGTATTTTTCTCAACATTTGAGTTCGAGAGATGTCACATTTATATCCTTCCTGTAAAATCTTTAAACAAAAACAAATGCTCACACCATATCAAGAACAGGTTTTACTTCCCTGTTTTACCTTGCTGTATGGACTTGTTACTAAAATAAAATGTACACACGCTAGCCACACCTTCCTGTTGTCAATTTGTAGTCGATTTCAACATTAATGTTAACATTAACTCTTGCCGACTGGGTTTTTTTTTTGGAGTGAATTTCTGAAATAATTGAACTCCATCACAAAGCCTACAGGGTGAAACGCATTTTATAAGAACAAAGGATGGATTCTATAATACTTGTAATGTTCATGTTCATTAATCATAAGAGCAGAATTAAGTCATTTGACCTATCGAGTCTACTCCGCCATTCAATCATGGCTGAAAATGTGCTTTGTGTGTGTGACAACATGACGATTACTTGGAACACAGATCTGTGATTCAGCGAATAACCAATTTACAATGGATCTGCTCATCATCATACAGAGGCAATGTAGTTGCGGGCTTAACATGCATCAGATTCTATCGTTTAGTTTCAGGCTATTAGGGGAATGATAGACACAAATATAATCAAGGGCTTCATTAGAGTCATACAGCATGGAACAGACACAGGCCCAACTTGCCCATGCTGACCAAGATGCCTAGTATGCACTAGTCCCATCTGCCCACGTTTGGTCCGTCTCCCACTAAACCTTTCTTATCCATGGTACCCCTACAAATGTCTTTTAAATTTCATTATAGTAATTGCCTCAACTTCCCCACTGGCAGCTCATTCCATTTACCCACAACCCTCTATGTGAAAAATGTGTCCCTCCGGGTTCCTATTAAATCTTTCCCCTCTCACATTAGACCTATTTCCTATGTTCTTGATTCTCCTAAGCTGAGTAAAAGCCTTTATGAATTCACTCTATCTATTCTCATGATCCTATATTCCTGTATAAGATCACTGCTCATCCTGCATTCCAAGGAATAAAATCCTATCCTGCCTTTAGTACTTACATAATGAGATAATTTAATTAATCATTTATTTTAATACTGAGGAAAAGAGTGACCCTGATGTGTTGAATTTCACGTTATTTGAAAGTCTTGGTTAAATCTGAAATGCCCCTTAAATTTACAGGTGATGCAGTGACGCAGGTGGTAGACCTGCTACCTGGCAGCACTTGAAACTCAGATTCAATCCTGACCTCAGATGCTGTTGGTGTGAGTTTCCATGTTTCCCTGTGGGTAATGCATTGGTTTCTTGTAAACTCCACCTATAAATAAATCCAGTTCCCCCTCTTTCTCTTCTTTACCTGAAAGCACATAGCCACCAGTGAAAACGTCCTGTAGAAGTCTAAGAGTCACTCGAGACAAGTCTGAGGATTTCGGAAGGGAATAGAGGAGGTCTGCTGTTCCGTTTTCAGAAAGCATGGGCACATTTCATTGAAAGAAAAACAAAGCTGAGTGTATTCTTTCAAAAAAATTGCAGCTTTTGAAGAGATTTCTTCAGGAATTCCCATGTGAACATTGACGCAAGGACTGGACTTTACTATTTTCCTGTCTTTCTGAATGTAATGGGAATTAAGCTTGCAAGATGTTTACAGTTGTTTTTAACAAATATTTCTCAATGTCTTTGTGGAAAGCATGTACTAAACTGAAGAACCAAGGGTGTAATAGGAAATTAAGGTTATTAATATTTGAAAAGAAAAGGTACAAAGGAAATCATTAGGGCCAAAAGCCAACAAATTTATTTTGAGTTTTTGCCTACATCCTGATGTCTCATGAGAGCAGGCGCATTAATATTGCTCACGCAGAACTTTCAAGATTCAAATGGTTCTTATGGACAGGAAGATAGCGAGTCTAATCTTGCTGTTTATAAAAGGAATAAGAACTGAAACTGAACTCTGCCCAGTTGGTTAACTACACAGTTAGGAAATCACTAGTCCATTAAAAATGTAGTGGCAGGTTGTTTGGCAAATAACATTGTGATTGTGGTCAGCATTCTTATGAAAGTAATATGTATTTGATCAATTTGTTAAGAGTTTTTTGTAGATGCAACCAGTACCAATGGATAATAGTATCTTTCGGTTTTCAGAGACATTTGATAATGTGTTATATTTGGAGTGTCATATGGTTTTCCTTTACTTCCCAGAGGGGAAATCCTTCGTTCCTGAGAAAATTATTTAGCAATTTTACTTTAAAACAAGGTTCCTTTCACTGGTTCCAAGAATAAGTGGACTTTAATGGTGGCCGATTGGGAAAGGGGGAGATGCAGCGAGACCTGGGTGTCATGGTACACCAGTCATTGAAGGTAGGCATGCAGGTGCAGCAGGCAGTAAAGAAAGCGAATGGTATGTTAGCTTTCATTGAAAAAGGATTTGAGTATAGGAGCAGAGAGGTTCTATTGCAGTTGTACAGGGTCTTGGTGAGACCACACCTGGAGTTTTGCGTCCAGTTTTGGTCTCCAAATCTGAGGAAGGACATTATTGCCATAGAGGGAGTGCACAGAAGGTTTAACCAGACTGATTCCTGGGATGTCAGGACTGTCTTATGAAGAAAGACTGGATAGACTTGGTTTTTACTCTCTAGAATTTAGAAGATTGAGAGGGGATCCTATAGAAACTTACAAAATTCTTAAGGGGTTGGACAGGCTAGATGCAGGAAGATTGTTCCCGATGTTGGGGAAGTCCAGGACAAGGGGTCACAGCTTAAGGATAAAGGGGAAATCCTTTAAAACCGAGATGTGAAGAACTTTTTTCACGCAGAGTGGTGAATCTCTGGAACTCTCTGCCACAGAGGGTAGTTGAGGCCAGTTCATTGGCTATATTTAAGAGGGAGTTAGATGTGGCCCTTGTGGATAATGGGATCAGGGGTTTGGAGAGAAGGCAGGTACGGGATACTTTGAGTTGGATGATCAGCCATGATCATATTGAATGGCGGTTTAGCTCAATTTTACTTTAAAATGGCCTACTCCTGCACCTAATTTCTATGTTTCTAATACAAGTAGAGATTGAGTAATACCCATAATGCAGAATCATGTGTTTTTGTGAAACCTTGTAAGATTATTGGAGGTACACAAAAATGCTGGGGAAACTCAGCGGGTGCAGCAGCATCTATGGAGCGAAGGAAATAGGTAACGTTTCGGGCCGAAACCCTTCTTCAGACTGATAGGGGGTGGCGGAGAGAAGGAAGGAAAAAAGGAGGAGGAGGAGGAGGAGCCCGTGGGCTGGGGGATGGGAGGAGACAGCTCGAGGGCTAAGGAAGGGGAGTAGACAGCAAGGGCTAACAAAATTGGGAGAATTCAATGTTCAATTCTTGAACAAGATTATTGGAGAGCTTGATCGAAAGGATGTGAGGATGTTCTGTTTTCCCCCCAATTGGAGAGCCTAGACTTGGAGACCATAGTTTAGAGACATAGCATGAAAATAGGTCCTTTAGCTCACTCAGTCCATGCCGACTATTGATCACCCATTCACACTAGTTCTATGTTATCCCACTTTTACATCCCCTATGTACATACCAGGGGTAAGTTACAGAGGCCAATTAACCTGTACACCCGTACATCTTTGGGACGTGGGAGGAAAGTGGAGCATCTGGAGGAAACCCACGGGGTCACAGGGAGAACGTGCAAACACCACACAGACAGCACCCAAATTTAAGCTCAAACCCCAGTCTGGTGCTGTGAGGCAGCAGCTCTACCAGCTGTGCCATTGTGCTGGAAAAAGAGGAGTCTTCCATTTAAGACAGATGAATGATTTCTGCGATCATTTTGAATACCCTTGAGGGCTATGGATAGGAAGCAAGTAAAAATGCATTTGTAAGACAATAAGATTTTTGTACTAAGAGAAAGGTCAGCCAGAGTAGACCTGAATGGCCTAATTCTGCTCTTAAGACTTGAACTTATGAATGATGGAAGGTAAAAGTTTGGCCATAATGAATTGGGGAGAAAGTCGGGTGAACAACTGTGTTCACTGCCCAGTATTCTCTTTGGAGACTACACCTCGCCTTATCCCAGTGTAATTTGAAAATGGTTTTACTTTGATGTAAAAGCTCAGTTTGCATATTGACCACTGTCTGTTTCAGCAGGGATCTAATGACAAGATTCTCTATTTGATAAGGATATTTAATAACAAGGATCTCTGACACTGGTGAACGACGGTTGGTGTGGATTCAGTAGACCAAAGGGTTTGTTTCCGTGCTATATCACAAAACTAAATTAGTCTTGTTGGTCTAAAGCTAATATTGTGGCAGAATGAAGGTTTACAATCGAAATAAATGAACATTTTGCCCTTGTAATTTCCTTGCAATTGCAATAGTTTAATGAAAATGACCAAAGGTGATTTCTGACTGACTGTTTTTTACAACAGTGTTAAAAAACACTCTGGAGGTCGTCAAAGGTGAGAAAATTGCGAGTTGTAATGTTTTATTTTTACAGTGGCACCCTCCACCTTTACAATAATCATCTTTACGGCTACATCTTCTATACCTTAGAAAATAATTCTGCAATGCAATTTAAAAAATGTATAGATGACAATTTATTTCTGAAGTAGTGGATAACACGAAAATGGAAAATTGAATGAAATAATGGAATAATTGTATCGTTTTATCTGATGGCACAGTAATATTTTTGGTCAAAGTTGTTTTTCCAAAAGAACCACATCCTGCTGGCCGCTATTTATCATCATACTAAAAATAAGACCACTAGAGTTGCTGGGCCGGCTTTACAACATCCATTTTAAAACTGTTAAACTGAAAGCATTGTTGTAAATTCCTTTTGAGATGGTCCTTGAGTGTCTTCAATGTGGAAGGGTACATGTTAGGATACTTTTTTTAATTATTTGGTGGATGCACATGGTACAAGGTAAGACCATTTTTATGTTAGCACTTTTGGCGCTGAAGACTCTATAAATAAGTTTTAATATTCTAAAAATCTGGACATGAAGGGGCATTTAACCTAATGCGCCCATGTTTACATTAGTGCCACCGTGTAACTCGTTCCCATCTGTTTGATCGCAGGGTAATCTTTTTAATAATGGTAAATACCTTTTTTTGTGGCTCTCAAACAATTGCACATAAGTTATGTTACAAGTGTTTCATGAAAATTATCGTGCTAGCTAAATCGATTTATTGGTGAAGAGAAAAGATTACACCTGATTAATTAGTGATTGTCCTCATAAATACAATTTGTCTAACATTTTATAGCAAAGAAAGTTCGTGCAAAGCTGAATCAGATATTATCTGAATTTGGTATTAGGAGCATAGGCCACAGAAACAGAAAATAGGTGAAGGAGGACGCCAGCACTGCCTTCGAGCACCGACATTCATTGTGATCATGGCTGATCATCCACAATCAGTAACCCGTGCCTGCCTTCTCCCCATATCCCTTGATTCCCCTAGCCCCTAGAGCTCTATCTAACTCTCTTTTAAACTCATCCAGTGCATTGGCCTCTACTGTCTCTTCTGTGTCAGAGAATTCCACAAATTCACAACTCTGGGTGAAAACGTTTTTTCTCATCTCAGTTTTAAATGGCCTCCCCTTTATTCTTAGACTGTGGCCCCTGATTCTGGACTCAACTCTCCCCCCCCCAACATTGGAAACATTTTTCCTGCATTTAGCTTGTCCAGTCCTTTTATAATTTTAGATGTTTCTATAAGATCCCCTCTCATCCTAAATTCCAGTGAGTACAAGTCCAGTCTTTCCAATCTTTCTTCATATGACAGTCCCGCCATCCCGGGGATTAACCTCGTGAACCAACTGCTGCACTGCCTCAATAGCAAGGATGTCCTTCCTCAAATTAGGAGACCAAAACTGCACACAATACTCCAGATGTTTCTTGTAAACCATCGTCTGCAGTTCTTTGTACCTTCTCTCGCAACATTTTATTGTGTTAAACAGTAGGTATTTAACGATCACATCTAATGAAAATAATTTAATAATTCATACATCATAAATTATCGGAAATCCACTTTTTGTGTTTCCCCATCTCTAGGCTATAGTCAAGGCAGATGTCCATTAAGACTCTTTTATTCAAGATCCACCATTTACGCAGTGGAAGGTGGCGTGTTCTCTCTCTCATGCAAAGCAACCTATTGTGAGAAGAGTCCCTCGAAACCAGAGTTGATGTGGTGCAAGCAAACATCAAATGGTTGCAGTTTTCTACCTCATCTGGTTGGATTTGCTAATCGAACCAAAGCCATCCTACATTTTGGATCGGGTACATTGATTTCAGTTCTGCAGATTTCCCCAGTTCACATCAACCACACCGGTATTTATCAGTGTCGGGCCAAGTTCCCCAGCTTCAATCCAATTACTGCGATGGGCCATCTGATAACAGTTCTGGTGATTAGTAAGTACAAGAACATTTGGTATCAGATAGTATAATTTCAAATGATTTTATGACATAATATTTCAATGAGACACTGAACCTATAATTATTACACTTTTAAGAACAGTTTAAACTTCCTCCGATTTTTGTCGTACACTTCAGCCAAGTGTAAGCACTTGAATGCAATTTTAATTGAAAAGTTATTCACAGTTCAGACACATCTGAAATAGTTAGAGCCATTTATGCATTTCACACATTCTTATGTGATCACCAGACCAGAGGTGTCCACAGCGAAAGACTCTGTTGGCAATAAAATGACCTTTTTCTTTTGATGAAGTTAGAACAGTTTCATGGCATTTTAATCCCATGTACGTTATCACTTAAATGGAGTAACCATGGACACGTGGAATAAATATTAAAGATGTCATTTTTTTCCAATGTTTATTTGTTATTGGGACTATGCCCATACACTAATTAACTTCAAGTAGAAGATATCCTAACAGAGCCAAATTGAAACATTGTTAGTGCGTTTATGAATAAATTTAATTATTAACACGTAATGCTGATAATAAGCTAGTTAAGTTATGAATGCATTCCATTTTAAGTTAATTATCTTTAATTAAACCTGCTGTATAAATCATTTGGAGCCAGTAAGCATTTATGAATTATTGAAGATAGACACAAAAAGCTGGAGTAACTCAGCGGGACAGGCAGCATCTCTGGAGAGAAGGAATGTGTGACGTTTTGGGTCGAGACCCATCTTCAGACTCTGATGTCACCCATTCCTACCCTCCGGAGCTGCTGCCTTTCCAGCTGAATTACTCCAGCTTTGTGTGCCTATCTTCGGTTTAAACCAGCATCTGCAGTTCCTTTCCCTTCCATTCCACACTCGAGTCCAACATTTCCCTTTTATCCCCCTTATTTCCCCTCTCTGGCATAGACAGGATGGGCTGAAGGGCCTGTTTACTCCAAATTGTTTGAGACCACCTTTACATCATCAATAAAAAAAATAGGATTTAAAAAAAACAATAATTAAGAATGGTGTCTCTGGTATTTCGTTTAAATTAATAACCTCAACTTCTACACATTATTTATTATCATTACAATATTATTTATTAGTATAACTGCATTATTCAAAAATATGACTACATATATATTATTATTAATACATTATTATTCTACAAATAGCTTCTTGTTGTCTCCTAAGAATTCAAAGTGTTTACTCCGGTTTCCAAAATGAGTGGGCTGAGAGGAGACTCCCTGAAGCTGAGGTGTATTGTGGAATTTGATGAGTATTTGAATACAACTCTCACAGTGCACTGGACAAAGGATAACGGATACTGTAACGAGTCGCTGAGCAGATACAAAACCAGCAACCGAACCATGGCAACTGACAAACGTAGTTTTACCCTGACGCTCTCCAACCTCCAGAGGGAAGATGCTGGAGTGTACCACTGCTATGTTGCCTCACATTTGTCAGCCCAGATCAGCGGAATGGGCTTGATCAATGTCAATGTCCATTGTAAGTTAATTATACTCATGCTTTCATTATTGATGGAAACTCGTAAAGTTTTGTCCACTGTTCAGTTTGGGGCATTGGGGATTAAACCAGATGGTGAAGCTTACTGGATTGTGCCCAAAGTTAGGCAAGTGCAATGAGTTAACGGAGCCAGAAGGACAGAATGGAGGTAGAAGTGAAAAGGACGTCATTGGCAAGTCTAACAATCTCAAAAGTACCGCTGAACCGGGGCGTCACAGTGTCGCACGTGTAGAGTTGCTGCCTAACGGCGCCAAAGACCCAGGTTCGATGCTGACTATGAGTGCTGTCTCTATGGAATTAGCACGTGGGTTTTCTCCGGACGTCTGAAGAAGGCTCATGACCCGTAACGTCTCGTCTCCAGAGATGCTGCCTGACCCGCTGAGTTACACCAGCACTTTGTCTAGCACGGAAACAGGTCCTTGCTCCCAACTTGCCCATTCCAACCACGTTGCCCCATCTACATTAGTCCCACCTGCCTTTGCCCATATCCCTGTATCTAAACCTTTCCCGTCCATGTACCATGTACCCGTCCTAATGCAGGTTACGAATCATTGACCATCGTGAATTCTTTGAAGACCAACGTCCGAATGGCTTTTAGATGTTGTTATAGTATCTGCTCAATCATCTCCTCCGGCAACTCGTTCCATATGTATCCACCGCCCTTTGTGTGATAAGGTTGCCCCTCTGATTCTTACTAAATCTTTCTGCTCTCACCTTAAACCAATGTCTCCTGGTTCTTGATTCCACTACTCTAGGTAAAAGACTGTGCATTTTATCTCTATCTATTCCCCTCGTAATCTTAAATATCTCTATAAGATCAGCCCTCGTTCTCCTACGCACCAAGGAATAAAGTCCCAGCCTACCCAACCTCTCCCTATGGCTCAAACGCTCAAGTCCTGGCAACATCCTCTTAATTCTTCTCTGCACTATTTCCAGCTTAACAACATCTTTCCTATATCAGAGCAACCAAAACTGCACACAATACTCCACCAACATCGTGCAAAATACATGAATACAGTCAGAATGAGTGTTTGATTCCACATAAAAGCAAAATCTTAACATTCATCATGTTTTTAGCAAGTCTAATTTTCACCTCTGTAAACTGGTCACTATTGTCTTTTTGCCTTTGCAGCTGTCAATTACAACCTGATATATTTTGCTTCAGTCCTCATCTGCAAAGTAGTCGCTCTGGTGATTATCAGCACAGTTGGCCTAACCTTGATTTGCAAAGAGAAAAGGTGAGGACATTGCTCTTTAAAGGATTCATGATGGTCAAAGACCTGTGACCTGCAATGGTGACATAAAACTGCAGATGCTGCAAACCTGAATTAAAATGCAATACATTGGCAGTACTCAGCATCTGTGGAGACAAAGTTGGCATTCAAGGGCAATGGTCTGCGATTGTTTCGTAACTGGAAAATTGATGCTTATTTATATACCAGCATTCTCTGCTTGGTGAGGCTCAGTTCATTTTAAGTGATGACTATTGTAATTTAGGAAAATTTGCAGTAAATTTGAACACAGCAGCGGCTACAAACAGCAATGATACAGATGCCAGGACTTGAAGGCCTTTGTATATAGGGAGAGGTTGAGCAGGCTAGATCCCTTTTCCTTGGAGCGCAGGAGGATGAGGGGTGATCTTGTAGAGGTGTACAAAATCATGAGAGGGATATGGTGAATGGATGCACAGAGTCTCTTGCCCAGAGTAGGGGTATCAAGAACCAAATGTCATAGGTTTAAGGTGAGGGAAAAGATTTAATAGGAACCTGAGGGGTAACTTTTTCACACCAAGGGTGCTGGGTGTATGGAACAAGCTGCCAGACGAGGTAGTTGAGGCAGGTACTATAGCAATGTTTAAGAAACATTTGGACAGGTACATGGATAGGATCGGTTTAGAAGGGTAGGAACCAAACGCAGGCAGGTGCAACTAGCATAGATGGGACATGTTGGTCGGTGTGGGCAAGTTGGACTGAAGGGTCTGTTTCCACATTGTTAAGTCTATAACTATGAGATGCTGAGGTGCAGTTTGAGGGGGTAAACCTGCAGGCAGAATAACAAGAGGACTTCACTGCACTTCTTCAGAATCGTGTATGGTCCACTGGAGACAAGGCGCACCTGAGCCACAAAGCAGTGCCTCTGTCAGTGCTGCACTGCCAGTTTGTTGAGCTGTGTTGGCACGATGAGACTCCACCCAGTCCCTCACTTTCCAACTTGTGTGTGACTTCCCAATTCTTCCTCAACTATTGGTATTGAAGTTCACCTGCCAATCCTACAAGTTTTGAAAATGAATAAAATATCTTAATTTGTTGCAGACTCCAGCAAAAAGATGACGATGCGTCCCAGAGGTCAGTGAGAAATGAAACGAAGAACAATGTCGTTGTCTAGAACTGCTGCAACATTTAACAACTGCGGAGCCCGCTTATTTCAATGCCTGCCATCTGTTCACGCTTGAAATTTTTCTTTGGATCTTTTCATCGGTCAATTCATAGGTTCAGTTCAGTTTAGTGTATTGTCACGTGTATGGTGATACGGTGAAAAGCTTTTGTTGCGCGCTGTCCAATCAGCAGAAAGACAATACATGATTACAATCGAGCCATTTACAGTGTATAGTTACATGATAAGGGAATCGCGTTTAGATAGGTTTACAAAGTCAACTCTTGAGCAGCATCATACCCATGTTTGAATGCTGACACGACAACCTGCATCTGTTTACATCCCCCTTCTCTTCCTGAGGGGGGGGATTATGGATGTGGCACACGCTCTTTTAGGACGAGCGCCTCCGTCCTGAAAGATTAACGGTTCACTTCTTTGTTCATTGTTAATTCTTTATTCAGGTTTCATGCAGTGCATGGTGCTTTAGAGACACAGAAAGGGTATAATTAGTGGTTCAGGGGTGTATTGTTGACTCATTATTACATGACCTCTCTTTGTCCAGGAAAATGGATAATCCCACAAGGCTCTGGAAGGAACCAAGGGTGGACCTGCAATAGAGGCAGGTACTATCATAACATTGAAAACGACATTTGGACAGGTACATGGATGGGACAGGTTTAGAAGGGTTATGAGCCAAGCGTTAGGGCATATTGGTCAGCATAGGCAAGTTGGGCTGAAGGGCCTATTTCCATTCGGTAAGACTCTATGGCTCTGGTCTTTGGCATTTGGCACGGACAATGCATCAAATAATTGCCCTGGTGACATCTTGCCTCCTCCAGCCTCCACATTTTGTGGGGCAAACCAGGAAATACCCCTTTTGCCTCACTTTAATGCAATTTGTTAATATAATAAGCTATTTTAAAGTATGAACCAAATTTGTGTGGTCTGAATTCAACCTAGAGAGTCAGAATCTATGTACCCAGGGTGAGATGTCAAAGACTTGAGGACATAGTTTTAAGGTGAGAGGGGCAAAGTTTAAAGGAGATATGTGGGGCAATTATTTTTAACACAGAGGGTGGTAGGTGCCTGGAACATGCTGCCCGGGGTGGTAGTGGAGGCAAGTACAATATTGGCGTTTCAGTGGTTTTTAGATAGGCACATGGATAGGGATGGAATGGAGGGATATGGATCACACGCAGGTTAGTTTATCTTGCCATCATGTACAGCATGGACATTGTGGGCTGAAGGGCCTGTTCCTGTGCTCTGTTCTAAATTGCTTGTCGAATTTCCTCTTTGTTGACCTTGCAGGTCGGGGTGTCGCTAAGAGACGATGTTATTTTCAACAACCAGAAAGTTATTGAAGTTCTTGCTGATAATGCCACAGGGCACTTTGCTCAGCGATGATGCTGGCAGCCTGTAAAGTAGGTCGAGTCACTTTGCATGCCCAGTGCAGAACTGCTGGAGATAATATCTGTCAGACTGCAAAGTGAGGTGATGCGAGTGAGGCTGTGGTTAGGACACTACAACCAACAAGTACTGTCCAGCAGGCATACTGTGTGACCAATTTAGTAAAAAAAACACCTCATTCAGCCAAACAGACCGCAACTTTTAATTGCACTCAGTCAAATAGAGGCCTGACTGAGGCCACACGCAAACTGCAGTACTTCATATTCCGCTTGAAGTACTCAACCCTAGGAACATTGATTCTTCCAATTTTAAGTACATCCCCTCACCTCCCTCTCTCTCCTGTGCCCAAACACTCTCCCCACACCAGATGTGCACCCATTCCCGCCACTAGTCCCCTGACCCTCTTTCATAAGGTCATAAGGAATAGGAGTAGAATTAGGCCATTCGGCCCATCATCTACACCATTCAATCATGGCTGATCTATCTCGCCCTCCCATCCCCATTCTCCTGCGTTCTCCCCATAACCTCTGACACCCGTACTAATCAAGAATCTATTTATCTCTGCCTTAAAATTATCCACTGACTTGGCCTCCACAGCCTTCTGTGGCAAAGAATTCCACAGATTCATCACCCTCTGACTAAAGAAATTTCTCATCTTCCTAAAAGAACGTCCTTTAATTCTTAGGCTATGTCCTCTAGTCCTAGACTCTCCCACTAGTGGAAACATCCTCTCCACATCCACTCTATCCAAGCCTTTCACTATTCTGTATGTTTCAATTAGGTTCCCCCCCCTCATTCTTAACTCCAACGAGTACAGGCCCAGTGCCGACAAACGCTCAACATAGGTTAACCTACTCATTACTGGGATCATTCTTATAAACTCTTTTATTCCCCACCCCTCCCAAGTCCACTTCCACTATGAGCCCCTTTCTGGCTTTACTTTTCATTCTGCTTTTCATCTCGAGCCTTTGTCCACCCCTTTGCCCGTCAACCCTGCCCCCCCCCCCCCCCCCCCCCACCAACCACAATCAGTCTGAAAAAGGCTCCCAATCCAAAATGTCCCCTATCCTTGTCCTCCACAGATGCTACCTGGCCTGCTGAATTCCTCCAGTGCTTTGTGTTTTGCTCACGATTCCAGCACCTGCAGTTACAAATGTCGACCAGTCAAAAAGTGTTTTGTGTGATACAATGAAGATTAATGTAAACAAAGTGTTGTATTTCAATGTAAACGTATTAATTTTATTCACTTTCAAATGTTTTACAAAGAGCATACCCTAGTCAACTACTCACTACGGCTCGTTAATATTGGACGTTGAGGCCCAGTAGATTGGCCTGTTGTCTGGCTTGTCTCAGACTCCCCACGGTACTGGGTTTTGGAATCAAGTCTGATAATTTATAAGAGTGATGAATGAAGGAGGCGGGAGGAGTTTGAAGAGAAGAGGGAAACTTTCGGAAGCAAGCGGGGTACAGGGCAGGAGTCTGATTACCATGTGGGTTTGGAGCAGGGATTCCATAGCACGACTCTGGGAGCAGAACACTTGCCAAAGCCAAGTGATGCTGGATCTGAGTGTGTAGACTTGCACCATGTTGCTGCAGGTTGGGACATTCTGGAATCCTGATATCCTCCTCTCTTTGCACAGTCTTTGCAATGGGATCTGCAAGAAACATACCACGTTTTAGTTTATTGCAGGTACAGCAGTGAAGAAAGCAAATGGCATGTTGGCCATCATAGCAAGAGGATTTAAGTACAGGAGCGATGAGGCCCTACTGCAGTTGTACAGGGCCCTGTGTGCAGTTTTGGTCTCCTCATTAGAGAAAATCTGAGATGACGAAAAACATTTTCACCCAGAGAGTTGTGAATCTGTGGAATTCTCCACCACAGAAGGCAGTGGAGGTCAATT
The DNA here is from genome assembly GCF_028641065.1 of Leucoraja erinaceus. Taxonomy (NCBI): domain Eukaryota; kingdom Metazoa; phylum Chordata; class Chondrichthyes; order Rajiformes; family Rajidae; genus Leucoraja; species Leucoraja erinaceus. The sequence continues at coordinate 9,532,586 of NC_073405.1, read as the reverse complement.
CACTGAATGTATTCAAGAGAGAGTTAGATGTAGTTCTTAGAGCTAACAGAATCAAGGGATATGGGGAAAAAGCAGGAACAGGGTACTGATTCTGGATGATCAGTCATGATCATATTGAATGGCGGTGCTGGCTTGAAGGGCTGAATGGCCTACTCCTGCGCCTTCTTTCTATGTTTCTATCAAAGATCCTATAGCGAGCAAGATGGTCCGCTCGACGAAAAAGATGTAGTACGGTCATGGGCAGATTCATGGGTAATTTTTGGCCCCATTTCCGTAACCAGCTTCCGTCTCCGCACCAAAGATCCCGTAGTGGAGCAAAGATACTAGTGCGGAGATGGAAGCCGGTTACGGAAACATCCTCGTCAAAATAAAAGTTCTTTGGTAAAAATCTTCTCCTCATTTTCAGAATTATAATTTATTAACACAAACTGATCCCCCACAACGTTGATTACACTGGGAGTCAGGTCGGGTCAGGTCCGGATACGGAAATGGATGAAAAAAAGGCCCACATACCGCTCCATTGCGTACTACACGTCAGCCCATTGCATTTAACAGGAGTGGTCCATCTTGCTCCAATATAGGATCTTTGGTTTCTATTATCACATCATAGAGTCATAAAGCGTGGAACCGGATCATTGGGCCCTACTTTCCCACACCGACCACCGTGTCCCATCTACACCCAGAGGAAATCCACGCAGTCGTGGGGAGAACATGCAAACTCCACCCAGACAGCACCCGAGGTCTGGATTGGACCCGAATGTCTGGCGCGATGAGGCAGCAGCTCCACAAGCTGCATCACAGGCCTGTTTATTGACCACTCAATATGAACAAACATTTCAAACATATACCAGGCCGTAAAAAAAACACACCTGAAAGGATGGAGGTTTCCGTTTCTCACCTGTACTTGTAGCAATATGATAATTTTCTCGATTTTCACTGTCGGATTTTGTACCAGACAGACTGGTGGTTCTGGTCTCAGTCACTGACCACTGGTCAAAGGTGCCACAGGATTCCATGGAGCCTTCTCCTCCAATACAATGTTTATCTTTCTCCTGGTGGATTTTTCTTTCTTTGCTTTCACTCGTTTCCCGTTCATTTATTCCCGTCCCAGTCTCAACTTTCTCTGCACCCCGCTGGTGTTTGCGATACTTGGCTCTTCGATTTTTGAACCACACCTACATTTAGTGAAAAATTAATATTTTTGTTTAAAACGCTGCTTAGTATATATAGAACTATAACTAACAATGATAACACAAACTTAAATATCATTCGCATTTGTTTCCCAAGTTACATTGGACACGATTTGAAATATTGTATATTTTCTGCATTCTTTTCCCAGGATGTTTACAAATAAGTTAGGATTTTCCTTTGGCTGGAAAAATCAGAGTGGATGACACTTTAGTTTTAAAGGATAAAGGGGACTGAGATGAGAAAAACATTTTTTACACAGAGAGTGGTGAATCTCTGGAATTCTCTGCCACAGAAGGTAGGTGAGGCCAGTTCATTGGCTATATTTAAGAGGGAGTTAGATGTGGCCCTTGCGGCTAAAGGGATCAGGGGGTATGGAGAGAAGGCAGGTACAGGATACTGAGTTGGATGATCAGCCATGATCATATTGAATGGCGGTGCAAGCTCGAAGGTCCGAATGGCCTACTCCTGCACCTGTTTTCTATGTTTCTATGATTGAAGATACAGCATGGAGGCAGGCCCTCCGACCCACTGAGTCCAGCTGGCCAACGATCACCTGTTCACACTAGTTCTATGTTATTCCATTATCTCATCCACTCCCTACACACCAGGGACAAATTACTGAGGCCAATTAACCTACAAACCTGCACGTCTTTGGGATGTGGGAGGAAAGCCATCCCAGTCACAAGGCAAATGTGCCACTTCCACAGCCAGCACCTGAGGTCAGGATGGAATCTGCATCTCTGGCCCTGCGTGGCAGCCGTCTGCCTGCTATGCCACTATTGCCAACACAGGAGTAATACAAAACAGAAACTGGCCCTTTGGCCCAACTCGTCCATGCTGCTAGCCCCATATTCCCACTGAAATGAAACGTGGCAATATTTACCTGTCCTTTCATTCCTCTCCTTTGCCAAAGCAGAGTGCAACAGCATGTGCCATTTTTACCCATCTATTTAGAACAGAATGCTGACAATGTCCCAGTGCAACAATGATCACTTTCAGTTGCCCTGACTATTTATCCAAATGGACTGGCTGCTAAAAATGACAAATAGGTCAAACAGAACGTGCCTGGATTCTTGGCTCTGGGAGGTTGATGTACATCGCCAGCCGTTCCCGCATGGCCAAGTCGGGATAGCGGGTTGTGTGAAAGGCCGTCTCCAGGGCCTCCAGCTGCTGGGAGCTGAAGGCAGTCCTGCCTCGCCGCCGCTTCAGATGGCCACTGCCAAACCTCGCCTCCAGGATGATTTCTTCAAAACATCAATGAAACAGCAGCATGAAAATCAACTGAATGACCTACCATTCACAAACAAGCTGCACACTGCCACCGCATTTGAAAATATGCTTTTCTTTTATAGTGTGGATGTCATTGTTGTTATCTTTTCCTTGTTGATCCACACGAGGGCAGCACGTAGGCGCAGCGGTAGCATTGCTGCCTTTACAGCACCAGAGACCACGGTACGATCCTGACTGTCTGTACGGAGTTTGTACGTTCTCACTGGGACCTCATGGGTTTTCTACGGGTGCGCCGGTTCTCTCCCACACTTCATAGACATACAGATTTTTAGGTTAATTTTTAGGCATCTGTAAATTGTATATTATCCCTAGTGTGTAGGACAGTGCGAGTGTATGGGGAGATCGCTGGTCGGCACGGACTCGGTGGGCCGAAGGGGCTGTTTCCATGCTGTATCTCTAAAGTAAACTATAGTAAAAGTGCAGGGCACCATTATTTCACAATCAATGAACTACCTTGGTATGGATTTATTATAGTAATCTGTACCGAGATGCAGTAAAAAGCTTTTGTTTGAACTTAGAACAGTACCGCACAAAAACAGGCCCTTCAGGCCACAATGTCTGTGCTGAACATGATGCCCAGACCATCTCTTATCTACCTCTACATAAATCATTTCCCTCCACATCAATACATGCCTGTCCATAAGTCTCTTATATGCCACTAACGTACCTACCTCAACTACTGCCCCTGGCAGCGCGTTGCAGGCGTTGACCACCCACGGTGTAAAAAGGTTGCCTCGTATATCTCTTCTAAAATTTGTCCCTCTCATTTTTTTTTTTTTTTTTTTTTTTTTTTAAAAAGCTATGCCCTCTAGTATTTGTTTTTTTACAGCCCATGGTGCCCCACCTGAACATTAAATAACCCTCTCCCTCCTCCCCCCCCCCTTACCAGCCTCCCTTTCTCCACCTCTCCCGTGCCCCACCTAGAATTGGACCGATTTCTTGATTCTCCCTCCTCTTCCACCTACATCCCTTCATCTATCCTCACAAAATTGCAACGCTTCAATCCTTTTGTCTCACACCTGTTGTTTAATCGTTGATGTTTAAGAAGGAACTGCAGATGCTGGAAAATCAAAGGTAGACAAGAATGCTGGAGCAACTTCCGCCCCCCCCCCCCCCCCCCCCCCCCCCTTCTCCATTCTTTCTCCAGCATTTTGTCTACCTTTTAATGTCAACCATCTGCCTATAAACCCCCCCCCCCCCCACCTGGATCTACCCATTACTTGCCAGGCTTCATCTTGCTCCCCTCCCCTCTTCCAGCTTTCTTTCCCCCCCCCCCCCCCCCCTCAACTCCCTCCCCACGATCAGTCTGAAGAAGGGTCCTGACCCAAAACGTCAATTATCCGTGTTCTCCAGAGATGATGTTTGCTGACCTACTGTGACCAGCAGCACTGGAGTCCCTGCTATGTCCCCCTTGGCTTTTCCTGGGTCCCTGAACAATGAACACTCACCAGCTAAGTGTTCGGCCACGGTGAGGGTGTGGATGAGTGGCGGACACCCTCCCGGCTGTGCTGGCTGCACCTGTTCACCCACCTGACGGTGCAGGTAGAATCCTGTAGCCAGCGAGTTCACATTCTGCCACCAGTGGCTGTTCTCACTATAATAATACACCCTGTTCATGACACTTGGCAAACCTTGTTATAGCGAGAGATTTGAAGTTTTCCTTTATATTTTTCGCAGTTAATATCTAAAAAAAAAAGCCGTAGCTGCCCACAAAACTAAACATAGCCTTCCGACTAAGACCTCGGTACCTCCAGGGCAGCAAAGTGCTGTACATCCGGGCCGGATCGTATTGACAAAAGGCAAGTTAATAAACACCAAAAAATGTGATTTTGCATAATATATTAAACAAAGATATAGAGTGCTTTGATATTTCCCCACTGCCCCCATTAAACAGCTGGATGTTTAACCATGATCAGACAGAATAAGCAGCCAAACGCTAATTCTTACCGTATTTAAGTATTTTTGAGTATCTAGAATTTGAGTAACGTTGAGGAAGTTTGCAATTGCCTGGGCATTCATTAATAGACAGCCACAAAATTGCTGGAGTAACTCAGCAGGACAGGCAGCATTTGTAACGTCACCCATTCCTTCCCTCCAGAGATGCTGCCTGTCCCGCTGAGTTACTCCAGCATTTTGTGTCTATCTTTGATTTAAACCAGCATCTGCAGTTCTTTCTTCCAAATTAATAGACAGTTTAATAAAGTTTGAAGATGGGTCCTGACCCCAAACGTCACTTATCTACAGTATGTTCTTCAGAGATATTAGCTGACCCGCTGAGTTACTCCAGCATTTTGTCTTTGAGGGAGACCTACACTGTTTAAGATGCTGTCCTGGGAATTGAAACGTTAAACCGAGGTCCTCTCTCTTCCTTCAGATCGAGATGATAATCCCACATCCAGATCTCCCCTTCCTTTCAAACACAAGGAATTGCCATGTTCTGGCAAAACGACCCAGTGAGAGGAGGGGGGTGAAGGAGGGGGGGGGTGAAGGAAGAGGGGGTGAGAGGAGGGAGATGAGAGGGGGGAGGGAGAATGGGGAAGATGGATCCTGAGAGGAGGGAGAGAGAGAGGAGGGGGAGAGAGAGGGGGGGGAGAGAGGGGGGGAGAGAGAGGAGGGGGAGAGAGGGGGGGGAGAGAGAGGAGGGGGAGAGAGAGGAGGGGGAGAGAGAGGAGGGGGAGAGAGAGGAGGGGGAGAGAGAGAGGGAGAGGGGGAGAGAGGGGGGAGAGAGAGGAGGAGAGGAGGGAGAGAGGAGGAGAGAAGTGAGGGGGAGGAGAAGAGGGAGAGGAGGGGAGAGAGAGAGAGAGAGAGAGAGAGAGAGAGGAGGGGAGAGAGAGAGAGAGAGGGAGAGAGAGAGGAGGGGAGAGAGGGAGAGAGAGGGAGAGAGAGAGAGAGAGAGAGAGAGAGAGAGAGAGAGAGGGGGGGAGAGAGAGAGAGAGAGAGAGAGAGAGAGGAGAGAGAGAGGGAAGGAGGGGGCGAGGGAGAGGAGGAGAGGGAGAGAGAGAGAGAGAGAGGGGGAGAGAGAGAGAGGGGGGAGAGAGAGAGAGGGGAGAGAGAGGGAGAGAGAGAGAGAGAGAGAGAGAGAGGGAGGAGGGGGGAGAGAGAGAGAGAGGGGAGAGGGTGAGGGAGGGAGAGAGGAGAGAGAGAGAGAGGGGGAGAGAGAGGAAGGGAAGGGAGAAGGGGGGGGGGGAGATTAGAAAGTCAGATTGTTAGGGAGCGGTAAAGATAGATTAGAGATCATTAGAGAGGGGGGGATTAGAGAATGATGGACTGAGAGAGAGAGACACACACAGAGGCAGAAGATTAGAGCCGGAGATCGTGACAGAGAAGGGTCTCGACTCGAAACGTCACCCAGTCCTTCACAGATGCCGCTGAGTTACTCCAGCTTTTTGTGTCTATATTAGGTTTAAACCAGCATCTTCAGTTCCTGCTCGCACAGAGGAATCCTGTCCGGTTGTGGTTTTCAAAACACACGGTGCTTCCTCGCGGCCCCTCGGCCCATATTCAATTTTCTATCACGATTGAAGGAGGAATTTGCACAGCGCTTCCGGAACTCGGTGCTAAAACGATCCTTGTTGTGGACGGCAGCTTGGATGAGCGAGTATGACCGAGTGTGTAATTTACAGAAGACTCGACCGGAATGTATGGGTGGGGAAAAAAAATGAATGCGAGGAATGGACTGCGTTTAATGTAGATCTTTAGGGGTTCCACATGACGGGGGGCACCCTTGGGTTCTCTCTCTCTCTCTACAACAAGGCATGTACCAAAAAAGTTCTGAAATACGCCAACCCAAATCATAACACGCCTCAGCTGTGAATGGTGTAGGAAGGAACTGCAGATGCTGGTTTAAACCGAAAATAAACACAAAATGCTGGAGGAACTCCGGACAGCGGGACAGGCGGCATCTCTGGCGAGAAGGAATGGGTGACCCCGAAGGGTTTCGGGTCGAGACCCTTCTTCAGCCACCACCTCCAGTCTATGGAAGGGTCTCGACCCGAAACGTCACCCGTTCCTTCTCTCCAGAGATGCTGCCTGTCCCGCTGTTACTGCAGAATTTTGTGACCTATCTTCAGCTGTGAATGGTTCTGATTTAACCCATGCTCGCTGAAAGACTATTCCACAAACGCGCATCTCACTCTGAACTAACACAGCAAAACTCACGAACCTTCTAGTCTATTTAAAAGAAAGTTAAAAAAAATGAAAACAAAAGTTACCAAATGAGTTACTTAAATCTGCAGCAAGAATGGATACGTTAACTTTAACGTGAATCAGTCTGAAGGAGGTGTTCCCGACCCGGGATGTTATCCATTCCCACCACAAATGCTGCCTGACCGCCGAGTTGCTCCAGCCCTGTGCCTTCCTCAAAATATTAACCAGTCTTTTCCCTCCCTAGTTATTGATCGAATTGATTTCCAGCACTTTTTATTTTCATTCTCCAACAACTTTTATCCCCCTTGTGAATAGCCCAGACCACATCAGTGCTCTGCTCAAGATTCCAGCATCTGCGCGCAGTTCCTTCCTTGTGTCTCCACAATTTCACGTTTTTGCCTCTGTCTTTTCTTTGCCTGCGTTTCCCAGCTCAAATCCCAACCCAATGCCAACCCCGACTCAATAACTGCAGCCCCAGCGTGTTATCCAATGGTCAATTAGATTTAACAGTTTAAAAGTTGGTCTCGAATGAAAGTTTCTGTCGCTTTTGGTCGCTGGTAACTCACCGCTCGCCAGGTTTTACTCACAGTTTCACGGGAGCAGAAGTCCTCAAACGCCCCGCTGTGTCCTCTATCCCACTAGGGTACCCCCTCTCCAAAGGGGCTTATTTATAGCGCGACGCTTCCACGTCCTAGCGGCGATGCCCGGGCTTGCAGCCCCCCGCTGGGGCAGGTATGGGGACTGACCGCTAGCCTAGCGCTGTACAGCCAATGGATCCACCCACCTCTCAAATGAATTGCATTTAATTGAAATGTCCAGCATTGAAATCGGCCTTGCGACCCACCGAGTCCACGCCGACCATCGATCACCCGTTCACACTGGTTCTATGCTATCCCACTTTCTCACCCACTCCTGCAGACCAGGGGGCAATGGTACAGACCCGATCAATTGTACAGACGACTACAAATCCGCACGTCTTTGGGATGTGGCTGGAAACCGGAGCACCCGCTACATAACGCAGTGGAGGCCAGTTCACAGGATGCATTTAAAAGATAGTTAGATAGAGCTCTGGGGGCTAGCGGAATCAGGGGATATGGGGACAAGGCAGGCACGGGTTTCTGATTGTGGATGATCAGCCATGATCATGTTTCTATGTTTCTATGAATGGCGGTGCTGGCTCGAAGGGCCAAATGGCCTCCTCCTGCACCTATTTTCTACGTTTCTATGAAATGCACGATGTCACTAGGAGAACGTGCAAACTCCACACGGGCAGCAAACCGAGGTCAGGATCGAACCCGATTTACAATACGAAATTATTCAAAACAAACCCATCGCCATAGAACAAATGAAGAAGGGTGTCGGCCCTAAACGTTGCCGATTTCCTTCGCTCCATAGATGCTGCTGCACCCGCTGAGTTTCTCCAGCTTTTTTGTCCACCATAGAACAAATATTCTTTAAAATGTTACAATCCTATTGAGGATACATTCCATCATTTGATAACATGCAAAACAAATGTTCACTGGACCTCAGTATACGGGACAGTAATAAACTTAAGTTTACTTGGAGGTAAGTTTGTGGGTTTTGAGGTAGCCATGACTCAGAGCTTCTTCCCCTCTGCTATCATGCTTCTAAACTGCCCTTCAATAAACTAGACGTCCCCGGCTGATATTCTTTAACCAACCAGTGCTCCCTTCAATCTCTGTGTTCAATTTCTGTGATTTTTGTAAAAAAGAAAGCGGCCAATACTGTACAGCACAGAAGCAGGATTCTCCGCCCATGTACTCCATGTCAACCAAGTTGGCATTCTGGGCTACCCCCATCTCCCTGCACTTGGACCATTGGACTAAGTCTTGTAGAAACAAGGAACTGCAGATGCTGGTTTACACAACAGGACACAACGTGCTGGAGACCATATGTTGGTGATGTTTCAGGCTCTTCAGCCCAACTTGTCCATGTTGCCCATCTATTCCAGTTCAATTTGCCTGTGTTTGGCACAAATTCCTCTCAACCTTTCCCATCCATCCATCTGTCCAAGCATTAATCTCACAGACCATTTCTGATTGTATCACTTCTGCCAGACTGCCCTTCCATAGGCTCCAACCTTATTGTTTCCCAGCCCCGCACAGACCAGTTCTACCTTCTCCCCAAAATTGATTGTTTCGCTGAACGCCTTCGCTCAGTCCGCCTGGACCTCCTGATCTCCCGGTTGATAAACGCTTTAATTCTTCTTCCCATTCCCACGAATGATCTTTCTGTCCTAGGTCTCCTCCATTGTCAGAGTGAGGCTAAACACAAATTGGAGGAACAGCATCTCATAGTTCGCTTGGGCAGCTTGTAGCCAAGTGGTATAACATTGATTTATCTAACTTCAAGTAACCCAGCATTCCCTCCCCCCCTCTCTCTCTATCCCTCCCCAACCCAAGTCGCACCAGCTTCTCGTTTTCATCCAACAACTAACAATGAATGGCCTGTTTCCTTAACCATCGTTACTTTTTTTTGCTTTACCTCTCTCCATCAACGTCTATATCTTCGTTTCCCTTATCTCTAACTAGACTGAAGAAAGGTTACGACCTGAAACGTCACCCTTTCCTTCTCCCCAGAGACACTGCCTGCCCCGCTGTGTTAGCCCAACTTTTTGTCACACTTGAACTAAACTCAGTTTAACACCGAATGAAGTGCCACTAAACCACGCTTGCACCAGTGGTTGCTATAAATGGATAGGAAAGGTTCACATGGACAAGGTTTCAGAGGGATAAGGGCGAAACGTGAGATCATTGGAGTTGACATGGGGGCATCTGAGTCGGAGGTAGACAAAAATGCTGGAGAAACTCAGCGGGTGCAGCAGCATCTATGGAGCGAAGGAAATAGGGCAACGTTTCGGCCCGAAACGTTGCCTATTTCCTTCGCTCCATAGATGCTGCTGCACCCGCTGAGTTTCTCCAGCATTTTCGTCTACCTTCGATTTTCCAGCATCTGCAGTTCCTTCTTAAACAGGCATCTGAGTCGGCATGGACTAGGCGGGCCGAAGGGCATGTTTCCCTGCTGTGTGACTCTTGTGTCAACCAGATAGATACATTGTCTTGATTTAAATAGCAACAAGCAGATAGCAGCTCGCGGTTGTTAAATTCTAATTACTAGATCTATTAGCTGTAATTGGGACTGGCCCAAAATGGCAATTTGGTCGACATGGACAAGGTGGGCCGAAGGGCTGAAGTCCGTGCTGCACAAAAGAGGAAAATACTATCAATCAACATGAATTTCCCACTCAACCAATTGTAGGTACAAAATGATCTTAAAACACCTCGTTCAAAACCAGAAATAAGTCAGCAAAAATAAGACAATAGACAATAGGTGCAGGAGTAGGCCATTCGGCCCTTCGAGCCAGCACCGCCATTCAATGTGATCATGGCTGATCATCCCCAATCAGTACCCCGTTCCTGCCTTCTCCCCATATCCCCTGACTCTGCTATTTTTAAGAGCCCCATCTAGCTATGAGGCAGAGATCTTATCATTCATTATTTGATGCTATATGATGTCCATTAATTTATCGACAGATTGTTTTGCTATTCGCTGTCTTTATTTGATTAAAACAAAAACATCAAGATTATTACAATTCTGGGAGTACGCGGCTTGTTGCTACAACAGCCTTTCGTGAGAGCAGTGTTTATTGAACGTGTTGTTCAACGTCAACACGGAGGCTATTGTCGCTTCACTTGAGCTCCTCCCTGTTAAAAGACGTGTCAATATGTCCCTGACCTGCAAACTTTTTCAAACAACGTAAAGCTAAACGCAATTTTAGAACAAGCTAGAAAAAAAATTGATGTAATTTGACAGTGATTTTTTTTTTAACTGCAGGCGATCGAGTGAAACGTCGGTGACAACGTTGAAGGCATTCAGTAGGAGGGATTCGACCAGAGCTGGAGAGAAAGGGTCGGCGCTGAGCATTCGAGCCCTGAAAATTGGGAGCGACGTTAACCGAGACCCCGCTGTTTATTGTGAAGTTAATGTTGGAATTGATTGCTGAAAAAGGGATCGAGAAGTTGGCTAACAAATTAAAAAGCAGGATTTGGGAAAGGAACAATAACACACGGCAAATCTGCAGCCATGATGCGACTGACTAGAAACCAACAGGAGAATCTCCACCCCACCAGCTTCTTGTGGACAAGGCGTCGCTTTGTAAGTATCTAATCCGCAACCGACAGCATTTTCGTGGCATTGAGGGATAAACGGACGAATAAATCGCAACTTTTTCTCGCGGCAAATCTTTCCTAATCCCCTGTGTGGCTAAACAAAAGGCCCCCGCGCTAATCTGCCCAGTCCAAAAGACTTGGGAATTTGGGCAAAAGATGATCTAAACGACTTATTTTGTTGGAAACTAATGTAGCTTGACAGGCAAAGAGGACTCGCGGGCGCCCGGCCAGGGACAGTTATTGATCATGTTACAAGACAGTTATTAAAGAGAAGGCGAATGTGTGTATGGTCCACAAAGAACGACCACTTTGTGAATTGGAGGCCAATTTGCTGGATGTTTTCAAGAGAGATTTAGCTCTTAGGGCTAACGGAACCAAGGGATATGGGGACAAAGCAGGAACGGGGTACTGATATTGGATGATCAGCCATGATCATATTGAATGGCGGTGTTGGCTCGAAGGGCCGAATGGCCTACTCCTTCACCTATTGTCTATTGAGTGTGGAGGTCTGTGATCTTCTCAAAGACAAGAGAGTTGAAATAGGAAGGACGATACCAGGTATAAGATGCTGGCAATTGGGCAAGGTGCGAATCACAATAGTAACATTTTGACACCCCCATTCCTTGGCTCCATGTAATCCATCTTCAGTTCTTTTCTTCCTTCTCTCTTTTAACAACCGTGGATGGATGGGAAATTACACCCACAACAACCCAGACTGCCTCTGCTACTCATCCTCCATTCTGTAGGGACTATGTGCGCCATGTTTCTGTCTCAGTCTCCTCATTCAAACTATTCCATGCAGGGCCCATGGTTGTGCAAATCCCAGTTCCTAGACTTCAGCTTGCACCCCACTGACTACCCTCTCTTCAATCTTCATCCCAAGGGCCTCCACATTCTAACTTCACCATTTCTAACAAGGTTTTCTTCTGCCCCCCCCCCCCCCCCCCCCCCCCCCCCTCCAGCATTTCCAAGTAACTGTTTGCTGTCCAATACACAAATCAATTTTTACCCTAACACCCTACTCTTTTGCACGGGGCCTTGAACTGCAGAAGATGCGACATCTGCCCTTAACCTCGTCCTTTCCCACTAAGCAGGAGTGCAAACGCTACTGGCACAAGAAACAATGACTTAACATAGAACAGTACAGCACAGGAACTGGCCCCTCGGCTCACAATGTTACTGCTGAACATGAAGCCAGGTCAAAGGCATCTCCTTTGCTTGTATGTGATGACTTTACTTCCACGTCTACACTTCTGTATACACTTTTACTGTATTCAAAGTTCATGACACAGACCCCTCTCCATTGGGGAGATCTAATGCAGAGTAGGAAATCATTAAGGGCAAGGATGACTAAGCACAACCCTGGGCTTCCAGCTACTTGCCATTTTAAACACCAGGCCCACTGTAAAGCTTTAGCTTCTGAGGCTGTTCAATAAAACTTAATGAAAGCTGACGGGACAGGATTCCACCTTTGAATTGGTCACCTTGTAGTTTAAATATGTTGTCAAGCTGGAAAGGGAATAGAGAACATTTACGAGGATGTTGCAAGAACTAGAGGGTTCGAGCTATAGGGAGAGGTTGAGTAAGCTGGGACTCTATTCCTTGGAGCGCAGGAGGATGAGGGGGTGATCTTATAGAGGTGTATAAAATCATGAGAGGAATAGATCAGGTAGATGCATAGAGTTTCTTGCCCAGAGTAGGGGAATTGATAACCAGAGGTCATTGGTTTAAAGGTGAAAGGGAAAGGATTTAATAGGAATCTGAGGGGTAACTTTTTCACACAAAGGGTGGTGGGTTATGGAACGAGCTGCCAAAAGAGGTAGTTGATTACCTATGGCAGGAATTATCCCACCATTTAAAGAAACAGTTGGACAGGTACATGGACAGGACAGGCTTGGAGGGATATGGGTCAAACGCGGGCAGGTGGGACTAGTGTAGCTGGGACATGTTGGCCGACATGTTTGAGCAAATTGGACTGAAGGCCCTGTTTCCAGGCTGTATCACTTTATAACTCTCTAATTGAGTTAGAGCTCCCATTATGTGCAACGATTCTGCCACTGCCATTGATACTTTCACTACACTCGACTCTTTTTTTGTACACATTTCATTCAAGCATTTTATTGCCCATCCCTAGTTGCCCTCGAGGTGGTGAGGTCCTTCTTGAATTGCTGCGGTCCTTGAGTTGTGGGTGTACCCACAATGTTGTTAGGGAGAGAGTTTCATGATTTTCACCCAGTAAAGGAAAGGCGATATATTTCCAAGACAGGATGGTGTGCAGCTTGGAGGCCAACTTCCAGATGGTGACTATAACATTATAATTATAGGTTATCTCACAATAAAATGCATTGCCTGGGGTGATGGTGGAGGCAGATATATGATGGGGGCATTTAAAATGACTTTTGGATAGACACATGGATATACAGGGGAATGTTGGGATATGGATCACATACAGCCAAAAAATAGTTTAAATTGGAATCATGTTGATCACGTGGGCCTTCGGCCTTGTTCCTGTGTTGTACTGTTCCATGTTCCAAACTACATCAACCTACATTCAACTATTTCCAATATGGAAAACATTCAGGAACCTACAGTTCCAAAGATGACCCATGAGCCTGAGCAAGGTCTGCACCTCCAGCAGCTCCAAACAGTGATAAGAGAACTGTTCAAGTAGATTTAAATAGCTATGCTAACAAAAAAATACTCAATTAAAAGCACTGCAAATAGTTATAAAAATTAATGGAAAACAAAACACATCCATTTACCTTTGTCTACTTTTCTTCACAGGGTGCGTAATCCAAGTGAAATGAACAAAGTCAGGGTTCTTTCTCCAGTTTGCCTTGGCATGAAGCTGACAAACTAAATACAACATGTACCTGGACATCGGTACTCTGTTGCTGGTCTCAGTAGCAAGTTGAACCATCGAGTGGCCAGTCAGATGTATCAGACCTGTTGGCTGTAGAGAAACGTTTACCAAGCCAATGGAACTGGTGACAACTGTGGCAATCTATCTCCACCACTTCTATTAGCCTGATGGAGGCAAACGTTTTGTTTTGTTATTTTCCAAACCAAAATTTGAAGACCAGCAACATCTATTTTACAATTAAATTATTTCATAATATTCTCCTACCTTACGCAACATGCATTCAGGGCGTGTCCAAAGTTCATAAAACATTTTTATATTCTGAGAAATAGTGTACTTGCATATCTTAATAAATAATATCTTATCAACTTGAACAAACCATTAATTATATACTGTCTTGAAAATACAAGTACATCTATATGTAAAATAATTTTAGTTTGGTATTGTTCTGTAGGATATAACCAAGCAAGCAGTGCAAGGTGAAGATCCTTTGATTATGGAGGTTATTGAAGAGCAGGGAGGCACAGCAGTAGAGCTGCTGCCTCACAGTGCCAAATCCGGGTTCGATGCGGTCTGCGGGTGTTGCCTGTACGTGACCGCATGGGTTTTGTCTGGGTGCTCCAGTTTCCACCCACATTCAAAGACGTATATGGGTGATTGATGGTCCCAGCACTGTGGGCCGAAGGGCCTGTTTCCACACAATATCTCTAAATTAAAAAAAAGCACTAACATTAAAGCAAGTGTAATCACAATCACAAAATTATTGCAGATGTAGTTGGGCCATGCATCAGTAATGGCCCTGATGTTTCTCAATGTATCTGGTGAGCAACTAAATAATTCTAAGAATTCCATCCCCACAACCCTTTAAATAAGTCCATTCCATGCTCTGTGCAAAGTACTTCCCGAATCTTATACTGGATTTGTCTTGAGTGAAAACGGGTGCCAGGTTAAATTTTCCCCCCATTTGCCTCATAAATATATTCAAGACCAAACTACCCAAGTCTCTCAACACAACTCATATTCAAATAGTTATGTGCCTCGTGAACTGTCTACAATATCTGCTGCTACATGTGCTAACATGTGAACAGAATTGGATATATTGCACAATATAGTGTCTCACCAGCATACTTTTCAAGGTGTGGTTAGAATGGTGTAGACTTGCTATGTTATTTGCTAAGACAAATCGTTGTCATATCTGTACCAGTAAGACATGTTAAATGCCAATCACCAACAATTAATAGTACTTTTATTCCACCCTCATTCTTAACTAATTCAATCAAATTCGGAGTATGTGATCTCCTTTCACATCTCTTCAGATATTTTTGTAATCGCATTTTAAACATTTTGCTCCAGTGACCTATATCTGAAACTTGGCATGGTACTTTAAAAGTTGCCTCCTCACTACGATGACCATTCTAGTTGATAATCTGCAAAATTGAACTTGCATGGGGTTCGTCAATGTGAAATGGAAACAAGATCATGACCATCCCATTCAGCCTAAAATACAAACCCTCACCTCCGCCTTCACCCTAAGGTAATTCCTCCAAGTACATGTTTCATTTTTGTACCTCCTTTTTCAATTCGTAAGGAACTTTGTCAAAAGTGTTTTGGAATGTGTAACCATTTGTCACTTAGATAATTCAAGATTGGTGAAGAAGGTTCTTTAATTAATGCCCTGTTATCACTGTAAACATTATTGGCAACATCCGATATTAAATTTCATAATTCTACTTGAATAGAATTCAGTTCCATCCTTCACTCCGATAGTGCGTTGGCCTTCAACACTTTTACCATCTTTAAAAAAAGAGTGCTATTGACATCCCCATAGAGTTGTACATGGTTTGATTTAATTCACTGGTTAAACTCAGTTTATGGAGTAAAAGAAAGTTGCAAGGAAATGGTTGTGTCTCATATGCACTGTTCTTTGGTTTGTAATTCTTCACCAACTGCCTCCTGGCATTATAAAACAAGCAGCAGATATTTAGCCTCAAAGTACACTCTGATGCACCACTTCAATTGAAATTTGTCAACAAGTTAAACCAGGTATTCTGCACCATTTTAGAAGAATAATATTTTGCCCCGACATGTTTAATAGTGCTTTGCAGTGAAACATGCATTCCAATATCGTTTAGATTAGTTACAAAATCTAATTTTGAAAATAAGGTGGGATATATATATATATATGAGCAGGTGAAAACTAGGTTTCTGAAATTTGCATTGGCTTTCTCTTTCTACAACAGATGTTCAATCAGCCAATCTGTCCAAGGTCAATTTGATAATCACCAATCAATATAGAAATTAACATTGGTATTCACTGGTCAGTTAAGCACTTAAAAGCTCTTTACTTCTCTGCAAAACTCAATTGGTGATCAATGCCACCACAATGTAGCTTTTCAACTTTAAGAAACAGATGACAACATAGCATGTGCTACCAAAAGCACAATACTGAAAAAGTTAAAAGACTTCCTGATTACCAAATTCGATCTCCCCGTTCACCTATAACCCAAAGGGTCACGGACATTGTGTGGAGGTCAACAGATGAGGCTAGCCCTTGGAAAACAAATCTACAGATCAGTCACCCAAAATCAGCTTTTCTATCCGTCAGGGTTTAAAGATACAACTGTTTAAGATAAAATGTTGGTCATTTTGAAAAGGATCGCACAAAGTAATGACAATCATCAATTAAATAAACTGTTGCACCAAATGAGTTACTTGTTCAAGTATTTCACATGAACGAGCAATAGTTTAAAAAAAATCTTATTGGCAAAATATTGTGTGATTTTGTAGGTCTTTTCAGTTAAGGTTTGCAATCCATTTCAACATCGAAGACCTAAAATGCTTTTCTCCCACAAGCTCAATTAATCATTCTATGACTAAAACAATGAATAAATGACCATCAAAATGTAGAAACAAGGAACTGCAGATGCTGGTTTATAAAATACACAAAGTGCTGGAGTAACTAGAATAAATGACCACTGCCAGCTAATGCACTTTGTACATATAGCCCCCAATACCTGTTTCTCAAATGGATCTTACAGCTCCTGTTTATCACAAACAAGAGCTGTTTTGCTGCCTTGCATTCTCTTGAAGATTTCTAGACTGGATTTATCCACTGATTTAATTTTTGTTGTGGCTGTGACAAGCTGCAAGTGTTGGACTGGAAGCTGGCTGCTGTTAGCTCAACTCCTCACAAAAGAAATCTGGTTAAATATTTGATCACAACTACTCCACGATAAATGGAGAAAAGTAATGAGATATAAACTCTCTCGTAAAAACTACCCATGTGAAAACAGTTGCGATGCATCACGCTTTTGAAACATTTATTCTCACTGGTATTGTATTAGCTTAAGCATTAAAATATAAGCAATTGCACAAATTTATTTTTCACTTTTTTAACAAAAAAGTTTATTGCAAAACAAGGAACGTGAATTACTACGGTATATGTTCTGTGTTCGCACAGTTCTTAGTAATTTTATACACTACAGAAGGTTATTTTTTTACCCAATGTACACGATTGGATAAGTATTATACTTAAATTGATCAATATTTTCAAATTATTAGCAGTTATTTTCTGTTCAGAGAATAGCCACAAAAATTGAGGAACTGAACATATTTTTAATACTTTTGCTTTACAAAATTTACTATTTTTCATTCTTAAGGAACATTAAAGGTTCTACATTGTTCTGGTTCACAGAACAATGCACAACATTCACTGAGTTATTCTGAGGAAGAACTATAGCACTTTACATCTATTAAGGTATAAACAAATAATACACAGCACATTAAATAGATTAAGATATTAAGTGGTGATTTGGATTTTTTTAAAATACTCAAAAGGTCATGTTTGCAAATTTGTTTGTACATTTTAAATAAAACCTGTTAATCTGCTATTGCTATTAGACCATAAGAAAAAGAAACTTGACAATCTTGACAAATAATCTCTCCTCTTCCAAACATACTAATTTTGGTAATAATTACAACACTGCTTTCTAAATGTGCTTATTTCTTCATTTTGACTTACCAGTAATCAAAGATTTTGAACCAAAATCAGAGGAAAGTAGGATTGCCCGAACACTACCCTCCCTCCTTTGCTATTCAACAGCAAGCAAGGGGAGCAATTCAGCAGATCAGTGTTTGTTTTGTCCTTGCTCGAACTGTTCTGCCATCATGAGGTGATCTTAGTAGTCCAAGATCAAGAAAGGTGGTTTGCTAAAACAGCGAGTATTGGAGAAAGAGATTCAGAGTCGGGTGCCCTGAATATGGCTTAGTCTTCTACAGTAATCACTGTCTCACTATATTAAAACCTGGGGGGTTTGGTAGAAAAAAGATGGACAATTATTGCTATGATAGGGCTGAAAAGGTAATTAAAAACTGAATTTGTTATTCTATCAGTATCCCCTCTGTTACCTTTTTGAAACAAGAGATAAAGCTCAGATAATGAAACTGCATTCAATAAAGTCAAATGAATTAAATATGAACAGTCTCCCCTTGGTTCCTTTCTCAACTCCTTCTGGAGTGAATTCCAGATTCCCCGAGTAGAAGCCAAATTATGCCATTACTACAAACATGCCCTTAGCAGTAGAGCTAGTGCAGACTGACCATTCAAAGACAGATAGAGCATGCAGGGTTAAGGAAAAGGCAGTGGCCATTTATGGTGTCTCAACTATTGCTGAGGTCAGGAAACAGAAATTCCTGTATGGTTTTGGACCACAGAAAATGGCACTTTTCTCCAAGCCATGAAGGAGCTCCATGAAAATAATAGGGTTTTTTTTCTCACCGACATATTCAGTACAAATCTTTCTCCTTACTATTTAAGATTGATAAAATATTTATAAGCAGCTCATTCCAAACACCGAATAACTTGGACAGTATATTTGCTAGCTTTTGGTTACATTTTCTGAACTGAAATCTCCAGCTTATTTTTGCATCGTAATATGCTGACAGCTCTCCCATACCTCACATTGATTTTCACCATTTCCCCTTTACATAGACTGCTTTTGAATGGGCAGTAAAAATTAGCTGATTTTTTTAGCTGCAGTATTCATATTTTCAATCACTGCTGTTCATCAATTTGACCTCGAACTAATCACAAAACATTTCCAGTATGGTTCTATCCTACACTGATTATTAATTGCACAAAGGCTAGAGGACAACTTTAAAGTGAGAGGAGCAAAGTTTAAAGGAGATGTGCAGGACAAGTTCTGTTTTTACACTGAGGGTGGTGAGAGGCTGGAACACACTACCAGGGATGGAAGTGGAGGCAGATGTGATCGTGGCATTTGAGGCTTTTAAATAGGCACATGGACATGCAGGGAATGGAGGGATATGGATCACGTGCAGGCAGAGGAGATTAGTTTATCTTTAGGTTCGGCACAGACATTGTAGACAGAAAGCCTGTTCTTGTGCTCTACTGTTCTATGTTCTAATCAACTGAACTTTCAAGTAGCCCACAGTAATATTAACTCATGAATTTTCCTTGTTTTACATTCCATTAGCAACACCAGCCCTTTATGCCATATGGCACAAGCTATCTGGAACATCATGATTGTCTTCATATCTTGACGTGCAGATCCATAATTACTATAAATGGTCTTTAGAAGGAAAAAGACTCCCTTGCATAAAATCAACAATGTTAGCAGTTACAAGAACAATCTTGAAAGTATCCAGTGATACTTTCAAACTGTTGTCACCTACTTTCAATCTTCAATATTAAAGTATAGGTGTAAACAATATACAGAGATATTTACACAATTAACTGGAAAAACAAAAGATATAAATCGCAACAATCAGGATATGCACTGCACAAGACACTATTTGTAAGTGCAACTACAGCTGTTTGGATTTTCATTATAGCAAGTGTCTTAGTGCCATCCTAAGAGTTTTCTGAAGCAAATCCAATCAAATATTCTGCAAATAAAAGCAGTATTTTTTTTAGAAGGACATTCCATTGATGTACAAATTTTAGCTATAAAAAAAAACAGCCAAATATTTTCAGTATAAACACCTATATTTAATTTAACCTTTTTAAAATGCACTGGCATGGGAGTGGGGTGCATTTCAAAGGTGCGTGGGACAAAGCAATGCAGCACATTTTTAAGAATGCGTTCACTAAATATGCTCCCAGCGTTTCCACTTCTATTGCAACAGTTGGCAAATGATAAAAAATAAAGTACAGTACAAAAAGAAAATACAGACAAAAGATCAATATCGTAACAAAGTCAGAATATCAGTCAATATTATTTAAATATTAGTATGAAATTGGGCAGTAATAAAAGGTTAACCAGTGCAAAAGGGAGACAGTGTGCCTTGCTTGGTCTATAAATTTCTAAAAATGGACCCTCATGGCCAATTAAAAGGGCGTAAGAGCGGTGAAATAATGCTTAACCAAAACGATAGGATAACGTATTCTATTTCTTGGTGGATAATGGGAAAATGAGGACATGACATCTCAAGAACAATCCAATAGATTGCTACTTCAGAAGTATAATGCAACACTAGACTTGGAAGATAACGTACCATGCCTTTCTTACAAGTACATTTTTGAAAAGGCATGTACAGCAAATAGGTAAAGTTATGAGCAGGCACTACATACAAAATAATCATACCTTTAATTTATTTTTCAGCATTGGAAACCACAAAACTGATGAACGGAAACAGAAAAGGGAGGAGAAAGCATATCCATTTTTCTTTCTTAAATCAGAGTTTTAAAAAGCCACTGGTTTTGCACATTTGAGTTACACTTATCCTTACACAATAGTTGCAGCAAGAATGACTGCATTTCTTGGAATGCCATTTTAAAGAAATGCCATAATGCTACCAAGTCAAATTGCAGTATTTGGACATTTACAATGGACACGGAGCAATTTTTCCGAAAAGATTGCCACATGTACAAAAACAAATAAATACTGTAAACAAAAAAGGCAATTTTGAATCAATCTGTTTCTTTCTCTAAAAAAACAGCCGATCTTTGCCTTTAGTTTTGCAAATATCCTACGAATCATAACATCCCTATCTTGTCAAATCCACTGTGAATCTTGTTGACAATTCCAGTCCTCTAGGTGCATGACAAAAGAAGGGACACAGGAGATGTCATCTTCTCAGTTTTGCATCTTCTTTTAATCTCCAGATCATTAGTTCCATACAGGCACTGGCATCTTCACTGGAATCATGTCCTTCAACTAGGTAATGAAAATTAGAAAAAAAGAATTATTGAAGAAATTCACTTTTACAGTTGTGCAAATTTGATGAAACCAACAATGAAAGCGCTGTGCCCAGTTAGGTTTTATAACAACTGTGTTATTTCTCAAGGGAATGTTAATCTGCTATAATAAACACAAAAATGGCTGGAAATGCTCAGCAGGTTAGGTTGCATCTGTGGGAATAGGAACAGAATTCACATTTCAGATCCAAGATAAAGAATGTTCTGGTGAAGTGTCTACTACCTGAAACGTTAACTCTGTTCCTCTGCCCAGATATGACCTGACCTGTTGAATGTTCCCAACATTTTCTGTTCTTATTTTATAGTTGCAACTTAACTGATTTCCAATAATGCCCATCTATCATTCAAGAAATATTATTTGAGCCGATCTATTTCTTGCACTAACCAGTAAAGAGAGTTGCAATTGTGGTTCAAGGTTTTGCATTGCCCTATTCATAGTAACATTATTCAATAATTAAAGATTCCCATAAATTTCTGAATAATAAATTATGAATAATACCTATCCAGTACAAAGGAATTTTCAAAAGCTTCTGAGTTTTGGCTTAATAACTTGGTTCTTTCCATAGAAGGATTGCAGCCTCGATATTCCAGCAAATAACTCAATGATAGACCAGCTCTTTAAAATCAAATTAATTAATGGATTGCATCCAAGCTTTTAGGAGCTGCAGAAATGATTTTTGTTTTTCGTTCAACTACACACATTTCCCATCTACGGTCATCTACAGCTTAGTATCCTGAAGGATAATGGGATATCACTGGCATATCCAGTGCTGTAGGTTCATGGCAACAATTTCAAAGCCGGAAATAAACATGCGTAAATATATAACATTATTTTCATATAACTAGAGCTTCCAATCCGAGTTCTGACACTGCCTACGTTCATAGATGATAAAAATGTTTGTTTGGCTTTGACCACTTACCGTTATCCTGGATAATGCGTTTGAGGTAGTCTGCCATCAAATTTCTCAGTGCTCTTTTATATGGCAATCCCAATCGATGTGGAAACACAATCGCCGTGTCAATCACTGTGCTATGCATAAGCTGAAGGGAAAGAAAGACAACGTATTGACTCATTATTATACCACATCCATTCTCCATCTATTAATTCAGTGGAATCCATGTGAATTGAACTCCATTTTAATCTTTCCAGCCAAAATATAGTTGAATATACAGTCACATTAACAAAACTTAAATTTATATAGCAACTTTAATATAAAATGATCACCCCAGAATGTTTCTGGGTGGTTAACAAATACAATTTAAAATCAAGGAAGGAAATATTAAGGCATGTAACCAAAAATGTTTCCAGGTTTTAATTTGTTTTTTTCAAGATGCAAGAGAGAGTGATAGAAGTTTAAGAGGCGAACTCCAGAATTGAACGTGTTACAACTAAATAATTAAAGCCATTAATAAAGTAAGAGTTCAGAAACGCGAGAGCAAAAACCTAAAATCTAGAACCTAGCGTGTGTGTGTTTGTATTTTTTTTTTAGAGTTTCAAGGGAGAACAATGGAATCAGTCCATCAGCTGAATCACAATAGTTATGTCAGTATCTGCTCGATTGCCCATCATTAGACTTCATTTTTATCAGCATAAAACTTAATACATTCCAACTATGATAAATTCTCAATTCTCTTCTGCACTTTTGTATTACTTGAATAGAAGCTTGTTACATTTACATATTTCAATTAAGTAGCTTATCATAATCTATAATGGGACATTGGATAATAATGCTTCATGTAATTAACAAGGACTTTTAAATAGGTTTTCTTATTGAGAATCATCAAATTAAGATTAACATTAAAACTGAAGTCTACATGGTGTAACACATTCAGGTCTGCACCGTGAAGCTTCCCATATTATACTTTTCTAAATAATAATTCCGATACAATAATCATCTTGCTGCAGAAACTTTACAATAAGTTTTTTTTTGTTAGGTACTGCATCGTTTGCTTGAAGGGACCAATGTACAAATTAAGTTTTATCTAAAAGAACATACCTTTAGTGCAAATAAATCACTTTCCAAGCTGTGCCCCATTAATATGGTGGCAGCACTGAACATATTCAGTAATACTGCCTGTACATCACGGATTGTGATTGTTGTGCTTGCCATATCCTCCTCTGTTACACCAGAAAATCTATATGAACACAACATTTTAAGACCCCTTGTTATACATTTGGATGGACAGATATTTTGTTCCCATCTATACCAAGACTCTGAAAGTTTACTTCTTGCACGGATGTAATTTATTCATGCTAGGCTTTAGAGATACGACTAGGAAACAGGCCCTTCTACCCACCAAAGTCCGCGCCGTTCAGCGATCACCCCGTACACTAACATACTCGGGACAATTTTATAATTTTTACCCAAGTCAATTAATCTACAAACCTGTACATCTTTGGAGTGTGGGAGGAAACCAGAACACCCGGAGAAAATCCACACGGTCACAGGGAGAAAGTACAGACAGCACCCACAATCAGGTTGAACCCAGGTCCCTGGCGCTCAGAGGTACCAACTCTACTGCTGCGCCACGCCACACTGGAGTGCAACGGAATGAATAAACTACAACCATGCAAGAAAGTGAACTTTCAAATTGGAAATATAGGAGAGTGAACACCAATTTCCAAAAGCAAGACATTGAACTAAATAATCTAGATGAACTAAAGGTGCTTTAAAGGACACCAAATTTTGAAGGCAAGCGGCTAATGCATTTAACAGCAGAGTATCTAGGACTTGAACGTGTGCATCTGATCATCAAACAATCTGCCAGAACATAAATATAGAGATTTTCAGAGGATTGTGGGGTTGAAGAGTGTTGTAAATGGATGGAGATGAGGCAAATGCAGGTTTTGATAGGAGGATTCTTTCAATTAAATCAAGGTTTTAATGGCTCAGAAACTGAGGGAATAGAGAAACTGCAGAGCTTTGAATGAGCTATGATTTGGAAATGATGGAAAAGGAGGCAAAAAACTAGAAGAGCATTATATGGTTGATTGCTAAATTGACAAAAGCACAGTTTAAGGATTATTTAACAGATAGGTTGAGTCAAGGGCAATGATAGTCAATATTGTCGATGTGAAAGTAAGTGGAATGAGAATTGGGCAGAATATTTCCCAGAAGCTGCACTCATGATCAAAAAGTGATGGTAAGGTTGTAAACAGCTTGGTTTCAGCTTTGATACTGAACAGGGAGGATATAGGCCACAGGTCGAGACCAAAGACAATTTTGGTCGTCCTAATTTTCAATTTGAATTTAGGTCTTAAAAATATCCTTTACAGTTCCTGAGTGCCCGAGTAAGAATACTGAAAGAATAATTCAGTGTTCTTCTTGGGCACCAACTACCTCTGCTCATTTAACCCCAGTTTAGGTTTGCTTATTCCAAAATGTAGAAAATGTGATGAGCAGATTTTCGCAAGAATTACGTGTGATTTAAGGTCTAACTTTTGCATGCACCTGAAGGGAACCGCCAGGTAAGATTTTGGGTGTACTCCAGTAGAGTACAAAGGATGCTCAGAAAGGTATAACAAAACAATATATTCATTGCGTTCAGGAGATGTCTAATGTATTGTGGAAATATAGAACTAAATTTCATAATTTAGAGGATTGATCCCATTCTCAACATTTAGGGCAGCACGGTGGGGTAGCGGTAGGCAGCACCAGAGACCCAGGTTTGATCCGGACTATGGGTACTTGTCTGTATGGAGTTTGTACATTCTCCCCGTGACCTGCATGGGTTTTCTCCAAGATCTTTGGTTTCCTCCCACACTCCAAATATGTAGGTTAATCGGCTTGGTATAAATGTAAAATTGCCCCTAGTGTGGGTAGGGTAGTGTTAATGCGCGGAAGTTGCTGGTCGGCGCGGACTCTGTGGGCGCAAGGGCCTGTTTTCACGTTGTTTCTCAAAACTAAACTAGATCTTCCAAATTGCTTTTCAATAACAGGTTGCTTTAAATAGTTTACAAGAAATCACACAATGTTGAAGTCATACTATCAAGCAAGACATTGAACCAGCTCTGAATTGGACACCATGTCTGCCTGTTGAGTTAGTGAATTATATTTCTTACTACTAAACAACACATATCTTTGTACAGTACAAGGTGTAATTATTTTGTCCATGGGACTGATCAGTGTGACTACAATCAATACCTGTGATCAGGCACTGGAGTATTGACAGCACAATTAAACTACAGCCATGCAAAAAGTAAACTTTAAGAACTGATATATCTCAGAGTGAATGCCAATTTTCAAAAGCAAGATATTAAATTAAATCATTAAGTTTATATTAAAATGTGTAATTTGGGAAGACAGGGTTTACATTAATGTCCTAACGGTTTAAATATAAACTTCAAATATTCCGGAAAGAATCCAGGTGCTACTGGGAAGCATCCAAGTATCAACTTTATAAGAAACTTGTCATTCAGTAAAATATTTTGAGGCCCCAATAGTTTAGTTTAGAGATAATAGTCATGAAAATAAAATATGCTCCACAGAATGACTAGTAACCCTGCTGCTGTGGTCAGTCTTCAGTATTGTAACTAGCTCCTGGCACAATTTTATCCGCTATAGTCGAAGTCTTAAAAAGGTAACTGAAAGCTTTTGTTATTCTGAGCCAATTCTAAAATGTTGCAAAGAGCCTCAACTGTTGACTCAATAACATACCTGGTGTTATAATCAACAACCTTACTGTCCGGTTTGACAAATGTATCGTACATCACCTTTAGGTCAGAGTTTACAACAGTCAATCTGCTCAGCTCCAAACCTTGCTTTGTGTAGCACTAGAAAGAAAATAATTAATTTGTTAAATATTAAAGAAAACAAACTATTATTATCATGAAGCTTCATATGCACTCATTTATGTAACAATCCTATAAAATATAATATTTTGAACACCTACAAAACTGCAATACTTGTTCAGGATCGATTTCAATGTGGGCTCTTATAATTTATCAGCTTTTATTTCTTCAAAAATTTGTGCATTGCACCAAATAAATTAAAAATGTGATTTTTAAGCAGAAAGTCAACCCACGTGTCAACGGAAAATAAAGTTTAAAAAATGAACCCACTGGAATATTAAATTGTTATCAGTAACTCAAATTGTTATTTAATACAACTGGTTCAAGACAATGAAAGGACTAAATGTTGATGTATACCTCTAGCCTTTTGCATTCTGAATTTCAAATACACTGATGATAAAACAGTCCTTCTACTTATTTGTGCTCCATAGCCTGTCTATACTATTTTGTTCAATGTAATTCTCTCAAATAAGCCAAGCTCTGTTGAAACTGCTTGTTTAACATTATGGTAAGTGCAGAATAGCAAACCCAGCCACATCAATATCTTATATAGATTTCTTTAAACCCTTTGGTTCCACTTTTCATGCAAGAATACCTAACGTATTAACATGATTACATCAATTCACTAGGTTAACTTTTAATTTTTCCTCGATGTGGGAAATGAATATAGTTAATCTACGAGTTTAGTAATTTGGTGCAACGTATTTATACTTCTTTTGACCCGGTTATATAATGACGATTAATAAAGTAGTAGGTCCATATTTTCTACCATTTCACAATCTAGAGCAAAGATCCCTGGGTTTTCATCTGGTGGCATTGCTTTTTCAAAGGTCTTCATAAAGCCAGCTAAGTTTTCTTTGCGACCATCCTGAACATGTTGCTGCAAATGGAAAACATGTTCTGTATTACTCGCTGTGTGCATAATAGTTGTAACAAAACATGATACAGAAGAATCAAATGTTAAAATATTAAACATTTTTATTGTTTAATTTAGTTTCCAGGAAATCTTAATTCTGTAAATTGTTCTTGTGTAGTTTTAACTGTTAACTGTCACAATCTAAATAAATCCAGAGGTTAAAAGATGGACCAAGTTTACAAAGTCTGCCTCATTGGAACAAGCACTAGCATCCCTACTGCTGTCATGTGATAGGTCACCCATTTACACAGAACCTTTCGCTCAAGACATCTCAAAAAGCATTACAGACAAAGTAATACTACAATCCATCATCTGAAGTGCTTACCTTCGCTGTCTGACAGCCTGGAGATCCTATTGCTCCTGCACAGCAGTTGTATTGTGTTTCCCAACCACCAGGTACTGCAGCATAAACAAGATTAGAAGAGAGTCTGGCTTTAACAAAACCATAGAAAATCAAGGATTTCTTTACACTTCCGCACCAAGAATCAGAATGCACATTAAGTACAAATATACTGAGGTTGATGCTTTATACTGCGTCATGGTTAGAAATGTGACTGCGGAAGTTTGTTACTGGGGAGAAAGATAGTTTGATGGTTACTTAGATCAAGCACCTTCTGCGAGCTATGGACCCTGGATAGTTTGGAGGGGGAAATGGATGAAGTAGAAGAATGAAAACTAGTCAATTAGTGGACGGCACAGTTGGTAAAGCTGCTGCTTCATAGCCTAAAGACCTAGGTTTGATCTTGATCTGTGCAGAGTTTGCACGTTCTGCACATGATCATGTGGGTTTCCTTCCACATCCCGTAGCGTGGACTATTTTTGTGGTAGAGTTGATTATTTAAGGTAAGGGAATCTTAGGACTATTTAATTAAAAATAATGTCAGGCTGACAATCAATACACAAAATATTGATGTTGTTATGTTCCATCAAGAAATGCAGATTAGGATGATTTAGTACTGACACGAATAAACAGTTAAACTCTAACATGGTTTTAACTATTTCCTTGCAGATTTACCAAAGGATCAGAGTATTACTGTTCAGTTTATATGGAATGCATTTCATGGAGAAACCTGACAAAGGTTTTCCGATAATGATAATTTCAAATAAAATCGACCCAAAACGTCACCCAATGCTTCTTTCGAGAGATGCTGCCTGTCCTGATGAGTTACCCCAGCATCTTGTGTCTATTTTCACATAATGTAATGGCTTGCTGGGATATGTAGGCAGGACGTGCCCACCTGTTTGATGTGCGGATGGATTGAGTAAAACTAAGATCTACATGCACATAAATCATGTAAGGAACTAAGGGAACACAGTGGCGTGTAAGATTTATATATATATATATATACTGCGATGTATCCAAGAATTATAGGGATATGGAAAAGAATTATAGTTGCTATTGTATAGTTTTTATTTCCTCAATTAAAATTTCCCTAACTTACCTTTTTGACGACGCATCCGTCCCCAGTGGTAGTTGCATTCTTCTTTCCGTATACAGTTCCCACTAACAGAAACAGCATATTCAGCTCCACAACGGCAGCAGATCCTTAAGGAAGCTAAATGTAAGGAAACAAACTTGAAACATCTACCATTGTTACACTTTTAAATGTAGTTTAGTTTGTAGCCACAATGTGAAAACAGGCCTTTCAGCCCACTGAGTCCATGCCGACCAGCAACTGCACTATCCTGCACACTGCGAACAATTTACATTTTTTTATCAAAACCAAATTAATCTAGAAACCTGTACGTCTTTGGAGTGTGGGAGGAAACCGGAGCATCCGGGGAAAACCAATGCGATCACAGGGAGAACGTACAAACTCTGTACGGGCAGCACTCGTAGTCAGGATCGAACATGGGTCACTGGTGCAGTAAAGCTGCAACTCGACCTCTGTGCCACCGTGTCCCCCCCATGCCCCCTGCCCCCCCCAATACTCATACAAAAATACCAGGGAATTTACTGTAATTATGTAGCAAGCCAGTATGTTTAAATTATCTCCTTTCCTGAAGATGGCTCACAATGAGATGCTTCCACGGGTTATATATTCCCATGGCTCTTCACTCAAGTGAAGGTTTTTCATGCCCATGCCCAGACAGCAAGATCAGAAGGCTATTCAATAGTAGGGCAACAGATTTAATCATCCAACACCTTCAATTTTCCAAAGGATTTGGACAATAATTAGGGCCAGGAATATTTTTATGGGAAAATCAGATGGCCAAAGGAGGTAGATTGAAAAGTTTAGAAGGATGCAAAGAGGTGCACAATTAGCAGCATGGGGGAGGGGGCACAAAAATCATGTAGATTCTAGAAAAATCAGGGAATTGGAGAATTTATCAACCAATTTCTTGGCACCGAGTTATAGAGGGATGAGTGAAAACTCAAAGGATCATTTGGATTTCTAAGTTTTAATTCTTGTTTAATTAGGGCATTGGTAAAACTATTTTGGCTAAATTATATTGGTAAAAAGTGTGAAAGCGCATACCTCCACATTCAGGAACAGTTTCTTCCCCGCTGTTATCAGGCAACTGAACCTTCCTGCCGCAACCAGAGAGCCGTCCTGAACTACTATCTATCACATCAGGGACCCTAGGACTATCTTTGATCGGACTTTATTGGCTTTACCTTGCACTAAACACTATTCCTTTATCATGTATCTGTACACTGTGAATGGCTCAATTGTAATCATGTATCGTCTTTCCACTGGCTGGTTAGCAGGCAACACAAGCTTTTCACTGCGCCTGGGTACACGTGACAATAAACTAAACTACTGATAATGTAACTGAATTGGTTGCTTAGTTATGACAAATATTTCAATTTTCACAGCGGTTAATTAAGGTAACTGAATGGAGATCATCTTTTGTTCATTCATTTTATTTATTTTTATTTTTAAAAATCTCACTAAGAGGTATACTTTTACTCACGGTCAAGGATGTTCTTTTTCTCATTCTGATTATAAAGCACTGCAACACCCGGTTTCTCTGCATGGGGCCTCGGATAACAATTCTCTCGCAATTGGTCTTCGGTTAAAATATATTCACTTAGCCTGTTGTATAGCGAAGCACCTGCAATGAAAGGAATTGGTAGTAATTTAATATTTGAAGCTCCTTTACCATAACTACAAGCTGGTTTTGATGGTCTGGGTCCCATTTCAGATCCATGGAAATGACTAGCATGGCATGGAGCAATATTTTCCTACCAATTTTGAGTTCCAATTCAAAATAGGAATAGTAGAACTACACTGAGGTAATAAAAGAAGCTTCAAGTTTATAATATATTTGTATATATTTATACAAATATATAATATAATATATAGCAACTGTCCCAGTCTACTGGCTATTGCAATTGTAATTAGGCAAGAACTAGAATTTTCACATAGATATTTAATCCAGGTAATTGTAAAGGCTGAAGATTCTTGGTTGATGATATGCAGGATGTAGTGATGGGTGACAGCAAGACCTCTGCTTGTTTGAGAGGCCATGAGTTGTTATGTTCCAGGGTCTATTTCTAATGCCCACAGTCATACTCTATAGAGAGAAAAAAAAATTCCAATAGAAATATCCACATTTACATTGTAATGTGTGGCAAAGGCTGAAACGTTTGCATACAGATCTTCAGAAACCTGCACCTCCGACAAGGCCAACAGTAATGAGTTTTAAATGCGCCAGCCCAATAAAGCCTTGCTGCAAGTGTGAGCAACACGCGAAATTTATGTCTTCCTTCCATCAAGCTAAGAATCCACCTACACTATCCCCATTAAAATAAAAGAGCTGCACAGATCCAACACATACAAATTCCTATTTTGAAAATGACTTGAGCTGGTGTTCTCTAAACATCAATCCCAAATGCTGTAGATTGGTAATTTTAACAGCCACCACACTGTGGGGCTATGAGACAGAAATATGCAGAGAATGTTGAAGATCACATGGGTTAGATGCCTGCAAAATTTGCACCTGTGGTTCTCAATTTGAAACATAGAGCAAGTTTCCACTATGCTTTCCAACATGTTGTAGTTCATGCATTCATGAGCCCATGATGACTGATACAATGACTCTAGGTTTTTGCTCATAATCGTCACAAACTAGAAGCAACAATGCTTTAAGACGCAGAGTCATGTGCAAGACACTTCAAAAAAAACACGATGACTAAACACTGCAGGCAGTAGACTTTGCGGAGTGAATAGCTAATCACAGCATGCACCAAAAATCACAAGGTAGAACAAGAGTAGACCATTTTGTCTCTTGAATCCATTCAGTCATTCAATGAGACTTATAGTAACTCAATACACTCACATTTTTTGTTTTATTTAATAAAATGTCAATACTCGCATTTAAAAGCAATAATTAACCACCCTTTGCTTGCAACTTCCATCCTGAAATACCCGACACTGTCCTTAGTTCTCGACTCGTCATCACAATACATTTTTTTCTAAAATCAATCCCATTAGTTCTCTTTAATATCATGAAAACTTCAACTAAACAATCCTTAACTTTCTCTGTTCTGGAGATACTACCCAAGCCCTTGTCTTCCAGTATTTTTGTAAAGCTCAAAATACAATTAGCCTTTTAATTATTTTCTATACTTGTCCTTGATATTTTAATTGGCCATCTTCACGGTCCTTCTAGAAGTCATCTCTGCTACAAATCTTGAAGGCACTCTTTTCCATCTCCTTTGATCCAAAATGAACAACTTTGTAGTTACCCATGTTGAAATATGTTAACCATAACCTTGTTCGCTTATTCAATACATGAATATCTGTGCAATTTTATGACATTATTTCCTCTCCTTGCAATGCTATTGAGGCATATAATTTGGTAAACCGGCATTGGAGGCTTCCCACCTCTTTAACCAAGTAAATATAGTAAACGGTTGACACCATAACACAGATCTTTGCCAGACACCATAAGTAACCTTTAAGTATTTGCTCATTTTAACCTACCCTGTCTCCTGGCCCTTATATAATTTTCCAAAGGGTCTACATTTTGGCTTTAGTTTTAGCCACAAATATTTCTGGCTAACTAATCACATTAATCTGGTTTTCCCCATACACTGAACAACAAATCAATATGAAGACATTTTATAATCTAAAGGAAAAAATCCTGAATTGATAAAGCTTTGGGATTAGAGTAGGATTTCTGCAAATTCAAATCCATATTTTCTTTTAAAATGATTAAAGACTCTTCTGAATAAACAAGATTTTAGATAGATGGATTACAAATCATGATAAATTCTTCATTTGAACAAGCATACATCCTGTGAAAATTTCTTCAAACCAAGTTGCTAAGCAATGCACATGTGGAAGTTATTTTAATTTAACTGTTTACATCTTCATTTTAACAGAGTACTCAAGCCTGGTAAGCTTCCAACAAATTGCCAAAAACCAAAGGTGGGTTATTTTGAGGTTTGCAGTGGTATGAAGTTAAGAGTTTAAAAACAAAAATGTGCCGTTTAACACCATACCGCATTTGTAGATTTACTTTGCATGATCATCTAAAACCACAGTCCTCCACAAGGAGTTGGTGCCAAATGGGATCTCAGTCCACAGTGACAGAGCGTCTATTACAGTCCAACACATGAATATGGCCAAATGATCATTGGATCCTAAAGTATCTGATCTGGCTGGCTTGTGTGTTGAAACAAAACACAAGGTGCCCACAAGAGACTGCAGATGCTAGAATCGTGAGCAAAAAAACAAAATGCCAGAGGAAGTCAGCAGGTCAGGTGGTCTGTACAGGGAAACGGACAGACAACGTCATCCATTCTCTTCCCTCTGTAGGTGTTGCCTGGTATGCTGTGTTCCTCCAGCATTTTGACAGATCCTCAAAAAACTCCAATATATTAGTCAAATAGGATTCCCTGTCAAGTTTAAGTTTATTATCGTCACATGTTTACTGAAAAGCTTTGTTCTGCATGCTATGCAAACAGATCAGATATGCCACACATAGATATAATCAGCTCAAACTTAAGTATAATAGATAGAGCAAAGAGGAAGATACAGGGTGCAACAAATTGTTCTCAGCAATGTAGTGCTTCAGTTCCTTAGACAATGTTCAATGTGCTCAATGGGGTAGAGGTGAATTGAACAGTACCCTAGTTTATAGAAGGACCATTGAGAAGCCTGATAACAGAGGGGAAGAAGCTGTTCTAAATGCATGCTGACTGTTTAATAATTTTCTGATCATCTTGCTATCTTATTGAATCCAGCATTTTCCACCCCCAATGTTAGAGGGAAAAGGCCCATAGTTTCCTCTCTCTTCCTCCTTTGTCAAGCCACTCTTCAAACTGCAGAAACCATTCCCAAATCTTCGTCTTGAGAAATCTAATTGAACTTGGCATCCATATACTTTAAGGGGAAGAGAAAGTCTACATAATTATTCTGTGCATGGAAATGGTCTAGAAATGGCCTAGATTTGACTCAAATATGAAACACATTTCTCCGTTATTCTATATTTTCAGACCCTCAGTTTTTTAGATGATAAAAATAGAAACCAAAGTCACACCCTATTCTCTATCAATGGTGCTGAAGTGGATATATGGACCTAGGATATAAACAATTTGTCATGGCCCAATCACTATAGCCAAGGAAGCACACCAATGCCTCTACTTCCACATAAGGCTAAGGAAATTCAACACATCTCCAATAACGTACAGATGCACCACAGGGAGCATCCTATCCATATGCATCACAGCTTAGTATGGCAACTGCTCTACCATCCGACTATCAACCTCATCTGCTGTATGCTTCACACTGCCTTGAGAAAGCAACCAACTCTCTCACTCCCACCCACCCATCCTTTATCTTCTCTCTTCTGTCCCCTCAAGCGTAAGATACAAACATTTGTAAGCATAGACCACCAGCTTCAAGAACAGCTTCTTCCATTGTTATCAGACTTGAATAGATCTTGCATATTTCCAAGGATTAATTCCTATCGGCCTTAAGCAGCCATCGCCGTTTTTTATCTGCATTTTCTCTGTATCTGTAACACGATTCTCATTCTGTTTATTTTCTCTTTTGCACTATCTGATGTATTCCTGTATGGTATGATTTGCTTTGATAGTATGCAAAATAAAGTGTTTCACTACATCTCAGTACATGCCACAATAATAAATCAATGACAACCTTAGGAAATAGCAACCATTTATCATTTAAATCATTAGAAATAGAGAAGTGAAAGACAGCAGTTTTGTCCCAAAATGAATCATTATACCCTGGCCCCATCATCATATCTCATTATCTCTCTTTTGAACAAGACTACAAAGTCTCTGCTTGCATTTTATATTTGGGTATTTCCTTAAATACAGCACTCAGTAATGAAACTGAAGGTCACCAAACGTCCAGGTTATTTTCTAACTTTTTATGTAATATTCCCATTGTTTCATATCCTGTATTTTAAATAGTATGGATCAGGGGTTCACAACCTTTTTCGTCCCGTTTACCCCTGGGAACTTTAATAACACTTATTTCACTCATTTATGAACAACTAATGATGAACAGTCAGTCAATGAGAAAAAATGTACAACTCCAGAATCAATAAATTTACCCCCTGGGTAGGTGAAATTTACCCCCTGGGGATAAATTTACCCCAGGTTGGGAACCTTTGGTATAGATCATTGTGCATAGCCAAAATAATGAGATAAAGCAAAAATAAATAAATCCGTTTTGACAAATAAAATCAGTGGTCAAATTTTGATCGATTTTGATCAAATGTTTATAGGTAGGCCCATTTTTAAAGCTGTAGTATTTTTTGCTACAATTCTGCACTTTATCGTAATTGTTCCTTTTGGTTTTAATATTGCAAACCTTCAAGGCCAAGTTTAAAAAAATAATTTGTTGAATTTTTTCCAGAAAAAATGTTGATTATTTTGATTGACATCTTGGAGCATTGTGAAAATAATCCTTGCATTCATTCATAACTCTTCTGTCAAAAAGTTATCCTGGGTGTGCTTGTACATCATTCACTGAAAGTAAGCATTTCTCCCCTGGCATCAGTCTGAAGAAGTCTCGAACCGAAACGTCACCCATTCCTTCTCTCCAGAGATGCTGCCTGCCCCGCTGAGTTACTTCAGCTGCCTGTCCCCGCTGAGTTACTCCAGCATTTTGTGTCCACTGAAAGTGAGCAATGAAAAAGCTAATGGCATGTTGGCCTTCATTGCGAGAGGATTTGAGTTTAGGAGCAAGGAGGTCTTACTGCATATGTACAGGGTCCTGGTGAGACCGCACCAGAAGTGTGCAATTTTAGTCTCCTAATTTGGGGAAGGACATTATTGCTATTGAGAGAGTGCAGTGTAGATTCACCAGGTTAATTCCTGGGATGGCAGAACGGACATATGATGAAAGAATGGATTGACTGGGCTTGTATTCACTGGAATTTAGAAGGATGAGTGGAGATCTTATAGAAACATATAAAATTCTTAAAAAGATTGGACAGGCTAGGTAAAATATTCCCGATGTTGGGGGAGTCCAGAACCAGGGGTCACAGTTTAAGAATAAGTGGTTGGCCCTTTAGGACTGAGATGAGGATTTTTTTTTTTTTACCCAGTGAGTTGTGAATATGTGGAATTCTCTGCCACAGAAGGCGGTGGAGGCCAATTCACTGGATGTTTTCAAGCGAGTTAGATTTAGCTCTTAGGGCTAAAATAAATCAAGTGATATGGGGAAAAAGCAGGCACAGGGGACTGATTTTAGATGATCATATTGAATGGGGGTGCTGTCTCGAAGGGCCAAATGGCCTTCTTCAGCACCTATTTTTCAATGTTTCTATCAACAGTAATTCAGTTTGGTGTCCCCACTTACATGAGAAACCATGGTTGTCCACACTGCCCAAGATACTCGAAATTAAACAGCATGAATACAAATTTAAAATTCCTTATTGATTTCATGAAATATACATATTAAGCTTCTAAAAAACAAATATATTTCATTATGGTTTCATAACTTTCAAATCTGGCCATCCATGTCACAGGTTGATACCCTTATTTAGGGAAACATCCATTTACAGGAATACAAATACTAGATATTTTAGTTCATTACTCATCTTACAGCAACAAAATATGAATAAACTGACAAGTTCCAAATGCAAGAATAATTAAAAACTAAAAGTAAATTAAAAAATCATTAGTGTGCAATAGCAATGTCAGAGCATTTGAGGACTACACATAATTTAATTTGCAGCTACTGAAGATCACTCCGAGATGACTTTTAAACTAAGTTTTATATAATATATCACGCTATTGGACACAAAACAACTTAGTTTATAGACACAAAATCTTTTGCAAGAGCTGCTTTAATTGGCAGTCAGTATTATGTTTCCGAACTAATTCTTCAATATTTAGAAAGCGTGCTTTTTAAATCTTTATGGTCACAATTAATAAACTGAGGTGAGAATTGGGCTCAGTAATTTCACAGCTTTGCCACAGAAATTAAAGTCCACAGCTGAAACATTAAACTAATCCATTCACTTACCCTTGAGTTCAACATCTTGCTGCTTTCCAGATCGATTCAGAGTGAAACTTGTTTTCATGGCTAACCTTCCCCCAAGCAATGCTTCATGTGACTGCATCTTCTTTTTTGTGTCTACATTAGCTGCTTCTAACAGAGTGAACATGCAGATAGTATTTGAAACAGGGTTGACCAAGATCTGAGAGTGCACTTAATAACCTATTATATAACCCGAAACAATTCAAGTGTAACATTATAATCTATTAAATATCTAGCTGCTTTAGTAAGAATGTTTAAGTATATTCTTTTAAGTAGGTGATAATGTATTTTACACATTGGGCTTCCATTTTGCAACACATTTATAAATGACATGCATCCAATTCCAAGACCTAAAATTACTGAGATGGAGCACAGAATCACATTGAGATCCTGCCTAAAAACAAAATCAAAGCCAGATCCAGTATAAATTATATTAGTAATGTTAAACTGAAACGGTTTCATAAGGTCAGGGGGTGATAAGTGATAGGATTGGTTTAGGCCATTCGGCTCATCAAGTCAACTCTGCCATTCAATCATGGCTGATCTATCTCTCCCTCCTAACCCCATCCTCCTGCATTCTCCCCACAACCTCTGACACCTGTACTAATCAAGAATCTACCTATCTCCACCTTAAAAATATCCACTGACTTGGCCTCCACAGCCTTCTGTGGCAAATAATTCCATAGATTCACCACTCTCTGACTAAAGAGATTTCTCCTCATCTCCTTCCTAAAAGAACATCCTTTAATTCTCTAGTCCTAGACTCTCCCAGTAGTGGAAACATCCTCTCCACATCCACTCTATCCAAGCCTTTCACTATTCTGTATGTTTCAATGAAGTCCCCCCTAAATTCCAGTGACTACAGGCCCAGTGCCGACAAACATTCATCATTGGTTAACCTACTCATTCCTGGGATCATTCTTGTAAACCTCCTCTGGACCCTCTCCAGAGCAAGCACATCCTTCCTCAGATATGGTGCCCAAAATTGCTCACAATATTCCAAATGCGGCCTTACCAGCACCGTATAGAGCTTCAGCATTACATCCCTGTTTTTGTATACAAGGCCTTTTGAAATAAATATTAGCATTGAGTTTGCTTTCTTTATTACGGATTCGACTTGCAGATTAACTTTTTTGAGAATCCTGCACCAGCACTCCCAAGTCCCTTTGCACCTTCGATTTTTGGATGCTCTCCCCATTTAGTAAATAGTTTAGGTCTTTATTCCTACTACCAAAATGCACGACTCCACACTTTGCTGCACTATATCCCATTTGCTACTTCTCTGCCCACTCTCCCAACCTGCCCAAGCCCTTCTACAGAGTCCCTGCTTTCTCTACACCACTTGCCCTTCCGCCTATTTTCGTATAATCCGCAAACTTGGCCACAAAGCCTTCAATCCCCTCGTCCAAATCATTAATATACAACTTGAAGAGTAGCGGATGTAGTGAAGAATGCTTCACACAAGCATTTTGATAAGTATATGCAGAGAATTGTGGAATGCGAATCAAGTGCAGACAATGCAGATTATGTTTACTTGGCATTATGTTTGGCACATACATTGTGGGCCAGAGGCACTGTTCTTGTGCTGCACTGTTCTATGTTTATCAGATTCAGATTCAGATTCAATTTTAATTGTCATTGTCAGTGTACAGTACAGAGACAACGAAATGCATTTAGCATCTCCCTTGAAGAGCGACATAGCAAACGATTTGAATAAAAAATAAATAATAAGTGCCCTGTACGTTGTTTAGTAAACAGCCGCCAGAAAAAAGCTGTTATTGCAAAGATATGCCTTTAAAATTTTGCCCTGCAAAACAGAAATAACCAGATTTGAACTGCTTTTTAATACAATAAATATTTATTTTTAATTTAAATCATGACGTCGGTGACTCCTGGAGGATATCAAACAACCCATTGTGCCTTCACCAGGTTAATTACCAGGATGGCGGGACTGACATATGATGAAAGAATGTGTCGACTGGGCTTGTATTCACTGCAATTTAGATGGATGAGAGGGGGTCATAGAAACATATTAAATTCTTAAAGGATTGGACAGGCTAGATGCAGGAAAAATGTCCCCGATGTTGGGGGTGTCCAGAACCAGGGATCAAAGTTTAAGAATGAGAGGTAGGCCTTTTAGGACTGAGTGAGGAAAAACTTCTTCACCCAGAGAGTTGTGAATCTGTGGAATTTTCTGCTGGATGTTTTCAGGAGAGCTAGATTAAGCTCTTGGGGCTAAAGGAATTAAGGGATATGGGGAGAAAGCAGGAAGGGGTACTGATTTAAGATGATCAGCCATAATTATACTGAATGGTGGTGCTGGCTCAAAGGGCCGAATGGCCTACTCCTGCACCTATTTCTCAATGTTTTCTATGGTTTTCAATGTTTTCAGTTTTAGGAACCCACTGAAGATAACTTGCTGATAAGTGCTAATCAAATCCCAAACACCAAGGTCCTGCAGCTGAATTTTATGCTGATATTGTAAAGTGCGCAAACTAGTTCTGCCCATAACATAGTTGGGAAAACAAAAACTGACCGCAGGCTATGAAGTCTCCAAAACCATCTGTCAAACCTGTCAAGGATTTGAATACAGCTTAACTATACACAAGTAAAATAGTCAGCAAATACAATAATCACTGCAAGCAGTAACGTTCAAAATATTTTAAAATGTATTTGGAGCTGCAAACATTTACCATATCCTTCAATAAGTAAACATGTATATTTTGTAGCACTCCTCATCACCCCTTACAGTTAATCCTTTAATTAAAAATGAATAGACCCATTGTTCTCACACCCAGATCCAAGCAGGTACATGGTCAGAAGACGGATTTCCCAGAGTAAGTGCTCAGGAATTGTGGCAAGTTAATGCTCCAGAGAGGAAAACAAAGGGCATTCACTACCAGAACAGGACAAAAATACTAATCAGCCTACAAGTTCATGATCTCTGTAATTGTACACAAATCCCAATTTTGTGAAATATTGTTGAGTTTGGCACAGCAGTAACTGCCAGCCATTGGTTTCACTTGTTTTAAGTGATTTTTCTGCCACAATAATGTTTTATATTCCTTTCCTTTTTCTGTTTTACTTTATCTGGAACCAAGTTGACTGAAGAAAAACAAAGTGCTAAAAACTCAGATGGGGCACAATTTGTGAAAAGAGAAGCAGTTTACGCTGACAACAATTGACTGAAGAAAGTGGAGGACTTATATGTTCTAAATAGACTAACTTAGTGGAGATGTTAACATCTTGGTCATTTTAATCAATATAATGTGATGCTGGCTGTTTTAGTTGGTGAGTGTGAAAATTTACCTATAGTAGTATTGACCAACAATGCACTTTAATTGGGAGAAACATTCTTAGTGTAAATTGGGGCAAGGCTATAGTGTAAAAGCTATCCACGTTTATATTAACCCCAACACTGGCTCCTTAGATTGTCAGTGGGCCAATAATCACTTCACACTTGACAATTCACTCGAGCTTAATTTATAAACTTGGCTCTAACACCTAAGATTTTGATCAATAACAGGTTGAACTTAACTATTCACTATCCTTAACTCTATGCATTTCAACTTGTCTGATGCCATATCCTCCCCCACCCAAAAACCATCACTCACTCATTCTAACCTTAGGCCATTTGTTGCTTCATCCATCTAAGATTTTGCAACCACTAAATTTATGTATTACAAAGTCCACTGGCCAGTCTCTTATCTTCTATCCTCTTTAAACTTCAGTTCACCCCAAACACCGCTATCCATATCTTACCTTCTCTTGCTGATATTTCATGGCTCAAACTTTCCAATTTAAATGTCTAATCCTTGTATTAAATTTCTTTTTCGACCTTGTCCAGCCCTTCAATTTTCTACAGCCTACTTAAAACCTCTCTACCTCATCGAACTTTGGTCTTTTTAAATCAGTTTCCTGTCTCCTCGTCATTTGGCTCCATCTTTGACTATCAAGCCTTAAATCAATCTGGATTTTTTTTCTCTCAATCTCTTCACTTCAATCTGCTCTGATAAAACCTTTCCCAAAATCCCACCTACTTGCATCAAATAATTATTCTTGTGTTACATCTCCATTAAATAATTTAGGATGCGTTCATACAAGGTTTGGAGCAAAATTTAATAGGAAGCCAAAGAGCAACTTTTTCCACTCAGAGGGTGGAGGAAGTTGTTGTGGATGGTAATAGCATTCAGGAGAGACTTGGACCGGTACACAGATTGGAAAATGTTTAGAGGTATATGGGTCAAATGCAGACAAATGGGACTAACTTAGATAGGGCATCTTGGTCGACATGGATGAGTTGAGTTGAAGGTCCTGTTTCCGTGCTGTATTACTGAGTTTATTTTAAGGCTTTATGCTAATAAGATTGTTCAAGAATAATGTGAATGACACAAGACAATTTAATTAAGTTATGTTCTTCCAACATCAAACCTGCAAAAGGCTCAGTGCAAAGGGTTTGCTATGAACAGACATTTGTTCACTTTACGGGAAGGCACCAGTTGAACCAAACTGAACCAAACAGTCAATGCTTTCAGGAGAAAAGGTTAGATCATACCATACCAGCTTGACGATAGACAGATAAATATCATGCAGTAACGTACGTTTTGGAGGTGATGGCATGCCATTGCTTTGGCTCCTCAACTTCTTTAAGGTGTTTACAGCCACATTTAGGTACACTGTTCTACTGGTACTTCGCTGATACACTGTACTTTCTTCACTCAAAGCCTGTAATTTCAAAATTAGTCAATTTCTCATAGCCATATAAACCTTATATTTAAATTGTATTTTTGAAGAAACAGCACGGATTTTCAATTTATACTTTGGAAAACTCTTGCATGATTAATAGCAGAACGATTCATATCCCCCAAGCAATGTTCATATTTATCATATTTTCAAAACCAGAAATAAGTCAGCAAAAATAAGACAATAGACAATAGGTGCAGGAGTAGGCCATTCGGCCCTTCGAGCCAGCACCGCCATTCAATGTGATCATGGCTGATCATCCCCAATCAGTACCCCATTCTTGCCTTCTGCCCATATCCCCTGACTGCTATTTTTTTTTAAATAGCCCTAACTAGCTCTCTCTTGAAAGCATCCAGAGAACCTGCCTCCACCTCCCTCTGAGGCAGAGAATCCCACAAAGATCATACACTACCTGATATTAAAAATAATGAAAAGATTGTATAACAATTTAAATCTGTAATGAAATGCTGGAATAACTCAATAGGTTAAGCAGCATCACTGGAAAACATGGATAGATGACGTTTCAGGTTGGTCCCTTTCAATGAACTGTGAATTAAACTGACAGATGAATTAAAAACTGTCCCAAAGCAGAGTCATCTTGCTTTAAT
Source organism: Leucoraja erinaceus (assembly GCF_028641065.1). Lineage (NCBI taxonomy): Eukaryota > Metazoa > Chordata > Chondrichthyes > Rajiformes > Rajidae > Leucoraja > Leucoraja erinaceus. The sequence continues at coordinate 9,491,158 of NC_073405.1, read as the reverse complement.
TTTCTCTCGCCAAGTTATTTTAATCCCCCGCCCCTTTTCCTAACTATTTATGGCTTGGCACTATTCTTTTATCTCTTATACACACCTTGAGAATTTTTACTAGTCAAAGAGACCAGATGAAGGCTAATTGATTTTATTCTCATAGAACCAAATCTTTCTCTTCGCACATGCTGTTCCACAGAGGTATATTTTTAGGTCTTATGCTGTGAGCAAATGATAATTGCTAATTAAATATAATTAATCACTGGTTCAAAGGGCAACTAACTGATAGCACAAGTAGCATTACAACAGATTTTGCTTGGCATGCAATCCTTTAAAAAAAAAGTGTCACATTTCAAATGCTTGGAGATCTCCATTGGGTTTCACCAACCAGAAAATCTTAAATGATTTCACCATAGAAATTAAATGTCATACCTTGTCAAAGGCCATTTGTTCGGATGTACAGAATTTCAAGCATTCATCGATGAAGACATTCAAATACCGTTGCCTCACGTTAGTTGGAACTTTTGACCCATATTCTGTAGGAATGGTGGGTCTCTTCAAGCTTGACTTATTTGGGGGGGGGGGGGGGGGGGGGGGACAAAGGGAAAGGGTTGGGAAGTACAGGAAATAGTTTTGTTTAATTCCTCGTGTTTTTTTAATTTTTTAATGTGTACAATAAATGTCTCATATAGCATAAATCAACACACCACAATTTTGATCCTAATGTAGGCAGAAATCCACACAATACGATTTTGATACTAATGCAAATGCTGCACTATAACTAGAACACTTCCTTAAGAAAATAATCTTCCATATAGACTACATCGGTCAGCTTTCTAAACTGGCTTCAACATGTTGTGTAGTTCATTTGCAAGTTGTTACTAGTACACAATTTACATCAGCTGGCATTTATATATTACTTATCCAATATAGAGAAGCTAAGGGTTTTTAAATAAGAGCATGAATGGTAGGCATTTTGTTATCTTGCGTTTACAGCAAGATAATTTCAAGTTGTTAATAAATATTTGATTTATTGAAGGTGAAAGCATCAAATGAACAAGGCAACATTAAGAAAAAAACCTGAACAGAAAATCCCTCTATCAGCAGGAATGGAAGGAAGTACACACCGAATTGAATACTGCAATAACATGTAAAACAACTGCTCATTAGGTACTGTGACTATCACACAATCTTCTGGAAGCTCATGATTTGGAGTTTGCATGTTCTCCCTGTGACCCCGTGGGTTTCCTCCCACACCTCAAAGATGTGTGGGTTTGTAGGTTTTCAGTTGCTATAGATTCTGAAAGTGGGACAACATGGAATTAATGTGAACAGGTGACGGTCGGCATAAACTTAGTGGCCCAAAAGGCCTCTTTCCATGTTGTATCTTTCAATCAATTTAATCGATAGTATAAAATGATCAAAGCTTCCATCTTAGTTATGTTATGCTAACAATGTTACGTGAGATGTTGAGTACTGATTCAGAAGGTGTGGCAATACTCTAACCAATAATTTGGCATGAAACATCCAAATGCAATCTTGTAAATACATTGCTTAAAAATAAATACATCAACTCAAATTTAACTGATACAGTATGGGTGATTGAATAACACAAGGTAAGGGGATGGGAAAGTAATTTGATTTATTTACAATCATTTGATAACCAATACCACTTCAAGTGACCAATGTTTCATTCTAATTGAAAATAAATATTCTGATCAAAATTGTTCATCCCATCCGGAAATTAAAAATATACCCAAGTACAAGCTCCAAAAGTAACAACTCAATTTTCCGCTCCTAAAGAATATTTTAACCTAACAATGCCTACTTGTTATTGTGGCTCAAAACAACACAAATTAAAATATCATGGATCTAAGCCAAAGTCTATGAATCTGTAATCTAGCGTGAAAGACCAGTGCAGTCTTGATGAAGTGCTGTGCTGGTGAGAGCTGCCTTTCCACTAACATTAGAACCATAAATAATGGGTTTTTTCCCCCAACCACCGCAAAAAACACTCATTTTACTGGGGCTTAGTAAAATGTTGCTAAATTCAAATTGCTACCACTTTTACCTCAAACCATTACATTTCAAACAATTTATTGGTTGCCAACTAATTTGAAATGCCCTGCAAGTGTGAAAATTAAATACCGGTAAACATTTTTTCCCTTTTGTAATTTACATCGATATAAAATCTTCTACTTGTAAGAGAAGAAAAGTTAGGTAGAAGAAATTGGGAAATCGCTTTTTCAGGACCCCCGACTTGCAATTTCTTTCGAGTAGATAGAATCAGAATGTTCATTCTGCAGGAAGCACTAGATTAAAACTTGGAATATATCAAACAATTTCTAAATGACATTAAGGTCAGAAAACAGAAACAAATTGGCATTAATTGAAGATAGACACAAAATACTGGAGTAACTCAGCGGGTCAGGTCGCATCTCTGGAGGAAAGGAATATTCTATTCCTGTTCTCCAGAGACGCTGTCTGACCCGCTGAGTTACTCCAGTATTTTGTGTCTATCTTCGGTGTAAACCAACATCTGCAGTTCCTTCCAACATACCTTGGCATTAATTGTGTTTATGTGTGTTCAATTAATATCTGCAGAACATTTCAATTTTTAAAAGTCTCACCTCAGGATGGATACACCAATGGTTGATGTGCACATTGAAATGTCATTTTGTTCAAGAAAGGTTGAACAGCTATTCCAAAGTTGGAATCATGGCACATTGAACCAGTAGTAACATTCAAATACACACTCAATTCTGACCCTTTATGGAAAATTCATTTTGTCAAAACATCAATGGAACTACAAAAATAACTATAACAAATGTTGCAACAATTCTATCAAGCTGCACTGGATGAATAAAAGCCACAAGATGCTCAAGGTTACTACACAAGTAAAAGAGGACATTAAATGTCAAGTATAAGAATTAGTTTCACTGTTTTAGCTTAAGACTCTTACAAATACTTCGGCATCCTCTACAAAATGCACTTCCAACAGGTTAACTGTCATTGCCTATTAACCTAAACTTCATTTTACATATAAATTGAAGTAAGAAACCACATGACAATATCATTTTTCTTGACAATTACCATTTGGACTGGATTTGGTAAGGAAACTCAATTTATCCTCCTGGAATTGACTGACATAATTCCTATATATTATAGGCCTATTCATGTTGGGCCCGGCCAATTAGGCTCTCCTTTCTTGCAGAAAGCCCACATCTCACTTACTTCATAGAGCCAAAAAGCCTTCAATGTCTCCACGTCTTTGCTGCTGTGCAGTTTCACAAATGCTAACTAGATCACAGGCTGTGGAAATTAAGGCCACCAACAGACAACTCTTGTAGCTCTTTGATAACTCATGCCATCAAGAGGTCTTTCCCAATGCTTCTCAAAGTCTACAATCAGAGACATTTGGAAACAGTTGAGACATTTTTTTTTTTTTAAAGTAGCAAATCAATTAAAAGCACGTTAAACTTATGAACATTAAAAAAAAAAACACATTAATTAGTAAGGATAAATGTATTTCCTTCACTTTGCTTTTTAAAGTTAAGGTCAATGTTTTTCAACTAAACAGGGCTGCTCTAAATGCACCAGCTTTGCCTGGCATTATGCTGCGGCATCATCCTCATCATTGTTGTAAACATCAACGGGCCTGGTGCCTTTTACAATGCTATGTACGACAGTGATCGCAACTTCTACTGAAATGTGGATGGCCATTTGCTCGCTAGGAGCTCATTCGCCCTTTGATAGGTCTTGTTTTTGGTCCTGCTGGAGGTCCACAGCCCCCTCCTCACCTGGCCGACTATCCGACCATGGAGCAGGTAGCACGGGATTACATGGTACCCATGGCGGTGGGAACTCCCCCTGACCTGAATCAGGTGCCAGACATGAAATGTATCAGGTCCTTCAGCACAGGGGGGGGGGGGGGGGGGGGGGGGGGGGGGGGGGGGGGGGGAGCTAGGATTAAGGAATGTGAATGTGACATTTCAATCTAATTGCTGCAAGTGAACCAGAATCAGGAGCGCCACTGACAAATACATTACAATACTCTAAATAATTCACCATTTCAGGCATGTATGTAGGCCAGAGAAAAAGATTTACCTTTAAAGTTGGAGTATGAGCTATCCTCTTCTGTGCAAAAGTTGTTACAGTTTTTGATGCCATGCCAATGGCAGTTTGAGGTTTTAAACCAATTCTGCTGCTTCTTGGGCTGTTAGGACATGCAGTTCTTTTTATTGGCTCTGTGTTCTGCTTCATAGGGGCTAAAGGATAAAAAAAGAGTAAGAACACAAAACTTCAAACAACAAATATCTATATATTATTAATGCTTAACATCTGTTTAAGATCAAAAGCATTTGCATGGGATTGGGTAAACCTAATATAGACAAAGATGAAACTTTTAACTAGCAGTAAATTTAACCGTAAGAAAGATGCTGGTAGGAACTCTAAAGTGGCTTTGGGGGTTGAGGGGGAGGGGGGGGGGGGGGGGAAGAAGAAGAGAATCAAATCCTTGAGGAAATGCATCAGAATTCCTGCTCCCAATTCTTTATACCATGTTACCAATGAGTAATGTTAGTTTAGGTCAAAGGAGGATGTACTGCTTCCTTCAAAAACAATGTCTTTCACTGTCCAGACACACATTTTAAATTGACGCTTTGAATTGGCACTCAAGCTGTACCGACACAGTTGATTGAGCCTTTTAACCATTTAACGAGATCTCTCAACATTCTTTCCCAACAAAAATGAATCAACCTCAAATTTTAAATTGCCTCCCATCAATAGCTTTTGTATGTGCAATGAGGGGTGAGAAGTAGGAAATTGGACATTTCTACCAATCTTAAGAGATCCATACTTGAGTGACAGGAATTTTTTTTTCTTTTAATTGCCAACAAAGCAAAAGAATCTTATAGTTTTGTGATTTCAGTCATACACAAGGGGAAATTTGCACCTACGGGACTGATGTGAGATGATAGTTGAGTCAATACCATTCAACATTTTTTTTAGGTTGACAATCCTAACTAACCACAGAATTATTTTTCAGCAACACTAACATACTACAGCATGGAGTGATAAAATGAGTATATAATGCATATTTGACTTCAAAATTTGTGAAGCTATGAATTTTTATGTGTTGAGTTTTAAGTTACTTTTCATTTCACCCGAGACAAAACACTGCGTCATACTTATAATTGCTGTCTTCTTTAGAAAGGAGAGACATTCAAAACTGGCATCAGACCCAAATGACATAAAATTAGACCCAAAGATACAGTACATATACAACGATCACGGGTCACAACTATTCCCAGGAACAAAAAGGAATACTGCTGAATTAACAATGTTATATTCAGAGTTATATACAAATAGAAAGGACTGCTTACATTGATTATCTGGTGATGTCGTCTCTGGTTTTGGCATATGTGCAACTCTCTTCTTCAGTCCTTGTTTGACGAAAGATACACTGACTGATTTTTCTACTTCTGCATGCTGTGCAGCTTGTTGATGTGCCATCAGACCCCGCTGATAACAAACCTCTTGGGCAGTAAATCTACGAAAAGGACGGATAACTGGTTTGGCAGGTTCTAGCTGTGGAAAAATAATTTAAGTTATTACCTGCATATGCATAAGGAGAGCCTACAACCATCTCCCAAAGGCCAGTCCCAGATAATAGGTTGAGGTTTAAAATAATTTAAAATCTCTTTAAATCATGTTTTAAAGATCTACTGCGCTATTATACTCCTGAAGTGGCTGTCTAAAGAAACTCATTCATTGCTGGATTTTAGCATAAATAGAAAAGTCGAGTACCACAAAGCCACAAGTTAAATCATACTGTGGCAACCTGCTTTAAACTTACAGCATGCTGTCTATTTCAACCAACAGGCCCACATAGTTGCTTGTGTTCAACCTTCACCGAAACCCTGTTACCTTCCGGCTACCTTTCGTAAATTTGATCCCCCCACCAAGTGAACAGCACCTCAAATTCCTCGTGGGTTGCTTGCAACCCAACAGTAAAAACATTCAAGGACACAATCTGATCAGTCTGAAGAAAGAAGGACACAATCTGATCAGTCCCGACCCAAAACGTCACCTATGCTCCCCAGAGATGCTGCTTGACCAGCTGACTCCCTCCAGCATTTTGTATCCTTTTTTTTTGTTAAACCAGCATCTGCAGTTCCTCATTACTACAGTATTACAAACATTGAACTCTTCAATTTTAAGTAATATCCTCCTAACCCCTCGGTCTTGTGCCCACCCCCCCCCCTGTGCACATCCATTTCTTAAACTCCCCTTCTCTGCTACACTGCCACTCTTGCCCCTCTCCCGTATCCACCCCCCCCCCCCCCCCCCAATTCTCCTTCCACATTTCTCCCTGCCTCTGGATTAACATTTAACTCCCCTTCTCTGCTTACCTGCCACCCTCCGTCTTCTTTTCATCGCTAGCCTTTGCCACTTACATCACCCATCTGGCAATCCAACTCCCCTCACCTGTATCCACCTATCACTTGCCAGGCTTTGTCCCCCCCCACAACTACAATCAGCCTGAAAACAAGTCACCTATCCATTTCCCCCACGGACACTGCCTGGCCTGCTGAATTAGTCTAGCACTGTGCTCATGATTCCAGCATCTGCAGTGCCTTTGGTCTCTGTTACTATGGGAACTACCTTGGAGCTGTCCTTTAATCTGCTAACTTCCTATAGCAATGAGAGTATCTAAAAAAAAAAGACATTAAGGGGTTGTTGATTTCTGATCCTGTGCTATTGCAGCTACATAAACCAAAACTGATTAGATGGTGGAATAGAGACATGCCTTTTCTTATTCTGTGCTTTATAATTTAACATGGAAGATCACCATTGAGAGAGCTCTTGTATGGCAGGGCCATCTGCCTCTGCCTGGCAACTTGGTTAAGGACCAATTTAAATATTTATTTGCTACAGCTGAGGTATCCTGATTATCATAGAAATAACACTGGTTGCAGCCCTTTATCTCTCAACTACAATCTTGTTTGGAGCCTTGATGTCTCAGGCCTGCAGAGCCAACTACTGTCACCCAAGGTCTTTCTGCACATATATTGTTCCTTATCGTTATTGAGGCAGTTCCATTGATACAATTCTCACACGGTGGCCACCTCGTAAACTTAACTAAAAAACAGCAAGTGTATATTGCTGCTGTGTATGATCACTGGTTAACTTTGTGCTTAACTGCACCTCAAAACAGGGAATATCCACAACAGACGCAATAACAATGATATTTGCTACAAATTATTTCCTCTGCATAAAATGTTCTATATTGGTTAAAGGGTACTTGGGCAGTAAAAGCATACAGCAAAATTGCTAAATGCACGTATCGACTTTTAAATGAATCAAATCTTTACTTCAGTACAAGGCGAATAAATGAAGGAATCTAATTCTCTAAAGAGTCTTTGGCTCTAATCTAAATCAGTAAAGTACAAGAGAAAGTGGGATTCCTCATTGCTTCACTTACATTTTCTTGCTTTGAAATGTGTGAAATTCTTCTTTTCTGTCCTGGGAATAGTGTAGTTAAATTAGATTCATTTTCTTCTTTACTTTCCAGTACCATCTGTTTTTGTGAAGAAAAAGAAAAAAAATCTTTATAAACAATTTGTAAGTCAGGGAAAGACATTTTTTTGTATCTTGTATTAAGATGACTAGGTAATTTCCTGCACACATTAAAAATAAAATTGGAAAATTATATTTTAAAAAGTGGCTCAGTAATACAGAGAAAGTACCTCCTCCCACCATGATGTTCATTACGTTAATGCGGAAAATTGCACGGAGATTAAACTCAGCCAATAAATTAAGGTTTTATTAATACTTAATTTATAGTTATAAACAGCATTTTTTTCATCAGCTGCCCACAGTTTGTAGACTGGAGGATAAAATCTGCTAAAAATCAAAGCAAAATATGTTAAAATGGTATAATCAAACCGATATACAAAATGCTAAAAATGTTCAATTCATCCAACAACTATGGAGGAGAAATGACTAGATATAAAGTGTGCCCTTGATCAGTCACTTTCTGCAGCACAGCAGCAGGAATATGGCATTTGGAAGGAGGAATGCAGGTTGATGCAAGCGAATCAACTTTTCAAATAAGGATGAACTCAGAATGCGGGAATTTGAGGAAGTTAGACACAAAGTGCTGGAGTAAAAAGGCAGCAGCTCTGGAGAACAGGTGCAGGCGACATTTCCGGCAGGCCTGGAAGTCTGATTCTATGTTGCACAGGAGTTTTTTTACCCTACATCTCTTAGGAAGAGAGTTGCCTAAAGAATGTTTGCACCAAATGAGATCATAAATGAAAGTATTGGAAGGTTGTGCTGGGACTGCAGCTGTTCATCACCTTCATAAATAATTTATTTGTGCATACTAATAGAAGCAATCACATGGGCTTCAACGGCAAAGGATGTACAAGAAGACTGAACATTTGCATACAAATTAAGGTGTTCAAGTTATTTTGTTGGAAATTAGTCTGTGCTTAGATCTCCTTTAGTGTGGTTAAATGCAACAAAATAACAAGCATTCTCGATTAGTACACAGGTAACAGGGGTTATGTGGAGAAGGCAGGAGAATGGGGTTTGAGAGGGAAAGATGCATCGGCCATGATTGGCCATGATTGAATGGCGCAGTAGACTTGATGGGCCGACTGGCCTAAATCTGCTCCTACAACTTAACTTATTTGTATGCAGAGCAAAATATCTACTAAGGTTATGGGCAGGGGACAAACATGGAACATCAAAATCTTGGTTATGAAAGTTTGAGTGATCAGACTTTAGGAATAGTGAAGAAGGAAAAGGAAAATGATTAAATACATGAAACCCAAGTTTCAAATGGTCACATTTTGTGCTCACCCTCGCACTTGCTAATCAACCAGGAGAGGGTGGGACCTTTCGGATGAGATTATCAAACCATGCAATGTACAATTCCTTGAATTCTTTATGCAGGGAACTGAGAGAAAGTAAAAACAATCAAAAAGATAAACTTTTAGGATGACTGGGAATGGAAGATACAAATTAGTGTAGTTTCCGAATGTCTATGCGAATATTTCAAGGCATCAAAAAGTGGGTCTTATCCTACTTAATTTTGAATGTTGATATTCAAATTAGTCAGCTTTAGTTTATCCCATTATCATAAAATGATGAAAAAAAACACAATTTTGTTGGACTTCCTGGTCTAGCTCTGACTATATATAAAGCGGCAGGTTCTAAATGGAATCATGAAGCAGAAAATTAAAATAACATTTTATTTTGCATCCATATGATTTGGAGTTACTGCTTTAATGCTTTAAATACTTGACATTACTTGCGTTGATTCCTAGGGTTCATTTTTATACATTTTGGTTTCACCATGTAGATATTACAGCAGTGTTTATACATAGTCCCCCCATTTCAGGGCACCATAACATTTGGGATACAGCAATGTCATGTCAATAGAAGGAGTCATGTTTAGCATTCTGTTGCATAATAGAAAATAGACAATAGGTGCATGAGTAAGCCATTTGGTCCTTCGAGCCAACAACACCATTCAATGTGATTATGGCTGATCATCTCCAATCAGTGCCCCTTTCCTGCCTTCTCCCCATATCCCCTGATTCCGCTATCTTTAAGAAGCCTATCTAGCTCTCTCTTGAAAGTATTCAGAGAACCGGCCTCCACCGCCCTCTGAGACAGAGAATTCCACAGAATCACAACTCTCTGGGTGAAAAAGTGTTTCCTCATCTCTGTTCTAAATGGCTTGCCCCTTATTCTTAAATAGTGGACCCTGGTTCTGGACCCCCAACATCGGGAATATGTTTCCTGCCTCTAGCATGTCCAAACCCTTAATAATCTTATATGTTTCAATAAGAACCCCTCTCATCCTTCCAAACTCAAGAGTAGACAAGCCCAGCCGCTCCATTCTCTCAGCATATGACAGTCCCGCCATCCCGAGAATTAACTTTGTAAACCTATGCTGCACCCCGTCAATAGCAATAATAAACTTTGCATGCAATGACTGCTCGAGTCTGCGATTCATGGACATCACCAGTTGCTGGGTGTTTTCTCTGGTGATGTTCTGCCAGGCCTGTATTGCAGCCATCTTTAGCTTAGGCTTGTTTTGGGGGCTAGTCCCCTTCAGTTTTCTCCTCAGCTTAAAAGGCATGCTCAATTGGGTTCAGAATGGGTGATTGATTTGGCCACTAAAGAATTGACCATTTTTTAGCTTTGCGTTTGTTGCTTTAGCAGTATGTTTGAGATCATTGTCTTGCTGTAGAATGAACCGCCGGCCAATGAGTTTTGAGGCGGTTGCTTGAACTTGAGCAGATAGAATGTGTCTATACACCAGAATTCAATATGCTACTACCATCAGCAGTTGTATCATCAATGAAGATATTGATACTGGCTCAATGAAGTGAGCCAGTACCTTCAGCAGCCATACATGCCCAGGCCATAACATCCCCACCACTGTTTCACAGATGAGGTGGTATGCTTTTGATCTTGGGCAGTTCCGTCTCTCCTCCATACTTTGCTCTTGCCATCACTCTGATAAGTTAATCTTCATCTCATCTGTCCACAAGACCTTTTTCCAAAACTGTGGTTGCTCTTTAAGTACTTGGCAAACTGTGAGTTTGCATATTGTAGTGCAGCCTCTGTATTTCTGTTCATGAAGTCTTCTGCGGACAGTGGTCATTGACAAATCTACACCTGACTACTGAAAAGTGTTTCTGATCTGTCAGACAAGTGTTTATGGATTTTTCTTTACTTTAGAGATAATTCTTCTGTCATCAGCTGTGGAGGTCTTCCTTGGCCTGCCAGTCCCTTTGCAATTAGTAAGCTCACCAGTGCTCTCTAATTCTTAATGATGTTCCAAACAGTTGATTTTGGTAAGCCTAAGGTTTGCCTGATGTCTCTACCAGTATATTCTTGTTTCTCAGTCTCATAATGGCTTCTTTGACTTTCATTGGCACAACTTTGGCCCTCATGTTGATAAACAGCAATACAAGTTTCCAAAGGTGATGGAAAGACTAGGTGCTGGGAGCTCTCTTTTACCTGCATTAGGGAGGCATTTAAACACGCCTGAGCAATTACAAACACCTGGGAAGCCATGTGTCCGAAACATTATGGTGCCCTGAAATGGAGGACTATGTATAAACACAGCTGTAATTTTCTACTTGGTGAAACCAAAATGTATAAAAATACCCTTTAATAAAATCTGACAATGTGCACTTTAACCACATGTGATTTTTTTTCTTTTACAAATCTCAAATTGTGCAGTACAGAGGCAAATAAATAAATGATGGGTCTTTGTCCCAAACATCATGAAGGGCACTGTAGTATGAGCTTCTAGGTTTCCTGCTGGCAATTCCTGTTTGGCTGTTTTCCGTAAAAAATCAGAAAATAACACACACTCTGAAGATTGATTAACAAGGTGGCTTGGTGATGCTCATCTTAAGTCATGACTTTCCTCTAACCCTTGTTCACGCAGAAGAAGAATAACACTGGAAATGCTCAGTGCACCAACGAGTATTTTTCTATAATTATACACAGGTAAAGCAACAATGTATGAAAATGATCTGAAGTAATCATCCCTTGGGGCAGACCAATCCTCCTCGTGTTTTAGCTTAATTACCAATTATGTCATGGAGTGTGAGGTATAGAGAGCAATGAATCCTTGGGGGAGATGGGAAGAAATAAAAATAGCTTGCTATTAGCTCCATAATTTTATCATATCTCCTCCCAGTTACATTCCTCCAGAGACAAACTCAACACCTATTTGCAAGAAGCTTGAGACTCAACATTGTCCCATTGGGAGGCCCAAAGTGCTTTCCCTTTCATTTACTCAAATTACTGAAAAACAACAGATCACTAAAGACCTCCAGAGAGAACAGCGAAAAAAAAAAGACATCACAAATGTACCCATTGGATATGGTGCCAAGATGTTGTTGAGTAGCTGAACAACTCTTGCTTATAAAATACTGTGTTTAAAGTGGATAAATGTGTTGATCAGACATATCACTTTGTCCTACATAGTAATTGAGGATAATTACTGTATCTTGACAATCAATGGCATTACCACCATATTCCCTCTTATCAACATTCTTGAGCTAAATATTAAATGGAAACAGAACTGAACCTGGCACTTAAATGGCATGGCTGGCAGAGAACATCAGATTCTGTCGTGAATATGAAAATGAACATTGGTGGTCATTTTCCAATTTTCCCCATGTTCTTTAGACTCTGGATACGTTCCTGTGGACTGGAAGGTAGCTAATGTAACTCCACTTTTTAAGAAAGGAGGGAGAATTAAAACGGGGAATTATAGACCAGTTAGCCTTACATCGGTAGTGGGGAAGATGCTCGAGTCGATTATTAAAGATGTTATAGCAGTGCATTTGGAAAGCATTGACAGGATCGGTCAAAGTCAACATGGATTTATGAAGGGGAAAGCATGCTTGACTAATCTGGAAATTTTTTGATGATGTAACAGATAGAATGGATAAGGGAGAGCCAGTAGATGAGAGGCATCTGGACTTTGACAAGGTCCCACACAAGGGATTAGTGCAAAATTTGAGAACTTGGTATTGGGGGGTAGGGTATTGACATGGATAGAGAACTGGTTGGCAGACAGGAAGCAAAGAGTAGGAATTAACGGGGCCTTTTCAGAATGGCAGGCAGTGACTAGTGGGGAAGGCTTGGTGCTGGGATCCCAGTTATTTATAATATATATTAACGATTTAGATTTAGACAAGGGAATTAAATGTAACATCTCCAAGTTTGTGGGTGAAATAAAGCTGGATGGCAGTGTGAGCTGTGAGGAGGATCCTATGAGGCTGCAGGGTGACTTGGATAGGTCGGGCGAATGGGCAGATGCATGGCAGATGCAGTATAATGTGGATAAATGTGAGGTTATCCACTTTGGTGACAGATTATAATCTGAATTGTGTCAAATCAGGAAAAGGGGAGGTGCAACAAGACCTGGGCGTGCTTGTACATCAGTCACTGAAAGTAAGCATGCAGACACAGCAGGCAGTAAAGAAAGCTAATGGCATGTTGGCCTTCATTGCGAGAGGATTTGAGTTTAGAAGCAAGGAGGTCCTACTGCAGAAGTACAGGGCCCTGGTGAGACCACACCTGGAATATTGTGTGCAATTTTGGTCTCCTACTTTGAGGAAAGACTTTATTGCTATTGATGGAGTGCAGCGTAGCGTGCAGGTTAATTCTAGGGATGGCAGGACTGACATATGATGAAAGAATGGGTCGACTGAGCTTGTGTTCATTGGAATTTAGAAGGATGAGATGATATCTTATGGAAACATATAAAATTCGTAAAGGATTGGACATACTAGATGCAGGGAAATTGTTCCCGATGTTGGGGGAGTCCAGAACCAGGGGACACAGATTTTGAATAAATTAATTTATGGCTGAGATGAGGAAAAACCTTTTCACCCAGTGAGTTGTGTATTTGTGGAATTCTCTGCCACAGAAGGCTGTGGAGGCTAATTCACTGGATGTATTCAAGAGAGGTGGATATAGCTCTTGGGGTGAATTAAATCTAGGGATATGGGGAAAGAGCTGGAACGGGGTACTGATTCTGGATGATCTGATCAGCCATGATCATATTGAATGGTGGTGCTGGCTCTGAGGGCCGAATGACCTACTCCTGCACCTATTTTTCTATGTTTCTATGTTTCTAATAGCTCAAGAAGAAACTGCAGATGCTGGAGAATCGAAGGTAGAAAAAATTGCTGGAGAAACTCAATGGAGCGGCAGCATCAATGGAGCGAAGGAAATACGCAATGTTTCGGGCCGAAACCCTTCTTCAGACTGATAGCTCTAATAGCTCATTTCGTCACAAAGCCAGATGCAATTCAAGAAAGTGGCCCACCAGCTGTTTCCATGCAGTAGCAATAAATGCTGGCTTTGCTAAAAAAGCCCACATTCAGTGACTACACATAATAAATAAAAAGCTAAAGAGATATGAAAAAAACCTTGAGGCAAAATTATACCAAGAACATTGGCATTTCAAGGTTTAATATTAAGATAGCTAGCAAAAGTCTGACAAATTATCCAGTTGAGTTTTACCAAGTGACAGTGCATTTAAACAAAACTAAACTAAACAATAAGCAATTTAAGGGAAACATGGTTGCAGATTACATTCAAACATATTTTAGTAAGCAAGTTATAAGGACAGTTCAAAATTGGTTTCTAGTTGTATGCTTACAGGAAGAAACCTGAAACCTGGTCTGTCAACACCGATGCTTTCTACAAAAAAGGACAGAGCAGACTCTTTTTCCTCAGAAGGCTCAGATCCTTCAAGGTGTGCAATGAAATGCTGTGTGGGGATGCTTTGCATTTTTAATAGTTAATTATTGGGTCTTTTTAAGTATTTATTGCTTTCCTGTATTGTCCATATTGTATTTTATGTATTTTTTGTCGGCTTTCATTCTGAATGTGTGGGTTTGTTGGTTGTTGCATTCTGGACATCTGAATTTCCCCGAGGGGATCAATAAAGTATTTATTATCATTATTATTATTAATAAACAGATGTCGACAAAAGGGCCTGTCCTACATGGGCCTGTCCCATTTCGGTGATTTTTTAGGCGACTATGAAAAAAATTTCAACATGTTGACAAATTTTCACCGAGAGTGGCGACAATTTGGGCTGTCGTAGGTTATCATAGGTGCTGTCGTAGGTTGTTGCCAGGTTAACGTAGGTTGGCGCCAGGTGACGTAGCTTGGGTGCCTGTGCCGACCGGTGAATTCCATTGGCCGAGATTAACTTATATCAGAGTGATGGCAAGAGCAAAGTATGGAGGAGAGGAACGGCCCAAGATCAAAAGCATCCCACCTCATCTGTGAAGCACGGTGGTGGGGGTGTTATGGCCTGGGCATGTATGGCTGCTGAAGGTACTGGCTCACTTATCTTCATTGATGATACAACTGCTGATGGTAATAGCATAATGAATTCTGAAGTATAGAGACACATCCTAAACACTCAAGTTCAAACAAATGCCTCAAAACTAATTGGCCGGCGGTTCATTCTACAGCAAAACAATGATCCCAACATACTGCAAAAGCACCAAAGGAGTTTTTCAAAGCTGGTCAATTCTTGAGTGGCCCAGTCAATCACCCGATCTGAACCCAATTGAGCATGCCTTTTATACGCTGAAGAGAAAACTGAAGGGGACGAGCCCCCAAAACAAGCATAAGCTAAAGATGACTGCAATATAGGCCTGGCAGAGCATCACCAGAGAAGACACCCAGCAACTGGTGATGTCCATGAATAGCAGACTTCAAGCAGTCATTGCATGCAAAGGATATGCAACAAAATACTAAACATTACTATTTTCATTTACATGACATAGATGTGTCCCAAACATTATGAAGCCCTGAAATGGGGGTGGGGGGGGGGAACTATGTATAAACACTGCTGTAATTTCTACATGGTGAAACCAAAATGTATAAAAATGGCCTTTATTAAAATTTGACAATGTGCACTATAAACACATGTGATTTTTTTATATTACAAATCTCAAATTGTGGAGTACAGAGGCAAATAAATAAATGATAGGTCTTTGTCCCAAACTGTATCTTCTCTTTTTTGTTTTGAAATTCAAAGCCATTAACTTTCCTCATGATATCAGGCAAAACAGCCATGCCTGCATATTCAACATAATGTAACAGGTACTAGTGAAGAATTTTAATTGTGTTCAAGTGGAGCAAATTAACCGTCAGGTCCCCAGTTCCAGATTGTGTATCTCCAAGAAGATCCCTTTGGAAATTGATAAGCAACTGAAGTTGGATTGATACAGAAGATCAATGCTCAGTGAAATGGGCCTGTCCCACTTTGGCGACTTTTTAGGCGACTGCAGGAAACTTTGCAGTCGCCACATGGTCGCGGGGTGGTTGCCGGGGAGTCGCCTTCATGGTCGTGAGTAGTTCCCACATTCTGGGAACTGGTCGTGGCCTCATTATAGATGCCGTGAATTTCTCTGCGTGTGTCCGTGTGTGTGTGATTCTGACAGTTGCCATTCCAGTTAAACATCCCCATGATTAATTCCAGTAAAACAGCCCTCATGATTAATTAAGTACAAACGTAAAAACCCTTAGAATTCATGGTTTCATAAAAGTGAATATTTCAAACAAAGAACGCAATCAGATTCTTACCAGTTTTGAAACTCTGCCCTTATCTTCATTCTTCACTTCTTTAGATTCATTAAAAATCCTTAGACATTCCTCCATGGGATCAGATTCAAATTCAAAATCCTTTTCTAGACTGAGAATGTTGATATCATCCTCAGAAGAGAAAGCCCCTTCACTATGGTCCCCAGTTTCATCCTCACTGGAATAGCTGTTGATATGTGGATTTCTGTCACTGTCTGAATCAGACTCATGATTCACAGCTGTGCCATCTTTAGCAGTGTCGTCGTCGTTACTACTATCATCACCAAATAAGTCTGTGCGACTGAGTGTTCGCTTTGTTAAGGCTGGTTTCAATCTTCTTTCTCGATGTTTTGCTTTATCTTTCAGAGATTTTGACTCCTTATCTTTGTTTTTAATGTCCATACGAGTTACATTTTTACGTATCAAAGCTTTGGATTTTATGTTGTCATTATTTTTGTCAATTTTCTGACTAGTTATGATTTTGCCATCATGACATTTGATTTTTCTTGAACTATCTGATAAACTGGTTGATCTGGACTTGGATTGGTTTTCAATTTTTACCCCATTCAGTTTGCTAATATTTGTTTTATCCAACTTTCCAGTAGGGCTTTTATCAGATTTAATTTTATGCTTTACTTCTTTGACCCCATTTTTCTCAGACCCTTTGTGTTTCTTTTCAACAAATGTACTATCCCCATTCTTACTGTTTTTTAATTTCTCCCCTTGTTTTTCTCGCTTAATTTCTGAACTTTCTTTTGCACATTTTACTTTACTGGTTTTGTCAACTTGCTGTGGGCAGTGTGAAGATTTAATTTTGATACTGTGCATTTTGTCCTTTCTTGCCTTCACCTTTGAACCATCTGGGTCACTTTGTTTATCCCTTTTCTCTTTACATTCTCGTTCTTCAAGTTCTTCCTTGCTACAATGTGAAAATTTAGACGAACGAATGTTTTTCTTCATCTTCTGTTTCCTTCTATTCACCTCTTGTTTGCTAGGAATATTGCAAACATCTTCTACGTTACACTGAATTGTTATCCTTTTCACAGACTGCTTGTTCAAGTCCTTTGCCTTCAGAGACAATATATCTGACCTTTGCCTGTCACAACTTTGTTGATGGTCATTAGTTTGATCATCTTCAGAGTCAGAGAATTCCGCATCCACATCATCGCTGCTTAAGTTCAAACGATGGCAACGTTTCTTTGCTGTAGGTATATACGGTTCTTCCGCGCCGTCTCTTCTGGGCCTTTTGGTCTCATGTTGCTTTGTCCTTTTTTTGATCAGTCGGGCTGAATAATTCAGCAAAGGGTCATACTCTAAATCAGTGCATGGCTTGGTATTGTCAATCACATATTTATTACCGGATACAGAAGTAGCATTTTTGACTGGCTTCGTCACAAGCGTTGGGACATATTTCAAAGAATTACCTCTTGCATCACCTTCATCATCTGTATCCAAAGTGTACTTACTGGAATAGGCACTAACAGAAAGTGGAGTAGGGGTGTATTCTACATTACTATTTAGGTGGTAATTATTTGGAATATATTCTAAAGAATCTATCAATTTATCTACATTAGTTAAAGGTTTTGAGTAATTCTTGATTTTGCTGACGGTCTTTTGTGTAGATGACGTTGAAAGGACATATTCTTCTTTTTCATCGAGAAGATCCTCATACTTTGACAGTTTTTTCTGTTCTCGTTCAACCTCATTCTGAACAGCCTCAATGGCTTTGTTGACCAGTTCCAACTCTAGAGTACTAGATTCTGTAAGGTCACCCGAGATCCCTTCTCCATTTCTGGATGAACCCTTCGGAAGTTCCGGATTATATGGATCATATCCATGTTCTAAAAGACAAATTAAAGCATTGTGAATATTAAACATTTGTGACAGATCTAGAAAGTTATTGAATCAATCTACAGGATTTTTGGTATTCTATGAAACTCTTTTGCGCCAATATATGCTACTGAGGTCATATTGCATAAACCTAAACTGTCAATGATATTTCTTAGAAATTCTTTATCAGAGCAAAAATACTGTAAAATATTTTAATGTGCAATGATGCAAGGAGAAAGTTTTTTGAATGAAAGCATTTGGATAGAAGAATGCACCTATATTTTTTCATTACTAAATGAGTAGATAGTTTAATGAACTACTGGCTCACAGCAAAATGTTCGTTGCAAATGCACCAAGACTTTAAAACACAAGAATCTATCGTTTTCAATTCGCTTGTTGAGAAAGTAATTGCAGCAAAATCAATATAAAGGTTTGGGTGCTTTTATTTCACACATAAATCTCTCTAAATAATCCATCTAATTATTTTTCAAAGTCCCAGCTCTGCCTGCTATGGAGGAAGATGTTGAAAGACAGCTATGATCTTTTTCAAAGAGGTAAAATAGAACTAAGAATTTAATATCTAATAGGAATGGGATTCCAGATAAAAACATTTCTATAGTTGCTTCAAAAGCCAAAATGACAAAGGCGTGCAAATTTTTATTACACACTCGTTTACAAAAAAAGTGAGCTGATTTTTTTCCCCTCCAAATTAGGTTAAAAAAGCAAAAGATTAATTAACAGTACTTAAAAATGTTTGTAAGATTTTCACCAATATGCGTGGGTATGTACATATGTTTAAAAAATATTGCTATAACTAATTCAGCTACAAAAATGAGCTTGAAGTACCAAAAAGTCTTCACCTGAGGTTATTTGAAACAAAGTCATCGTCATTGCCTGGTAGAAATTTAAACTGAAACTTAAATATATCCATTTTTTAAGAGTGTCAACATCATTTATTAAGGGACTTTCCCACCCAACTTTTAGTTCCTCAACAATTTGTAAGAGTTTAATTGGGACCAGTTTCTGCAGTAAGTACGCCATCATTTTTTTGTTTGCTATGTTACAATACAGGATAAGAACACAGTTATGCATTAGATTGATTTTTAAGAGTATGTAGCAAGACAGGTGTGCTGCCTTTGCAAGAAATTAATATTCCATTGATTTTTCACTAATGGCAAATATTTATAAAAACTGATTTTCTATTAAATATTGGGGACACAACAATTATCACTGCCAAGTTTTAATCCACAGCGACTACTACAGTATCGCATCCACCATATCTCTACTTCACTTCTCACTCATTATCAAATATGATCTGAGCATGTACTAATGGAACCATCTTCACCAAGGATGTGAAAAATAATAATCCTAAAATGATGTATTGCTGTATTACAATATATTGAGAAAAAATTAGATGCAGTTTCTACTACCAAATAATTAAATTAGGAATTAGAGTGGTTTTTACCATCTGAAGAAGGGTTTCGGCCCGAAACGTTACCTATCTCCTTCGCGCCATAGATGCTGCTGGACCCGCTGAGTTTCTCCAGCATTTTTGTACCTGTGGTTTTTACCTTATTGTTTTACTGTGCGCTGGTAGTCTGGAAGTCTAGCATGCTAATTTCCCCCACAGTCCTTTATTCATTTAATCACCAAAGTTCTATTAGGCTGTCTTAAATACACTGCTTCAGTTCATTTTGGGACAGAATGTAAACCAGCATCTACAGTTCCTCGTATCTCCTATCTATAGAATTCTAAAGTATTTTCTCATCTCAGTTTTCAATGGAAAATCTATTGACAAGATAGAGGAGATGCGAGCTTTTCGTTCTCGCCACCTAAAAGTTGTCGAGTAGTGTTGGAGACAGAAACCATAATCACATTTAAAACATTCCCATAGGATGTGATAGCCGGCAGAACTCTTTAATGCTTTGGACCAAAGGTGGAATGCAAGATCAGACGAAATAGCTGTTTTATTGCAAGGATGGCAATAGGATAAATAGTATGAGCGTTTATACACTAGGTGTTAGCGATACAAAATGTATGATTCAGGCACCATGTTATCCCAGTATTTTTAAGCGAGAAAATGTCAGCTACATCCTATATTTGGATTTAACAACTGAGTCTTCGAAGCAAGATCAAGACTCCAGCACGAAAGATCCTGCATTAAATATGGCTCCACAGATAGTACCAGTATCTTAGGATCTCTCTTCATTTGTAGAGAAATACGGGTAGAAGCAAAGTAGCATCTCAGCAATCTGATTCAAGTCCATATTTGACATTTCTGTGCATTTACAAGGGTAAAACTAGGAAATATTTGTAATAAAAATACAACCCAACCAATTTCGACCAGAAAATCTATGTCACAAGCTAGAATTTGTATGGCAAGTACGCAAAGCTACTACTGACCATCTACTTTGTACACCGTGCATAACAAATATAACCCAGCAATTCAAGCAACTTTGGTAATTGCTTTCTAAATAACTCAATGGGTAATACTAACATCAAACACAAAAATACAATGCATAAATTTAAAACATTGTTCCAAGCAAACAAACAGTAATCTAATTCAATTATACTGTACCATACACGCCAAAATTCTGAAACTACAAATTACTTAAATCCATTTAATATTACTATTAATATTACTCATCAGTAACGACATTTATATGCTTAATTCACTGAACAAAATTTTTGTCTCAAATGTACCTTCTTACTAAATAAATTAATTTTCACAACTACCTTAAACGGGAAGCAAATGTAATATTTTTCATACAACTACTTTCTTAAACATAAACTTGAACTATTTTATATTACACTATGAAATATGTTTACGTTTGTGCTACACATCATGCGTTGAAAGCATTATCTACCTGCAGTAGGCCCTGCCTGCAGTACACCATGCTATTATATTCTAACATCAAAAATTAAAATCAGATAAATGTAATTACCACAATTTCGATTGTTCAACAGGAAAGAAATATACTTGTTCATGTCTTCTTAGACTTTAACTTTGCTGCTGCCACTCGCTTTACCTCTCATGTTTGCAGAATGCACAACTGACAAGAGACCACTTGCTTTCTGCAGATAATTTGTTTGCAGTATCTCGGATCCCAGAGTAACGCAGCTGCTAAAGTCTCACTAGACCATGCCCTAAAAACACTTCTCAATGAGAAAACTCCTTCTACCTCGGGTGATGATATAGTTGCAAGGTATCCTTCAAAATCTTTTATTTTTGCCATGCTAAAGAATCTACTCATTTGTTATTCACACTTTTCCACTGATCCAAAATTAAAACGAAACATGGGACAACCTTCCTCAACTTACAAACAAGAAATGGATTTCTTTCAGAATCGTTGGTTTTATATAACGCTCAGAATTTAACACCCACAATGTGTTCAATATATTTGTTCCAGGTTGTACTTTGGAGTATACCCGGCAGCCATTCAAAAATCAACACTGAAAGCAGCTTATTTACGCCACAAATTTCCAGTGAAGTGCCAATTCCCTACTGCAGGTCCCTACTGAGGTACCGTAGGGAACTAAACTCGATCAAGTCAAAAATACTTACATGCAAGTCAAGCAAAGCAACTAAACCCAGTAGAGGAGGTTCAAATCTCTCACTGCATTAGTCAGATCCCTTGGAACAATAAAATGTCAGAGGTCTTGCAACAGGTTAAAATAAAAATCTGAGGCTCCTAACTTTCCCAATTATCACTGAAATGCCTGGGCAATACAGCAGCGCTGCTGCCTCACAGCTCTGGAGACCTGGGTTCGATGCTGAACTTGGGCAGGGCTGTCTGTGTGGAGTTTGCATGTTCTCCCTGGCCATGTAGATTTCCTCCCACATCCCAAAGATGCACATGTTTGTAGGTTAATTGGTCTCTGTAAATTGCCCCTACATTGTAGGGAGTGAGGGAGAAAGTGGGATAACATGGAACTAGCGTGAACTGTTGGCATAGATGGGCCGACGGGCCCATTTCCATGATGTACCTCCAAACAAACTAAACACCAGGGGAAGACAGGCTCATGATTAGCTCACGCTCATTTAAATATCCTGCTCGTCATCTCAGCCATGTAAAATGGGTGCATGTGAGTGTTGCTAAAAACAAGTAAATAAACCCTGGAAGTAGAAGTAGGCCCTCTTGTGTTTGTTTCATGAGATCACAGATCATGACTTACCTCAGTGCCATTTAAATGCCTTGGGATGCCTTGATGTCTAAAAATCAATTGATTGTAGAATTGAATGTACTCAGCAACTGCGTCTTAACTGCTCTTATGGGTAGCAAATTCGCCATGTTCTGGGTGAAGAAAGCCTACTGTGTCCAGGATGGCTAGCTCCTTATTTTAACACCATGCGAGTAGGATGGAGAATTAAATGTGTATGAAGGAATTGCAGATGCTGTTTTATACGAAAGATAGACACAAAGTACTGGAGTAACTCAGCAGGTCAGGTAGCATCTCTGGAAAAAAGGAATAGGTGACGTTTCAGGTCAGAACCCTTCTTCAGAATGAAAGATAGAGAAGGCTAGAGCAAAACAGGGCTGGCAATAAATGACCTCAGGGAGAATTAAGTGACAGGCAACTGGAAACTCAGGGCCACTTCTGTAGACTGAAGTGAGAGAGACAGTTACACTCAAGATCCTCTGCTATAGGATGTTTGGTTACACAGCACAGAAACAGGTCCTTTGCCTAACCAAGCTAGTTCTGCTTGCCTGTGCATGGGTTTCTCTCTCTCCAAACCATTCCCATCATGTGCCTGTCCTTATGACTTAAATATCGTAATTATACCCACCTCTCCCACTTCCTCTGGCAGCTTATTTGTCATACACACCATCCTCTGTGTGAAAACATTTCGTCTCTGGTCCATTTAAAATCTTTACCGTAATCCTATACCTCTAGTTTTAGACTCCCCTACGCTGGGGGAAAAAACTGTGGCTACTTGTCTGACAAAGAGTCCAGAGGCTATGCACAATTACATGACAAACTAGTGGCAACAGAAACACTGCCAGAACAAAATTAATGCTGAAGATCTCAAGAATGCTGCTGAGAAACCTCTTCTCACAAGAACATTATAGATTTAGAGCTATGTAGCATGGAAACAGACTCTACATCACAATTTATCTGTGCAGACTAGCTAAGCCAATCCCTCTTGTCTGCATTTGGCCCATAACCCTCTGAGCCTTTCCGATCCACGACGTGTCTAAAAGTTTTATTGAAAGCAGTGTTTAAACCTACATTTATATCCCCCCCGGCAGCTCTCAGTTTCAAAAGACCTGTCCTCAGATTGCCTTTAAATCGTTCCCAACTAAATGTAAACCTGTTCCTTCTAGCTCTACATTACCCCGGTCTTGGTGCCTAAGTGCCTACATAATTTTAGAAATTTCTATAAGGAAATCCTTCAGGAAAGACTGTTCAATCTCCGAGATCATAAAGTGGCAGTCCAGGATCTGTTGTGCCTGGGGAGAAGGCGGCTGTTAATGAACCAGTGAAAGAGAAGCATCCAAAGGGATGGAAACCGATCATGCCCTGGACGGGTTGTTGGTTCACCAGGTCCAGATAGAATGTATCACAGTGTAACAAGGGAAGACTGGACAGATCATTGGACCAAACCACAATCACTTGATTCTGCTGAAGTGGAGACCTGCCTGCATTAATTCCACATCCCTCTATACTGTGCAAATTCAAGTACCCACCCAGATGCTTCATATATGTTCCATCCTTACCACGTCCTCTGGCAGCTTGTTCCAGATACCAACTCGTCTTTGTGTGAACGGTTTAGCCCTCAGATCCTCTTTAAAACTCCTTACGATAGTTTTTGAGGCTCCTACCATGGCAACAGACACTGGATATCTACCTGATCTATGCCTCTCATAATTTTATATACCTCTCCAGGGAAAACAGGCTCAGTTAATCCAATCACTCCTCAAGGGTGGCACTGTGGCGCAGCAGTAGAATTGCTGCCTTACAGTGCCAGAGATCCGGGTTCGATCCTGACATCAGGTGCTGTCTGTATGGAGTTTGCGCGTTCCCCCTGTGACCGTGGGTTTTCTTCAGGTGCTTCAGTTTCTTCTAGGACAGAACTGGTATATGGGCAATCATTAGCCAGCGCATACTCGGTGGGACAAAGGGCCTGTTTCACTGTATGGGGTAATTCAAGAGTTCTCCCAAGTTTACTCCGATTCGAACTCGGAACATTACGGTAATAGCCGTTCGTAGGTACTCGGGGCACTCGTGGACATTTTTCACAGCGCTGAAAAAACTTCACGAGTTTCCGTGTTTCCCGAGTACCTGCCGTTAGCATTACGAGCCTCTACGGGACATCCACGAGCTCCAACGTAGCCGCTACGTACATTCTACGTACTTACCACGAGTGTGATTTTTTTAAACTCGGGAGAGCTCTTGAATTACCTCGTACAGTGGGACAGGCCCTTTATGAATCTCCTCTGCACCCTCTCGAGTTTAATTACATCCTGGCTTTAGTGTGGTGACATCCATTTCACAGGATTGAGTAATTATCAATTTGACATATTCAAATTGTTCTTGATGAATGACTACTTAAAACATTTCCTTTCCAATTTTGCAATGGAGCTGTTCATGAATTATACATTATCGTCCTTTTGTGAAATATTCAATGAAGAACTCAAAGCACAACAACGATACATTGACATTCCATTTCTAGTCGTCTACTTTTTTCTTGAAAAGCATTACACAGAACCGAAAAGATAACAACTACAAATGTAGTTTCAAAACTATCATTGGTAAGAACAGTATTATAAATATTGATCCATTCATTATGAGGATTATATATTTGATTTTGCATCTGTAGTGTTTCAAGAGTACCGGCAATCATACAACACAGTTTTAGATGCTCTACAGCAGACCATTTTAAATACCCAACTCGGGTAATTTCATACATGCAGCAGCACAATTTTCCTGATTTATTGGATTACTGTGAACCTAAACAGGTTTCAATAATCAGATCCAAGATTACATTCACTAGGACTATATAGTTTAGAGATTAAATTATTTAAAAGAAACACCATTTCCATTTCATATAAAGCATTCCACGACACTCCTTGAATGTGAATTCCACCTCTATAATGGAACGCCTCCAATTGGTTGATCTACTTCTCCAAAATACACAAACCAAGATGGGGCTCTCCAGCAAATGGGAGGAAAAAGATGCAAAAGGATTTATGACATTTTATAGAAAAATGCATGCACTTAAGGTAAATTTGCTGAATAAATTATTAGTACTATATCGTAAGTATGGCAACATATAGAGATTTTGTCTCCATTATATCTCAGCAGGCAGCGCAAAATTGTTATGGCACCTCTAAAGCCTATATGGCATTACTGTAGCCACAAGTGTGTAAAGTTTTGAAAATGTAAACCAACATTGAAGCAAATATTTAAATGTTTCGCAAACCCAATTTCTTTAAGTCGAGTGACTGACTAGATTGTGGAACTTATTGCCGAGGCAAACAGCATGGATACTTTTACGAGGAAACGCAAGTACGGGAGGAAGAAAGAAACAAGATTTTCACTAATTGTAAGAAACAGATGATAGACACAAAAAAGCTGGAGTAACTCAGCGGGTCAGACAACATCTCTGGAGCAAAAAAGATATAGGAAACAGGCCAGCTGTGACCGAGGTGAGAACGGGTACAGAAGATGGATATTAAGTATATGACGAAGGGTATTGACCCGAAACACCACCCATTCCTTAACTCCAGAGATGCAGCCAGACCCGCTAACTTACTGCAGCTTTTTGTGTCTATCTCAAGTATATGATCTTTTGTTATCAATTGCCTTCTTTGAAATGCATGTTCCACATAATTATAACTAAAAGTAACTCAGAATTAGTAGCTAAAATGGTGACTGACAACTCATTTTCTTCCAAAAGTGTTGCAGTCTCGTGCCAAGACCTGCAGTCAATGTCTTTATCATAGAAAATAGGTGCAGGAGGAGGCCATTTGGCCCTTCGAGCCAGCACCGCCATTCATTGTGATATCATATGAAATTACATCTAAAATGACAGTTGAAAGTATTGGTCATCGTAAAACTGGTGCAGTACCATCAGATTGTACCTACCGTAGTTTTGTCATCAACTTCAAGTCTCTGGCTTCCCACTTCTGTCACTCCATCTCACTACTCCTTTCCCCCTCAACTCTTGCACATCACCCTCCAAATTACCTACCAATCTAACCAGTTATTTGCTTTTGGTCTAGATGGAATCAAACATCTCTATATCATATACACAAATATAAAACCATATACTTTTCAGAAAGTGCATTTACAGAATTAGACCAATTCTGGCGCCAAGTTCCAGGCAAGGATACAAACAGATAGTAAAATAAACCACATGAGAAATGGAGAATGAGAAACAAAAGATAGAAAGTAATTAAATAAAAGAAACAAAAAGGCAAAAGGCTACAGATTTTTAAAGAAAAAGGTTTAACATTTCATTCAGAAAATTTAAATATCTAAGTATCAAAAGAAAAGCATCCTATAAGACTTATGAAGTAAAACATTCAACCCTTGGACAAGTCTCCAGAAATACTCTGAAGGAAACAAAGAGGCAAATCTGAATCAATGTGTAGAAGGCAGGAATAAAGAAAGATTTTAAAAAAATGCAAGAAGTGAAATTGTCCAGAAAAATGGTCAAATTACAGGAAACATTTATCAACAAATTATATGGATGTCATGAGATTCGCTGATCTTAATTTCTGTAAAAATTATCTACAGGACGCTTTGAAATGACAAGTAGAACTGCAATAACAAAACATTAAACATTTGAGAATATATATATATACAGTTAGAAAAGTTAATCAAGTCTCTGTCTGGCTAGCTGACCATTATAATTTTCACGCATCTCATGGATTCAAAATTACGCTAAAGTTTGATTAAAAATGTTCTAAAATGTTCTTACTGTCTTATTCTGACTTCCTTCAGAAAAAAGTTTGACATATACAATGCTTCAACTAGCAAGTATGGACAGCCCTTCAGAAAATCGTCCAAATTTCACTTTCCATTTCTCAACTTGCTTTCTTGACCGTAAAAATTTCAAAACCTATAAAAGGTATTGAAACAAAGGCTAATTTAGATTAACGTATGATAAAATTTTAAGATGCAACATTTTCCTATACATTTTTGTGCACAAAAAAGTTTCCCCCATGGCTAAATTGGTAATAGCTATACCACTGTCATAAGGCAGGTGGTTTCTGATATAATTACTAATCTGTAGTCAGTGAGGTGATTATAGTCTGATTGGGTACAGCATACCCACAATTGCCTTTAATGTGAAAAGTCTAACAAGCACAAAATGAGCAAATTCGTTCACCCTACTCCTTGCTCACATAAAATAAACACTAATGCAATAAATTAACAGTCACACTGGGTAACCGGACCATAATAATGCAAGCCAAAGTATGTAGTGCAACCTTTATACAAAATCCATAGCATTTCATGGTTGAACAGTGCAGTTCAAGTACTTGATGTTTGATGGTTAAGAGCGATTCTATATCTCTAGAGGTAATGCTTCTCAGGCTCCTTGACCTTCTCGGTGATAGCTGCTAGATGAAACCATGGGCAGTGTGGGTCTTTGATGATGTTAGCTGCCTTCTTGAGGCAGGGCTTCTTATTGATTCCCTTGATAGTTTTTTTTCGAGGGGTGGTGGGCTTTGCACTTGGGTGAAGGAAAACTTATCCAGTAGCATGTTTACAGAAATCCAACTTGCGCTGGGAGAATGGCTGAGGATTTGCAAAAACTAGAAACTATGCGGCTGGCCAAAACCATGCATTTGAAAGAATTTGGCAAAAAAGATTAAATAGTAGAATGTTCACCTGAGGACTGGAAGCTGAGGCTTTACTAAGGAGAAGGCACCTGCAATTTCTGCAGGAGAGTCCCTCACACACACTCCTCTGAACTTTTATCTGATTCGCAAAATAGCCAATACCTCAAGTTCATCTCCGGAGTTATTGTACTCTCACAAAGCAGAAAAGATCTAGATTTTCTGCTCATATTTAGCTGGTCAGTGTTATAATAGGTGTAATAATCACAACTTTTCTATATTGAAAAATGTTCAAAAATCAGCCAATATTACTAATAATAATAATAATAATAAATTTTATCTATGGGCGCCTTTCAAGAGTCTCAAGGACACCTTACAAAAATTTAGCAGGTAGAGGAAAAACATGTAAGGGGAATGAAATAAATAGTAGAGACATGATTAGTACACAAAGTAAAGACAGAATACAATTCAAAACACAATATGAGGCAATTAATGCACAGATGAAAAGGGAGGGGGATGTGGGGCTAAGGATAGGCAGAGGTGAAGAGATGGGTCTTGAGGCGGGACTGGAAGATGGTGAGGGACACGGAATTGCGGATCAGTTGGGGGAGGGAGTTCCAGAGCCTGGGAGCTGCCCTGGAGAAGGCTCCGTCCCCAAAACTGCAGAGGTTGGACTTGTGGATTGAGAGAAGACCGGCTGATGTGGATCTGAGGGACCGTGAGGATTGGTAGGGGGAGAGAGGTCAGTGAGATATGTGGGGGGGGGGGGGGGGGGGGGGCAGATGGTGGAGGACTTTGTAGGTGAGGATCAGGATTTTGTAGGTGATCCGGTGGGAGATGGGAAGCCAGTGAAGTTGTTTGAGGACTGGAGTGATGTGATGCCAGGATTTGGTGTGGGTGATGAGTCGGGCAGCTGTGTTCTGGACCAGTTGGAGTCGGTTGATGTAGGTGGAGCTGATGCCAAGGAAAAGTGAGTTGCAATAGCCCAGTCGGGAGGAGATGAAGGCATGGATGAGTCTTTCAGCAGCGGGAGGTGTGAGAGAGGGTCTGAGTTTGGCGATGTTGCGGAGATGAAAGAAGGAGGTTTTAATGACATGGCGGATGCGAGGCTCAAGGGAGAGGGTGGAATCAAAGATCACGCCAAGGTTGCGGGCCTTGGGAGATGGGGAGAC
Source organism: Leucoraja erinaceus (assembly GCF_028641065.1). Taxonomy (NCBI): domain Eukaryota; kingdom Metazoa; phylum Chordata; class Chondrichthyes; order Rajiformes; family Rajidae; genus Leucoraja; species Leucoraja erinaceus. Next base: position 9,462,222 of record NC_073405.1, on the reverse strand, counting down.
AGTGGTGCCGTCGATGGTGAGAGTGTGGTTATTGATTTTGCTGAGTGTGGCTTTGGAGCCTATGAGGAGGAATTCTGTCTTATCGCTGTTGAGTTTGAGGAAGTTATGTTGCATCAAGGTTTATGTTGCATCCAGTACTACACCACTACTATTCAGCAATCCAAGGGCACATATCAGTACAACTTGACTGTCATGTTATCACAGTAGAGCATCTTGTGCTACACATTGTTCTAAATAACAGATGAACAATGAATGGCCTCTTAGGCACATTCCCAGAAATAAATCCATGCCCTTGCAACCAGAGGCCAAATACGGATAATGAAAAACTAAATAGAATGATGTGGATCCTTAATCAATACCAATTCAATGGACTGTCTGCAAGATATTCGCATATATAAAAATTACAATTGTCTTTTCCTACTTACAAAAACTGGAGTAACTTACATAAGGTTTGTAAATTGTTTAAGAAAAAAAACTGCCATTAAGAATAAGAAACACTATGCTTAAAAAAAATACAAGGAGAAAACAAAAAATACACTAACATAACAAGATTGGATTATCCATGCATGCTCCTTCCCAGTTGCTCATTAAGCGTCAACAAAGCTGAAAAGTACCCTGGAATTTTCGCAGTCCGAGAACATTCAGACGTTTTTGCAATCTGTGCAAAAAATTCTCAGAAGTGGGCGAAATTCAAACAATCTTCATGACAATAAAATGGGTCAAATTACCAAGACAAAGTAGTTTCCAATAGGGTGCATTTCTACATGACCTCATTACCTACAGTGCCCTCCATAATGTTTGGGAAAAAGACCTATCATTTATTTATTCGCCTCTGTCCTCCACAATGTGAGATTTGTAATAGGAAAAAAAAAAATCACATGTGGTTAAAGTGCACATTGTCAGATTTTATTAAATGCCATGTTTATACTTTTTGGTTTCACCATGTAGAAATTACAGCAGTATTTAGATATATAGTCCCCCCATTTCAGGGCACCATAATGTTTGGGACACATGGCTTCAGAGGCGTTTGTAATTGTTCAGGTATGTTTAATGACCTCCTTAGTGCAGGTATTAGCAAGCTCTCAGCACCTAGTCTTTCCTCCAGCTTTTCCATCACCTTTGGAAACTTTTATTGCTGTTTATCAACATGAGGACCAAAGTTGTGCCAATGAAAGTCAAAGAAGCCATTATGAGACTGAGAAACAAGAATAAAACTGTCAGCTTAGTCTTAGCAAATTCAACTGTTTGGAACATCATTAAAAAAGAGAGCACGGGTGAGCTTACTAATCGTAAAGGGACTGGCAGGCCAAGGAAGACCTCCACAGCTGACAGAAGAATTTTCTCTATATAATAAAGAAAAATCCCCAAACACCTGTCCGACAGATCAGAAACACTCTTCAGGTGTTGATTTGTCAATGACCACGGTCTGCAGAATTCATGATCAGAAATACACTGCAAGATGCAAACCACTGGCTAGCCACAAAAATAGGATGGCCAGGTTACAGTTTGCCAAGAAGTACTTAAAAGAGCAACCACAGTACTGGAAAAAGGTCTTGTGGACAGATGAGACGAAGATTAATAGAAACTTATAGAAACTTACAAAATTCTTAAGGGGTTGGACAGGCTAGATGCAGGAAGATTGTTTCCGATGTTGGGGAAGTCCAGGACAAGGGGTCACAGCTTAAGGATAAGGGGGAAATCCTTTAAAACCGAGATGAGGAGAACTTTTTTCACACAGAGAGTGGTGAATCTCTGGAACTCTCTGCCATAGAGGGTAGTTGAGGCCAGTTCATTGGCTATATTTAAGAGGGAGTTAGATGTGGCCCTTGTGGCCAAGGGGATCAGAGGGTATGGAGAAAAGGCAGGTACGGGATACTGAGTTGGATGATCAGCCATGATCATATTAAATGGCGGTGCAGGCTCGAAGGGCCGAATGGCCTACTCCTGCACCTAATTTCTATGTTTCTATGTTTCTATTAACATATCAGAGTGATGGCAAGAGCAAAGTATGGAAGAGAGAAGGAACTGCCCACGATCCAAAGCATACTACCTCATCTGTGAAACGGTGGTGGGTGTGTCATGGCCTGGGCATGTGTAGCTGCCGAAGGTACTGGCTCACTTATCTTAATTGATGATACAACTGCTGATGGTTGTAGCATAATGAATTCTGAAGTGTACAGACACATCCTATCTGCTCAAGTTCAAACCTCAAAACTCATTGGCTAAAGATGGCTGTAATACAGGCCTGACAGAGCATCACCAGAGAAAACACCCAGCAACTGGTGATGTCCATGAATTGCAGACTTCAAGCGGTCATTGCATGCAAGGGATATGCAACAAAATACTAAATATGACTACTTTCATTTACATGACATTGCTGTGTCCCAAACATTATGGTGCCCTGAAATGGGGGGGAGCTATGTATAAACACTGCTGTAATTTCTACATGGTGAAACCAAAATGTATAAACACGACCTTTATTAAAATCTGACAACGTGCACTTAAAACCACATGTGATTTTTTTCTATTACAAATCTCAAATTGTGGACTTTAAGAGGCAAATAAATAAATGATGGGTCTTTGTCCCAAAAATTATGGAGGGCACTGTCTTCATTTAATTATTTCAGGAAGTAAAAAGTATTAAAAGAACCTTTCACCAACAAAAGCAAAGTTTTATTTTCAAGTTGAGTAAGACATTCTAATGACAGGAAATTCATAAATGAAATCTTATTTAATGCCTTCTGCGTATTTGCAGCAGATTAGCTGGCATGCAAATATCACAAATCTTTACCAAAGTCATTTGGACAAAACGCAGCCTGCTGAAACTCCTTGTACATCGTTATAGCTTTGCTGACTGTAAAGCAGCTGTCCCACTGCGGTGACCTACTTGGCGAGTTTAGAAGAGTTTAAGAGAGCTTGAAAAAGTGTCATGTTGAAGACTTCCTTCGACTATGTAGAAGACCTCCTTCGACTATGTGGAAGACTACCTACGAATAACATGCTAAACCTATGAGTAAAAAAACCCCAATTTTTTCCATGGCGACCTTTTTTAAAATCGCGGGCATTTTTCAGCATCTTGAAAAATACGCCACGACCTAGCTGAGGCCTCGAGTAGGCAGGGACTACTCTCGAGCATGAAGGAGAGTTACAAAGATCTCCTCAGGACCTCGTGTCGACCATGCTGCGAGTACGAGTTGAGGGCAAGCTCTTCTGAACTCGCCAATTAGGTCGCCGCAGTGGGACAGCCCCATTTCTTTCTTGTACAAATTTGACCGCCAACAACAATCAAATTATCTCACCCAATGCCAAAGTTGAGAGCCCAACAGATCTCAGTTTAGAATTGTAATAAATGAAAAAGATCAATATCCTATCAGTCTTTTTTCTTGTTTCACATTCACCGCTAATGGATAGCAGGCAAAGTGCGTACACCAGACTCATCTACATTGCCTACCACTATCGACCACTATCAATGACTGGGGTTGGACTATTTAAAAATATTTTTTTTTGACGTGAGCAATTGAATAAGGAAGCATTTTCAAGAGAATGGTTTTAAAAATTAAAATGTATACCCATCATGAAATGTAGCAGGTAAACACAAAACTCATGGACAGAATTATCCAAAAATAGAGAAAGATTGGTAGCTATGCTACAGATCAATATAGTACTCACTTTTAGAATCAGAATCATACGGTACAAAAATAAACCCTATGGCCTAAATCCGTGCTGACCATCAAGAATCTACAGTATTTGCACTAATCCCACTTAATTTTCCCACATTCGTCTCAACCTCTCCCACTTCCCATTCCTCACTCCCCCACTACTACACCAATTCTACAGATTCTCCAACTCACCTGCACATTAGGGAAATTTGACAATTTACAATGGTCATGTAGCCTACTAACTACACGGGTTTTGAATGCTAAAGAATAGCTGAGCATCTGGAGGAATTTCATGTAAAGAGAACATGCAGAACACCAGAGATCAGGATTGAATTAAGATTACTGGAACTGAGAGGCAGCAGCTCTACTTGCTGTGCCAACTATGCCACTTACTGATTCCTTCTTAGGTAGATGGCCTGAGAAGATGCAAAGTTCTAATTATTTAGCCAATCCAAACCGGAAACCATGGATGAACAAGGAGGTTCAGAATCTGCTACGGGCACGCAACAATGCCTTTAAATCCAGGGACACTTCTGCCTACAGTGCGGCCAGGTCGAACCTGAACAAAGGCATAAAAAAGGGCAAAGTCATCCACAGGCAAAGGGTGGAAGACCACTTCAATACGGCGGACACCAGAAGCATGTGGCAGGGTGTCAGGGACATCACTGACTACAAGAGCAGCCCCGCCTTCCCCCACGGTGATAATCACACTGGCCAACAAACTAAACACCTTCTTTGCCCGCTTCGAAACTGGCAACACCACGAGTGGAATAACCCCGGCCATGGCGGGACATGCCTTATCACTGAGTACTCAGGAGGTACAGTGCGCTCTGCGTAGGATCAATCCACGCAAGGCTGCAGGCCCGGATGGAGTCCAGGGAAGGGTACTAAAGGACTGTGCTGTACAGCTGGCGGAGGTATTCATGAGAATCTTTAATCTGTCTCTATCTCTGGCAACGGTCCCCAAGTGCCTGAAAACAGCCACCATAGTGCCGGTGCCAAAAATGTCTAAAGTCCAACCTGAACGACTACTGCCCGGTAGCCCTAACTCCAATTCCCAATGAAGTGTTTCGAAAGGCTGGTCCTCTCCCACATCAAATCCAGCATCCCTGCCTCACTGGACTCTCATCAATTTGCATACAAGGCAAATAGATCAACAGAGGATGCCATCTCTCTGGCTCTTCACACTGTCCTGACTCCCCTGGACAGACAGGGCACGTACGTGAGGATGCTCTTCATTGACTATAACTCTGCATTCAATACGGTCATCCCCACCAAGCTCACCACCAAACTCCACCAGCTTGGCCTCAGCTCGCCGATATGCGATTGGATCCTGAACTTTCCGACGGAACGACCGCAGGCAGTGAGACTGGGTCCGCACCTGTCCTCCACTATCACCCTGAGCACTGGCACACCACAGGGCTGTGTACTAAGCCCCATGCTCTACTCCCTCTTCACTCACGACTGTGTTCCTGCATTCGACACCAACACCATCGTGAAGTTTGCAGACGACAGAACAGTGATTGGGCTGATCACCAATGGTGATGAAACAAAATACAGAGCTGAGGTGCAGAACCTGGCGAACTGGTGCGCACGTAACAACTTGTCACCAAACACCTCCAAGACCAAGGAGCTGATTATTGACTTCAGGAGGTCCCATAATGGAGAATATGCCCCAATCTCCATTTACGGGGAAAGTGTGAAGAGAGTGTCCAGCTTTAAGTTTTTGGGCACTCACATTTCAGAGGGCCTAACATGGTCCACCAACACCGCTGCGCTGGTCAAGAAGGCACAGCAACGACTGTTCTTCCTGAAAATATTAAAAAAGACTGGTCTGCCCCAACAGCTGCTGACAACGTTCTACTGCTGCACCACAGAGAGCATATTAAGTAAGAGCAAATAACTGAGCAATTATAAAGGCATGTCAAGTCAAGTTTATTTGTCACGTACACATACGAGATGTGCAGTGAAATGAAAGTGGCAATGCTCGTGGACTTTTGTGCAAAAGACAAACAACCAAACAACTATAAACACAATCATAACACACATATTCTTTTACATAATAAATAATGGAAGGAAAAACATTCAGTAGAGTTAGTCCCTGGTTGGATGGATGGTCAACTTGATATTCGTGGGTTGTGTAAATCAATGGTAAGCTCAGCATTTATTGTCCTTTAACTGCGTGCCTTGGGCCATTCAGAGGGCCCTGCCACGGTTCTGAATTCACATATACAGTTGCTGTGCAAGAATAATAGAATACCTCAAAAATAATTTAATGGAGGATATTAAGTGGTTCACAAGCAAACTCTCTTATATCTGCAACTAAAATATATTCAAAGCCATAAAGAACAATGTTACTTCGAGTTTTATAACTAAGAGCATAAGAGTACCGGACCAGAAATGCAATTAACATATATCACAGAACTGTTTTAAGTGCACTATTATAGTTTAGGCAATTAAGCAACTAAATGAGTAAATAGAATTAGAAGGATATTTCCCACGCAAATTTAAATTATGAAAACACTTCATATTGGGAAGTGAAGCTCAGAGAAAAGTCCATTCATTTAAAAATATTATGAAATGTTTCTATAAAAGTAAAAACCTGTTTCCTCTGATCATCTTTCATCAATAGTTTTTCAAATGTTAATAATATCACTGAGAAAGCAAATTAAAGTTAGGATAGATTTATTTACATAACTATCAACAAGGGGCTGGTTTGACAAAGAGAGTTGAAGCTGAAAACAGAAATATTGGAAATCAGAATAGTCAGGACCATGCTGAGAAAAATATGGCTTGTTTGAAATGTTTACCAAGGAATTGCATATGCTGGTGTACACCGAAGATGGACACAAAATGCTGGAGTAACTCAGTGGGACCAGCAGCATCTCTGGATAGAAGGAATGTGTTACATTTCGGGTTGAGACCCTTCTTCAGACTGACATGTCAGGGGAGAGGGAGACACAGAGATAAGGGGTACTGTGTGAAAATACGACATCAAAAGAGATGCAGGTCAAGGAAGATGTAGAATAGATCATTGGTAAATGCTGGAGTAACTCAGAATGCTGGAGTAACTCAGAGGGACAGGCAGCATCTCTGGAGAGAAGGAATGGGTGACGTTTCAGGTCGAGCCCCTTCTTCAGACTGAAGACGGGTCAGATGCTGCCTGTCCCGCTGAGTTACTCAAGCATTTTGTGTCTAAATTAGATTTAAACCAGCATCACAAGTTCTTTCCTACACATAGAATAGATCATTGTTCGCTAGGAGAAGGTGACAACAAAGCAGAGATAAAATGTAATTGTGGACAGTCAGACTGGTCAGAGAACTGGAAAGGGGGAGGAATGGAGAGAGGGTTTGCAAGGGTAACGAGATTAATAGACAATAGACAATAGGTGCAGGAGTAGGCCATTCGGCCCTTCGTTCACTGTGATCATGGCTGATCATCCACAATCAGTACCCCGTTCCGGCCTTCTCCCCATATCCCTTGACTCCACTATCTTTACCTAACTCCCTCTTGAAAGCATCCAGAGAATTGACCTCCACTGCCTTCTGAGGCAGAGAATTCCAGATTCACAACTCTCTGGGTGAAAAAAAATGTCCTCATCTCCGTTCTAAATGGCCTTATTCTTAAACTGTGGCCCTTGGTTCTGGACTCACCCATCACTGGAACATGTTTCCTGCCTCTAGCGTGTCCAATCCCTTAATAATTTTATATGTTTCAATAAGAATTCCCTCTCATCCTTCTAAATTCCAGTGTATACAAGCCCAGTCGCTCCATTCTCTCAACATATGACAGTCCCGCCATCCCAGGAATTAATCTTGTGAACCTACACTGCACTCCCTCAATAGCAAAAATGTCTCTTCTCAAATTTGGAGACCAAAACTGCACACAATACTTCAGGTGTGGTCTCACCAGGGCCCTGTACAACTGCAGAAGGACCTCTGCCTTCTATACTCAACTCCTCTTGTTATGAAGGCTAACATGTCATTAGCTTGCTTCACTGCCTGCTGTACCTGCATGCTTACTTTCAGTGACCGATGAACAAGTACCCCCAGATCTCGTTGTACTTCCCCTTTTCCCAACTTGACACCATTCAGATAATAACCTGCCTTCCTGTTTTTTCCACCAAAGTGGATAATCTTACATTTATCCACATTAAACTGCATCTGCCCACTCACCCAATCTGTCCAAGTCACCCTGAATCCTCATAGCATCCTCCACACAGTTCACACTGCCACCCAGCTTTGTGTCATCTGCAAATTTGCTAATGTTACTTTTAATCCCTTCATCTAAATAATTAATGTATATTGTAAATAACTGCAGTCCCAGCACAGAGCCTTGCGGTACCCCACTAGCCTGCCATTCTGAAAGGGATCCGTTAATCCCTACTCTTTGTTTCCTGTCTGCCAACCAATTTTCTATCCATGTCAGCACTCTATCCCCAATACCATGTGCCCTAAATTTGCCCACTAATCTCCAATGTGGGACCTTATCAAAGGCTTTCTAAAAGATCAGGTAGTTGTTGAGGAAACAGTGTCTGCAGAAAGCGGAAAGGGGTGGAGATGGGAAGATGTGGCTGGTGGTGAGATCTTGTTGGAGGTGGCAAAAATATTGGAGGATTATGTGCTGTATGTGACAGATTAAATGTCCTCATTCTTTAGGGAACGGAGGTTTCCCCTCTTGCATCATAGATAAGGCCCTCTCTAGGGTCTCCGCAATGTCCCGCAGCTCCACTCTTGGCCCCCTCCCCCCAGTCGCAACAGGTACAGAGTCCCCCTAATCCTCTCCTTTCACCCCATCAGCCGTCGCACCTCATATTTCGCTTGGGCAACTTACAACCCAGCAGTATGAATATTGACTTCTCTAACTTCAAGTAACCCTTGCTATCCCTCTCTCTTTCCATCCCTCCCCATTCCCAGTTCTCCGACCAGTCTGACTGGCCCCGATTACATTTTATCTCTGTTTGCTTTGTTGTCACCTTCTCTTCGCTAACAATGATCTATTCTACATCTTCCTTGACCTCCATCTCTATTTATGTCTCCTTTTCACACCTTACCCATCCTTATCTCTGTGTCTCCTTTTCCCCCTGACTCTCAATCTGAAGAAGGGTCTCGACCAAAAACATCACTCATTCCTTCTATCCAGAGATGCTGCCTGTCCCGCTGAGTTACTCCTGCGTTTTGTGTCTATGGTTTGTTTGAAATTCTGAAGAGAGAGTAGGCATTAAATGACCATGGCCTTGTTTTCAGGCCAATGTGAAATTCTCTGAGTTTTATGATTACTACATGTAAACTTCATATAGTTGTGATTAACACCAGTACACTTAATGGATTTAGGGTTATGGTCAAACAGCACAGAAACATGCATTTCTGCCCAACTCATCCATGCCATTCAAAGTAAGTCCTAATTGCCTGTATTTGATCTATATATATATATATATATATATCCCTCAAAACCTTTCCAGTTGTGTGTACAATCTATCTAGTTGTGTTTACTGCATTATATGCCAAATACCAAATTTTCCCACTACTCTTTCTTAACCCACCTTTACAGCAGATCGGCTATCCAAATCTTTTAAAGTAGAATTAAGAGAAAGTTGCAGATTATGGTTCACTTCTCAGATGCAAAATTACAGTGTCTCGAACGTGACGGACAAAGCTGATCACACCAACAGCTGGTCAAATCTCTACAAGGTGGTAAACCAAAACTTTCACTGCACACTGACATATTTTAAGTTACAGAAATGCACTTTTGGGAGACAATAAGTTGGAAAAATTTAACCCACCAGAGTCAACGACCAGAAAAAAGAGGTCGGTCTCTCAATGATGTTTCCACTTTATAAATGTGATCTACTCTGCTGTTAAAGGTCCTACAGAAACTCCCTGGTGTTGACTGAAGAGATTCAACGTAATGTGAAACATGCAGAGAAAGGGCAAGGTCTCCTTCCGATGAGAAATTTTTCAAGATTTGGCCACACATGAATGCCATCCCACTTAACATGCCGCCCATTAACAGGATGGCCAAGCCGGTGGAGCCGGGGCTGGGTGTGGAAGCCTGTTTCACACTGTTTGTCCCAACCCTACGCCGACTCACCTCGGTCGGCTGCTAGAGGCTGGTCGTCGCCCAGCGGCTTCTCCCTCGGCTTCTGGCTGCGGTGCCTAAAGTGACAATAGGGCCGGTTACAGCCTCCGCCCGCGGTGCAGGGGGGAGAGGGGGAGATGCCACCGTAAAACGGGCACTCGATGCTGCGGAAAAACTCGGTGGAACGCAGCATTCTGCACGGCCTCGGGAATAAGGCATAATAATCCACCCGGCCGAGAGTCAAGGGCAACGGGAAGGGGAGAGGAAGGAGGGGTGTTGTTAAGAGGGTATTTACAAAAAATGAATGATATGGATATGTTTTGAGGGGGGGGGGGGGGGGGGGGGGGGGGGGGGGAGAGAGAGAGAATCCCTCAGCGGCGAACGGACAACCAGACCTCCCGCCTCGGTTGCTGCGTTCCAGCGGCGGCCGCCATCTTGGCTCTTTAACCGGGGACCTGGAGTCGATGACGTCAGGCGGCCGGTTGGGCAGCAACAACAACACACGTGACGCCCAGCCTGGGGTGGGGAGGGAGGGAGGGGGTTGTCAAGGAAGGTCATGAAGCCACCAGCTTTTACTTCCACAAGTCTGGAATGAGGGAACAATTCCTCCCCTTCATTCCGTCCACAAGTCTGCAATGAGGTGAAAAAATCCTTCCCCTTCTCTCCTCTCTGTGTGTAAACCTCAAGGCAGCCTGTCAGCTCTCAGCTAAGGACAAGCATGGCACCAAGTGTAAAATAGCTGTCAAAGTTCTTGGTTCTTGGTTTCTTGGTCCTCCAAAATATTCCAAATGGAATTTAAACTGGAGGTGGTACCTCATGGTGGTACCCCATCTCCCCCCTCTCTCCCCCACCCCTCTCTCCTCCCCCTCCACATCTCTCTCCTCCTCCTCCCACTCCCATCCATCTCTCCCCCACCCCCCTTCCCTCTGTGTTGAAACTTGTTAAGTGTCAAGATTAAGGCACAGAGTGCTGGAGTACTTCAGAAGGGTGGGGCAGCATTCACAGGAGAATACGCTGTCAGAGTTTTGTTGAGTTTATTAAATGACAAAAGAAGGCACAGAGTCTTGGGGTAACTCAACGGGCCAGGCAACATCTCAGGAGGACATGTTGTCAAAGTTGTGTTGTGCTTCTTAAATGTAAAAAAAGATACACAGAGTGCTGGAGTAACTCAGTGGGTCAGGCTGCATCTCCGAAAAAACATGGATAGGTGAGGTTTCGGGTAATGACCCTTCTTCAGGCTGATTGTGGTCCCCCATTGCCTCAATCTTTATCATGGACATCCAGTCCCATTACACCTCATTTTGCCATCAGGAAGGTCTCAAAGTCCTCTGATTCTTCCTTGAACAGAAGAACCAATCTATTTCCCTCTACTAACACTCTCCCTGCCCAGCGGAACTTGCCCTTACCCTCAACGACTTCTCCTTTGACTCCTCTCACTTTCTCCAGTTAAAGTTGAAGCCTTTGGCATTTCACACGGGCTCCAGCTATGCCTGTTTTTTTGTCAGTTACGTTGAACACTCCACAAACAGTCTGAAAAGAGTGCCGACCCAAAACATTGCCTATCCATCTTCTTCTAAGATGCTGCCTGACTCACTGTGCTACTCCACCGCTGTGTCTTATTTTGTAAACCAACATCTGCAGTACCTTGTTCTACTCTTGTTAAATGTCAAAATGTGATTCATTCTCTGCCTTTCATTTTTTAGTTTAGTTTAGTTTAGAGGTACAGCAGGTAAATATGCTCTTTAGCCTATAAGTCCATGCCGACCAGTGATCCCTGGGCACTAACTCTACCCTGTACACATTAAGGACAATTTACAATTATATCAAGCCAATTAATCTACAAACCTGTACGTCATTGGAGTGTGGGAGGAAACCGGATATTCTGGAGAAAACCCATGCAGGTCACGGGGAAAATGTACAAATTCCGTATGTACAAGCACCCGTAGGTCTCTGGCGCGATAAGGCAACAACTGTACCACTGCTTCACTGTGTCATCTCCACATACCTGAAGATGCTGTCCTATGATAGGACTTTATCTGACTAGGAGGGTTGGGACCTTTCTTCAGACTATTTTTTAGCATGAATCACAAAGGGGAATCAGTGAGAGAGGGTCTTACTGAATTCCATTCAGAGAGAGGAGGACAACTTCTTCAATATAGCTTTACTTTAAGGAGATTTCACTTTGTGGTGTCTGAAGAAGGGTCCTGAACTGAAATGTCACCTGTCCATTCCCTCCACAGATGATGCCTGAGACACTGAATTCCTTGAGCAATTTGTATTTGTCTACGGTAAGTCTGTGCAATTTCATACTTGGCTTTTGAGGTAAGTTGGTACTGTCCAGCCAACTCCCCAGCCTTTCTGCCAAGTTGTCCAACTCATCCTCATGAGTTAAGCTGCTGCTAATGACATGCTGCCATGCAATAAATACTGGATAGTAACTATTCAGTGCCTGGTGCACATACAAGGAATTGCAGGTGCTGGAATCTTGAGTAAATTACAAAGTGCTGGAAGTCACTCAGCAGGTCAGGCAGCATCAGAGGAAAGAATGTATAATTGGCATTTCGGGTCGGGACCATTCTTCAGACTGTACCTTGTGCAGCTGTGAATGTTTTTTATTTTGAAATCTATCCAGAAAAAAATGGTCACATGCAATTCAGCAATGGAGGACATATAAGGAAGGGTCTCGACCCGAAACGCCACTCATTCTTTCTCATCAGAGATGCTGCCTGTCCCGCTGAGTTACTCCAGCTTTTAGTGTCTATCTTCGGTTTAAACCAGCACTTCAGTTCCTTCCTACACACTAACAGAATTATTGTTGTCCAATATTCAAGATGTGGGAACTGACTTCATCATACAGTATTTCTGCATTTTTATATGTTTTGAGGATATTCTGTGTGAATTTTTACTTTTGTTATTAGTGTGAAAACAGTTTAGTCAACCCTTTGATTTAATGAAAATTAATGGACGATTTATTTTTACAGTAATACCCAGAATCAAATTTCTAATCATCTGAGACTCTGGGAATGTTTGAAATTGCTTTCTTGAAAGAGTTTTGTTCTTACGAAGAAGAGATAATACAGTTCAAGGAAGTTTAGTGATCTGTGGGAGGCTGATATTTCACTGAGGTCATTGCATGTACAATGTAGTTAATTGCATCAAAAAAAAATCCCTCCAGTCTTTCAATATTAAATCGGTGATGTTTCCTGGAAGATGCTAGGCATTTGGCCAAACTGTCTGATATGTGATACAGTGTTCAAAACAGTCCAAAAATGGTTAGCGGTTTGTTGTTCCCTTCAATAGTGAAATTGTTTAATGCACGAAGAAGGGTTTCAGTCTGAAGAAGGGTTTCGACCCGAAACGTTGCCTATTTCCTTCGCTCCATAGATGTTGCTGCACCCGCTGAGTTTCTCCAGCATTTTTGTGTACCTTTGTTTAATGCACGATTGCCTTCCTAATTGGAAGAACTATAGTGAAGTTTATGTTTGTTGCTGACTTGGAATTATCCAAATCTAATTGGTGCATTTTCTTTATCCTATATCATCCTGCCATTACCCTGATCTCAACGATTTTCATTTGTGGCTGAAAATTGATCAAAAATTTGGGAGGGAAAATGGTGAAAGGACAATTATTAATAATAATAATAATAATAATAATAATAAACTTTATTATGGACTCGAGGTCTAGACAAGGGGCAACATTACATTAAAAAAGCATTGCATATTAAATATCATAAATACATATAAAATCTTGGTATATCACTTATAAAAACATCATAATTTATATATTTTTTAAACACAATACTTAAGTTAAAAATCCAGATTAAAAATTATTGCACTGACTGTGGTTGCAATGGGAAAATACGGTAAGAAGAGCAGTCATTGGCAGCAACAGAAGTGACCAGGCCATCACAACAGTTCAGAAACTAATTTAATACCTAAAATCAAAATACATAATTTTTTTCTCCACCCTTCCCACTTTAATCTGTATTCCAATGAATCTCAGTGTAAACCTGAGAACAGCATCTTATCTTTTCTTCAGATATGTTGCCTTCCCTTGGTAAGATGGCTCTGGAGCATGACGACTCTTTATGTGCTGCTCCCAGAGGAGGATCTACTATCATCCGGTACAATCGCCCTACTCTCTTTCAACATTTTTCAACCTCAATCAATCAAAATCAATCAATCAAAACTTTATTGTCATTCAGAAATACATCGGTATATGCAATTCTAAACAAACTTCCGTTGCATTTGGCTCCCCGTGCAACACAAAAGTAAACAGAAGGATAAAATGGATAAAAAGATAAAATAGATCTTTTCGACCTGTAAATCTAAATTTGTCTCTGAACTGTGGATGGCTTGATTGTATTCACATATTGTCTTTTCATTGATTGGACAGCATGCAAACAAAATATTTTCATTATACCTCGATACACTGGACAACAACAAACTAAGCTAAGATTCTGCACTCTTGGCCTTCCTCCATGTATTATACTAGAGTTTGTCTTGATTATATTATGCACAGTATTATCTGATTGGAATGTATAGATGCAAAACAAAGCTCTTCACTGTAATTTGGTGCACGTGGCAATAATAAACCTAAACCTTCAGGATAGTATATTGAATTCAACTACCTCAGATAACTTGCTTTTCGTATTTGTATTAGAACTGGATTTTTCAGTCATAAGGTTATTCATTAACACAGTTTTTCTTTCTCTATATACACTGCCTGATCTTCTGGGCATTTCCAGCATTCTCATTTTTGTTCAGGTTTCATCAGCAGCTCTGACGAATTTGAAGCTTTTGCATTGTTTGTTTGCTTTCTTTTTTTGTCTGCTCTCGTTGTTCTATCAACCAGACAGCTCAATAAATGGCAGAATTACTTCTGCAACCCTGGCCTCATGCTGTCCTTTGTTGTGATCCTTCCATCCCCGATTGTCAACTTAAAATTAACTTATTTTCTAGTTACCAAGTTGTGACATAGTCTTTGACCTAAATCTTAACGCTGTTCTCTTTACACCTATCGAGTGTTTTCAGCATTAAGTTTCAGCATTCAACATTTCAGACAAAAGTATCGATTTGTAGACCTCGAGGGAATACAGTCGATGGGACATTCATGGATTTCGGAAGTTATTGAGCAAAAACGTCAGCTGTGTAAACTCAGCTTTAAGGAATAAGTAAATGTAGCACTTGGGATAGATGATGTAAATCAAACCAAGAATGGGCTGAATGGGACTGCCTCTGATTAAACATGATTTGAAGCTTGTTAGGGTTAGTGTTGGAAGCATTTTGATTGCACTTTGTGTATGATTTGGGAATTAAAAAACTTAGTATTACACCATTGATGATAGATCATTTGGGTGATGGTGAAATGGGCATATACTGTAGGTGACAGGTGAAACTTAATGCAGAGTATACTGAAGACATCCATTTAGAACTGAACAAAGCGGGTTTAGGATTAGCTTTATTATTGTCATGTGTACCAAGGTACAGTGAAAATCTTTTGTTTTGCATGCTATCCAAACAGTTCAATACAATTATACATAAATACATACTCACATAAATGTAACCAAACAAAACAAATACAATAGGTAGAGCAAAGAGAAAGATACAGATAGTTCTCAGCATTGTTGCACATTAGTTCAAGAGACGACTGTGAAATCTGCTCAGATCAGAGGATATCTGATATCTCACCATAACTGTATCCTCACCATAGCTCAGTTGGTAGAAGCTGGGGATGAATACAGTGATATTCTGAAACATTAATTGTTTCTCTTTCTACGAATGTTGCCTGATCTGCTGTATTTTCAGCATTTTCTTTTTTTTTTACCTCGTACTTTTGTGCTTTGAGAAAGCTTAGGGGGTTAAAATAGCAACACTGAAAAAATGAACAACATGGAGTTAAAACCCAGTGGGCCTGATCTGGTAGTGCAAGTTGACTGATATTTTTACTTGCATTAAAACAGGGCTGCACATCAAAAGCACGTTGTTGTCTCTAATATGTTTTGGGACATCCTGTACATATGAAGATTTCTACAAAAATGTTGTTTTTAAATTTTCGAACACACTTATCAATTAAGAGCCATTTTTACTCTACATACAGGGCCATGTGATGTTACTCCTTAATCAACCAACCAAGATCAATCTGACTATATGATATTTCTAAGTTTCTCTTTGGCTTGACAAGAGCAGAAGTTAATTATTACCTAAATGTAGGCTTCATCATCACATGAATATAGGCTTCATGATTATATTTAGGTATTCATGAAGCCTACCAACTAACCAAGCAAGCTTAGTAACCGATGCCTTTCCAAATATTGAGATCAGGGTCATTTACATCGTTAAGGTCATTCCACTTTGCTCAAGATGAGATCACAGCTACATCTTGATTTATTGTTACAAAGTGCAGCAGGCAGTAATCGTTTCAGTACGTGAACTTAAACGCTTACATTGGGACAGTGGGCGAATGAGATTTGATATCTTCAATTCCCACAAGAACCAAATTGCCTTAATATTAAGATCACTTATCCCTTTGGAAATTAACTAATTTGGTCTGTGCATCACCTGGGGAGTTTTCCAAGTGTCACAACAGAATTCATATAAGCTCACAGATGGCTGGAGTTCAACTAATGTATTATAAGCGTGTATTGTAAAGAACTATCAGAGAAGCCGGAACCTCTCAGCCACGCACCTGAGTTATACAGAGGGAGGACATAGGCTTGTTTACTTCTGCACTGAAATTTATAATGAAAGTTAGAATACATCTGACTTGACAATGCCACATTTGGAATAGAGAAATTATATGGAATGAGCTGCCAGAGGAGATAGTTGAGGCACTATAACATTTTAAAGATATTTGAACAGGTACGGGCTAACTTAATGGGGCATATTGGTTGGTATGAATGACTTGGGCGAAAGGGACTGTATGACTCTATTCAGTCAACGTTAAAAAAGAGAATAGAAAATCCATCCAATAGTAAGAACGTAATGAAGTTCTGCTTTTGTCAAGTCAGAGAAACACTTTGAAATGTCACATAGTTAGTTTGATCTTGGTCGGCTGATTAAAGTGAAACAACACAGGTTCCTGTATTTCTGGAAAATGACTCTTAATTGACGTATTGTGGATAATAAAAAAATGTACAAAAATTCTGCAGAAACCTTCACGTGCACCGAATGTTTCAAAGCATATTACAGCTGGCAAAGTGCTTTTGATGTGCAGTCACTGTTTTAATGCAGGTAAAAACAACAGCTAATTTGTGCTCTTTAGCTCCACTAAAGTAAAGTGATAGTGACTGGATAATCTAGTTTAATAATGTTAGATGAGCCAGAAATTTTGGGTCTGATAAAGTATACATCTCCCCAGCTCTTCCTCAAAATAACTCCATGGGATTTTTTAAATGTTAACCCGAGAGAAAAAGCTCTGATCCAAGCGACACTGGAGCATCTGCCTAGATTTTGTGGCTGTGCTCAGATCTCTGCAGAGGGAATTGAACTTGTGCAGAAGTGCAGGTGTTGCCAACTCAACGGCAGTATTGTGTTATCATCAATAAAGAGGTAAGAAAAGGGCTCTAATGACAAAAACATTAGCATCAACACCCACTCCTTATCTTTAGTAAAGCTATAGAAGGTTGAAGGAAGTAAAAAGAACCAGGAGATGCTGTGAGAAATCTAATAAGATTTAGATTAGTTTATGTTGCCAGTACCTATCTGGTAACAGTGAATGTTCAGAAAGTTTAAGGCGTCGTAACAGCCATCATCCAAAGGATTGGGGGGTATAAAGAGATGCAAGAGTACAGCACTACTACAACTAAATTATTCAGAATTTTTGATCATTCTAAATACAGTTATTGTTTGAACACTCGGACTGTATTATTTGGCATTCATTCTGCTAAGCACTTACTGATGAATTCCGTCATGGCAGTGGTGTACTCATTCAGGTTGGCCGCAAATTCTCTGTATCTGGACTAGTCCACTGACTCAAAGCAGTTGCGTAGGATGTTATCTGTTTCCGCAGTCCGGCACTGAATGACTTTCTCTACCAGATCTTCTTGTTTTTTCGTTTTTGTTTGTAGGCAGGGAGTAAAAGTGCATCTAGAAGATCAGAGTTCCATAAATGTTGCCAGAGAATAGAGCAATTGGCTTTTTAATGGATGTGTGGGGTGCAAGCAGAAGCCTCCACGTGGCGCATCCCGGGAAATGGCGACGACAGAAACTGTACCACAGTGACTGACTGAAGTAGCCAATTCTGCAACCACCGGCCGTCAACCGTCACTGACTGACCGGAAAGACGTGATGTAGAAGATGGCCGGACATGAGGAAGAAGAAATGAATGTGTAGCAGTGGTTGAGGGTGTTCTGGCCCGTGGCTGGACAAGAGACATGCTGTTAGTATTTTGGTATTATGTTCTTGAGGTTGACTACAATGTGCGTACATCTATTTATTGTGTTGTTGCATTAATCTGCCTGTAAAGCTGGAGCAAGTACGAATTTTATTGTTCTTCTCTGCTGAAAATAACCAATGACTTAACTAATTATAAGAAATAAAATAACCTAAAATTAGTGAAGAATAAATAACACGATGCACCCTATCTCGCTCCTACATTCTTTTGTTTCTAAGCTCAGTTGGATTCTAGCGTTTTGAACAGAAATAATTTAGCATCCTTTTTCGTGACCTGGTATACTTTTATTACAGAGCCTTCAGATTTTATTTGCTAATGTATGTTCTATTTCTGCTTGTGAGCTGAAGTTCTTTTCAACAATTTGTTTTGTTCTCTTCCTGAGCAGTTGTGCTAAGTGCAAATTCTAATGGTACTTGTCATTTTCAGTTTGTTTAAATTTCACACACTATTTCCAGTTATAAAAATACCATGATGCAAAGTACATTTAACCCAAAATAGAACAGCAAAAACATATCATGATGCAATGGCAAAATACTTCAACAAATAAAAATGCTGAAAATATAACAGTTGTCTCAATGGGATATAATCTTGGTCAAATTTTACCTTAAAAATAGAAAATATAGGCTTCACAAATGTAGCAACATTAAGTTACACTCCCCGTCCCCACTCCCCGTCCGACCTCTCTGTCCTGTGTCTCCTCCATGGCCAGAGTGAGCAACATCGGAAATTGGAGGGACAGCACCTCATATTCCGCTTGGGGAGTCTGCATCCTGCGGGCATGAACATTGAATTCTCCCAATTTTGTTAGCCCTTGCTGTCTCCTCCCCTTCCTCAGCCCTTGGGATGTCTCCTCCCATCCCTCAGACCCCGGGCTCCTCCTCCTCCTTTTTCCTTCCATCTCCCCACCACCCCCTATCA
Organism: Leucoraja erinaceus; assembly: GCF_028641065.1. NCBI lineage: Eukaryota > Metazoa > Chordata > Chondrichthyes > Rajiformes > Rajidae > Leucoraja > Leucoraja erinaceus. The sequence goes on along the minus strand of NC_073405.1, from coordinate 9,443,172 downwards.
GTCTGAAGAAGGGTTTCGGTCCGAAACGTTGTCTATTTCCTTCGCTCCATAGATGCTGCTGCACCCACTGAGTTTCTCCAGCATTTTTGTGTACCTTAAGTTACAGGATGCAGCAATGTAGCTCAAACTGTTTGGAACGTGAAGCATTGTGCAAAGCAAGACTTGAAACCACTCCTGTCATTCATCCTGCTGTTCCTAGTAAATAATGAACAGAAGCACATGAGACTGCAGATGCTGTAAAATACAAAGTGCTAGACTAACTCAGTGGCTCAGGCAACATCTCTGGTGAATATGGATAGATGTTGCCTATCCATGTTCTTTAGTGATGCTGCCTGAACCGCTGAGTTACTCCAGCATATTGTGTCTTTTTCCCATTCCCTGACCTTCTAAAACTAATGAACTCAGACTCGAGAAGATTCAATGACATTTCATCCACATCATATATCATAATCATACAGCACGGAAACGTGCCCTTTGCCCTTGCTGACAAAGATGCCCCATCTACACTGCTCTCACCAGCCCGAGTTTGGCCCATATCCCTCTAAACCCTTCCTATCTGGGTAGAGAATTCCAAAGATCCACAATCATCTTAGTAAATGTTTTCTCATCATCAAAAATAGTCTTAAATGGCCAACCTATTTCACTGAAAATATAACTCCCTGGTCTGGTCTGCAGTTACAGAAAGAACCCCCCAGCATCTGCCTTGTCAATCACCATTTCAATAAGTTTAAGAAAGAACTGCAGATGCTGGAAAAATCGAAGGTAGACAAAAATTCTGGAGAAACTTAGCGGGTGAGGCAGCATCTATGAAGCGAAGGATCACTCCATAGATGTTGCCTCATCCGCTGAGTTTCTCCAGCATTTTTGTCTACCTATCATTTCAATAAGAAATTTCAATCACATTTATTATGAGGCCACCTAAATGTCATCAGCAAAACAGACCACCATCTTCAAATTGTTTTCAGGAATTTATCTCTTAAAAGTAGTCAATTTACAATTTAATCACTGTTTATTAGGTTATCTAGTCATAACTTCTATATTTTTCAATGTTGGTTGTGGTGTATGTGGATTTTCACAAGGATTTTGATAAAGTCCCGCAAATGAATAACACACAAATTCAAGGATTTGGGTGTAATCAATGCCTATTGTTCACAATTTACATCCTAATGATTCAGATGAGGATGCTGAATGTGGATAATTGGCCATGATCATGTTGAATGGTGAAGTGAGCTCTGTGGGCTAAATGGCCTACTTCTGCTCCCATTTACATGAGTATGTTTTTCCAAGCCTCAAGAAACCTGGCAGCTGAAAGCTGCATGCAGGAGTTAAACCAGATGTGAACAATGAAAGGCATGGTGTACCTATTGCAAATCTTTACTGTGTCAGAAGGTCATAAGTGATAGGAGCAGAATTAGGCCATTCAGCCCATCAAGTCTACTCTGCCATTCAATCACAGCTGATCCATCTCTCCCTGCCTTCTCCCCATAACCCCTGACACCCGTACTAATCAAGCATCTATCCATCTCTGCCTTAATAATTAAAGTTGAACTGTTGAATTATGGAAAATATAATTTGATGATAAAGTTTAGTAAGAGGAAAGATATGACAATTGTGAGCAATGTTTTTTATAACTATTGGGATGTTGACAAGATTTTCATGAGAATATAGTTACAAAAGGCCTTGTTAGGAAGGGAACAAGGATTTTGGCTGGAGGTAATAAAAGGAACAGGTGAGATACGATACCTTAGGGCTTTTGCCAAGGCAAACGGTTCTCAACTTTACTTTCTTTCCAAATGATACCTTAGAATAGACTGTAACAAAATTTCACGGGGTAGAATATGCACAGTTCATGCAAGAACTAATCTTTAAACAGCACCGAACATATTTAATGATAACTGAAGGGGAAGTCTAGAAAGATTCTGGATCAAGAAAAAAAATAATGAGCTGATAGGGTTAGCTGAACGGGAGAGTCAAGGGCCTGACCCACTTTCACGACCTAATTCACAACCTTTTTTACTCGTGGACATTTTTCATCAGGCTAGAAAAACGCCCCAACCTACTTGATGCCACGCGTACCTACGACTAGCATCACGGCCTGCTACGACCTACCTATGAACCTCCTACGACCTTGTGAAGACCATGCTGCGAGTATGAGTCAAGGGCAAACTCGACAGAGGTCGTGAATTAGGTCGTGAAAGTGGGACAGGCCCTTCAGGGACCACTTGAAGCATAAATGCTGGCATAATCTTGTTGGGCTAAATGGTCTTTTTCTGTAGCATTAGCCAGAATTTCACTGACTTGTCACATGTGACAATAAAGTATTCATTCATTCAGTAAGTAAGTAACAGGATGTAAGTTAGCAATTAACAGTCCTGCCTCTCCATAAAATCGGCTGTGTGTGTATGGTGGAGCAGACTCAATGGGCCAAATGATTTAATTCTTCTCCTATGTCTTATGATCTTACAATCTAACTACTTCTCTTTGCTTTCTAGAAATCCTAGTAGTTGGTGCTACAATTCTATCTTTCCATATCTTGTCCCTCCATTAATGGTCAACTGTTGCTGCACAAAAATCATTATGTGAATATATTTATTGTTCATTTATATTCTAGCACTAACTGAATAACCTTTAATAATCCTTTACAGGAAATTACAGTGCCACAACAGCTTCAAGACAGACATAACACCACATTTCCACAGATAGCTTCAATACTTAATAATAAGTTAAAATACAATGAATGAATACTAAAAAAAATCCAAAATTATTTTTGTGCATTATAAAACCTTATAGCTAGTTTGATAAATAACTTTGTTGAATGCGAAGAAGACTAATAATCTCATTATGCTTGGCTATACATCTCATCACTCCACTAATTGATGTTAAGGGTTGGAGTTGCAGGCATGAATTCTAATAGCATCATCCATTGTTTTAATTACTGTTACATTAGCATGCAACTGAAATAAGAAAAAAAGGAATAATGAATGTAAATTACATTGTCCAGGAGTTTATTGTTCCATAGTTAAAAAATCCCAGCGATCAACTGTATATACATGTATATAGACTTTCCGTGTACCTGTAACTTGAGGTATAATGCTGATATTTGTAGGATCAGTACTATACTGAGAGAAGTTCCACAATATGTAATTGTGTCAGAGCGCCCTCTGATGGACTTTGACATATCATTCCTCTTTCTTAGCTTTTACTAAGAAGTTAGCTTTTACTAAGGAGTGGCTCTCCTTAGGACCTTTTACTATAACACGGTTTTTCAGGAATAGAACTACTTGTGTCAATGGGAATAAAGAGATTAGGAGCTGAAGAGTTTCAAATTCGCAGGATGTTCGGACAAAAAAATGTTTTTAATGGCTATACATTTATTTTTTACTGCAAATCATACTGAAGGCTGTTTGCGACATTGTTTATGTATGAATAGAAGTGATAGCTTGTCAATTTCTAATGGCCTTCTGCGGCAAAGCTGATAGCCTGCATTGGGCACTAGCAAACAGAAATTGACAAAATAATAAATTATAAAATTATAAAAGCAGATTATTATAACTATCTCCTTTGTGCAATCATTCATCATTTGGAGCCAAATTGATTTCCTCAACTGCTTCTGCAGTGGTTGCATCAAATGGAGTTCAGATCACTGTACCCACAAGATATCCAAGGTCTGTTCAATTACTGAGGTGGCAGAGTGCACATACATAGTCAGGCACTTTAACGTGTAGGAAGGAACCGCAGATGCTGGTTTACTGCTGAAGATAGATACAAAATGCTGGAGTAACTCAGCTGGACTAACTCAACTTCTTCACATTAAAGATGTGAATCTTTCTCAATCCAGAACTTCAACCATTCATTCTCTCTGGAGATGCTGCCTGTCCCACTGAGTTGCTCCAGTATTTTGTGTCTATCTTCAGTCACTTTAATGCACCACTTTGGTCATCATTTTAGTATATTTTGTAACAGCGTACTGGTAAAACAAGCACCCAGGACATTTATTAAATATATGTGGCTCTCTGGTTTAGGTATTTGTTAACATGTTAGCTAGGGGAGGGCTAAATTGTAAATGTCTTTGCATCAGTCATGGATGTCTTTTATATTGAGCATTAATTTGTATAAAGGAATCACCAGGGAACATTTTTTAAGATACGTTTATGCTTCCTTTATTCTCAAAACAATTAACCTCAACAATAAATCAACAAATATCTGTTTAAAAAACAAAAAAACAACATCAAGTGCTGGAGTAACTCAGCAGGTCTATAAAACCCATCGTTAGAGTAGAATTAGGCCACAGCCCATGGAGTCTACTCCATAGTATGTATCGATGTATCTCTAGAGAATATGGATAGGTGACTTTTCAGGTTAGGCTTCAGACTCCGATTACTTTTTTTCATGTTAAATTCTTTAATGCTTCACTTGTGCTGATAAATAAAGGTTAGATAATTATTTTACTATGTGATTTGTTTGAAAAACTTGGCAAGTTGCGGCTGGTCCAATGAATCAGTAGTATATGATGTGTGCTAAAACATGTGTTAGTTTCTCAAATATACGATACAATATATTCACTTTATTTATCCCAAAGGGAAATTGGTCTGCCACCAGTCAAAAGATAGTTACAACATGTTGAAAGTGTCACTTGTCAGTCTACCCCATGACAGAAATGGGAGGGGTTACCAGTTTGATAGCCATCGGGAAAAAGGATCTCCTGTGGCGTCCTGTGCTGCACCTTGGTGGGACCAGTCTGGTGCTGAAGATGCTCCTCAGGTTGACCAGTGTGTCATAGATGGGGTGAGATATATTGTCCAGGATGCTCTGCAGTTTGAGGAGCATCCTCCTTTCTGAGACTCCTAGGATGGAGCCAGCCTTCCTGATGAGTTTGTTGATTCAATCAGTATGTTATGGACTGATTAATGTAAAACAATTCAAACCATTGCCATACATATTAAATCTTCCAGGACTTTGGGCAGGCTGCATTTGGAGTACCGTGTGCAGTGCAGTGAGCATTTGGCTTGTTTTGCATGTCATTGATGATGACATGTGCATTTAAATTTTAGACTACCCATTATATTGTGGGTGGGATTTATAACTTATTTTTGGGCTATGTAGCTCGCGCAGAAGTTTAGTTTTTAGTGTAGTTTGGAGAGACCATGGAGAAGGTTTACCCTTCGACCATGCGAGGTGTAAAGGAGATCATGCAAAGTGTAACAGAGACACGAGGAGTTTTCTAATGTTTAAAGTAATTAGCTGGAGTTCGATAAAGATAGTAGTAATGAGTCGGAAGAAATTTGGATGTATCTTACTGTTTTCTATCACCAATAAAGCATTTATTCATCAAAAGACTGTGTTTTGAAGACTTATCTGTGAAGCTCTGAAGGTCTCGGTGAGTGAGCTCGCGTGCGTATCAAAGATATTCCCCTTAACCATGCTCATCCTTTTAGCAGCGAGAGGGTTAATTTCTCGAACAATATAAAAATCGGCCGCTACATGCAGTTCTGGTCCCACCATTACAGAAAGCATGTGGAGGCTTTGGTGAAGGTGCCTGGCTGACAGAGTAATAGCTATAAGGAAAGGTTGGATAGTCTTGGATTTTTTTCTCTTTCTCTTCGAAGGCTGAGGGGAGACATGGTAGAATTATGTAAAATTATGAGAGGCATAAATAGGGTAGGACAAAAACTAGGCTGCAAAAAAATCTGAAAAGAACCAACAAACAACAGTGCATTGTTATTTTATTGCCGATTGTTTGGAGTACAAAATATCATTTCATAGAAATGAAACATAAATTAGTGCAAGTTCAACAAAATTGTTACATTTCCCTTATAAACTTATAATAGAATCAAACGAAGCCCCATCATTAAAGGTTGCATTAACATATGGAAATACTGTGAAATCCACATAAAAATATAAATATAACCATTAATATTCATACAGATTCAGAAGTGAGCTTTCCTTGGCAACCAGTGGGGGGGGAAAGAGGACTTTTCTTCACCCCCGAAGCAAAATAAAATGTCTGGCCCAACACTCTGTACAGTGCAGAGACAAATATCCCATGATCTCCCACATACAGTTTTATTATATTTTAATTAGTGGAATATTAGGTTTGGATGACACTTGATCAAAAGTATTGAATTTGGTACAGGTGTTCCATTTTTAATCTGTTTCTTGTTAATCTGGTTTGTTAGTAGGTGTGGACTGGCTGGATAAAATGAGTTTATTGTTTGAAGGAAAGAGTTAAGGTGACAACTCGGTTGGAGAAATAAACATACCCTTACCCAAATAAAATTTAATGTCTTTCAGAACCATCTTGGTGCCCTATGTGGGATACTGTGCTCGTTACTCCTGTACAGCAAACTTAATTGTATTATATTCTTTGGACTTGACCTCATTAATCTTTCCTTTGCTTAAAATCACGGTTTATTCATCATGCTGAAGTTTAGCAAAACTTTAGGAATAAGTTACTCAGGTACAATGGACCTTCTGCAAACTTAGTGAGGTAGTATCATGACTCGTGTATTTTTTTGGAAAATGCCCCATGACTATATAACTTCCATATGTAAAAATGATATCTAGACCATAAGGTAGGTCATGTCATGTATTTTCCCCCATGCAGAAAATATCTCATATATTTTACCTCCATCATTTGTCTATGAGAGGATTTAAAAAGACCAAATGCCATATTACACAACTACTATGTATGAAATATTGACTTCATTCCTACCACTCTTTAAACTTCATAAACAGCTGCCCAAGCATTCCATTTTAATTTACTATCACTGAAAATTTAAGCCCAACAAGCCTATAAATTGTTAAAGTTGTCAGCGAACAGGAGTAGAGCCTGTATCCTGGCGCTGTACAAATATTATGTAAATAGTAGTTTAATACAATATATACTGTATGGCTTAATATCATTCAATATGAGCAAGAAATTGTCACCCATTGCTGCATCTGTAGAATTCTTTAGCCCAGGAAACTGTGGATGAACATATTAAAGTTATATTCAGGGTTGACAGATTTAAGATTAAGGTTATCATTACAAAGTATGAACAGAAATTCAGTTCATTTTAAATACCACCCATAAACTTTATTAAATGGCAGCGAAGGTCTGGGGACTTTTTAAACAAACGTTTTTACATTTTTCACTATTTTTATAGTGTTTTTGTTTGTATAACATGATCTCTTAATGCTTCAGTGCTGCATACAAATTTGATGTACAGTGAATGCTGAGGATAAGCAAGTTTCTTATTTGCATTTAAGTTGCATGTATTTGATTCCATTTATCACAGCTTTTAAAAAATCTCCTTCATTTTAGCTTCACGTTGAGCCTTCAATAGATAGTAAAGACTCAATTATTGCAGAACAGATTAAAACTATTGCAATTCCCATTGGTGCAGCAGCTCCAAATAATTAACCAAGACTATTCTGCAGTTATTTATTTTCATCTTTATAATCAACTTAATTTAAATTCAAATCCACTGCCACATTGCCATCTTCTATGCCTAGGGTCCAATTCGTGGAAGTCATACATTTGCCCTTAACAACATTATTTTGAATAGTTCTTACTCCATCCTCCATGTAAACATTCTCCCCCCCCCCCCATCTTGCGAGATTTGAGATCTTCCTCCTTAGTAATTGAGGTTCACGGTTCTCCATGACATTGTTTGTTGATTCACAGAAATTGATCTTGTAGTCAGTCATTGTGTTTTTGATGCTCTAGTCCTTTAAGAAGATCTGAAATTCACATTTTCTTTGAGGCAACAATGTAATGTGCCTCAAAATAAAGGGCAATTTCTTCCAAATGACTTGATGTTACAAGTAGAGCACCTCTTAAATATTTAGTGGTTGGTAGAATCAAGTGTTCCAGAAGTAGAGGTATTTCTTGCAACAGTCAAAGCCAATCACAATGCCCACTGGACAGCTTGTTTGAAGGACAAGGATACACATCTTTGTCTCTAGGAGGCTTGGCCCAATTTCATGGTCTTTTGTATCTATGCAAAACAATAATAGTCAATTAATAGACATTACTAATACAAAGACGAGGAGACATTTCTTCAGCCAGAGCGTGGTGAATCTGTGGAATTCATTACAGTCCTTGTGTATTTTTTAAAGCAGAGTTGACAAGTACTTGATTGGTAAGGGTGTCAAAGGATACAGGGTGCAGGCAGGATATAGATTTATTTTAAAAATAGAGATTGATAGTTCTTGATTATCAAGGACTTCAAAGGTTACTGGGAGAAGGTATGTAAATGCTGTTAAGAGAGAAAGGTAGATTAGCCATGATTGAATGGCGGAGCAGGCCCGATGGCCTGAATGGCCTAATTCTGTTGCTATAACTTAAGAGCTTATGAACTAATTCTGACAAATGTTGTATTTGATTCAGTGCTGTAAAATCCACCACTTAATACTTGTTAAAGAAACAAACTATTTGAAGATCTTATGGTATTAAATGTGAACATGTTATGTTAAGTGGAATGATACCTATAAACACTAGAGGGCAGAGCCATAAGGTTAGAGGATGAAGTTTAATAGAGATGTATGGGTTAAGATTCTTTTATTAACACAGAGTGATGTGGGCCTGGAACACATTGCCATAGGTGGTGGTGGAGGCACATACAATAGTGACATTTTAAGGGCCTGTACCACTTGGCGATTTTTTGGCGACTGCCGGCATCATATCAGTGTCACCAAAAATTTTGAACGTTTCAAAATCCAGCAGCGACAAAAAAGTATGTTACGACACTTGAAAAAACACCACACGACATACGTCACGCCACAAATTTTTCGGTAAACTGATATGTCGGTCAATGATGCTGGCAGTCGTCGAAAAAAAGAATCGCTGAGTGGGACAGGCCCTTTAAAGGCTTTTAGATAGGCACATGGAAATGGAGGTAAAGGAGGCGATATGGATCATGTTCAGGCAGATGTGATCAGTTCAACTTGGCATTATGTTCGGCACAAACATTATGGGCAGAATGGTCTGTTCCTGTGCTGCACTGTTCTATGTTCTACGCATTTAAGCTTCATTCTTGGTCAAGAGTATTAAAATTACTGTCTGCAAGCGCAAATTATAAAGGCAGGCATTTTGTAATGTAATATGGATGTCTGCTGAAATGTTAAGTGACAAAAAGATATAAATGGTGCAAAACAAAGTGTGAGGATAATGAGAAATGGTCTAAGAGTCAGAAGATGATGAGCTATTCTTCAATGTATCCCATGTTACATGTTTAGTGCCAGTAAATGAGGAAGAGTTTCTGACCTTGTCAGTTTTAAACCAATGAATGTACTTACCGGCTCTGTGCATCAAATTCTGGCCAGGCTCCCATTGACTTCAGCTGCTCTTCCAGGGCCACGATTCTTAAGCCAATGTACCCTGAAGAAACCAGCAATACTAGGACTCTGAAAAATGAAGGATTGACCGTGAAACCGATTTCTGCTGATGCTAATTATTTATTCACCGATTTGAATAAGTCAGTTTCGCAAGTGTTACTTTCCATCATGCGCTGTATTTATCTATAATTATGGTAGCGGTAGTCAACATAATGTTGACAGGAGAGAAAATTCTGCAGCAGTACCTTAGACTACTTTTGTACAAATTGAGGGAGCACTCCTGATCTTTCTCAGCCTCTTAAAAATAAATCATTTTCATTAACATTGCAACTTCGATCCCAAAGTGACAATTTGAATCCAATATGTAACCATGTACATATATGGCTCCACATCCTTAAGTTAGAACAGCATTGGATACTTGGCTAAAAACTGATATGGCTCTTGGCACTAGCTATTTCAGGGCAGTTACTCCTCAGTTCATGGTAGGAGCAATTAGACTCTTTGAATTACCATTGTTTTGGCAATATCTCAATTCATTACAAAAATATTGTAGGTTCTCTAAAAATTCACTGTTTAATAAGAAAGTCTATGGATCGAAGTGTGAAATACGTACAGGAGGACATAGATGATAATGAGCGTGTTGAAGGTGGTCGATTCATGAAATGTAGTAAATGATTTCACTTTCTTTGTCACTTTCCCAAACCAGGAGTTGCCTGCAAGTGGACAGAAAAATACAATGTTAATTTAAGAGAAAGAAGCTAGTTTTTTTTAGGAACAAATTTTAATTGGAAATCGGGTTGAAGTTGGAAATACACTTCCCTATTATGTACTGAACGGTGCAATTTCTCCAAATGCCCTTCAAGAATATGGTAATACTGTGTAATATCTCAATTTTAGAGTAGCCATTTTGATTTATGATCTCAGCCAGATTTCATTAAACGAGTTTGTCTATTACATTAAAATGAGAGTCCAAAGGCTTCCCAAGAATGAAAGTAAAATTATATTTCTGGTTGCTGAAAAGGGAACTCAGCTAAAACAGAGAGAGAACATTCTGGAATACTCAGGTCAGACAAAATCTGTGCTGGCAGACATTAAGCTTACTCGTCTGTCCAATAACCCTTCATCAGATCTTTGGCTAGTTCCGACAAAAGACCATAGACCTAGAACACCAAATCCTTGCATTTGGAGTTAATGGTTTGGAGTCGCAAGGTAATACAAGGAACAGCAGATGCTGGTTTGTATAGGAGTGCTGGAGTGACTTGGCAGGTCAGGCAGCTCTGAAGAGCATGGATGGGTGACATGTCTGGTCAGGACCCTTTTTTGTCATTATCCATGTTCTCCAGAGATGCTGCCTGACCCACCAGGTTTTTTCAGCACTTTGCATCTGCTTTTAAAATGATGTTTTACAATAAAGAAAAAGAACCAGAACTAATATTTATTCCACGATTCCCCAGAAATAGAAATGCTTGGTTTGGAGATCAAAACTAGGGTTCTTCACATCAGATGGTGAAGGTGGAAGGTTGGAATGGTAGCCAAATCCAGCAGAGTTTTCATCCTCTGCACTAAATGAAGAGTGGAGAATAATTCCTTCTGGGCAAAGTGAATAAGAAAAGAGTGGAAGCCAGGCTATAGTTGAGCTTCTTTCTTTACATGTAAAGCAGCAAGCATTCCATTTTGCAGCCATAGGGCCAGGTGATGCAGTAACTAATCCTTACCATTGCCATGCAAGATTTCTTCAATAGGTCGATCCTTCTGTCCTTTGTTCTCATTATAAGGAGTCTCAATTGTAGTTACATCAACAGAAGCTGTAAAAAGCACAAGGAAAAAACTACATGGTCACGGGGGGAATACTGGTGTAACAGAGACCTGATTTATTTAAAGACCAAATCATTTCATCTGAAATTATTGAATACTTAACAAGTCAGGCTGTGTCTATGAAGGAGGGAACATTGCAACATTTTCATGCTTAGCAAATTATAAAGGAACAAAGTGCGTGAATGAAAAAAATACACAAGGGAAGGTGATGGGGTTATAAGATACCCAGCCTTGACCTACTCACGTGGCCAAAGCATTTATGGAGCCGGACAGTTAAGCTTGGTAAGCCCAGAATTTTGATAGCAGGAAGCTCGCTAATGACAATGTTAGACTGTCTCATTGGGAATGGCCATCTGTGCCACAGAAGCACCAGGCAATGTAACATGCCATATATCAGCCCATGTCCGTATTACATACAGGTGCGCAGAGGAGGAAAACAGAGCTGACCATGGACATCTTTAGAACATCCAAACCAGAATGTCTGTTGTGGCCAAATACACCACAAAGATATGTCTATAATACACAAAATATTATTGCAGTAAAGTATTATAGGACAGAAAAGCTGTTTATAGTTGCCAAGTCCTGAAGGTAATCGTGCTTTAGATATTCTCTGAGCCAAGGTACTTCACAAAACCCATTTCATTTAAAAAAATGGTTCGCTCCCCATGTTACAAATATTTTAGTGCTGCTAACCTGTCCTTGATATTGATTGTAGAGAATCTTGAGTGCTGTCAACAGTGTCTAGATCTTGGCTTTTCTCTTCAATGTTGGATTGGCCCGGTTCCTTTTATGGGGGGGGGGAAAAAAAAATGTTTTGTTACTATGGTCATCAACAATTAATTGGAATACATTATTTAATTTGATCCATTACATAATTTGATCCATTATACAATTTGATCCATTATTCAATTTGAATGTTAAATTAGGTTTTGTCCAATCTTGAATAACAGTTGCAAGACTACAAAGCTCTATCAGCACAGGTATTTTACATCATGCATTAATTTCACATCACAAGTCCAATGTTCCCTATAACACGTTTCAATAAATAGTTGTCGTTCTTACCAATAATAATTTACACTCTGCCTCAAAGCTGTTTTCAGGAGAATTCTGAGGCGTATTTAAGGGACTTCCATTCTGAAAAGATAGGTAATTATTAACATAAATATATAAAATTCAAGTGCAAATATATCAAATTCAAATATATCAAATTCAAAGACAATAGTTCGCAGTGGAGTACTCATAGAATATAAAATGGTACAGCACAGGAACAAGTCCTTTGGCACATGACATCTGTGTTATGATGCAAACGCATGCACTGTGTTTAATCTCATACCACTGTTCTCCAACACTAAATTTTGATTTTTTTATTTATAATAGTGGTGACTGAAAATGTACCTGCAGATGAGAACAAACAGTCTTCAGGATTTTAAAAGTCAAGTCTCTTGATCTTAGTGATGCAAACAAATGCTGAAAAAAGAAGTCGACAAAATTAATTTTCTGTAAATAATTGCTGCATTCCCAAATTTTAAATAGGATTTAAACAAAACCATTCAAAATATAAATCCCTCAGTAATCATCTTAATATGAAGCCACACAATTAAGTCTTCGGACATATTACTATACAAGAGCACTTTCAATCACTTGTCTTTAAACCTCACTAAAGGGGATGGGAGATACCTTGTACCCCAATATCCCTTGTCATCCCAGCACATTTCCAAAGCTAACGTCAATTTAAACCAGTAGCAGCCTCATAAGGTGCTCCTGTATTGCCAGTATCTCTGAGCATTTGGGAACGTCAAAGCCATGCATTGACCCTATTAGCACAGCAGACTTACAGCCAATATCAAGGAGAGGTGAGTGACGCTAAAATATCGGACAGGATTGAACACTGTTCTCTGGCGCTGTGTTACAGAGACCCGGGTTGAATTGGGTGCTATGTGCGTGGATTTTTTTTTTTACCCTCGGTTACTCCGACTCTCCTCCCACATCCTAAAGCCAAGCAGTCAAGCAGTTCATATACTACTGTAAATGAGCGGTAGAATCTGGGAGGTTCTGGGGGAAAATGAGCGATGAGAAGAGAGAAAAGAGTTGATAAGAATATGGCTTGAATATAAAAGGGATTTATTTGTGCAGACATAGTTGGCTGGTCAGGTTAATGATTAACACCAACAGTTTTAACAAGTGGGCAAGACTGTTTCTGGGCTGCAAGTCAAGTCAAGTCTATTTGTCACATACACATACAACATGTGCAATGAAATGAAAGTAGCAATGCCTGTGATTGTGCAAAAATGACAGTTCAGAATAGAACAGAATCAGTATTTACATGTTAGAAAAAACCACCAACAATTTAAAAAAGACACAACAGTAAATTAGTACAGTAAATTAGTCCCTGGTGAGATAAGAGTTTACAGCCCTGATGACCTGTGGGAAGAAACTCCGTCTCATCCTCTCTGTTTTCACGGCATGACAGCGGAGGCATATGCTTGACCGTAGCAGCTGGAACAGTCCGTTGCTGGGGTGGTAGGGGTCCCCCATAATGTTGCTGGCTCTGGATCTACACCTTCTGATGTATAGCTTCTGCAGAGGGGCGAGTGTAGTTCCCATAGTGCGTTCGGCCGAACGCACCACTCTCTGCAGAGCCTTCCTGCCCTGGGCAGAGCATTGAATAAACAGGGTATCCCAGGAACAGGTGAAGACAGATTGAAAACAATAGAAGATTTGCTTTATCAGGATACAGGCCTTAAGAAGAGAAAAACTAAATAGAGGGAATTCAGCTGCCTGCTGATTAATCATGGTCAAACACACTATCATCCTCAAAACAATTTCAGTCACAAAAAAATCTATTCAAATCTTGCCTTTTCTCCTTCTGATGTCTTGATACACAGGGCATTGGGGACAAGGAGGGCTATGTTCTGCTTCTTTAACACAACCACTTCAGTGACCGGAACAACAAGCTGAATAAAAAGACAAATGAAAAAGTTAGATGATCCTCCTTCTGCTCCTTCATTGATATTGATTATTGATTGATTGATTATCAAGAAGAGAAAAGGGGTTGAAATAGGATTAGTGTGAATGAATGTCAATGCATGTGCGGACATAGTGGGCTGAAGGTCCTATCTTGATCTGATCCACTATACATCATCCATCCTCTGAAGGAGTGACAAAAGAAGCAGACAGTAGCGTTTATTTGACAAGAATGGGACATGCTGGAAGCCCTCAGCAGGTCAGGCAACATCAGTATAAAGACGTACAACTAATGTTTTAGGACCTGAAACATTACACACTCTTTTTTTCCTACAGATGCTGCCCTGAAATAATAAGAAAATTAAAAATATATTTTTATTTCAGAAATCACACCTCAGTGGTCTTTTAAGTTCGAACATTTAAAATAACTAAGCACATACTAATTCAGTAGTAATTTCCACTTGCTTCAGTTTTAGGCCCCATATCTGAAGAAGGATGTGCTGGCGTTGGAGAGAGTCCAGAGGAAGTTTACAAGAATGATCCCAGTGATCATTGGATTAAACGCATGAGGAGCGTTTTGTGGCTTTGGCCCCTGCACTCAAATGAGGAGAGATCTCATTGAAACCTACCAAACAATGAAAAGCTTAGATAGAATGGATATGGAAAGGATGTTCCCAATAAAGGAGGAGTCTAGAACCAGAGGGCACAGCCTCAAAAGAAAAGGATGTGCAGTTAAAATGGAGAAGAGGATGATCTTCTTTAGCCAGGTGAAGCTGTGTAATTCATTCCCACAGGCGATGTGGAGGCGAAGACTTTGAGTATTTTTAAAGTGGAGATTGATAGGTTCTTGATTAGCAAGGGTGTCAAAAAGCATATGGAGAAAAGGCAGGGGAATGGGGTTGAGAGGGGAAAAATAGAACAGCTGTGATCGAATGGATGGAGAGAACTCAATAGGCCAAATGGCCTAATTCTGCTCTAATTTCTTATAGTGGACAATATAGACAATAGACAATAAGCGCAGGAGTAGGCCATTCGGCCCTTAGAGCCAGCACCACCATTCAATGTGATCATGGATGATCATCCCCAATCAGTACTCCGTTCCTGCCTTCTCCCCATATCCCCTGACTCCGCTATCTTTAAGAGCCCTATCTAGCTCTCTTGAAAGTATCCAGAGAACCGGCCGCCACCGCCCTCCGAGGCAGAGAATTCCAGACTCACAACTCTCTGTGAAAAAGTGTTTCCGCAACTCGGTTCTAAATGGCTTACCCCTTATTCTTAAACTGTGACCCCTGGTTCTGGACTCCAACACGTTTCCTGCCTCTAGTGTGCCCTAACCCTTTATAATCTTTTATATAAGAACGCCTCTCATCCTTCTAAGCTCCAGAGTTTAAAAGCCCAGCCGCTCCATTCTCTCAGCAAATGACAGTCCTTCCATCCCATTTATTGTTAAAAAATTACCACATACCGTCTACCCCCAGCTTCATGCTAATGAGGAATTTTGTTACATCCTGCTGTATATGACAATATATAACAATCTGAATTTGTTTGATTCCACAAAAGGATAGCATTTTGAATGTTCAGAAATTAGAACAGTGCAGCACAGGAAAAGGCCCTTCGGCCCAAAATGTCCATGCCCAACGTGATGGCAAGTTAAATTAATGTCCTCCTATTTCATGTGATCCATTTCCCTCCATTCCCTGAATATCCACGAACCTGTCCAAAATCCTCTTAAATGCTACTATCGTATCCATCTCTATCACGGCCCCTGGGATTATTGTGGATATTTTATTTCAAGCAACTGCGGAATGAAACCAGGCGTATAAAAACGAACATACCTTGGTTTCCTTCAAAATGCTGCTGTAGAAACAGACATAATTTTCCGTGATAAACATCTTGCCATGGTACGGGACCTCCTTATGCAAAGCACATCGGAAACCTATGAGGAAATGAGACCAGTGTTTAGAGTCCATTCTCTGGCAAATAGTTCTGGAGGGAAATTATTTTTCCTCCTTCAGAAAGAAGTCGGAAGTGGCGGTGCTGCCTCAGCAGCTGCGGCTCGCCTGCAGTCAGTCTGTTTTCTTTTTTTGTTGTTTTCTTGTCCTGCTTTAGTTAGTTAATTTGAGTTATTAGTGTGTGGGTGTGTGTGGGTGTGGGAAAGTTGTTTAGTCTCTTCTTGAATCTTCTTGTCGTATCCCCCGTCTCTGTCTCCGTCTGCGCTGAAGCCTAATGGCGGAGCTGGCGGCCTCCAACTGGGACCGACCTGGAGGCTCCAGAGGCAGAGCCAGCCAGGACTTGCCAGCGCGAGGCTGGCCGACTTCGGGGCTGAGGCAGCGTTCCGATTTTCGGCAGTGGCCCAACTCGGGGCTGAGACGGTGGCGGCCCGACTTCGGAGGATTGGCCGCGGGCCAGTGGACAACATCGTCGGGAGCTCGCAGGTCACAGGTGGGTGACCTGTTTTTCCGGAGCTCCCGCAACAACAGCTTCGTCCGCTGGACTGGAGGGCGGCAGCTTCGACCACCCCGGGCCGTGGAGTTTGAACCGACCGGTTCGCGGTTGAGCCGCGGGACTTACTTACCATCACCCGGTGGGGTCACAACATCGGAAGCCTGGATCGCCTCAGCACAGAGGGAGAGCAAGGAGGGAAGAGACAAAGACTTTAAGACTTTTGCCTTCCAACACAATGAGGTGGTGTCTGGTGAACTTACTGTGGTGGATGTTAAATTTGTGTTTATTGTGTGTTTTGTTATTTTATTATATGTATGACTGCAAGGCAACAACATTTCGTTCAGACTGAAAGGTCTGAAAGACAATAATGGATACTTTGACTTTGATAAGCGAAGATATAAATTGCCAAATCAGTGTGGAAACACTAGCCAGATTCATCCTCTATATAGAAACTTACTGTCAATCACCTTCTCGGTTTCAGGAAGATCTTTGAACTGCTTGTGGAATGTGGCATTGGACTTGATAACCTAAAAAAAACATAAATTTATGAAAAGATAATTTTAGCTGGATCAAGAAAGGTTTTTTGTTAAATTGTCCCACAATTGCTAGACTTAGTATTTTTGATTTGAGAATAAAACACCATCCAGGTGTGCATCTTTAATAAATATACAAGCAGAAACAAGTCATAGCTCCCCCAGAAAAAAATATAGACAAATCAATTTGGTAGTAGAAACAAAGAACTCCAGATGCTGGTGACAATAAAAAAAAAGATACAAAGTACTGGAGTAACTCAGCATCAGGCAACATAAATAGGTGATGATCCAAAATATCACCTAATTTGGTAACTTTGTACATTGACAGCTTCTTCCAAACCTTCAACCTTGGAGGACAAAGGCAGCAAGTACACAAGAATACCAACTGCAGATTCCACGCCAAGGTACATACCATCCTGATTTGGAAGTACATTGCCAATCCTTCATGATTACTAAATCCACCTCCTGGAATTTCCTATCCAACACCAATAGGGGAATTCCTCCTTCAGAAGGATTGTTGTGCTTCAAGGTGGCTTACCTTCTCAAAAGCAATTAAGGAAGGCAATGTAGAGACAAGGAACTGCAGATGCTGGTTTATCAAGGGAATACACAGAATGCTGGAATAATGCAGTGGTTAAAGCAACATCTCTGGAGAACATGGATAGGTGACGTTTCTGGTCGGGATGCTTGTTCAGACTGAAGAACCTCAGGGCACAGCTCTCCGCAAAGAATCAGCCTGAAGAAGAATCCCAACTCAAAACATCATCTATCCATGTTCTCTGAGGATGTTGCCTGACCCGCTGAGTTACTCCTGCATGTTGTGCCATTTCTAAGGGAGGGCAATAATTGCCAGCAGCACACCGCCTGGAAAATCAGTCATATGACATTAAGAGGGTTTGATTTCTTTAATGTAATCGTTCAACAGAAGTAATTTCATTTGGGTATCTCACTTGCCTATTTTTGACTATGAATAATAAATCATATTGTATTGTTGAGTATTTACCATTTTCTTTATTGTGCATTTGGAACATGTCGGATTCAGTTGGTTTAGAATAATTTCCAATTTGCAAAATAGAACATGATTAATATGAATTAATTCCTTACAGAGGTAGAGGAGGATAGTTTTCTTCCAATGCTTGGCTCATCATTTTTCACATCAGATAAATCAAAGGCTTGTGACCTGAATAAAACACCAATTTATCTCATTAACAACCAGTCTTCTTTTCTGGTTTAGCCAAATTCAATGTGTACACATTGAGCTACACTTAGAAAAACAGCAGATTGGAAACCGAGGAAGGATACATAATGCTCGAGTGACTCAGCGGGTCAGGCAGCATCCCTGGAGAACATGGATAGGTGACGTTTTGGGTCGAGACCAGTCTTCAGACTGGTTGCTGGCATGAGAGGAAAGAAAGGTAAAAATGCAGAGGTGGAAACGGAGGTTGGAAAACACAATCTTAGTTCTCCGACCTAGGCATCCTTGGTGATTAGACAATGGAAAGTGTGCAAAACTTTACTGTGGCTTCAGCTTAACTTGCACAATGGAACTGAACATTTAGAGTAACACAGGATTCCCTAAAACGCAAATACAACCATGGCAGTTTGCTAGAACCAATCTGTTGCTGAAGGTGCTCCTCAAGTTGACCAGTGTGCCATGGAGGGGGTGAGCTGTATTGTCCAGGATGCTCGGACCTCCAAGACCACCTCCAATGTATCCAACTCCACCCCCAGGGCAGAGCCCCAAGCCCTATCAGAATCTTATGGTTCATTCATATCCCCTCACACTCTAAACTTCAATGGATGTTGGTTATCCAACCTTCCTTCATTAGACATTAATAGCTGGAAAAGGCACATTACTTCAAAAGTTGACCACACTCACACTTTTTCCTCACATCCCTGTAAAGCTTTTCAAATGGGATTTTAAAGCATTATTTTTAGATTCTAGTGTCCTTCAACGTATTGGCTTCATTGAGCATTGCCGATAATATTTTTCCATTGGGTTTGCCGAATTTATAGTGATTTGCAAGTCAATTCACAAATTCGGCTCCAGCCAAAAACAAAGTGCTGGAGGAACTCAACGGGTCAGGCAGCTTCTGTGGAGATAAGTGTGCAGGCAGTGTTTTTGCCAAAATACTTTGCTTCAGCTCCAATCAGATTGTTGTAGAAAAGAGAAATGAAGTGACACCACAAAGATCCTTAATGTTACACAACTTAGAGCATTAAAAACTTAAATGCAACATGGTATAGTCTTGCACTTCTTATAAAAGTTCATAAAGCATACCTCATCAATGGCTGTATTTTATTTCTTTGCTCAATCTCAGGCAGCATGGAATCATTTTCCAAGCTGGATGCTGTCATCAGCATTTGTACTTTCTTTTTACTCTTCTTCTGTTTTTCAGGCATCATCCCAATCTCATTGGGGCAACTGCTCCAAAATAAAAGAAGACCTTAACGTTAATAAATCCTAAACCGCCATCAGCAGAGAATGACTAACATCACAGTTCATTGCTGGTTTGGAAAAAAAAAAACTCATTCATGTAATTAGATACAGAATGGTACAATAGCATTGTCATTCGGAGTTTTGTTGGTCCGTTGATCCTTTTCAAAGTCACTGAGAGGTGGCATGCTGACAGACCTCAAAAAACAAGATATTTAGAACATCATACTGTAGCTTAAATCCAAGGATGCTACAAATAACCATGCCTGAATGGCTCATAATTAAGATTTATTTGTCCAGAAATCTCAGGGAACAATTAAAATCATGAACAGTGTTTATTGAATAATGACAATAATTGCTAATTTGAAGATAATTTAATTACAAGTCCAGTTTTTTCCTGACCAGCTACATAGCAGACATTTTGCTGAAAGCAAATTGAGAAGTGAAAACCGCAGTTGGCCTGTGCAACAGAATTCACAGTTCAGTTGCTTTAATAGATTGAAATATACAGTAAGGAAATCGGCCCATCGACTACATGCTGGCCATCAACACTAGAACATTCAAACTCCGTACAGACAGCATCCGAGGTCAGGACTGAACCTGGGTCTTTGGCACTGTGAGGCAGCAGCTCTACCAGCTGTGCCGCCCTTGTTCTACTGCCTGAATGTGAAAATCAATCGCATTCTTTTATTTTATTCATTTAAGGGATGTGGACTTCGCAGGAGGAACCAGCATTTAATTGCCATTCCTAATTGCCCTCGAGAAAGTACCGGTGAGCTACCTTAAATCGTTGTAGTCCTCAAGGCAGAGGTATATCTATGATGTTGTTTGGGATTCCACTAATCACCAGGGAAATAGCACTAAAGCTCAGACAAAAATTGTAGCTTTAATTAATTATTATTATTTTTTTTTAAAATGGTGAAGGAATGGATAGGACAGGTTTAGAGGTATAAGAGCCAGATGCAGGCAGGTGGGACTAGAGTAGATGGGACATGTCAGTCGGCATTGGCAAGTTGGGCTAAAGAGTCTTTTTCCCACACTGTATGTACGACTCGATGAATCAACCTTTGTCCTAATATATTCTGCACAAAATAACCAAACAATTTTTTCAACAATTATAATGAAGGAAAGTTGTCAAAGTATGCAATGGGTTACAAAGTCAGATGTCAAAAACTGTGAAAGACAATGTTTAAACAGAAATTGCTTCACTCCAAATGGGCTGGAAGATAGGAATACAGAAAATGCTAGGAAAGAGTCGTTCTGATGATGGCGTGGTGACAACAACCCCCTCACACACAGATGTAGCATGACATGCAAGTTCTTCAAGTAGTTTATATTTGTTTCAGATTTCCACCCTTTGTATTTTTATAGCTCCAAGTTCAAGTTCAAGTTACATGTATGGTCACAAGCACTAATTGGTGCAGTGAGATTTGAGTTACCATACAGCCATATGAATAAAAAGAACACGATAGGATTTAACATGAACATCCCCACACAGCAAAATCAACGTTTCCCCACTGTGAGGGAAGGCAATAAAGTTCAGTCATCTTCCTCATTGTTCACCCGCGGTCGGGGCCTTTGAGCCCTCCGCAGTCGTTGATACGACGGCCTGATGTTCAGGCCTTCTCGCCGGGATGATCGGAGCTCCGCCGTCCGAACGGAAGAACACACTCAACGGCTTGACCAGAATCTATGTTGAAATCTGGAACCACATTTGAGGGGGATTGGGGGAAAAGGGAGGTCGATGAGTGCAAGGCTGGTTGGGAGCATGGTGCGATTCTTAAGCAACGCTTGATCAATTGATACATTACTGATGAAGTGCTCAAACTCCACACCAGCAGCATTTACTGTGTTATCCGGCACACTTTACCAAGCAATTATCCGAAACACTTTACCAAGCAATAGTCAAATTGGATCACTGCAAGTCTTTCCCTTTCTCCATTCACTGAGGTGACAGCAATGCAGAGTTTAAAGCCAAAGTTCCACCAATATGTTAGGAAATAATTGAACTAAATTTCCACATTTTTATAACTGTATAGCATGTACACATATGAGGAGTTGGCCCAAATGGTGGCACAGTTGGCACACCACGTTAGAGGCAGTGCGTGTGCAGTCAATGGCACCCTGCAGTGTGAAGTAGTTCTGCAACCATGGCAAATTATACAAGCTCTTTTCTCCCACTCCCTCCTAGTCTTTCCCAAGAGAGAATCATGTTCTTCTGTTTTTGAATGATCTCCTGCACCAAATAAACAAAACCTCGAGATGTAGCAAATGTCATCGGCTCCAGCCTGGAAGTAGCAGTTCATTGCCCAGGTCTCCCTAACCACTACCCAGATTTGGAGGTTTGTATCTGTGGCTGCCGCCGATTATAGATCTCTTGAAAATGCACACCTCACCGACTGTAGCCAAGTGTTATACAGATACGGCATGGAAACAGGCCTTTCGGCCCTCAGATTCCATACCAACCACTGATCACCAGTTCTATGTTATTCCACTTTTGTATTTACACCAGGGGTAATGTTACAGGGGTCAATTAACCTACAAACCCTACACATCTTTGGGATGAAGGAGAAAATCCATGCTGTCACAGGGAGAATGTGCAAACTTCACACAGACAGCAGCCGAGGTCAGGATCGATCCCGGGTCTCTGGCGCTCTTAGACGGCATTACTTGAAATGCTGAACTTTAAAATAGTGGCATTAAAATCAACATGCAAAATAATCAGTCTACTTCTGACAGACTTCTGCATGTGGAATAATATGCTCATCTAACATGGGGATCATGACAGAAGCCTCCCCATGGTGATCCGCGGAAACGACGACACGATGCGCTCTGTGACGTGTCGGGCGACTAATTCAGTCAACATGTTGAACGATGACAGAAGCCAACAGCGGGCTATACGCCATGTGACCCACGAGCGAACAAATCGAACACGATTCATTGCTACCATGTGCACTATTCTACTTTAAAGCTCTGGAAGCAGTTGCCATGTGGAACAATCACAGCGTAGTCAGTCTTTCCTTCCTATGCTGTATACAAAGCTCCAGCAAGGGGTAGGAGATTGCAACCTTCACGTGGTCCACCCCGTTTCAACGAATGCAAAAGCCTGTTTACAAATAAAGACAAAATGCTGGAGTAACTCAGCAGGCCAGGCAGCATGTCTGGAGGGCATGGATCGGTGACATGTCGGGTCCGGACCCTTCTTCCCACGGATCACAGAAGAGGGGCAAAAACTGGTAGAGAGTTGGAATTGTAATGTAATCTGTGAAAGCAACATGTGATTGCAGATCAATGATCACCAATACAAATCCTAAAAATCCCTTCTGCCTCTCCTTGTGTCAGTGCAATTATAGGTCAAAAACTAACAGTAGGTCTAGCACTGTAATCACATTATTATAGGGGGAGAAAGCTGGTAGTGTTACGGGCGGGCTAAAGCCAGCCAAGCGATAGGCACAAAGTGGTGGAGTAACTCAGCAGGTCAGGCAGCATTCCTGGAGAGCATGGATAGGTGACGTTTTGTGACAGGACCCTTCTTCAGACTCCATTGAGCAGGAGCACAGAATGAATCATGGTGGGTGAGGAGGGAGAGAGGGCATCAGTGCACTCCTGTCAAGGAAAGGAGAATTTCTTCAAAGTCTGAAGAAGGGTCCCAACCCAAAACGTCACCGACCCATGTTCTCCAGGGATGCTGCCTGACCCAAGTGATGGGTAGATGCAGACGAGAGGGAGTTAATTGGCCGATGGGGAGACAAAGACCAGAAATGAAAAAAAAAGTCAAAACGCTGTGAGATAAGGAGAGGACAGGCATGAAGTGAGGCCAGAGGAAAGGATTTTGGTGGAAGGGGATGACAGATGGGGCAGGATAGCGGGAGAAACGGTTGTCCATTCAGGTGGGACAAAGAGAAGACGGGGCTAAAGAAAAAAAGGCAATGGGGGCGGGTTTTGTTTAGAGATACAGCGTGGAAACAGGCCCTTCGACCCACTGAATCCGTGCTGACCAGCGATCACCCCCACATTAAGGCTATCCTACACACACTAGGAAAATGTATACATACACCGTGCAAATTAACCTACACGCCTGTATGTCTTTGCAGTGTGGGACTAAACCAAAGATCTAGGAGAAAACCCACGTGGTTACGGGGAGAATGTACAAACTCTGTACAGACAGACAGCACCCAAAGTCGGGATCGAACCCGGGTCTCCGGCGCAGTAAGGCAGCAACTCTACCGCTGCGCCACCGTGCCACCCTTGAAATGTAGCACCAGATGACAGGAATGTAAATTATGAATGCACTAACCAGACTGCAATTATCATATATTTTTGCGCAATATGTGAATGCAACGCGCAAACCTGCGACTGAGTGATTACTGATTCTAGATAGTTTGTTTTCCTATCATTTATCTTTGGTGCAAGACCAATTGTGCCTGTATAAAAACTAACAGTAGATCTTACACAGTAACCACTTTCTTGGTAGGTAATAATTTAGGTAAAATAAGGTTAAAATAATTTGGAAGGCACACATACCAGGTAAATAATCTGATTTCATCAAGTTTTACCAAAAATATATATTTTTGCATAAACCATTTAACTTTCAATTTGTAACACATTTCATTGCAATGCAGTTTTCTCTTTCACATAAGCAACAAGAGATAAAGACTTGCTTACATTATAAGAGAAAAGAGTTACAATTCTGTTAAATCTTTGGTGGTAAACATTGATGGAGCCACAACTCACAATATCACTTTTGCAAACAACACATCTGAAAATTATTTTATAAACAAACGGGTCTTACCTCAGAAGCTCTGGGAGGTGAACTTTCTTCCCAATTAACTTGATGTACTTGCCCGCTGAAGGGAAACTATCCTTTAGCATAGCTGCCAAAGTCGTTCAGAATGCTTTTGATCAGGGTAGGAAGAGTGAATTGAGTTCTATCAATCCGTCAGTGAAGTGAGCTTAAAAGTAAGTTCCTGCCTCAAATTGTGCAACATCGATTTGCTTTACGTCAGCCCAATCAGGTTAGAGCCAAACTATACTCTCCTTCCAACCTGAAAACTGGCCAGACAGGATTCTCTTTGAAATAATATGCAGTAAATTCTTGTTGAACGGTGTGCGAGGCTACCAGACTCGAGGCTAACTCATGGAATTTGTTTTGCATTCCAATCCAGAAGGCAGCAAACATTTCATTTTTTAAATTATGAAAAAAAAAAACTTCCTTATGATGATTATAAAAGAAAATACGTCTTAATACAAAGTAATTTCAGGCCTCGTGTCAAATTCTCCACCAATTTTTTTAATTTTGAGGATGGGAGCGTAGAATTGCACTTGAAAATATTCTTAGTGAAAACGCAGTATGTACTAAAACTGGATTATTTTTTTTTAAACTGGAAACTGAAAACAGGTTAAAACTAACAAAGGGCCTTTAAGTCAAAGCATTAACTTTCTTTCTCTTTCCACTGATCCCTCCCGATCTACTGAGTGTTGCACCATTTTTTTAAAATTTGGTTTCAGATATCCTGTATCATAGAATATATAATGGTACAGCATTGAAAGATCATGTTTCTGAAACATCATGTTCAGCACAGACATGGGGGCCAATGGGCCTGTTCCTGATTAACACCTCAATATAAATTGCAGCTCAACGCTATTACCTCCCCCTTAGTTCACATCTGGGTGGGGGGGGGGGGGGGGGGGGGGGGGGGGGGGTTTGAAACATGCCTTCTCCCTCCAAAACATAAGTATTGCCCCATCAGTTTTCCTCAATCATCATCACCCCTTTCGCCACCTCCAACGTCACCCCACCACTTGCCACATCTTCCCATCTACCCTCGTTTGCTTTCCGCAAAGACTGCTCCCTCCGTAACGCCCTGGCCAATTCTTCCCTTCCCACCCGCACCAGCCCCTCCCCGGGCACTTACCCTTGAAAACGCAGGAGATGCTACACTTGTCGCTTTACCTCCCCCCTCGACTCCATTCAAGGACCCAAGCAATCGTTCCAGGTGCGACAGAGGTTCACCTGCATCTCCTCCAACCTCATCTATTGCATCCGCTGCTCTAGATGTCAGTTGATCTACATCGGTGAGACCAAGCGTAGGCTTGGCGATCGTTTCGCCAAACACCTCCACTCGATCTGAATTAACCAACCTGATCTCCATGTGGCTCAGCACTTCAGCTCCCCCTCCCATTCCGAATCCGACCTTTCTGTCCTGGGCCTCCTCAGTCTGCATCAGTCTGAAGAAGGGTTTCGGCCCGAAACATTGCCCATTTCCTTTGCTCCATAGATGCTGCTGCACCCGCTGAGTTTCTCCAGCACTTTTGTCTACCTTCAACCATCATCATCATCATCATCATCATCATCATCATCAAAGTGATAAAAACATGAATCTGGAGAGATCCCAAGTGGCACATCCTACCAATAACCTACTGGTGATACCCAACAATACTCCTACCTCAGTAATGGAACACCATCACGATCTTCTAATTGTGTTTCTGTGCACTAATCTCTTTGGTTTGCACTGTCTTTTTCCTTTCACTATCGTCTATAATCCACGCATCACTCAATGTCAGAGTTTACATAGTCATGAAGCTGCAGTAAGCAATCTTTTCACGGTACCCATACCACTGCCCTTGTTCACCCAACAATAAACTGTACTTGGTGTTAAAGAGGGAACTGCAGATGCTGGAGAATCGAAGGTTACACAGAAAAGCTGGAGAAACTCAGCGGGTGCAGCAGCATCTATGGAGCGAAGGAAATAGGCAACGTTTCGGGCCGAAACCCTTCTTCAGACTGATCAGGGGTGGGGGTGGGTGGGGACAAGAAAGGGAAAAGGAGGAGTAGCCGGAAGGCTGGAGGGTGGGAGGAGACAGCAGGGGAGCTGAGGAAGGGGAGGAGACAGCAAGGACTAACAGAATTGGGAGAAGTCGATGTTCATGCCCCTGGGATGCAGACTCCCCAAACGGAATATGAGGTGCTGTTCCTCCAATTTCCGGTGCTGCTCGCTGTGGCCATGGAGGAGACCCAGGACAGAGAGGTCGGAGATGGAGTGGGAGGGGGAGTTGAAGTGCTGAGCCACCGGGAGGTCAGCTTGGTTATTGCGGACCGAGCGGAGGTGTTCGGCGAAACGATCGCCCAACCTCCGCTTGGTCTCACCGATATAGATCTGCTGACATCTAGAGCAGCGGACGCAATAGATGAGGTTGGAAGAGATGCAGGTAAACCTCCCTTGTCAATTCTTCCCTTCCCTCTCGGTCCACCCCCTCCCCGGGCACTTTCCCTTGCGGCCGCAGCAGATGCAACACTTGTCCCTTTACCTCCCCCCTCAACTCCTTTCAGGGACCCAAGCAATCGTTCCAGGTGCGACAGAGGTTTACCTGCATCTCTTCCAACCTCATCTATTGCGTCCGCTGCTCTAGATGTCAGCAGATCTATATCGGTGAGACCAAGCGGAGGTTGGGCGATCGTTTCGCCGAACACCTCCCGCTCGGTCCGCAATAACCAAGCTGACCTCCCGGTGGCTCAGCACTTCAACTCCCCCTCCCACTCCATCTCCGACCTCTCTGTCCTGGGTCTCCTCCATGGCCACAGCGAGCAGCACCGGAAATTGGAGGAACAGCACCTCATATTCCGTTTGGGGAGTCTGCATCCCGGGGGCATGAACATCGACTTCTCCCAATTCTGTTAGTCCTTGCTGTCTCCTCCCCTTCCTCAGCTCCCCTGCTGTCTCCTCCCACCCTCCAGCCTTCCGGCTACTCCTCCTTTTCCCTTTCTTGTCCCCACCCACCCCCACCCCTGATCAGTCTGAAGAAGGGTTTCGGCCCGAAACGTTGCCTATTTCCTTCGCTCCATAGATGCTGCTGCACCCGCTGAGTTTCTCCAGCTTTTCTGTGTAACCAATAAACTGTACTTGACTGAGGTTCTTTATAGTGAGGTTCTTCAGAGTGTTCATAGTTGAAAAGAGCATTCATTGCATTTTTATATCCCCTTGTTCATTTTTTTTTTAAAGTAGGAATTCATTTCTATCAACCCTATTAAAAACCCTTTTAATCATCTTGCCCGCCTTTGGTAGAAACTCCTTTAATCTTCAGCAATACAAGGAGTGGAAGATTGAACCAGGCTATCTTGAATATTTATGCTTTCTTCTTCTTGGGGTCAACCGGGCTTCAATACAAAGTGACCTACAATAGTGGGTGGCAACGTTCGAGGTTCCCACTGCACCTTGAAATCTGTTGACTTGGCAATTCTCCATTGAGAACCTGGCCATGGTTAAATTGATCTGTTGTTCTAAGATGCATTTCACTGCACAAGGCAAAGTGGTATCAATGAGCAATTTTCACCAACCAACATTTGTTTGATATGAAGTATAAAAGACTGTATCAGATATATATTGTGCACTCTACCTACATGTCCATGTACCTATCCAAAAGCCACTTGAATACCACTATTGTATCTGCCTCCATCACCACCCCTGGCAATGCGTTCCAGGCCCCCACCACTCTGTAAAAAAATTAAAATAAACTGGCCCCGCATATCTCCATTAAAATGTCTTCGTCTCACCTTATAGCTGTGCCCTCTAGTGTTGAATATTTCCACGGGGGGGGGGGGGGGGGGGGGGGGGGGTTGAAACATGCCTTCTCCCTACAAAATATAAGTATTGCCCCATCAGTTTACCCTATCCACCCTATCTATGCCTCTCGTAAATTTATATACCTCGATCAATTCTCCCTTCAACCTCTGAAGTTCCAGAGAAAACAATCCAACTGTCTAAACGCACCCCATAGCTGAAATCCCGTAGCTATACTCCTGCACCTGCGAGCTAATAATTGTTTATTAGATATTGTAAACTTTTATTGCAATGTTTACTGATCAAGTCTCAGTGGCTTTGATCCATTTAGTACCCATTGCCAGGAAGGCAGGAGTGGGTGCAGGGTTTAAATATAGACCAAAGGCATCAAAAAGTTATGGGGAGAGAGCAATAACATGGCTGATGTTGAATAAGGTTGAATAAGTTAGGTCTTTGTTCTCTGGAGCGCAGAAGGTTAAGGGGGGACCTGATAGAGGTCTTTAAAATGATGAGAGGGATAGACAGAGTTGATGTGGACAAGCTTTTCCCTTTGAGAATAGGGAAGATTCAAACAAGAGGACATGACTTCAGAATTAAGGGACAGAAGTTTAGGGGTAATACGAGGGGGAACATCTTTACACAGAGAGTGGTGGTGGTGTGGAATGAGCTCCCAGGGGAAGTGGTGGAGGCAGGTTAATTGGTATCATTTAAAAATAAATTGGATAGGCATATGGATGAGAAGGGAATGGAGGGTTATGGTACGAGTGCAGGCAGGTGGGACTAAGGGGAAAAAAAATTTGTTCGGCATGGACTTGTAGGGCCGAGATGGCCTGTTTCCGTGCTGTAATTGTTATATGGTTATATGGTTATAACATCTCCTACTTCCTCCATGCCCAATGGTGGCAGCTTTTCACTTTTTCCCCCCCAAAGGCATTGAGGCCAAAACTACCACCACCTCCCTCCTTCTCCTGGTAATTTGCTGCTTCTGCCACAACAAAAACATGTTGCTACACTGCTGACTCCATTCCAATAGTGAATTAAGTTTTAGTTATAGAAACATAGAAATTAGGTGCAGGAGTAAGCCATTCGGCCCTTCGAGCCTGCACCGCCATTCAATATGATCATGGCTGATCATCCAACTCAGTATCCCGTACCTGCCTTCTCTCCATACCCTCTGATCCCCTTGGCCACAAGGGCCACATCTAACCCTCTTAAATATAGCCAATGAACTGGTCTCAACTACCCTCTGTGGCAGAGAGTTCCAGAGATTCACCACTCTGTGTGAAAAAAGTTCTCCTCATCTCGGTTTTAAAGGATTTCCCCCTTATCCTGTGACCCCTTGTCCTGGACTTCCCCAACACTGGGAACAATCTTCCTGCATCTAGCCTGTCCAACCCCTTAAGAGTGGTCATTTTAATCTAACTAGCCCAATTGGAAAGTCGTGTGCAATCTTAGTACAAATCTGTAGAAGATGATAAACTGAAAGCTGAATACAAAGAGGTAGCTGATGTTGGACAAATTTGGGACATTTTATTTTCCCACTGTTAATGTTTTTGTGATAATCCAAACACTGAACTGGATTATAATATGGGTGTCCTCATGTTATGGAAGATCTTACGTAGAATAATCCTATATTCGGTTCTCAGGTTTTGTACTCTGATCTCTTCAGGAAAAAATGCAGAGATCATCCATGGAAAGAGACAATGGCTTCTCCAAACTCTCCTTTAGGAAAGATCTAACCGAAAGGGTGGTGGGTGAATGGAACGAGCTGCCAGAGGAGGTAGTTGAGGCAGGGACTATCCCATCGTTTAAGAACCATTTAGACAGGTCCACGGATAGGACAGGTTTAGAGGTACATGGGCCAAACGCAGGAAGGTGGAACTAGTGTAGATGGGACATGTTGGTCGTGTGTGGGCTAGTTGGGCCAACGGGCCTGCTCCCACGCTGTATGACTGACAAAGGTTACTAACCCCAAACCACTCCCATTAGAGCACATTTCCTTTTCTTAAGCTTTCCTATTCTTTTCATAGTATACTTTGATTAGCATGTCGGCAATGGTCACAACACAAACTACTGGAGGAACTCAGCAGACCAGGCAGCATCTGTGGAGGGAATGGATAGATGATGTTTTGAGTCAGGACCCTTCTTCAGTTCCGATACCAAACATCGCCTGTACATTCTTTCTACAGACGTTGACTGGCTCTCAGAGTTCCTCCAACAGTTTGTTTTGCTCAAGATTCCAGCATTTGCAATTCCTTGGATGTTAATCATTTGTCAAACTTTACGAACTGATGCACTTCAATGCAGAGAACCACTGCACTCTGCATCTTACCTAAGACTCCATCTTCAGTTTGACTTGATTGATTGTATTCGTATATAGTACATCTAATCTGTTTGGATAGCATACAAAACCTAAACCTTTCTGGTAGCAACTCCTACCACCAAAGGTACACAAAAATGCCGGAGAAACTCAGCGGGTGCAGCAGCATCCATGGAGTGAAGGAAATAGGCAAAAAGGGTTTCGGCCCGAAACGTTGCCTATTTCCTTCGCTCCATAGATACTGCTGCACCCGCTGAGTTTCCCCAGCATTTTTGTGTACCTTCGATTTTCCAGCATCTGCAGTTCCTTCTTAAACACTCCTACCACCAATACTGATCTTCCCCAGTCTATGCTTCACTAATCAGTTTCCAGGAACTGTCAAGACGAAGGATTTCACATAATAATTTTAGGGAAAAGTTGCTCATTTCCAACTTACAGAAAATGCAATTTATATACAGGTCTGAGGTCCATAACTCACAGACTCCTTGTTAATTGAAGATACAATGGTGCAACTATCAATTAGGAATAAAACAGACAGGATGGAGGAAGAACTTAGATGGCTCATGGCGGGGTCAGAGGAGAACCGCAAGATGGCGAGATCTCCATAGAAACATAGAAAATAGGTGCAGGAGTAGGCCATTCGGCCCTTCGAGCCTGCACCGCCATTCAATATGATCATGGCTGATCTCCATGCAATGTGATACTACAAAATGCTGGAGTATCTCAGAGGGACACAGATATAAAAAGCTGGAGTAACACAGCGGGTCAGGCAGCATCTCTGGAGCAAGCGAATAGGTGATGTTTTGGACTCGAAACCCTTCTTCAGACCCGTGCTGGTCTTGCACCAAGATATTTCAATCGAATTGCACAGAAAAAAAGATAGACTGCTGCTTAAAGGTATTGGGTTGACAGCATTTAAATTGAGTTATGCCAAGTACATTTTTGTTAACTATCTTTCAAAATAAGGATCATATTTCCCACAGAAATACCACAAAGTTATGACAGTAATTTTAGTCCTTGCATGCTTCATCAAGGGCAGGGACATCAGACTTCATGACAGGCAGTAAAATTTGTCACGAGATAAGGCACGAGTTTGTTTTTCTGCAGTGCCCGTCATGATTGCAAGACACCTTAAAGAAACAATGCAGATGTGCAAAAGTACATGTAATCCCAAGCAAACTTTGTCCTTGAAGATTGAATTTTAAAAAGAGATACAGCATGGTATCAGGCTCTTTAGCCATGCTGACCATCGATCACCTGTTCACACACTAGTTCTGTTATGCCATTTACCCACTCATCCACTGCCTTCATACTAGGGACAATTTACACTGGCCAATTAACCTACAAACACACACATCTTTGAGATTTGGGAGGAAACTTGCAGTGCAAGCAGAATGTGCAAACTCCACTAGACAGCACCCGAGGTGAGGATCGAACCCAGCTCTCTCTGGCACTTTGAGGCAGCAGCAATTATTGGTTCACTTGAAATCTATGATCATCCAATGGATCTTTGTCAATAAAGAGCATCGAGGTCAAGTAACGATGGGTGAATTGAGTTTAGATACAAGTTGCCCAGAACTTTACTGAGTAATGGTACAAGCTCGAAGGACCAGAGAGCATTCTGAAATAAAAACGGAAAATGCATGGAAAACATTCAGCATGTCAGGCAGCATCTGTGGAAAGAGAAAGATATCATTTTCATATCTGGGATCCTTCTGGCTTGAGTTTCCTATTGCATTTTCTGTTTTTGCTTCAGAATGCTGTTGAATCTTCCTAAAGTTAAAAGTTGTATACGTATTCACTATAGAGCCATTGAGATATAAAACATGGAAACGGGCCCTTAGACCCAACTTGGGCAGTATGGACAGCAAAGTGGTAGAGCTTCTGCTACATTAGCACCAGAGATCCAGTCCCTCACCATCTTCCAGTCCCGCCTCAAGACCCATCTCTTCACCTCTGCATACCCTTAGTCCCATGTCACCCTCCCCTTTGCATCTCTGTCTTACTGCTCTATTTTGTTTTGTTCTCGACTCACCATGTAAAGCGACTTTGAGTCCTTGAAGAGCACTATACAAATAAAATGTATTATTATTATCCCGACTTCGGATGCTGTGTGAACTTTCCAACATGTGCGCTGGCTTCCTCCCACATCCTAATGATATGTGGGTTTGTTGGTCTCTAATTTGCCCCTAATGTGTTGAATGACATAGAACTAGTGTGAACAGTGATTGAAGGGCAGCATGGACTCACTGGGCAGAAGGGACCATTTTCATGCTGAATCTTTTAATCAAACTTCTCTATACTGACCAAGTTCACATTCTGGACCACCCCCATTTCCCTGCATTTGGCCCATGTGCTTCTAAATCCTTCCTGGCCATTTCTTTCCAAACATTTTTAATTCTATTACAAAACAAAACAATGACCAAAATCACAAATACCAAAAATCCTTCCAGAGATAGATCAAAAAGAACCAAAATCTATGGAACCAGTCAAATTAAAAATGGAGAATTGGCAAGTGAAGCCCCGCACCTCTCACCAGTTTGTAAACTACAAACCAAGCAGAACACAAACACTCACCTTCAGATGGAAAACATCGATCACCCGTTCGCAATAGTTCTGTTATCCCACTTTCTCATCCACACCCTTCACATTAGGTTCCCAATTCTGATTAGGGTTCTTTGACCCAACATGTTACATGTGGTTTCCTCTCCCCAGAAGCTGCCCGACCTACTGAGTGTTTCCAACATTTTTGCTTTTCATTTCCCCCAATTTTACATTCCCAGCATGTACAGGTTTTATGATTTTAACATTTTTTAACCATTAGAATTTAGTTGAGACCCCATATTTTTAGTGTTTTGGATGGGGATCATTAATAAATTCCACACAATACAAGTGGACGAGCAAGGAAAGAATGGGAGGGTGTGGGGGGCCAAGGTCAAATTAAAAATACACAGTTAATTTATACCTTACTAGCATTTGGTGTGGCAAGAGGCCCAAGATTTAAAATGTAAAGAAACAATTTTCCTCAGGAACAGGAATAGAATTAGGCTATTCAGCCCATCTTCTACTCTGCTGTTCAATCATGGCTGATCTATCTCTCCTTCCTAACCCCATTCTCCTGCCTTCTACCATAACCTCCGACACCTGTACTAATCAATAATCTATCTATCTCTGCCTTAAAAATATCTACCGACAGCCTCCACAGCATTCTGTAGCAAAGAATTCCATAGATTCACCACCCTCTGACTAAATAAATTTCTCCTCATCTCCTTCCTAAAATAATGTCCTTTAATTCTGAGGCTATGACCTCTAGTCCTAGACTTGCCCACAAGGGGAAACATCCTCTCTATATCCACTCTATCAAGCCTTTCACCAATCTGTACGTTTCAATTAGGTCCCCCCTCATTCTTCTAAACTCCAGCAAGTGCCAGCCGAGTGCTGACAAACACTCATCAGAGTTTAATCTACTCATTCCTGGGATCATCCTTGCAATTTTCCCCAATAAGAGTGAGAGCAAATGCTTCAAATTCCATTCATTCATTATTTTCCAATCCTGTGCCTTGATATTAAATGAAGCATAACCTTAGTTCCTGTAGACACAAAGGAAAAAAACTGCAAGCAGAAATTTGCAGTGTCATGTTTCCATCATCCATACATTAGATGCAATAATTCAACAAATTCCCCAGAGGGAAAGGTAGGGCACATGCACATAGTCCTTTAACAGGCAAATGCAACATTTCCAGAAGGACACATTCTAGACTAATTTTATGTGTTTACTGGCAAGCAGGAAACATTTCCGTCCATTCTCTTTTTGTTTCTGTGACACACGACATCAATCTAAAGACACACGCCTTTAACTCAATTTCAGAAAACAGACTTTTACCAAGCAGTGAGGTATGGTGGCACAGCTGGTAGAGCTGCTGCCTCACTGCGTCAGAGACCGATTCGATCCCGACTTTGGGGGATGTCAATGTGGAGTTTGCACATTCCCCGGTGAGGCGTGTTTTTGCACTCATTTTAAACGGTGCTTCCGTTTCCTCCCATATCCCAAAGGCGTGCAAGTTTGTAGCTTAATGTTTTTTTTTTGCAAATTGCCCCTATTGTGGTGAGAGTGGATAAGAAAGTAGGACAACAGAACGAGTGTGAACAGATGATCAATGGTCAGAAGATAGACACAAAATGCTGGAGTAACTCAGCGGAACAGGCAGCATCTCTGGAGAGAAGGAATGGGTGACGTTTTGGGGTCGAGACTCTTCTTCAGACTGATCAATGGTCAGCATTGACTCAGTGGGCAAAAGGGCTTGGTTCGATGCTACATCTCAAATCTAAGTAGAGAGCTTCTCTGCTCTCCATTTAGGCAATTAAAATATCACCATACATAAACATTAGGTCCGGATTGCCAAAGATGATCAACATTAAGTGACTAGCTTCAATGAAGAAACAGACAGAAGAAAAATAGTAAAATTTCATGGGATTAAAATTCTGGAATAAAATACAAAGGGAACCTTCCCATCTAAATTTCTTGCACAAATTTCAGACTCGATGTCCAACTCGATCACCAAGTCAAATATAAACTTCAGTGATCCCATCTCATTTTAAATGGCCAGTTCCCTTCAAACAGGTGCATGGGCATTTCATTCAAGAGGGCAGTGGTTTTATAGACTTTGCCATACAAGAGGCGCTGGGAGGCTAGCTCATTGGAAATATTTCAGATGGAGTCAGATCGAGGGAGTAAGAGATATGGAGATCTGCTGCTGAAGAAGAGACAAGGCCAGTAGTGATCGGTCATGGATGGCAGAGTCTGTACGTTCTCCTTCTGACCCTGTGGGTTTTCTCTGGGTTCTCTACTTTCCTCCCACACTCGAAAGATATACAGGTTTGTAGGCTAATTGGCTTCTGTAAATTGTGCCTTGTGTGTAGGATAGTGTTAATGTACGGGGTGATCATTGGTCAGCGCGTATTTGGTGGGCCGAAGGGCTTCTTTCTGCGCTGCGCTGTATCTCTAAAGAGATTTGACGGGCCAGGCAACCTACAGTATACATGCTATTTTCTTGTGTTCCTGTGGATGGGCTGGACTGTGTAATCGCATTGTAAACATGCCTCAGATTTTCACTCATTGTCTAGGCCCATATCCATAAGATGCACCATGCCCATGGAATCATCCCAAACAAGAACCTCATCAGAAGAGTCAAGTGGTGTAAAAATGATAAAAGCAAAAGACTCGAATCAAATGTCACCCAAGGAAGAGGAATAAAACATTTAATCCACATTAATCTGCAGTCCAACCTTGCATTGGGAATGCCAGATCACAGTTTTTTTTTTTTAATTCTAGAACATCGAGAAGACTCGATAGAAGTATATCAAATGATAAGAAGATAGATAGGATAGAGAGCCAAAACTTTTTCCTAACAGTTTAGGTGTCAAAGAGTAGAGAGCATAGCTTTAAGGTGAGGGGGGAAAAGTTAGGTCCCCCCTCATTCTTCTAGACTCCTGCAAGTGCAGGCCCAGTGCAGACAAACGCTCATCAGAGGTTAACCTACTCACTCCTGGGATCAGGACGGGGTGGTGGAGGTAGATATGAGGTATTTAAGAGCCTTTTTAAATAGGAACATGGATATGCAGGAAATGGATCACATGCAGGCAGAGGGGATTAGTTCAACATAGCATCATGTTTGGCACAGACTATGTGGGCTGAAGGGCCCGTTCCTGTAGAAACAAAGAACAGCGAATGCTGGTTCATACCCAAGATTGACGTAAAGAGCTGGAGTAACACAGCATTTCGGCAGCATCTCTGGAGAAAAAGGATAGGTAACGTTTCGGTTCGAGACCCTTTTCCAGGCCTGTTCCTGTACTGTGCTGCTCGATATACCCAATGCAGGTTGCTCTTGCTCCAGGTTTCATGACAATGCTTCAAGTAGAGGCGTATTGGTGGAATGAAATCACTACCACTACCCCCCCCCTCCCCTCCGTATCCCTAATTGGACAATGCAACTCTCCCTCAGCGGTGCCCGTGTTGAATTTCCAGAGCAGGTAAAACAACCAGGATATAGACACTCCTGAAAATAAAATGTTAAAATGCTATTATACAATTTTTTTTAAACTGTAATTAACTAAAATGTACAACCCTGCAGCTGCTATGGCTAAATTTGAACACAAACCAGCATGGTGGCGCAGTGGTAGAGTCGCTGCTTTACAGCGCCCGAGAGCCAGGTTCGATCCTGACCACGGGTGCCGTCTGTACGGAGTTTGTACATTCTTCCCGTGCCCTGCGTGGGTTTTCACTGGGCACTACAGTTTCCTCCCACACTCCAAGGACGTACAGGTTTGTAGGTTAATTGGCATGGTGAAATTGTAAATTGCCCCTAGTGTGTGTGTGTGTGTGTGTGTGTGTGTGTGTGTGTGTGTGTGTGTGTGTGATAGTGTCAGTGTGCGGGGATCGCTGGTCGGCACGAACTCGGCGGGCCGAAAGGCCTGCTTCTGCACTGTATCTCTAAACTAAAGTTTGGTTAATTAGTACAAGTTTTGAATTACTGGCAAAACAGCATAACCAACAATCTGACGCAAGCAACATTCTAGAAGACAGGTGTGTTCTCAATGATTTGCAATAAAGCATAACTCTAGATCCGGTCCTAGTATAATCACAGTGTGTGCTGCATAGTTTAAAAGCACTCAACTATTAAATGGCATTTTCAGTTTCATTTCCAAAATGTGGGGATGAAGAAAGTGAAGTTGCCGAGTCATAAACACACACCCTTTCTCTTTGAAGATTAAATATCAAGAACAAGGTAGTCTGATCAGGTAACACCAAAGCCTGTCTGAAGAAGGGTTTCGGCCCGAAACATTGCATATTT
This sequence comes from Leucoraja erinaceus, assembly GCF_028641065.1. Taxonomy (NCBI): domain Eukaryota; kingdom Metazoa; phylum Chordata; class Chondrichthyes; order Rajiformes; family Rajidae; genus Leucoraja; species Leucoraja erinaceus. Next base: position 9,405,931 of record NC_073405.1, on the reverse strand, counting down.
CCTTCGCTCCATAGATGCTGCTGAGTTTCTCCAGCTTTTTTGTGTAACACCAAAGCCAAGTCTGTCCATGGTATTATTGGGATAGTTTATCTCCTGTACATTGTGAAGTGCTGGGAATTGAGCCTTAACTGATACAACTGTACCCAACCCAGCAGTGTCATAGCAGAGGCCAAATCAAGCCTTCATCAATGGTGACTAATGATATATGATGAAATGCATTGCTATCTAATGATATACTATTTCACAAGCCTAGTAAATTTGTTTCCAAATCACATGAATTTAGGAGTTTATTGCAGTAAATCTTTTTTTCATTTTCCTGGAAACACAAAAAAAAAAATTGCTTCCATTTTCTTAAGTGCTAGAGAAACCTAACAGGTCAGGCAGCGTCTGCAGAAGGAATGGCCGGACAATTTTTCCACTTGGGACCTTTCTTCAGAACAGGAACAAACTTAGCTAAAAGGTTAACTGATCAGAGCACTTCCTGACAATAAGTTGCATTCAAAGAGGAAAGAGGCATCTGCTCATGTTTGGGTAACTTCGCTATATTAATTCCCACTTCTAGGAACAAAACTGAAAATGTTATTTGATGTTTAGATAAAATGTAAGCAGAGTATAACTTCACAATGGATAGAAATTGGCACATTTGTCAGCCATTCACAGAATATAAAATCCAACAGCATGGAAACAGGTCCTTTGGTGTACTGATGAAGGGTCTCAAATCAAAACGTCGCCCATTCCTTCTCTCCAGAGATGCTGCCTGTCCAACTGAGTTACTCCAGCATCTCGGTGTCTATCTTCGGTGTAAACCAGCGTCTGCAGTTCCTTCCTACACCTTTGGTCTACTCTGTCGGTTCCAAACATGATGCCAAGATAAACTAATCTCATCTGCCTGCATATGATCCATATCCCTCCGTCCACACACATTCAGACTCGGTTCTTCCAAACCAGATATCATCAGGATTAGATTTTACAGGTAGACAACACAATGCCTACAACTTCATACTTCGAGGAGAATCTAGCTCCACGTTTCTAAATTACCTTAATGGCTGAGAAATCAGGAAAGAGGCGAGTTGTTACCTTGCTAATTTGAGACTCTGAACCAAGTTATTCCCAATGCATTGCCCCGATGTGGCTACAGATCCATACCCGCACCACTTTCCCAAGGTTTAGGATGACAAAGTTATTCCCATTCAGTTTACTCCAGGCTGCTCTTGATGCCAAGGTAGTCAAAGGTGCAAACATTGCAGCAACTCTTCCAAACTCTTGCTCCAGGTTTCATGACAATGCTTCAAGTAGAGGCGTACAGGTGGAATGAAATCACTACCACTACTACCCCTCCCCCCCCTCCCTTCTTACAGAAGTTGGATGTCCTTGTACAATATTGAGTCTACTTATGAATGGATATAGCTTTTTCCATATCCAGTCAGTCCTTCAATTTTAAACATCCCTTTGAATGTGGCCCAATATTAAAAAGCATTGCAATAGATATTGAAAATAAGAGGATAGTTATATGGATGGGAAGGGAATGGAGGGTTATGGTCTGAGCGCAGGTATATGGGACTAGGGGAGATTATGTGTTCGGCACGGACTAGAAGGGTCAAGATGGCCTGTTTCCTTGCTGTAATTGTTATATGGTTATTATAAGAGGGGAAAAAGAAGACAAAGTGTAACAGGTCAGGCAGCATCTCTGGAGAACATTGATAGGTGACGTTTCATGACAGCACCCATTTTCAGCCTGATGCGTGTGGAAGAGGAAAGGTTCCTTGAATATTAGGGACAGCACTTCTGGTCAATGGTAAAGAAAAATGTAAAGCAATTCTAGTTTAAAATAAAAATCACAAGGCATAGAAAATACAAACTGGTAACAATCAACTAAATTGCTCAGAACCAGAGAACTGTACAGCACAGAGGTTCACTTGTCCACGCTGACCAAGATGTCTAAACAAACTGGTCCCATCAGCCTGCATTTGGCCCATATCTTTACTATCCATGTACCCATCCAAAACATCTTTTAAACTTTGTAATTGTTTCGTGATAATCTGACATCTTCCCCCCCTCACGATTTTATAAACCTCTGTAAAGGTGACCCCTCAACCTCATGCACCAGGGAAAACACATCCCAGCCTCTTCTTGTAACTCAAGTCCTCCATTCCCAGTGTCATTCTCACCAATCTTTCCAGCACCCTTTCCAGCTTAACAATATTCATCCTCTAGGTGGACAACTAATCCTGTGCACAATACTCCAATTGCAGTCTCCCCAACAACTTGGGCAGTTGCAACATAACGCACCAACATAACATGCTGAAAAGGCTCAATCTATGAAGACCAACCTGTCAAACACCCTCTTCACCACCATTTCATGGACCTATATACCCCAAATCTACTGGTCTCGCCGTTCTACAACACTTTCTCGGGTTCTACTATTTACAATGCAGCCCTGGTTTAACTAGCCCACATTTGTCAATGTTTACTTGCATCTGCCGTTCCCTGGCCCACTTCATCAAGATTGTGATCTTAAATAACTTTTTTCATTAACCATTACGCCAACCAAATTTTGGCGTCATCCATAAACTTGCTAACTAATAACCATATGAACACCAGTGACATCTAAATCAGTAATATGACTAAACTAGAGTAATTGCACTTAACACAATAGGAAGGCTATAAAAATAATCCAGATTCATCAAGTTGCTACTAAACATGAAATGTAAGATTTCCTACAAGATATTAGAAACTGGTTTCATGAGAATATCCAAATGATACGATTGAAGTGTTTAATGTTAAAGTGTAAAACAGGATTTTCTTGAAATTGGCAGTCCAGATTAAAAGTTAAAAAGATATGGTTCATTGCAAGAAAGTTAGGCGTGGTGACATTTTCTTTAGTATCAGAATGTGGAAGTAAATAAGAATCACTCTCAATGTTAGCAGTTATAGCAGAAACACCAAATTTGATTGGATGGATGCATTGAGGTAATGATAAGGGACAGAAGCTGCTTTTCACAGAGGGCAGATACCGTGGTGAACTGATTATGTTTCAATACCAACATGTGTCAGTGCACTTAAAGGTGTTTAAAGTAATCCTGTTTCACAGTAGAAACGAAGAACTGCAGAGGCTGGTTTATACCAAAGATAGACACAAAGTGCTGGAGTACCTCAGCAGGTCAGACAGCATCTCTGGAGAAAATGAATGGGTGACATTTCAGGTCAGAACCCTTCTCCAGTCTGAAGAAGAGTCCAACCCGAAACTTTACCCGTCCGTTTTCTCCGGAGATGTGGCCTGACTCGCTGATCTACTCCAGCAACCTGTGTCTATCTCTATTTCACAGTAGGCTGGCAAAATCCATTTCATAGAAATTCTGACCTATTACCACTCATTTCCAGCCTGACAGCTTCAGTTTGTCCAATCCAGCAGCCACTGACCAAATCCGGAATACACAGATCACTTTTCCGATTGTCAATTACAAAGATGAATCTTGCAATCGTATCATCCGTACAGGGCCAGGAAGTTCTACGCCCAAGTATTCAAAAGGCTGCAGTACATATTGAAAAGTAGTTGGAAAAGTAATATGTTTATTAACTGAAGTGATGATTACAATTATAAAAGACTGTTTTTGTCTTAGTTAAGAGCTTTGCATAGTTCAGAGCGCTACACTTGGAAGGGGAGATACAAAAGAGATGGACTACATTCAAGTACCTTTTGGATGCAAGAGTATGACGCAGCTCAAACCAAGCATTTGGAGCATTTAAGATTACAGTAAAATGCAAGGTGCTGAAGCAGAGTCAAGTGTTTTATTGTCATATGTCCCAGACAGGACAATGAAAGTCTTACTTGCTGCAGCACAACAGAATATGTGAATATGTAAACATTGTATATAATGGGGAAAAAAGAACAAGTTCAATAAATAACAAATATAGTGCAAATAACAAATTATAATATAATCTTTTGCAGTTCAGAGCTCATAGCTTATTCATTGTGTTTAATAAACTGATGGCAGCGGGGAAGAAGCTGTTCCTGAACCTGGACGTTACAGTCTTCAGGCTCCTGTACCTTCTCCCTGATGGCAGTGGTGAGATAAGTGTGTGGCCAGGATGGTGTGGGTCCTTGATTATTTTGGCTGCCTTTTTGAGACAGCGAGTCTACGATAGATCCCTACGACAGTGGGGAGGTCAAAGCTGATGATGGACTGGGCAGTGGTCACAACTTTTTGTAGTCTTTTTCGCTCCTGGACGTTCAAGTTGCCAAACCAGGCCACGATGCAACCAGTTAGAATGCTCTCTACCGTGCACCTGTAGAAGTTTAGGAGAAATCTTTTCGACATGCCGAATCTCCGTAACCTTCTCAGGAAGTGGAGTCGCTGATGTGCCATCTTTACAATTGCATCGGTGTGCTGGGTCCAGGAAAAATCTTCTGATATATGCACGCCTAGGAATTTGAAGTTATTGACCCTCTCCACCATTGATATAAACAGGATTGTGGGTCCTCATCCTTCCCCTACTAAAGTCCACAATCAGTTCCTTGGTCTTACTGATGTTGATGAGCCAGGTTGTTGTGCTGGCACCATTTGGTCAGTCGGTCGATCTCACTTCTATACTCCGACTCGTCCCCATCTGTGATTCGTCCAACCACAGTGGGGTCATCGGCGAACTTTATGATGGAGATCGCACTATGACCGGCTATGCAGTAATGGATATAGAGTGAGTACAGCAGGGGGCTGAGCACACAGCTTTGAGGTGCTCCCGTACTAATTGTTACCGAGGATGAAGTGGTTCCTCCAATTCAAACAGACTGTGGTCTGGGGATGAGGAAGTCGAGGATCCAATTGCAGAGGGATGCGCAGAGGCCTAGTTCCGTGAGCTTAGTAACCAGCTTGGAATTGATGATGGTATTAAACGCAGAGCTGTAGTCTATAAACACCAGCCTGACGTAGGTGTTTTTATTGTCCAAGTGGTCTAGTGCCGAGTGGGGAGCCAGTGAAATTGCATCTACCGTTGACCTGTTGTGGCGGTATGCAAACTGTAGTTGGTCGAGGTTCTTGACGAGGTAGGAGTTGATATGCACCATAGCCGACCTCTCAAAGTACTTCATCACCACAGACGTTAGTGCCACTGGTCAGGGTCAGGCAGAATCTGGGGACGCCATGGATAGGCAAGGTTTTTAATGTCAGGACAGAATGGAGTAGGAAGGAGAAAGCTGGAAAATAACATGGGGTGGGACAACGCCAGCAAATTAATAGATGGATACAGATGAGGGGATTTTGAATGATGGAATAAAACCTTCAGTATACACCTTCTGGTTTTAATAAATCTAATATGTTTATTTAAAAAAACCTTTCATAATATGCCCTGCAGCCTTTTAAATATTTTGGTGCCACATCTCCTGGTTCTGTACATATGAAAAGATTGCAAGACTTAATTTAGGGGAAGGAGAATTTGAAAAATGTTTCTCAAAGGCTGAAGATGGGTCACAAACCAAAATGTTCTCTGACCCGCTGAGTTCCTCCCACACTGTGTTTTACTGTGATTCCAGCATCTGCAGTTCATGTTCTCACAAGATTAAACAGATTTCATCAGGTTTATTTAAGATCATGAATTGTTTCCCATCAAAGGGTCTGCTGTTGGAGGCCATCAGTTCACGCATTTGGTACTATTGCCTAAAATAACAAACGCGTCGTGATCCAAAACGCACAGGAAGTGTGATGTAAGCAGATTGAATAACATCTCTCAAAGGCAACCAGAGAACTACTGGAAAGGCTCGCAGGTTCATGCGATAGGAGCAGAATTAGGCCATTCGGCCCATCAAGTGTACACCGCCATTCAATCGTGGCTGATCCATCTATCCCTCTCACCTCCATTCTCCTGCCTTCTCCTCATAACCCCCCGACTCTTTTACTAATCAAGAATCTAAGTCTGCCTAACTTGTGATGCTTCTATCCAAGTTCCAATAAAAGACCAGTAGCCAAATCATTCCATTGCCTGCCTGCGTTGCTCTCCTATGGTCAAACAGTCACAAAAACATTTGACGATCATCGAGTGCAATGAATGATTTACCTCCTTGGTGCTTGAATGGCAATTCATGCCCAGCAAATACACATGTAACCAGTACATTTAGTCACATTGGTAGCATGTGCAGGGCAGTTCCATCCAGAATCAGTGCACCCAATGTTGCAAGGGCCACACTTGCGATTATAGGGGGGGGGAATTCCTTTGTACCTGAACACAAATCAGGTTAAACGACATTCAAGCGGTGCAAAATACCAAAGATGCTCACTCTTCCCACAGTTGCCCAACCCTGATCAAATATGCAAGTCGGTCCTGAATGAACTCTATGGCCGATGTAATTTCAGATTAATGAATTAGTTTATAAATAAGATTCAGTTTATAAATAAGATTAAATGAACCATCTTCACTCCGATTCTGTGTCAGGCTGGAGCTGCAGTTTGCTTCATGTGCAAGAGTAATCAAACGGAGGGGCCTTTCTTCATTTGTCGGGTGGTTGAAGGGCCTGTCCCACTTACGCGTTTTATTTTGGCGTCTGCCGGCACCCGTCATAGTCACAGCAGGTCGGCGAAATTTTTCAACATGTTAAAAATCCAGCGGCGACCAGAAAAAAGTACGGCGTTTTGGACGGCTACTCGCGATAATACAGGCGTCACCCCGAGTATGGTCGTGAGTAGTCGCCCAAACAATTGTACCTTTTTCTGGGTGCCGCTGGATTTTCAACACGTTGAAAAATGTAGGCAACGTGCTGTGACTGTGACGGGTGCCGGCAGTCACCGTAAAAAATTGCGTAAGTGGAACAGGCCCATAAGGATTATAATTTTAGAACCTGACCTTTCAAGCCTTTAAATAGAGACCAGGTCAAATTAATCCTCCAAGAATTCCAGTAAAGCCCCACGTCATTTTGTTTAAAATTACAAAGCCTTAACTAGCTCATTCTCAGTCAAGAAACATACTCTCTTTATTAAACAAAATGAATTCTCCACAAGGATACAATAACCTGGTTTGTAGATCACAGCAGCCACATAGCAAAGAGTAGAATCTGCAAATTATGCTTCAGGGAATGTACCATTCCAAATAAAAACATGTCAAGCAATATTGTGGGATTCCGCAGAGCAAAGAAGCAATTAAACACGAGTAAAGGATGTAGTGCAGCAGAGATCAGTCAGAGATTTAAGTCAATGCATGGCAGTAAGAGCTGCAGCCCCACAGCGCCAGAGACCAGGGTTCGATCCTGACCATGCGTGCTGTCTGTGTGGAGCTCACACGTTCTCCCCGTGACCGCGTGGGTTTTTTCCAGGTGCTCCAGCTACCATCCTCGTTCCAAAGACGTGCAGGTTTGTACATTAATTGGCTTCTGTAAACTGCCCCTCGTGTGTAGGATATCAAAGTGGGATAACATCAAGCTGGACTGATCCATGGTCAGTGTGGTCTCAGTGGCCCGAAGGACCTGTTTCCACACTGTATCTCTAAACTAAAAGCACCATTAAGGAATACGAATTGTTCATCGTTTTGTATTGCAGACTCAGTCATGTGCGTTTATGTACTTTGGTTGAGTGAAACAAACCAGTTTATCAACTATGTTAATAAGTCCTGTCCATACATTTTTGTTACATCACTACCAGCGATGTCAATCCGGTGTCTATTGCTCTTGGTAAAGCCACCTCTACATCAATGGGACCAATGGCACATCCAGTCGACCATTTTGCCGAGCACCTGTACATTGTCCATTACTACTATCTGGATCTCCCAGTTGCTATCCATTTTATTACCCCATCCCATTCACACTCTGACCTGTCTGTCCTTGGTTTCTTCCAGCACCTGGATAAGGCCAAACACAATGTGGAGGAATATCACCTCATATTCCACCTGGGTAGTCCACAACCCAATAGCATGAACATCGAATACTCCAATTTCAGATCATCGCACCCCCTCTGTCCCTTTCTATCCTGATCCTCACATCCACCTTCCTAAAGTATTCCCCACCTCATTTCACCCAGTTTCTTTCTATGCCCACAATTCCAACACCTGCTCCTCCGCCACACATTACCCTTATTGGATCCCACTCCCCTTCCCTCTTTCACTGGCATCCGTCACCATCCCTCCTTACTTGGTTCAATACTTCACCTTTCCTTTCTTATCAGATTCCAGAATCTATAGCCTTATCTTTTCTGCTTATCTGCTGCAGCCTCCATCACCATCTCTGCCCTTCCCAACCTCACTATTATGTGCTAATCAACCCTTTTGTCACCCACGGTTGCCAGCTCCTGCCTCTCCCATCTCTTTATTCTGCCTACTTTCCCTTCAACCTAGATGAAGAGGCAAAACTGTAACGTCAACAGTCTATTTCCCATCTCAGATGCTGCCTGACCCACCACGTTCCTCAGCCAACAGATCAGGCCCAATCGGGGGTCCATTAAGTCCACAGATAAGGCTGGGCAAGTGGATTAAAGATAGAAATAGTCAGATCAGATCACAATGGAATGCTCGTGAGATAGGGCGACAGATAGCACAATGGGCTAAGAGTTCGGCTGGCGACCGGAAGGTAGCCGGTTCAAATCCCGCTTGGAGTGCATACTGTCGTTGTGTCCTTGGGCAAGACACTTCACCCACCTTTGCCTGTGTGTAATGGAACGTAATTACGGCGGCAGGCGCGGGCACACCGCGACGCCCTGTGTCTCCCTTTCAAGGGAGATGCTAAAAATGCATTTCGTTGTCTCTGTACTGTACACTGACAATGACAATTAAATTGAATCATTAAATTGAATTGAATCATATGCCATAATCAATACAGCATGCTATCAAAGGAAAATGCTCGATTCCAATTATTAAAGTCAAGAAATTTTCACCAAACCCAAATTGGACAGCGTAGCAGTACACCTGCTGCCTTACAACACGATGGACCCGGGTTCAATCCCGATTACTGGTCCCACATGTATGGAGTTTGTACTCTTCCCTGTGAACACGTCCCTAGTGTGCAGGATAGAACTAGTGCACGGGTGATCACTGGTTGGTGCTGGCTCGGAGGGGCTGGAACTCCAAAACTAAAACTAGATTGCAGCATCTGCAGTTCCTTGTGTCTAAATTGCAATGCAAAATGTTTTAAAATAAATCTATAATTAGTAGTTTTAAAATCCCTATTCCACAGGACACAGCACCAATCAAAGCACAGAGGCACCAAAAGCAGGTGAATCAGGAAGCTCACTGATAAACCGAGTGTGAACTTCGATTCCAGCTTGATTCAGACTTTCAAGCATCTAATTTTAAAGCAATGGCTGACTGAACTGTAAACAACATGGGTTCAAAGGGCAAACGTGGGACAAATTCCAATTAGGACAGTTGTAGATTGCAGCTTCACAACTGGAGAGTTGACAGACATGATTGAAAGATAGAGCATTGAAACAGGCCATTCAGCCCATCGAGTCTGTGCCAACCATCGCTCACCGGTTTGCACTAGTTCTAGGTTACCCTACTTTCTTATCCGCTCCCTGTCCATCAGGGGCAATTTTACAAAGAGCTAATTTACCCACAAATCTGCACGTCTTCAGGATGTGGGAGGAAGCCAGACCCCAATGTTCAAGTGTGTCTGGTCAAATACCCTCACTAAACTCGTTCACCACAGTATCTGCCGGTGGTCATTCACAGATTGGAGGTTCAAAAAGTAGCTGATCCTCAATTTTAGAATACTGCAAGAATGTCACATAACATTAGACAAAGTCCACCTTGGTGTGTTTTTTTTATGGAGATAATATACTCAAAAGCAGTAGAAATGCCAACCTTTGTGTCTTTAGATTAATGGCCCAGTGGAGCAGTAAAGGACAGCTGCATCACAAAATATGACCTTAGCTTGGTTCAGCTTATTTTAGAGATACTGCACGAAAACAGGCCCACCAGGTCCATGCCGGCCAGCGATCCCTGCACACTAACACTATCCTACATACTAGGGACAATTTACAATTTTTACCGAAGCCAATTAACCTACATACCTGTACGTCTTGGGAGTGTGGGCAGAAACAGGAGATAACCAAGACAGGTCATGGGAAGAACATGCAAACTCCGTACAGACAGCACCCACAGTCCGGATCGCACCCGAGTCTCTGGCGCTGTAAGGCAGCAATTCTACCACCGTGCCACCCCACACAGCGTTACACTTGTTGAGTTTTCCTCCTACTTACAAAAGTATCAGTTCAAATGTATTCCCTGCTGGTTTAGGGGCGCCATGAAGATATCATGGCATTCCTGCTGGATCAGAGTTGTGACCCTCATTCCTTCTTCAACTAACTCCACCATAAACAGGCTTGCTTTTTGTTCAGCTTGTGAACGGCACAGCTCCAACAATGTGGGCTCAACCTGGCCTTTGCTTCCATGTGGAGATTGCTGAGAGGAGTGCAACTGGTGAATTAGGCTTCATAGTGCAGCACAACCTTGGGCCCACAATGCTAAAGCCAAACGTAATGCCAAGACGGCATCAGTGTAACCCCCAACGTCTCAAAGGCTTGGAGTCTTCAACCTCTAAACCAACCCTTATCACACTTAATTCCAGGCCGCCCATGGGATTTTCTCAAATTTCGGCAGATGCGCTATAGAAAGTGTTCTGACAAGACACCTCGCAGCCAGTTAAGGCAATGCTCTGTTCTTGACCGCTTGAACCCACAGAGTGGCAAACACAGCCCAGTCCATCACGGGCTTGTCAACTCCTCCCATACAGCCCATTCTCCTCGGTTATGGCATTGGGAAGGCTGGCAGGATCGCCAGAAAGGATTTCACTGTACCTCGGTATATGTGACAATAATAAAGTACCACTGAACCATTTTGTGTCTTTAAGATAAAAAAGTCTGCAATCTCCATATCCCGTGATCGAATAAATGGAATGCGGTGACCAAAATCTGATCACGTGTTCAAGATGCAAGATTTTGACAGGCATGTAAATGCCGCGTTTCTCTCCCCCCCACATTTATTAACAGCCACAATACTTCAAGGAGTGCTCGTTGGTTTATGATGCATTTGTCACTCTTCAGCCTCCTCATATTATATTCTATAGGATAAAGTTAATTCCCCCATGAAAGATGGTTGAAATTGATACAATGATGTTGCATGATAATTCACACTAATGTTTGTTGAAACCAACTGTAGTAGTAAGGGAGATAAGCAGATGCAGAAAGACAAATATACATATTCACATTTAAAAAAAAAGTTTAACTATTCCAAGACTATGCAACTAAGAGATCGCGTAGGCCTAGGTGGGCCAAGCGGAGGTGTACTGTGAAACGTTCGCCAAGTCTGTGCTTGGTCTCGCCGATATACACGTCCATAATTGGAACGGCGGATACAATAGACGAGGTTGGAGGAGGTGCCAGTGAACCTCAGCCTCGCCTGAAAGGACTGTCGGAGTCCTGGGACGGAGTCGAGCGAGGACAGCTGTTGTATCTGCTGCAGTCGCGGGGGAGGGGGGTGGCTTGTTTTAAAAAAAAAAGAACACTTTTTACCCCCAGGTTTGCTCTAATGCATAAATGCAGTGATAGGATTTTGCTGCTTTGAAATAATATGACCTGCCGATTTGAGATCAAACCCTAGCAACCTGTACAAACAAGGTCTCACAAACTAATCTTACCTTTTTGCCATTTATTCTTCTCCAATAGCAGAGAACTAAGATCTCTTGAGATTTCTTAGTAGTATACTGTACACCAGACCAGCGGCAATAACGCGATTGTTAGTCACAGAACTGTTGAACAGGTATCAAACTGCACAGCAGCTCAAAGTCACACCACCTGCTCACGTTATCTCAGCAATGGATAACATCATAGTCCAATGACCAGCAAAAGCAATCAACCAATATACTCACTCCAAGGTCAAATACTCTAGACTCATTAAATCATGTTAGCTCTCACAATTGCTGCCAATTCGTTTTATCTGTGTGGGGTAAAGCCTTTGTGATCCACTAAGTCACCAATAGAACTTAAAACTTAACAAAACTTTTAGATGGGCACATGGACAGGACAGGTTTAGGGGGATATGGCCAAACGCAGGCAGGTGGGACTAGTGTTGATGGGTCATGTTGGCTGGCGTGGGCCAAAGGGCCCCATTTCCCCACTGTAAGGCTCTATAATAAGACATCAGAATACTCTACTGTAAGAGTACATAAAAGGCTTTTTCATTTGAAAGCACAGAAAACAGAATATTAGGCAATTAATATATATGCTGCAAAGCACTTTGTATCTTTCCCTTCACTGTACCCATTGTCTTTGAGCTTGGCTAGATTGTATGCATGTATAATATTATCTGTAATAACGAGGAACTGAGGATGCTGGTAAACTGAAGACCGACATAAAATGCTAGAGTAACTCAGTGGGTCAGGGAGCATGTCTGGAGAACATGGATAGGTGACGTTTTGGGTCGAGCCTGGAAGAGATGCTGCCTGACCTGCTGAGTTACTCCAGCACTTTCTCTTTCGATACAATCATCTGGTTTGATTGCATAGCTGGCAAACTAAACGTATTTGGTGAACTGTTAAAGTATGACAGGTACTTTTGACCATGTGGTTTACCCTGTGCAATGTTTAAGAAGCCAACTGTCAATATCACGTTGGAGTTGCAATCATTAAATGATACGTGGCAGTGTGAATCGGTCCAGCACTGAGCTATAAAGATTAGCACATGATATTTTAGACTTCATACTTTCAAGTGACAATAAAAGATGTTAACATGATGCAAGTTTATCTGGTCACCTTTGGGCAGGGCAAAGAAACAGGCCATCATTTCCACGTTGTCATCTGGCCAATTATGACAGAATTTCCTGAAGCATGGATTTCTCAACTCATTCAACATAATTAAGGAAATTATCAGATGTCAGAAAAAATATTCCTCCTCTCAATGTTAGTGTTTGGCATAGAGCCTTTGGCATTGGCTAAAACATTTCTGTTTTTGAATTACTATTACTATGCTTTTTTATAAATGAACATTTGTCATTCACTGCCGTGCCAAATGCAATTTTGATTTCCCAATCCTCATCTCTCAACTTTGCCAATTTCTACCTTAAATTGAAGCCCAATATTCATTGTGCCAAAATTGTCAAACCCAATTCTATTTTAAATGTTTAATAGCCACTCAAAAGTGCCAAGCTTCACCTTATCACTATCAGGAAGTTAGCCCTAGGAACAAAAGTATACTATCAAACCGAACAACTCAATGCCCAAATTCCACATTCACACCGTAACTTAATCTCCAAGATAATGAGCCCATGTCAATAGCGGAGACACATGTGAAAGGAAAGAAATGGGTCAAATGGCTTCAAAGCTTGTTCCACCTCGACTACAATCTTGGCTTCAATTCTCTTATAGACCAAAAATTTGTTTTTGATTTGATTGAAATGCTTTGGAAGATCAAAGCAAATACCAAACAGGCCGTTTGGCTCAAATCACCCCATCTGCGCAAGAAGAAAACTAGAGGTATGAAAAGGTACAGAACAAATCAGAGCCAGCGTCAGTGACCTATAAAAGGTGGAGCCCACAATGTTTCATTGTTGGCTGTGGAAAAGGTGATGACAAAGGAATATGGTCAATGAAACTAGCAGGACAACTAGGGTGGAGAGGCATGGGGAGAGAGAGAGAGAGAGGTAAAGCAAGGGTTACTTGAAATGCTGGGTTGTAAGCTGCCCAAGTGAAATACAGTACGAGATGCTGTTCTTCCAATTTGTGTGTGTCCTCACTCTGACAGTAGAGGAGGCCCAGGACAGCAAGTTCGGTATGGGAATGGGAAGGGAAATTAAAATGTTTGGCAACCGGGAGATCGTGCAGGCCAAACAGAGTCACTGGAGCAGCATAGCAGCAGCAATTGTTGATGAGCTGCCAACTATTTTGTTTGAGGAAACACCTTGAACAGCTCAAATAACAATTTATCTTGTGGCATTGGCACAAAACTGGTTTACAAACAATGGTATCAGTGGGACTGTTCCTCTAATAGGATCTATAGGGGGCAATTAATACCTTGCCATCCAAGACAAATTTCTGCTCCTTTTGCTAAAGGTATGCATTGTACATCAGTATCTGCAAGCAAACGTCTCTCGGCATCAACTATACGGCAGCACAAATTTATAGTTTAAAAGAATACCACTTCCACCCTTAAATTGGGACTACCCTGTTGTGAATTTCCATCATTTTTAAAATAATCTATGTTTTACCATTGCTGTTATTCTCTTATCCACTTGACACAGGTCAGTGTGTGATTAGAACACACTGCACCCACACACAACAGAAATCGCTGGACTCCAGGTCCAATTTTGCTGGATTATCTCCGATCCCAACTGAAAGAGATACAGAAACAAGGAACTACAGATATGACAGCACGATGGCGCAGAGGTAGAGTTGCTGCATTACAGTGCAAGTGACCCAGGTTCGATCCTGGCTACAGGTGCTGTCTACACAGAGTTTATACGTTCTCTCTGTGACCGTGTGGGTTTTTTTTGGGGTGCTGGAATAACTCAGCTTCTCTGGAGAACATGGATAGGTGATGCATCAGGTCAGGACCCTTCCTCAGACTGATTACAGGGGGAGGGGGGAGAAAGCTGGAAAATAAATAGAGGCAGGACAAGACGTGGTTGGCAATAGGTGAACACAGACGGGGGGGGGGGTTACGGAACGTGGGAGATGTTATGCAAGGCAAGAACGCTAGAACAAAGTGGCTACTTTTAACTTCTTGAAAAATAAACAAAGTTTGGGCTAAACTTGGATGAAATACATCTCAACTCTGTTTTTGTTCAGTGTTAGCTTATTGTCACGTGTAACAAAGGTACAGTGAAAAGCTTTTGTGGTGTGATAACCAGTCAGTGGAAAGACAATACATCGTTTCACTGCACCTCGGCTCATATGACAATAAACTAAAACCGAAACTGAAGGATCGCCTCCTCATTTCCATTCGCCGGGAAGCTTCATCCAAACATCCAAGGCTGTGAGGCAACGTGTTCCAAAATTTGAAAAAAAAAAAAAAAAAAGAAAAAAAAATCACTTATCACTTGCCAGAATTTGTCCCTTCCCCACCTCTTTCTCAGCTTCCCCCTATCCCACCATCCGACTAAAGATGGCATCCGAACCAAAATATTATTTATCCATGTCCTTCAGAGATGCTGCCTGACCCGCCGATTTACTCCAGCATTGTGTTGTTATTTTTCAAACCAGTAGTTCATGTTTCCAGGACATTTGTCAAGTTGCCACATCAAAGTTATGATGCTGAGCAAGTCATGGGCAGCAACCAATATATTGGCACGGATAACCGACATAAACAAGGCTCTGTGTAGGAAGAAACCGCAGACAAAAGTTTATACTGAAGATAGACACAAAGTGGTAGAGTAACTCAGTGGGTCAGACGTTTCAGGTCGGGACCCTTCTTCAGACTTTTGTAAACTTTGTCAGTCAGTGAAGAAGGGTTTTGACCCATAACGTCACCCATTCTTTTTCTCCAGAGATGCTGCCCGACCAGCTGAGTTACTCCAGCATTTTGTGTCTATAAATGGGACGCTTTTTGTTGGCAACAAGTAACATGCCACAGTGCTGGCCTTTCAGCCTTCCACAGTTTATGCAAATGACTTGGTAGCATTGTTAACATTTGCTGACAGCACAAAGATCGGCAGGAAAGTACATTGCAAAGAAAACGCAAAGGAATATCGACAGGTTATCTGTGGGAGTAAAGATCCGACAGTGGTCCTTGGTGAGATAAATAGCAAATGATCCCAAAGACAGGAAAGGGAATCAAGGTTGTGTCTCGTGGAAAGTTCAGTATAAGTAGAGGAGTTAACTATAAAGATTAATTGAGAAATATACTGGCAGCAATAATAGACAAGTTTATTGTTAGATAAAATAGGATGCAATGAAATTCCTTGTTTGCATGAAGCTCAAAATTCCAGTAAATCCAGTAATGATAAACAGCAATAAATAGAGACACGTACAAAATGGCCAAACAGTGCAAGTAATAATATTAGGCAATCAAGAGAATGGAATCCAGAACACAATTTCCTAACAGGGAATGCCAAACATGAGGAAATAAATACGATGTAAAGGAAATACTAAAACAATAAAAATAAAAACAGAAAATTGTGCAATCACACAACTCCGCGAGGAAGGAAAAAAGAAAAAGAAAGAAAAAAATAAATCAGCAGAATCTGTGGAAAGATAAGCATTAACTCTATTTCAGCACGATTAATGGCTACGCTCTGGGTGGGGACCTTCCTTCAGAATTTCTGTAGTAGGGGAAAGAAAGCTGTAAAAGAAGAGTCGGCAGGACAGAGCCTGGCAAGTGATAGGTGGATACAGGTGAGGGTGGTTTCATGGGCAGAAGGATGGATCGATGTTTCGTTCCAGCTGCTATCCAGCAACTGAACCATCCCATCAACAACTACAGAGTGGGCCTGAGTTACCATCCACCTCATAGGAGACTCTCGGACTATCTTTAAATCTGACTTTACCTTGCACTAAACACTATTCCCTTTATCCTGTATATGTACACGGAGGACAGCTTGATTGTAATCATGTGAAGTCATTCCGCTCACTGGATAGCATGCAACAAGAGATTGTCACTGTACCTCAGAATACGTGCCAATAAATTAAATTAAACTAAAAGTGACAGCAATGGGAATTTTTTTTTGTCTGGTTTAAACAATTAAAGTTTAAAAGGACAAATCTCAGGGACATTTAGTTATATTCTAATCAGAAATGTGTTATTTATGCATTTAACACCAGAACCACAGCTTTATGTCGAATACAAATTCTGAAACACCAAATTGTAAAATGCTTTCATTTGGTTTATGCAGGGGAGAGAATGTCTTTCATTTAAAAAAAGACTTTATTCCATTCAAAATCCTACTTAAAATATTTACAACCAAATTAATCTTGGTGTCAGGGTCTTGGTGAGACCACATCTGGAGTATTGCGTACAGTTTTGGTCTCCTAATCTGAGGAAAGACATTCTTGCCATAGAGGGAGTACAGAGAAGGTTCACCAGACTGATTCCTGGGATGTCAGGACTTTCATATGAAGAAAGACTGGATAGACTCGGTTTGTACTCGCTAGAATTTAGAAGATTGAGGGGGGATCTTATAGAAACTTACAAAATTCTTAAGGGGTTGGACAGGCTAGATGCAGGAAGATTATTCCTGATATTGGGGAAGTCCAGAACAAGGGGTCACAGTTTAAGGATAAGGGGGAAATCTTTTCGGACCGAGATGAGGAAAACATTTTTCACACAGAGAGTGGTGGATTTCTGGAATTCTCTGCACAGAAGGTAGTTGAGGCCAGTTCATTGGCTATATTTAAGAGGGAGTTAGATGTGGCTCTTGTGGCTAAAGGGATCAGGGGGTATGGAGAGAAGGCAGGTACAGGATACCGAGTTGGATGATCAGCCATGAGCATATTGAATGGCAGTGCAGGCTCGAAGGGCCGAATGGCCTACTCCTGCACCTATTTTCTATGTTTCTAATCCTAGATACATTTCAAGTTAAATCATTTTTTTTAATTCACAAAATTAAACTACAAACACATGCTGAATGTTAACTAGTTTATTCACTTTCTGATCACTTCCAACGTAATAAGATTACAAGTCATGGTTATTTTGGATCGCATTAAAAATCCTAGCTAAAATTTGGTCAGATATTAGACTTGCTTGAAAGAGATTAGTCACAATCAATTTCACCATAGTTTATGGTAGCTTTGAATTACTATCAAATACAAGTCAGGTTTTGCTGAAAAAGACTAGGAAGGAGTATTGATCATTTGTTAACTGCTGTTTGTATCAGCAATGTGTGCAAGTTCAGTATACAGAATATAGAACGCAGCATGGCACAGGAACAGGCCCTTCAACGCACAATGTTTGTGCCGAACGTGATGCCATGCTAAATTAATTTCCCCTGCCAGCACACGACACATTATTCCATTCTCTACATATCCATGTGTCTATCCAAACACCTCTCAGATGCAACTCCTGCATCAGCCTCCATCGCCACCCCTGGAAACATTCTCCAGACAACCCACCACCCTGTGTGTAAAATACTTGCCCACACATCCTTTATCCTTTCCCCCCTTTCAGCTTAAAGCTATGCCCTCTTGTCTTTGACGTTTCCACCCTGGGAATAAAGGTTCTGATTGTCTACCCCATTAATGCCTCTCATCATTTCTATCATGTCATCCCTCAGCCTCTGACCTTCCAGAGAAAATAATCCAATCCAAGTCTGTAGAACCTCTCCCTGTTGCTAATACCTCTCTAATCCAGGCAGCATTCTGGTAAACCTCCTCTGCACCATCTCCAAAGCCTCCAAGTCAAGTCAAGTCATGTTTATTTGTCACATACACATACGAGATATGCAGTGAAATGAAAGTGGCAATGCTCGCGGACTTTTGTGCAAAAAGACCAACAACCAATAAACACAATCATAACATACATGTACCTTTACATAATAAATAATGGAAGGAAAAACGTTCAGTAGAGTTAGTCCCTGGTGAGATAGGCGTTTACAGTCCGAATGGCCTCTGGGAAAAAACTCCTTCTCAACCTCTCTGTTCTCACCGCATGGCAACGGAGGCGTTTGCCTGACCGTAGCAGCTGGAACAGTCCGTTGCAGGGGTGGAAGGGGTCTCTCATGATATTGTTGGCTCTGGAGTTGCACCTCCTGATGTATAGTTCCTGCAGGGGGGCAAGTGAAGTTCCCATAGTGCGTTCGGCCGAACGCACTACTCTCTACAGAACCTTCTTGTCCTTGGCAGAGCAATTCCCAAACCAGATGGTAATGTTCCCTGACAAGATGCTTTCCACCGCCGCTGGGTAGAAGCACTGTAGGATCCTCGGAGACACTCTGAATTTCCTCAATTGCCCGAGGTGGTAAAGGCGCTGCCTTGCCTTACTCACGAGTGCTGAGGCGTGTGATGCCCATGTCATATCCTCAGAGATGTGGACACCCAGATATTTAAAACAGTTCACCCTATCCACAGGATCCCCATTTATCCTCAATGGGAGTGTACGTCCTCGGATGATGTGCCCTCCTAAAGTCCATGATCAGCTCCTTCGTTTTTTTGATGTTCAAGAGGAGGCTGTTATCCTGGCACCAGAGTGCTAGATCAGCCACCTCCTCCCAGTAGGCCTTCTCGTCGTTGTCTGAGATCAGGCCCACCACCACAGTGTAATCAGCAAACTTAATTATTGAGTTGGAGCTGAACCTAGCCACACAGTCATGTGTATACAGGGAGTACAATAGGGGGCTGAGGACACAACCCTGGGGCGATCCTGTGCTCAGGGTGAGGGACTTTGATGTATTCCCTCCCATCTTGACTACCTGGGGCCTGGCGGTGAGAAAGTCCAGGACTCAGGCACACATGGAGGTGTTGAGTCCCAATTCCATTAGCTCCCCTGCAGATGCCGGTTTACACCGAAGACAGACGCAAAAAGCTGGAGTAACTCAGCGAACCAGGCAGCATCTCTGCAGTAAAAGGAATTGGCGACGTTTTGGGTGGAGACCCTTCAGTCTGAAGAAGGTTCTCGACCCGAAATGTCACGCATTTGCTTCTCTCCAGAGATGCTGCCTGTCCCACTGAGTTACTCCAGCTTTTTGTATCTATCATAAACATAGCATACACCTTCTTCACCACTCTATCTAATCATGCTTCCACAAGTATTCATAAATTGCTTGGTTCAGACCACGAGACACATTTACTAGCACATAAACAAAAGCAGCTAGACAGGTATGTAGCATTTGGCTGACAAAAACAAGGCACGGTTCATAAACCAGATGTGTTGGGTTTATTGAAGAACTTTGTTTACCGATTTAGGAAATTGCTGAGTGCCGCACAAATGGCACATTCTTGAGAAACTTCCCAGATACCCATATTAGTCAGCTTCTTATTCTTCTTCTTCTGTCGTATGTCTTTTAGACCTGCAGCTCCGTTGAGGCGAGCCAAGCCAACGTGTCATCGTCCAGGTCAATCAGACCTCATTCACCATTCGGTGGTCGGTGTTTGGTGCAACTGGTGACTATTGGGGGAGACAAAGGCAGCCTCTACGTGGCCTCCCCCACGAGTAGCTTACAGGCACGCAAGCCAACAAAGCGAAACCAATGTCTTTACCGCGTCTTCAGATGCGCAAAAAGCCATGCCTCCCCAGGCCAGGCGGCTCCTTCAAATGCCGCGAACGGTCGAGGTTTAGCGCTGCTGCAGCTCAACGTTGAAGGCCTTACCACTGCTAAGCTCAACGTCATCGTTGGTCAGCTGACAATCTGCAACTGAATTACTTTCCTTTGATCCAACAGTGCATTACGTACCATCTAAAACTAATCGGGAAAAGCAGTGTTGACTACAGATACGTAGACAAACAAAAGCCACCGAGGCCTTCTCGCCATTGCAAGTTATGGATGGAAATTTTCGCGTCCTAGAAAACCACTCCACAAAGTTCCGCGATTGCCATGCCAAGAATGTAAATCCAGTTTCCTCCCACACTCCAAAGAAGTACAGGTTTGTAGGCTAATTGGCCTCTGTAAAATTGTAAATTGTCCCTCGTGTGACGGATAGTGTTACTGTGCGGGGATCGCTGGTCAGTACAGGCGCAATGGGCCGAAGGGCCTATTTCCGCGTTGTATCTCCAAACTACCTAAAACTAAACAATTATTCAAAACATTAAACATGGTCCTTTTTACATTCTTGGTCTTCCAATTCAAGACCAACTGGTAGGTTCAAAACAGCTTCAAAGGACTTAGTTGAATAACATACCTATGAGTAGTGGTTTGTTTGTGAGCAGAGTCCAATAGAAACAACACACACTTTCCACTATGACCTAGTTTCAAAAGAAGTTTCCAAGTACTGTGTCCAATAAAGGTTATCAAATCAATCCTTAGTCTCACGAACAGACCTAAAACAGAAACAGAGGCACTAATCCAACATGCTTGGCACGCATCGCCTTCCACTATCAGTGACTGATTAGAGTTATTGCGGTTTGTCAAGTCACAAAAGGTTGTGTTATTGGCTATTTATGGTGCATTCCCAAAACTATGAACATCCACTTTCACATAATATTGTGACATGTTCAAAGGAAATTGCTCTGGCCTTGAAGGTCTGTAAATGAACACCATCAAGGTAATCAGATAATTGACAAATCTCTGCACAGAGATAGTTGATAAATTCAGCAGCATCAGTTATTAGTTTAGTTTAGTTTAAAGATACAGCGCAGAAACAGGCCCACGCCGGCCATCAATCCCTGTACACCAACACTATCCTACACGCAAGGGACGAATTACAATTTTTTCTGAAGCCAATTAACCTACAAACCATTACTTTGGAATGTGGGAGGAAACTAGAGGACCCAAGGAAAACTCACGAGGTCACGGGAAGAATGTACAAACTCCGTACAGACAGCACCCATAGTCAGGATCGATGCCAGGCCTCTGGCGCTGTAAGGCAGAAACTCTAACGCTGCATGCCACCCCGAGTTATATTCTCTTCGGAGGTATCAGGGGTTATGGGGAGAAGGCAGGAGAATGGGGTTAGGAGGGAGAGATAGATCAGCCATGATTAAATGGCAGAGTAGACTTGATGGGTGGAATTCTAGTCCAATGATGATCTTGTGATCTTCTACACTACCTGGTGTGCTCATGGTATGATTTGCCTGGATAGTTTACAAATATAAATTGTATCTCAGGACATGGGAAAACATAGAACAGTAGAGCACAAGAACAGGCCCTTCTGAAGGAGTTTGAAGCAGGGTTCTAACCCAAAACTTATAATTTTTCTCCGGAGATGCTGCTTGAACCGCTGAGTTACGCCAACATTTTGTGTCTAAATTCTGTCCGCAATGTCTGTGCAGAGTATGATGTAAATTAATCTCATCTGTGCATGATCCACATCCCTCATTCCCTGCATGTAAAAAAGCTTCTGAAAGACACTATTGTATCTGCTTCCACCATCACCCCTAGGAGCACATTCCAGGCACCCACCGCTCAGTGCAAAGCATTTACCCCATGCATCCTTTAAACTTCCCCCTTTTCACATTAAAACTATGCCCACTAGTCATTGATATTTCCACCCTGGGGAAAGGTTCTGACTGTCTACCCTATCTATGCCTCCCATAATTGTACATACTTCCATCATAGAAACATAGAAAATAGGTGCAGGAGTAGGCCATTCGGCCCTTCGATCAAGTTTTCCCTCATCATCCAACGTTCCAGAGAACATAATACCAAGTCTATCCAACCTCGCCTTACAACCAATACCTACTAATTTATACAGCATTCTGGCAAACTTCCTCTGCACCCTCTCCGAAGCTTCCACAGCCTTCCTGTAATGGGGAGATTAGAACTGCACACAATACTCCAAATGAGGCCTAATCAGGGTCCTGTAAAGATACAACGACTTCTTGACTCTTATACTCAATGCTTTGACCAACAGAGTCAAGTATATCATATGCCTTCCTCACTTCACTGCTTGTGTCACCAATTTCAGGGAGCGAAGACTTGGTCACCATGATCCCTCTGCAAATCCATGCTGAGAAGGGACTTGCCACTAATTGAATACTTTCCCCTTTCATTTGAGCTTCCAAAATGCAACACCTCACACTTTTTCAGATTAAACCTAGGACTCCACCCGTCAGATGACCCGATGTCCACAACCAACACCACAGCACTGGTCAAGAGAGCCCAGCAGCGACTACACCCTCTCCGAAGACTACGTAAAGCAGGTCTCCCCACTACACATCTACGAACTTTTTATAGGGGGACAGTCGAGAGCACATTAACCAACGGCATCACTTCCTGGTTCGGGAGCTGCAAGGCGTACGAACGGCACCAACTTGACAGGATTGTGAAGACCGCCAGCAGGATTATTGGTGCTCCACTCCCTTTCTTGCTGGACATATACAGGAAGAGATGTATCAACAGAGCCATCTCCATCATCAAAGACCCCTACCACCCATCGCATCACATATTCTCCATCCTGCCATCTGGGAAGAGGTACAGAAGCATTAGCTGCAAAACCAGCAGGAAGCTCCTCAGCTTCTTCCCGCAGGCTATAAGACTGATAAACGGACTTAGCCCCCTGCCAAAGTATCGCGCACTCAACCATCAACCTGGACACACTGCAGCAGCTGTCGATCGGAACGCCTGTTGATGTTTAGTAGAGAGTAGAGTGTTTAATTTAATTTGTTCATGATATGTATTTTTATTTCTAGTTACTTGTTGTTATTTTTACTGCACACTGAATGGACACTGGTTGAGCAAAGTTTTTTTGTTTCCTCTGGGTATGAGAGTACTCAGGAAATGACAATAAAGATATACTGATAAACACCATCTGCTATTGCTTCACCCACATCTACAACCGATCTAAACCCCATCATACCCTTTGACAGCTTTCCTCGCTCTCCACAACTCAACTTTGGGTGTCATTTGAACACTTACTAACCATCCCATCTACATTCACATCCAAATTATTTATATGTACAATCACAGATCCCTGTAAAACACCATTGGTCACAGGCCTCCAGCCAGAATAACACCCTTTCACTGGGCGGATATGAAAAAAACATAAAGATAGCTTTTGTTAAAAGAAAATGTTCTCATTTCATGACAATTTAGCATTGGAAGCATATGAAATGCAGGGTTTAGAAGAGGTGGGTTTACAGTTACAAAATAGAAACAAGTCAATGTCCTTCAATAACTGCATTTATGAAGTTACATTGATCACACAAAAATCATTAAAGAACACAATATCATAATTACAAGCCCAGAACATGCTGCCAAGGGTGGTGGTGGTGGTGGCAGATATAAAGGTGGCATTTCAGAGGCCTTTGGATATGCAGGGAATGGAGGGATTTGGATCACGTGGAGGCAGAGATTAGTTTAACTTAGCATCATGTACGCCACAATCAGACCTTCTCTCACACCTCCTGCTGCTGAAAGACTCATCCATGCCTTCGTCTCCTCCTGACTGGACTACTGCAACTCACTTCTCCTTGGCATCAGCTCCACCTACATCAACTGGTCCAGAACGCAGCCGCCCGACTCATCACCCACACCAAATCCTGGCATCACATCACTCCAGTCCTCAAACAACTTCACTGGCTTCCCATCTCCCACCAGATCACCTACAAAATCCTGGTCCTCACCTACAAAGCCCTCCACCTGTTCCCCCCCCCCCCATATCTCACTGACCTCCTCTCCCCCTACCAACCCTCACGGTCCCTCAGATCCACATCAGCCGGTCTCCTCTCCATCCACAAATCCAACCTCCGCAGTTTTGGGGACAGAGCCTTCTCCAGGGCAGCTCCCAGGCTCTGGAACTCCCTCCCCCAACTGATCCGCAATTCCGTGTCCCTCACCATCTTCCAGTCCCGCCTCAAGACCCATCTCTTCACCTCTGCCTATCCTTGGCCCCACGTCCCCCTCCCTTTTCATCTGTGCTTGAATTGCCTCATATTGTGTTTTGAATTGAATTCAGTCTTTAATTTGTATACTAGTCATGTCTCTACTATTTATTTCATTCCGCTTACATGTTTTTCCTCTACTTGCTAAATTTTTGTAAGGTGTCCTTGAGACTCTTGAAAGGCGCCCATAAATAAAATTTATTATTATTATTATTATGTATGACACACACATTATGGACCCACGCCAGTGCTGTACTATTTTCTATGTCCTATTTATCAAAAGCTCTAATCTGAGCTAGGAGGGAATTTGATTTGGCTACACTCCAGACCACACTGCAGCGTGGGTTCACCAGGTTAATTCCCGGGATGGCGGGACCGACATACAGTACGAGGAAAGAATGGGTTGACTGGGCTTGCATTCACTGGAATTTAGAAGGATGAGAGGGCATCTTATAGAAACATATCAAATTCTTAAGGGATTGGACAGCATAGATGCAGGAAAAATGTTCCCGATGTTGGGGGAGTCCAGAACCAGGGGTCACAGTTTAAGAATAAGGGGTAGGCCAATTAAGACTGAGATAAGGAAAAACGTTTTCACTCAGTTTTCACACAGAAGGCAGTGGAGGCCAATTCACTGGATGCTTTAAAGAGAGTTAGATTTAGCTCTTCGGCCTAAAGGAATCAAGGGATATGGGGGAAAAAGCAGGAATGGCGTATTGGTTTTGGATGATCCATGACCATATTGAAGGGTGGAATGGCATACTCCTGCACCTATTTTCCATGTTTTATTGACCTGTCTGTAGATTCATACCCAAACCTTCAGCGTAAAACAAGATTATTCCACTCTTATTGAACTTGTACATTTTTCTCAATACATTACGCTCGATATTACTGAGTAATAGTATTATCATTTCATGGTTACACCTACACAAAATGGAACATTTTTGATTTGACATGTCATAATTTATAGTAAAGTGCAATTGAATGGGAACACGAGGTAGTTTCAACAAACGATGTTAAAAACCAATGACGTAGTGGAAAATAGTTCCGAGGTATTGGGAAATCGAAATTTAAAAAATGGAATGCAACAATCAAGAATGTAGGAAGGAGATCCACCCTGTGGTGAATTAGTCATAGGAATATTAAATTACAGGTTCTATAGGAAAGTACGAAATGCAGACATGTAGTAGAATCACTGGACTCTGTTCAACTTCCCTTGTATTCTCCACATATTGTATTGTATGGTATTTTAATGACCACACAGCCAGGCTGGTGGAATTTTGGGTTGGAATAATGCAAAGTGTTCAGGAGGTGTATACATCACAACAGCAGTAATAAAACAAAAGAAAGTATGAAAAGTTACAAAGAAAATTGAGGTTTGCCCGGCGAAGAATTACTACATCAGACATTAAACCAAAGTCAAACTTGATCGTGACATAACCCCCCGGCGATGAAGAAAATCTGGTACAAAATCAGAAAGCACTGGAAACACTCAGCAGGTCAGGCAGCGTCTGTGGGAGTTGAAACAAGAGTCAATGCTTCAGGTCGGAGACCCTTCCTCAGTGCCGAGTATTTCAGCATTTTCTGTTTTTGCAAAGAAAAAAAAAACCTGATCTGTGCAATCACCATGGTTCACTGCAAGAAATAATAATGTCAAACACTGTGCAGGCAAGAGAAAACATACCACTTACACACTTCTCATTACTACACAACCACAAAATTGCTGGCAAATTGTCCATGTCTCACGTTTGTCTAGCGTCTTTATAAACGTAATCACAACCTCTGAGCTTTGTTTACCCGCGCGAAGACCTACAATATCAGGCTGGCACAGTGGCGCAGCTAGTAGTGATGCTGCTTCTAAATGCAGTAGACCCGGGTTCAATCCTGACCTTGGGTGCTGTCTCTGTGGAATTGGTATGTTCTCCCTGTGACCGCGTGGGTTTCCTCTGGGTGCTCCGGTTTAGTCCCACATCTCACTTGTGGGTTTGTAGGTTAATTGGCTTCTGTCCCGAATGTGTAGGAATTGTGCGTTCCCCATCAGTATCCCTGCCCGTCCCGTGGGAGACCACGACGCAATCCCCCAATGGAGAAACAGTTTTATGTTAGGGGCGGCACAGTGTGAGGGTTTCTGCCTTATAGCACCAGAGACCCGTGTCCGACCCGGACTACTGGTATTGTCTATATGGAGTTTGCAAGTTCTCCCTGTGACCTTGTGGGTTTTCTCCAGGCGCTCCAGTTTCCCCCCACATTTCAAAGACACAATGGTCTGCCGGTTCACCAGCTGTAAATTGTCCCCTGGAGTGTAGGTTAGAACTAATGTACGGGTGATATCATTGGTTGGCGTGGACCGAAGGGCATGTTTCTGCGCTGTATCTCTAAACTAAACTGATGATCGGTGGGCTGTATTTTGTAATGGTGACTCTAGTTCACTGCATAGGTGATGTCTGATATATGATTTTATCAGCTTGTATACAAAACATTTCACTGTACCTAGGTATGTACATGTGACAAAGTATCATTGATTTGAACCATTGACTCAGTGGCCCAAAGGGCCTGGTCCCGTGCTGTATCGGTTAGTCAATCAAAACATACAAACTTATACTTTCCAATATTACTCAACCACGAAATTGCTGACTGATTCCTCATATCTAATGTTTCTCTGGCGACTTGTAAACGTAATCACAATTTTGTTCATCCGTGTAAATAAATGGAACATCACACAACTGACAATGTTATCATCATCATCACCAGCGTTTACTTTAAGAAAAATGCGCTTAAAGAGTAGTCTGGTTATCCAAAAGCAAACTAACCTCCCCCAGACTTACCTTCGGTATATAAAGTAACGTTTCATGTTCACGTTGCTGCAGCTTCTAGGCAGCAGTTCGGATGGACCAACTTTACTGACGCCTCCCCTTCCAACAGCCGCTGACTATTTTATAGCCGAGTTCACGCTTTACTAGTGGGGGAGGAAACTTCCAATAACTTTGACTAACGAGAGAACTAGAATTCTCAGCGGAAATACTGATTTTTATACGTGTTCCAGGTGCGCCCACTCGGTTCGACGTAGCTCTAACTTCCACGGGGAAGGGATGAGAAAGTCTTCTTAACCACACCGGCACTAAACTCTCGATGCAATTAAGTAATTTGGGCGCAGCCTGGCTTGACATGTTTCTGCCTGCGTTTTATGTAGGCGTTTGCCGCAAAAGCACAAATACGATTGGCGGGGAAAATGGGCTAGTATTACAAGTAAGCAACACAGAAAATGCTCAGCAGGTCAGGCAGCATCTGTGGTGGGGAATGGTTCAGTGACCGTGGTTGAGAACATCGTGTTCTACTCATTTCCTTTTCGGATTTTCATACTTTTTCTTAAAAAAGTTTCAAATCAGACACTTACTTGATGTCTGTGGCATTTTTCTGAACTTGGTTTTCCCCTTGGCTGTCTTGTCTCGTGGTTGAGTTAATGCAATGTAGCAATTTCTTAATTGGGAGGTAGATAGTGGCTCCTTGGGGGGGGGGGGGGTGGGGAGAGTGGTGGGCAAGGACTGGTTGGGTGTAACCCATTTAGTATTTCCCCCTCCACAAACAGTTTAGTTTAGTTTATTATCACGTGTACAGAGGTACAGTGCTAATGGAATCAAGAGATATGGGGAGAAAGTAGGAACTGGGTACGGATTTTGGATGATCAGCCATTGTCATATTGAATGGCAGTGCTGGCTTGAAGGGCTGAATGGTATCAGTGGTGGGGATGCTGGAGTCAATCATAAAGGATGAAATAGCGGCACATTTGGATAGCAGTAACAGGATCGGTCTGAGTCAGCATGGATTTACGAAGGGGAAATCATGCTTGACTAATCTGGATCTTTTTGAAGATGTAACTAGGGAATGGACAAGGGAGAGCCAGTGGATGTAGTGGACTTTCAGAAAGCATTTGATAAGGTCCCACATAGGAGATTAGTGGCCAAAATGAGGGCACATGGTATTGGGGGTAGAGTGCTGGCATGGATAGAAAATTGGTTGGAAGATAGGAAACAAAGAGTAGGGATTAACGGGTCCCTTTCAGAATGGCAGGCAGTGACTAGTGGGGTACCGCAAGGTTCAGTGCTGGGACTGCAGGTATTTACAATATACATCAATAATTTAGATGAGGGGATTCAAAGTAACATTAGCAAATTTGCAGATGACACAAAGCTGGGTGGCAGTGCGAACTGTGAGGTGGATGCTATAAGAATGCAGGGTGACTTGGACAGGTTGGGTGAGTAAGCAGATACATGGCAGATGCAGTTTAATGTGGATAAATGTGAGGTTATCCACTTTGGTATCAAAAACAGAAAGGCAGAAATATTATCTAAATGGTGTCAAGTTGGGGAAAAGTACAACGGGATCTGGAGATCCTTGTTCATCAGTCAATTCAAGGAAGCATGCAGGTACAGCAGGCAGTGAAGAAAGCAAATGGCATGTTGGCCCTCATAACAAGATGAGTTGAGTATAGGAGCAAAGAGGTCCTTCTGCAGTTGTACAGGACCCTAGTGAGATCACACCTGGAGTATTGTGTGCAGTTTTAGTCCCCTAATTTGAGGAAGGACATTCTTGCTATTGTGGGAGTGCAGCGTAGGTTTACAAGGTTAATTCCCGGTATGGCGGGACTGTCATATGCTGAGAGAATGGAGCGGCTGGGCTTGTATAATCTGGAGTTTAGAAGGATGAGAGGATATCTTATTGAAACATATAAGATTATTAAGGGTTTGGACACGCTAGAGGCAGGAAACATGTTCCCGATGTTGGGGGAGTCCAGAACCAGGGGCCACAGTTTAAGAATAAAGGGTAAGCCATTTAGATTGGAGACGAGGAAACACTTTTTCACACAGAGAGGTGTGAGTCTGTGGAATTCTCTGCCTCAGAGGGCAGTGGAGGCCGGTTCTCTGGATACTTTCAAGAGAGAGCTAGATAGGGCTCTTAAAGATAGTGGAGTCAGGGGATATGGGGAGAAGGCAGGAGCGGGGGGTACTGATTGGGGATGATCAGCCATGATCACATTGAATGGCGGTGCTGGCTCAAAGGGCCAAATGGCCTACTCCTGCACCTATTGTCTATTGCCTTCTTCTGCTCTTATTTTCTATGTTTCAATGAAAAGCTTATTGTAGCATGGTAACCAGTTAGCGGAAAGACTACACATGATTACAATTGGTCCGTCCAGATTACAGATACATGGTAAATGGAATAACGTTATAAATAGATAGATAGGTACTTCGTTTTGCATACCATTCTGTTGCGAGAAGGGTCTTGACCCGAAACGCCACCTATTCCTTTTCGCCAGAGATGCTGCTTGTCCTGTTGAGTTCCTCCAGCTTTTTGTGTCTAACTTCAGGATCAAGAATAGCTTCTCCCCAAAAACCATCAGGCTCTTGAACACTAAACTCAAATATAAACGTCCTTGGTTGCACCAAGAACTATCTGTGTTTGCACTAGTATTGTGGTTCTTTGTTTATTTTATATGTCTATTGTATGGGCAAGTTGAACCAAAGGGCCTGTTTCAATGCTTAATGACTCTTAATGACTAAGGGCCTGTCCCACTGTACGAGGTAATTCAAGAGTTCTCCCGAGTTTGCCCCTGATTCGAACTCGGAGAATGTCCGTAGAGGGTCCGTGGGAGTCTGTGGATGTCTCCTAGCGGCTCGTACGAGTAAAAAGTAACAATTTTTTTCATCTCGAGTATTTTTTTTACTCGTGGACATTTTTCACAGTGTTGAAAAAACGTCACGAGTTTACCGGATTTCCTGAGTACCTACTGTTACTCATACGAGCTGCTACGAGACATCCACGAACTCCTACAGACCCACTGCATGGGACAATTTTTAATTTAACATAATGAGTGATGAGTGCCTGGAACTCACTGCCAAGGGTGGCGGCGGAGGCAGATACAACAGTGGCATTTAAGTGACTTATGGTTAGGTGCATGAATAAGCAGGGAATGGAGGGATGTGGATTACAAGCAGGCACGTAAGAGTTGGTCTTAGCATCATGTTGGCACAGACACTGTGGGCTGAAGGGCCTGTTCCTGTACTGTTCTATGTTGTTGATCTTCCAGACAGCAACCTAGTAGGCCACAACTCTTCAAGAGCTAATTTGAATATCTTTTGCGAATTTCCAACTTACACCTCTTCAGGTATGCCGGGAAATAAGATGCAGATGGGACTAGTGTAGATGGGGCATGTTGGGCCTGTTTCCAAGCTGAATGACTGTATACAGAAATTGCTAATGGCTTGGCCATAAATGAAATGAACTAGAAAGAACGCTAAAAATACCAGTAAACAGCGGTGGCACGATGGTGTAGCGATGGAGCTACTGCCTTACAGCGCTAGAGACCCAGCTTCAATCCTGACGGGTGCTGTCTGTACGGAGTTTGCACGTTTACCCCTTGGCCTGCGTGGGTGTTCTCTGAGATCTTCGGATTCCTCCCACGCTCCAAAGAAAGACAGGTTTCAGGTTTTGGTAGGTATAAATGGCTTGGTATGTGTGTGTGTGTGTGTGTGTGTGTGTGTGTGTGTGTGTGTGTGTGTGTGTGTGTGTGTGTGTGTGTGTGTGTGTGTGTGTGTGACTAGTGTGCTGGTCGGTGCGGACTAGGTGGGCTGAAAGGCCTGTTTCCACGCTGTATCTCTAAAACAAAAGTAATCAAGTGAAAGCAGAACACTAAGTGCTGATAACCCCAATGACACATTCTGATAGAGGACCCAACCCAACCCAACCCACATGTGCATTAATCTTGGAAATGACACACCCTTCCCGCATTGCTATATCAATGCTGAGATTGCTCAACTCTCCTCTCTACAGGCATGGCCTATTCTCAGACATAAACCATAGCCACAGCCGTTGAGACTTTTTAAAATCAGATAGCAGCTACATTTTATATCTTGATCAATGCGATAGTGACTCTAACTGCAATATTCCAGGACACAGCAGGCAATATGCCAACAGCTACTCGGATTTCATATTAATTCACACGTATTTCTAATAAGAGATTAGATAACACATTATTATCAAGTGTACTGCAATGTGTCAAGGACAGGAAGTATACTAAAACACCATTTTATAACATTACTATTTTCTTGTTTAAGAAGGAACTGCAGATGCTGGAAAATCGAAGTTAGACAAAAGTGCTGGAGAAACTCAGCGGGTGCAGCAGCATCTATGGAGCGAAGGAAATAGGCAACGTTTCGGGCCCAAACTCTTCTTCAGGGTTTTGGCCCGTAACGTTGCCTATTTCCTTCTTCAGGGTTTTGGCCCGAAACGTTGCCCTATTTCCTTCGCTCCATAGATGCTGCTGCACCCGCTGAGTTTCTCCAGCACTTTTGTCTACCCTCTATTACTATTTCCTTGGCAGGTAGTTGGCATAAATCCACCTATCACTTGCCTGGTTTTCTCCTCCCCTTACTAAAATCAGTCTGAAAAGGGAAGTGACCCAAAACATCACCCATCCATGTTCTCCAGAGATCCTGCCTGATCTGCTGAGTTACTCCAACACATTTTTTTTTTGTCGAAGGTAGACACAAAAAGCTGGAGTAACTCAGCACGACAGGCAGCATCTCTGGAGAGAAGAAATGGGTGACAGTTCAGGTAGAGACCCTTCTTCAGAATTATATCTATCAGTGGAGCAATTCAGAGTATCCTGTTAATGTGAAAATATAGTCTGAAAGAGCATGCAGAGTTAGCTCAAGGCAATGTGCAAGATATAAGAAGCCATTTGACCTCTGTGTGGAGTTTCCATATTCCACTGCATGGGTTTCCTCCAGTTTCCTCCCATGTCCCATTGACTTGTGTATTTGACCGTTGTGAATTGCCCCAACGTGTGGGATGTGGATGAGAACATGGGATAACACAGAACTAATGTGAATGAGTGATCAATGGTCGGAGTGGACTTGGTGGGCCGATGGCCTGATTCCACATTGTACCTTTCAATCAATCTTCCCATCAAGTGCTAAAGTCAAAGAGCATTGAAACAGGCCCTTCAGCCCATCGTGCCTGTGCTGGTCATCAAGCCCTGGCTATACTAATCCTATGTATCAGCACTTGGTCTGTAGCCCACTGTACCTTTCCTGTTCAAGAACTCATTCAGATGCTTTTTGTGTAGTACATAAATATTTGGAGATGTGGGACATGGTTTGAGCAAATGAAACATTTCCATCAATTTAATAAGAACAATTTTATTTCATTTAAGTTGCTCAATGCTGGTGGTGGGGATCATGACAGAAGTCTCCTCGTGGCGATCCCCGGAAACGACGACACGATGCATTATCAGAAATAATGTGCTGTTACTCCAGGGATTATTTACAGTCATTTGAAGGAAAGCTACACTACAACGGGTTCTGCTTTTTTTTTTGACACTATTACATCTCCTAAGAAGGACATGAGGTGTAAAGGTACAATTTAGCCTTTGTTTTCTTCTTAAAACTAACCCCTGGAAACTTTCCACTATATTTTGCTCCTTATTTAAATTTCCAAATATATAATACTATTCTAAGATCACTGAAGCATTGATTTTTTTTTTTCGTTTAAAACAGTTTAGCTCTTATTACAGTTACAGCGTACTTTAACATAAACCTATGAGATCTTTGCAAGCATATGCAGGCCCTCTTTTATCTTCATTATTTTTTTTGTAATATACTTGGATGATGCAGCTCAAAGTCCCGGAAAAATAAAAAATATGATCAAGTTTTTATTGCCACCAATTTGCACTATAAAGTACAGGGGCATCTCACAGCTGTTCGAAGAGTTAATTACTAATGTGGATCTGACTCTATGTGCATGATGGGACAGAAGAGAAAAACAACCCTTTGTTTTACAGCCCAGCTTTTCACATCCCTTTGTGTGTGTTGTCCCTCTCCATTTAACCTCATGTAATAGCTTTTATTTACTTTCCTCTCTCCAACTATCCCTATTAACCAGATGACCTGCAAGTTAGTCTCTTGGCCATCCTAACCTCCCCATGTCCAATTATTGACTGGTTGCATCATGGCAAGTTGAACACCCAGGAATATAATATAACCATATAACAATTACAGCACGGAAACAGGCCATCTCGACCCTTCTAGTCCGTGCCGAACACATAATCTCCCCTAGTCCCATATACCTGCGCTCAGACCATAAGTCTGTTTCAGTTTCACTGACCATGGCATATCTATCTATAACCCTCCATTCCCTTCCCATCCATATAACTATCCAATTTATTTTTAAATGATAAAAACGAACCTGCCTCCACCACCTTCACTGGAAGCTCATTCCACACAGCTACCACTCTCTGAGTAAAGAAGTCCCCCCTCATGTTACCCCTAAACTTCAGTCCCTTAATTCTCATGTCATGTCCCCTTGTTTGAATCTTCCCTACTCTCAGTGGGAAAAGCTTTTCCACGTCAACTCTGTCCCTCTCATCATTTTAAAAACCTCTATCAAGTCCCCCCTTAACCTTCTGCGCTCCAAAGAATAAAGCCCTAACTTGTTCAACCTTTCTCTGTAAGGAGAAAGGTTGAACAAGGAATGAAGGAGATCAGAGAGAATGGTGGATACCACCTCCTTGTCCATCATGCGTACTGACCTCCCCACCATCGATGGGATCTGCAAGGGGGACTGCCTCAATAAATGCAGCCAATATCAAAGACGCACATCACCCTGGCCACGCTCTCATTTCACTCCCTCAAGATGAAGGTACAGGAGTCTGAAAACAGTGACCACCAGATTCAAGAATTTCTTCTTCTTCCCTACAATCATCAGGCTCTTGAACGCTGCACATTGCTAACGTCAACTACAAACTTGTATCGACTGTCGTTAGTTGCACTAAGGACTTTATTTTCTCTGAGATCTTTGGTTTCCTCCCACAATTCCAAAGATGTACAGGTTTGTAGGTTAATTGGCTTGGTTTAATAAAGGTGTGCGTGTGCGTGGATCGCTGTGGTTTCGGTAGGCCGAAGGGCCTGTTTCCACGGTGTATCTCAAAACTAAACGCTAAACGGCCTAATCCGCTAAGTTCTTCCAGCACTTTGTGCTTTGGTCAAGATTCCAGCATCTGCAGTCTCTTGCATCTTCATGGAGATTTAAGTATTTGGAAAACGGAAATTACTGGAAAGTGTCTTGTGCCAGTGGCATTCCTCCAGGAAACAGGTTTGATAAAATCCTTCACAACTCTATATCAAACATATCCTGTTAAGTTCTATGTAATTTTGAAGAATTATTTTCCATATAGTTGCATAGTAAAACTTCCATTGTGAGGTTAAGGCAAATCTTTTCATTTATTAGAGTTCATAGACGTAAATAAAGTCATCACAAATCCATGTTAATCATATTGTATAAAACAAGTTACAAAATGTGTTCTTGGCCACGAAATATAGTACAGATGTACTCACCCATGAAGGAAGACTACATAAAAAACATTAAAAAGTGAAATTTGTTATGTATGCAACAGAAAGAAGATAGAGGCCAACAAAATATTTAGTGTTTTATCTGCATTCCCCCCGCCCCCCCCCCCCACAATCTTCTATAGCAGGTACTTCACACAATTTCAGCAAATATTCTTCCAAAAATATTTTTAATGTTCAGTTTAATCCCCAGTTTAGTGTCTGTGAGCTGTGAATTTGTGGTCCACCCGAGTAATATTTAAATTTTCCAAATAAATAACATGTTTCAATGGCATATCTGCAAAGTGAATTGCAAATGCCTGCATACCCGCTCCATTCTCACGGTGTGGTGATTTACAGGACAAGGGTTAATCCAAACTATTTCCCAACCAAAGTGAATGATCCACCTTCATGTCACGGGTCAGAAAGTGCAAAAGGCATTAAAATGTGCCACGGGTCATTCCAACCATTATTACTGCCTCAAATTATGCAACAATGTCATTTACCAAGAAAAAATGATCACAAATAAAAAGACAATTCAAGTATTCAAAATGTTTCCCCCATCCAAAGCAGTCATCAACACACTTGGACTAATGGACACTGTACCATTCGACAGAAGACTCGGAGGTAGATTCAAACCAGCTCCAAAGCTGAAGAATCACTGGCCCAAAAGCAGGAATTTCAGAATATTAAGGTGCATCTTGTCTATGTTTCTCTGCACATCTCCCATGTACAGAAGCAAGGTCAGTCCGTCAGTTAATTGTTCTATAGTCACCAGACTGTGCGTTCTTCTCATTTGTGGAGGGTCCTATCATTCCAGAATCGTAACCTACATATTCGGAAATAAAAAGGCGTGGGTTAGCAAGTACATCACGACCATGACACGCTTCCATTTTCAATTCTAAACGCAAGAGCAAGGTATTTTGTTCATCGATTTCCTGGTGTTCAAGCTAGATTGATACAAACAATAGAATAAACTGAAATTGATTTCTCCTTTCATGAAAATTATAAGAAATCAGATCATAAAGCAAATTTGTACCAATTAGTTAGGTTGGTAATGTTTTCTTTTATAGACACAATGGGGATGGAGTACTTTAAAAAAAAAAAAAAAAAGAACATTAGGAGGACAAGAGGCGGTTATGAAATATCACTGGCAGACAGGAGCAAGCAGAATTCCAAGGTGTTCTCTGAGGAGAGAGAGAGTCAGAGAGAGAGTCAATTTAATTGTCATTTGGACCCCTGGAGGTCCAAACGAAATGCCGTTTCTGCAGCCATACATTACACACAAATAGACCCCAGACACAACATAATTACATTTAACATAAACATCCATCACATAGCTGTGATGGAAGGTGATGGAAGGCCAAATAAACTTATCTCTCCACTGCACTCTCCCCCCCCCCCCGATGTCAGAGTCAAAGTCATAGCCCCCGGCTGGCGATGGCGATTGTCCCGCGGCCATTAAAGCCACGCCGGGTGGTGCGAGGTCGCACACCGGGTCTTGGTGTTAGAGCCCCCGGTGTGCGCTCGCAGAGTCCGCGGCCATTCCAGCCGCGCGGGGCAGTGGTGTCAGGCCCCGCTCCAGGAGCTCTTCAACCCCGCACTCGGGCGGGAGAAGTCGCCGTTGCAGGAGCCCTGAGAAGCGATCTCCCTCCAGAGAGCCGTGGGCTCCCGGTGCCGTCGTCCACAGACCCGTCGTTGGAGCCTCCGACTCTCCGGTAGCAGCAGCAGCAGCAGCAGCAGCAACGACAGCAGCAGCAGCAGCGCTCCTCCACCGCTCCACCCGCTCCGGACTCGGCCAGCTCCGCGACGGCAACGGTGAGTCGACACCTGAGTCCCCGGCTTCTTCCTGTTGGAGGCCGCTCCTCGTTGCAGCCTCAACGACACCTGAGACCCGACGAGAAAAGGTCGTGTCTCCAGTGCAGGGAGAGATTCAAAAAGTTTCCCCCCCCCTCCCACCCCACCCCCGCCCCCACCCACACACACACCCCAACATAAAATAACAAAAACAACATAAAAACACAGACAAAAAATAATAAAAACGCGGACAGGCTGCAGAGGCCGCTGCTGGCCAGAGCCGCGCCGCCTACCGGATATAGAGGAAGGGGAGAACCAGGGAAAGAATAGGTCCCCTTCGGACAAAAAGGGCAATCACTGCATGGAGCTGTACCCCATCATTTGACTGGACAGCATACACAAGATTGTGGATATGCAAGTTATCACAGATAGCGAGGAAGATTGTCCAAAGCTACAGCATAATAGCTGGGCAAATGGAATTTAATCCTGAGAATTGCAAGGTGATACGTTTTTGGAAAGTGAACAAGGGCAGAAGGTACACAGTAAATGGCAGGACGCAAGGTAGAGTTGATGAACAGCAGAACCATGGGGTACAAGTGCATAGATCCCGAAAAGTGGCAACACTGGTAGATAGGGTGAAGGTGGCACTTAGACTGCTTGCCTTCCTCAGATGTGGCACAGTATTCAAGAGCTGTCACATGATGTTACAACCCTATAACGCATTGGTTAGGCTTCACCTGAAGTACTGAATAGAAAAATTAAATTGGAGGAAGTCCTCAGTGGGCCAGGCGGCATCTGTGGAGGCAAAGGGGCGGTCAACAATTCCAGTTTCCAGACGGTGCAGTCTCTTGCATCTCCTGTAGAGGGCGCAGTTCTGGCCACTACTGTGGAGGAAGGTGGTCATTTTTGTTGGAGAGGTTGCAAAGGAGAAGCACTAGAATATTATAAAAATGAACTGTAGACACTGGTTTATACCAAAGATTGGCACAAAAACGGTGGTGCAACTCAGTGGGTCAGTCAGTTCAGCCGGAAGAATGGTCCCAACCCAAAATGTCACCTCCATTTTCTCCAGAGATGTTGTTTGACTCGCAGTGGAGGGGAGGGGTAGGCTAGGACTTAATGGAGGCACATAAAATTATGAGTGGAATCGATATGGTAGATAGTAGTATTAACAATTCCCCCCCCCCCCCCAGACAACTTTAGAAGGGAATTGAGGGCACTTTTTTTTCCATGGACAAAGGCTGGAGATTGGAATGCACCACCTGCAGAAAAGGTGGCAGACATACTCGACATTCTAGTGTCTAGACATGCACATCTTTAGTGCTGTTAGCACCCACTCCCAACTTTCAAGTCAGTCTTGCTTGCAGCAGCACAACAGAATATGTGAACATAATACGGATCAGGAAATAAAGGTTCAGTGTGTCTATATACCATAGACCATATATACCATATATATCTATATACACACACACACATATATATATATATACATACATATATATATATATATTTACACATATACACACACACACACACATATATACATATACACATATACACATGCATACATACACACATATATATATATATACACATACATATTCATATATATACACACACACACATATATATATATATATATATATATATACACATATATATATATATATATATACACATATATATATATACATATATATATACACACATATATATATATACATACACAATAAATAAACAGATAAAGTGCAATAGACTGTTAATGTTCAGAGTTTGTTCGATGGCGAGTTTAATAGCCTGATGGTTGTGGGGAAGTAGCTGTTCCCGAATCTGGATGTTCCAGATATCAAATTCCTGTACCTTCTTCCCGATGGCAATGGAGAGAGGAATGTGTGGCCAGGATGGTGTGGGCCTTTGATGATGTTGGCAGCCTTTTTGAGGCAGCGACTGATCTCTCCACCATCGAAGGGATCTGAGCCGATGGGGGGGGGGGGGGGGGGGGGGGGGGGGGGGGGGGGGGGGGGGGGGAGAGAGAGGGGAGAGAGGGGAGAGGGAGAGAGGAGAAAATAGGTGCAGGAGTAGGCCATTCGGCCCTTCGAGCCTGCCCCGCCATTCGATATAATCATGGCTGATCATCCAACTCAGTATCCTGTACCTGCCTTCTCTCCATACCCTCTGATCCCTTTAGCCACAAGGGTCACATCTAACTCCCTCTTAAATATAGCCAATGAACTGGCCTCAACTACCTTCTGTGGCAGAGAATTCCAGAGATTCACCACTCTCTGTGTGAATTTTTTTTTTTCTCATCTCAGTCCTAAAAGACTTCCCCATATTCCTTAAACTGTGACCCCTTGTTCTGGAGTAACTACACTGAAGCACGTAAACCATTAGGTTTGCTTAGCAGGCTGCAGTTGGGGTGTTTGAACAAGGAAGACAGATAAGTTTTAAAACATAATAAAAATGCAGATAAAGGCAGCAATGGACGGAAAATTTGAAAATATTTCTTCAACGAGTTATAACGCTTCAGCTACTTATGCTCCCATGTTGGCCATAAACCAATTCCCAGCAATGGTACTTTATTGCAACATTTTTAGTGCATCTCGGAAACAATACCTCTTTCCAGGAGTGCATTACCCAGACTTAATAACGAAACATGACAAAAAAAAAAAATCAGGAGTTACAAACGCCAAAAAATTCAAACAACTAACAGCTAGGACTTGATTAAACTCAAAGTGCTGGAGCAACTTAGTGTGTCAGGCATCATCTGCAGAGGGCGATTTCGGGTCAGGACCCTTTTCACAAGCTGGAAAAGAGTTGGGGGTGGGCCAAAGCCTGGCAAGTGATGGGTGAATGTGTAGGAAGGAACCGCAGATGCTGGTATAAGCCGCAGACACGAAAAGCTGGAGTAACTGGGCGGGACAGCCAACATCTTGGAGAAAAGGAATGGGTGACGTTTCGGGGCGAGACCCTTCTTCAGACACAGGTTAGCAGGGTTGGCAGATGGGTGGACAAAAGCCAGAGATGAAAAGAAGACAAAAAAAGGTGTGTCAGATGAGAGAGAGGAGTGAAACATAAAGTCACAGGAAGAGAAACCAATGCTTCCTGGAAAAATGGGGCAGGGAGAAATGCAGAGAAAACGGAAAGGGGATTCTACTTAATATTGGAGCATTCAATGTTGATGCCATTAGGTTGTAAGCTACCCAAACAGAATGTGAGGAGATGTTTCTCCAGTTAGCACGTGGCTTCACTCTGGCAATAAAGGACAGAAAGGTCAGTATGGGAATGGCAAGGGGAGTTAAAATAGTTAGCAAATGGGAAATTGGAATGCACCACAAGTCTGATGAATTGGTCATCCAGTCTAAGCTCATTGATCATCATTCATGGTTTCACACTCATGTAAACCTAACACATTTACTTTGTCCTGGACGTTTAGTACTTGGTGGGATTACCACAGAAAATCTCAATGGAAAGAGAAAATACTTTCGTCCCAGAATGTTCCGTTATCAGTTTCGATTTCTCCCATCTGCAGCATGGAGTCCATTCAAAAGCCGAGGCTCAGCCACATGATACACAAATGTATTTCGAGCACTGAGAAAGTAATCGTGTTCTTTCAATACACAAAAGAGGGGGATTAAAATTCCACTTTAAAACATCCATGTAAACTGATGAAATGTACAGTCACAAAGCTTGTGTTACACGAACCATTAGTGGGGTTTTAATAAAATCAGTTTTCAGAATTTCCTTTGTTAGATTTAAAAATGATATTTTTAAACTTGTAGAATAAATTTTAATTGGAATACATTATGCAGGTTTTAATACATAGTTAAACCACTGTTTTATGTGCATTTAAAGAAGTATTTACACTTTAAATAGTTTTACGGTGAATTTAATTACATATAAAATAGTACGCAAGTTTTAAAAGACTAACATCTTTAGATTATTGTAGATATTTAATTGAGCTATTATATTGCAGTTATAACGAATAGCTGGTCATTCAAAATCTGCATTGGTGTAGTGTTATGCACTGTACAATTCTTCCCACATTAAAATATACAATGTTGTAAATTTGTATAAAAGTTACTGCTGGCAGTCAGATATATTACACCAGGAATGAGCATCATGATCAGATTTTACTACACTTATACACAATTGCACCAATTAGATTTTAATACTCTCCACATTATATGTTAGCAGCATTTAATATATACTCATTTAATATTAAGTCTTAACAAAACAACAACCGTTTGGTTTAATAACTTATCTTTGGGTAATTTGCAATGAGACTGAGATGGCAACTGTAAACTAATGCGGTACAAAAAAAAACCCAGCAGTGTTTAAATGGTACAAATTGCCCTGGAATTTTAGGTCACATGGAATCCAAGGTGAGCTAGCCACTTGGATCCAACATTGGCTTGGAGGTAGAAGAGTGCGCTGGCAGAGGATTGTTTAAGACGAGAGGCCTGTAACAAGTGGTGTATCAATGCTGGATTCCCTATTGTTCATAGAAACATAGAAAATAGGTGCAG
The DNA here is from genome assembly GCF_028641065.1 of Leucoraja erinaceus. Classification (NCBI taxonomy): domain Eukaryota; kingdom Metazoa; phylum Chordata; class Chondrichthyes; order Rajiformes; family Rajidae; genus Leucoraja; species Leucoraja erinaceus. Next base: position 9,364,855 of record NC_073405.1, on the reverse strand, counting down.
TAGGAGGCCATTCGGCCCTTCGAGCCAGCACTGCCATTCATTGTGATCATGGCTGATCGTCCCCCATCAATAACCCGTGCCTGCCTTCTCCCCATATCCCTTGACTCCACTAGCCCCTAGAGCTCTATCTAACTCTCTCTTAAATCCATCCAGTGATTTGGCCTCCACTGCCCTCTGTGGCAGGGAATTCCATACATTCACAACTCTCTGGGTGAAAAAGTTTTTTCTCACCTCGGTCTTAAATGACCTCCCCTTTCTTCTAAGACTGTGGCCCCTGATTCTGGACTCGCTCAACATTGGGAACATTTTTCCTGCATCTAGCTTGTCCAGTCCTTTTATAATTTTATATATTTCTATAAGACACCCCCCCTCTCATTATTCATATCAGCATATCTGGATGAATCTTTAGGTGGCATGGTTGGTAGTCCATGGTTGGACATATAGGTCAGATGGGACTAGCTTGCACAGGCAACTTGGCCAACATTGAGTAGTTGGGCCGAAGGGCATATTTCCATGCTGTGTAGCTTTTTCTCCATGAAATAGTAAAGGAGAAACCCTTAGGACAAATATAATTTGGGTACAAAAGCATCTATTTAGTGAACCCAAACGTAAATGTCTTGATTGAAACATCCAGGATCCCAAGAGGGTGAAGACTGAATATATTGTGGGAGCTCTTGTGGGGAAAAACTAGAACAAGGAGCCACCATTTCAAAGGGAGGGAGAAGAGGAGGGAAGAGACAGTAACTCTAAGACTTTTGCCTCCATCACAGTGAGGAGGTGCTTGGTGAACTCACTGTGGTGGATGTTAATTTATGTTTATTGTGTGCTGTTATTATTACATGTATGGCTGCAGGCAACAACATTTCGTTCAGACCGAAAGGTCTGAATGACAAATAAAGGATTCAATTCAATTCAATTCAATTCAAATAAGGGCTTTGTCTACTGAAGACAGACAAGGCAAACATTCTTCTCTCAAATGGGTTGAGTGTGTTTGGAACTATTCCTTAAGAAGTGTCAGAGGCGGTCTTTGAAAATTATGGTTTCATTTAGAAAGGCAGAGGTGATGGCCAAGGGGAAAGTTGCCAGGGCAGGCGGGAGTGTGGTGTTGAGATTCCTATGAGATCAGTCAGGACTGAATGAAGCACCATCTTATTGCTTAGTGGAAGTGGAACTAGCAGGAGAGGCTGAGTGGCCTGATCTCACAAAGTTATACGTTTTGTACGTCAGTGGATCCAAATTATTTAGAACTATTGGTTATCAAGTTGGACTGAAGCATAACTCATTGAAATGGCCTCCACTGGAGATTTTAAAGCAAATGAATAACTTTTCTGAAGAAACCACATGAAAAAAATAATCCCCTTTAACAAGTTTTGGTGTTACATATTGTTCCCATTACAAATAACACAGATTAATCAAAGGTGCAAAAAAAAGACTTTTACAATTTACCTTACAGTTATAAAAAATAATTATTTGAGAATGTGATATTGTTCTCATATAAAACAAGGCTCGGATTCCAAAGGAAAATGTGGAGACATAATTGTATTCCAAGTAGTTTGAACAAGGGTGAGGGGGGAATGGATTTGTATTTACTTGTAGCACATTTCATAATCTTGTGCCCCAAAATGCTTCGCAGTCAAGTATAGCTTTGTTGCTGATATATTGAGGACCTCAGCTAGATAGAGCTAGTTTCCACTAACTTTCTGGAGTTAAATGGACAGATTATTAGTTTATTTTCTCCCACCAGAGATGTTGTTCGAGTGATAAATATTGCCTAGATACCAGAAGAAATCTTGCTCTCGGGACAAGAGAAATGTTGGACAACATTTGAACGATAGTGGAACACATCAGTTGTCCAAATAAAAGTTTCAGAGAAATCTCAACAGATGATGGAGATGGAATGGGGCAGGATAATGGAATGGAATCCACTGGTCATCCCAGCTTTTGGAATTGCGTTAGTTTCCTCAATAGAATTCTTCTCATGCAGGTAGCTTTGGGGGTCATTCAAGGTCAATGCAGAGTTTTAGTCTAAGGGGAAGTCAATGGTTATGGAATACAACCAGGAAAGTGGAGCCTAAACCAAAAACAGATCTGAAGAAGGGTCTCGACCCGAAATGCCACCCATTCCTTCCCTCCAGAGATGCTGCCTGTCCCGCTGAGTTACTCCTGACATATCTGTCCATCTTCGGTTTAAACCAGCATCTGCAGTTCCTTCTTAAAATGATCAGCCATGATCTTACTCAATGACAAAACGGACTCAAAGGGTTGTATTGCCTTTTCGTGCTCCCATGCCTTATGCTCTAGTGGCTAGTCTGCATAGACCACCACAAAACAAGCTGACATCAGCTCCTGGAAAAACCATCTAAGTAGTCTCACCCTCTGCTAATATTTCTCCAAGTATTCACCCAGTTCCATTTTGAAAGTTATTACATCCATTCTTTTATTCTTTGGAAATATTCTAAACCAAACATTCAACAGCATTAAATAAACCCATCTCATCGTTTCTCTTTAGTCACTTATCTCGTCTGTAACTTCTAGCCCCAGCAGCAGTTTACTGAGCTTTGCATTGGATATGCAAGGAAAGGCGGGATATGGATCCCAGATAGGGAATGGGGAAATACTTTTAGAAATATTAGGTTAAGGATGTTTAAGAAGGAACTGCAGATGCTGGAAAAATCAAAGGTAGATAAAAATGCTGGAGAAACTCAGCAGGTGAGGCAGCATCTATGGAGTGAAGGAAAAGGTGACGTTCCGGGTCGAGACACCTCTTCAGACTGATGTGGGGGTGGTGGGGGCTGGAAGGAGAAAGGAGGAGGCGGAGACAGTGGGCTGTGGGAGAGCTGGGAAGGGGAGGGGGAAAGAGGGAGAAAGCAAGGACTACCTGAAATTGGAGGTCAATGTTCACACCGCTGGGGTGTAAACTACCCAAGCAAAATATGAGGTGCTGCTCCTCCAATTTACAGTGGGATTCACTATGGCCATGGAGGAGGCCCAGGACAGAAAGGTCGGATTCGGAATGGGGAGTTGAAGTGCTGAGCCACCGGGAAATCAGGTCGGTTAATGCGGACCGAGCGGAGGTGTTGGGCGAAGCGATCGCCAAGCCTACGCTTGGTCTCACCGATGTAGAGCAGCTGACACCTAGAGCAGCGGATGCAATACATGAGGTTGGAGGAGGTGCAGGTTAACCTCTGCCGCACCGGGAAAGACTGCTTGGGTCCTTGGATGGAGTCAAGGGGGGGGGGGGGGGGGGGGGAGGTAAAGCGACAAGTGTAGCATTTCCTGCAGTTGCAAGGGAAAGTGCCAGAGGAGGGGGTGGTTTGGGTGGGAAGGGACTAATTGACCAGGGAGTTATGGAGGGAGCGGTCTCTGCGGAAAGCCGAAAGGGGAGGAGATGGGAAGATGTGGCCAGTGGTGGGATCCCGTTGATGGTGGCGAAAACGCAGAAGACTATCTGTTGTATGTGACGACTGGTAGGGTGGAAGCTGAGGACAAGGGAGTTACGAGTGGGGTGGATGGGGAGTGAGATTAGGTTAAGGATATCAGTTTAACGTAGCATCATGTTTGGCATGGACCTTGTGGGCCGAAAGGCCTGTTTCTGTGCTACACTGTGTTCTGTGTCTGCATACCTTCATAATAAGCCCTCTATAGAGGAGTGCGCTCATTACTGACCCCTGGTGGACACCAATGCACATCTCCCACTAGTTTATAAATACACCTGAACAGTACAATCTCTCCTCCCTCTGGAGAATTCATTTCCACACTTTCTCTCAACTTTTCCTCACATAGATTTTAGTCTGGGCGTCTGCTACTCGATACTTTCAAAATCAAAGAAAAAAACCTTTCTCTTGGGCTGCCTAGCCTGCAGTTGCCAGGTTTGGTTTACCTTGCTTCTAAACTTTTCAATCCTCATCAAACAGTCCTATAGACACAATAAAAGATTAAATTGGTGACACATGCTATCAATGTAATGGACAAACTCAACCTCGTTCATTTAACCTTACTGATAGACATTTGCATGTCAATATAGATGGAAAATTGCCTCCAACTGGGTTGTCCCAATAAAATGGGATATACTGTTCATACTTCAATGAGCAAAAACTTTACCTATGAAAGCCTTTCCCAGCCCAGTCATTCCTTCTTATCCCTGCTCCAATCGAGCAGAAGGTACAGAAAGTTGAAGGCGCAAACCGGCCGACTCAGGAACAGCTTCTTCACCTATTATTAGGCTTCTGAGCTGTTCACCCATTAGCTAGAGTACAGTCCGATTCATCTCTACCTCATTGCGGACATTGGACTTTTGTTACAATGTTGCAATCTATATTTTCCTCTCTATATCTTCCCCTTTGCTCTACCTATTGTACGAGCTTGACTTGTATTGGCGTGTAGTATTATCTGATCTGATTGAATAGCATGCTAAACAAAGCTCTTTGCTGTACCTTGGTACAGGTAACAATAATAAACATAACCCTAGCAAGCGTCAGGCACCAAGTCCCAGTCAAAGACTCATCCTTGCCTTTGTCAGGATCCCAAATTCTAACATGCTACAGAGACTTGATACCACACTCTTAATTGACGCTTAAAAGGGCAGCACCATCATCCTTTCATTCAAAGAGGAAGAAAGATTCCAAGGGGAGTAAGGGGCAACCGAGGCTGACAAGGGATGTCAGGGACAGTATAAAAATAAAGTACAAAGTAGCAAAGATGAGCAGGAAGCAAGAGGATTGGGTAATGTTTAAAGAGCAGCAGAAGATAACTAAAAAGGTAATACGGGGAGAAAAGATGAGGTACGAAGGTAAGTTAGCCAAGAATATAAAGGAGGATAGTAAAAGCTTCTTTAGGTATGTGAAGAGGAAAAATTAGTTGAGATCAAAGTTGGACCTTTGAAGACTGAAAACGGTGAACTTATTATGGGGAACAAGGAAACGGCAGATGAGTTGAACAGGTACTTTGGATTCGTCTTCACTAAGGAAGACACAAACAATCTTCCTGATATACTAGTGGCCAGAGGTTCTGGGATGACAGAAGAACTGAAGGAAATCCACATTAGGCAGGAAATGGTATTGGGTAGACTGATGGGACTGAAGGCTGATAAATCCCCAGGGCCTGATGGTCTGCATCCCAGGATACTTAAGAAAGTGGCTCTAGAAATTGTGGATGCATTGGTGATAATTTTCCAATGTTCTATAGATTCAGGATCAGTTCCTCTGGATTGGAGGGGAGCTAATGTTGGCCGCATCCGGCCTTGGAGGACACCCTGCAGCATCATTTAATTAATGTCTTGTCAAGATCCTAGACAATATTTCTCCCTCAATAAAAAAAAAAAAATTGGCTGTGAAGCAATTTGAAAAGTGCTGAAGAGTTATATAAACAGGAATTCAATTTTAAGTTTGGTTCTTGAGCCAATACCAACATCACAGTTAATGTCCCTGTCTTACTTTAATATTTTTTTTTATCTCTAAGTTTAAAAAATGCATTTAGATTAACAAATTTAAAATTTAGAACAGAGATAGTGGTTTTAGGTTTAATTGCTTGCATTTGTAGTTTTCTTTGTTTAGTGAATTCATGTTAAATAGAGAACAGAGATTTACTGCAGATCTACGACTGGTCATTCCGATTCGGGCTTTGTATATGTTTATCTTCTTGCCCTGAAATAAAGATAATGGAAACAATTTTGGTATCCAGTGACGTTATGTTACAAACTACTCCAATTACCAACGCGTTGGTCTAAATATCATCATTCAAGGTGACAAATAAGGGCAGCTCAGCCAAACGCTTTGCAGACGAGACAGCTATTTCTTCGACGTGACAGGACAGAAACATCTCCACATAGGACAGACAAAGACTGGGAAGGCCATTCGTCAGGAGAGACCAGGGTTCCGACTTTCTGCACACAACATACCCCAGTTGTGGAAGCAGCAGCAGCAAGATACACCGACCGACTTGCGGTTATTTTACGAACGACACTGCAAGCTGATGTGCTTCAACAAGAGGCAAAGCACCTCATGCCTTTTAGGTTTGAGAAACAAGATGGTGGACAAGATGCAAAAGAAGGCAGCGGCAAGCATTAGAAAGTGGACTATTATCTCCCACAATTAAGCCGGCAGCATTGCCAATCTAAAAACCCTACAATAGGATTTCCCACACTGAATCTTAGAACGCCAAGCTCAATATCATCTTCAATGTTGCCATTCGTACAGAAAATCAACTTTCAGAACTTCTGAATCAATGTTAGGAGCCCAGTAATTTTAATTGTCCATACAGTACATATACATTTCATTAAGCAAAATCATATGCATTCGATAAAATTAATTCTTCACTTAAGTTACTAAGCAATATGTGAACCAATAATACAGAGGGTGCACAGAATACCACTAATAAACAAACATGCATCAATCCAGAGTCAATATAGGGCTTTCATGTAGGTAGCTTCATTCCCAATGCTCCAAAGACGTACTTGATATTGTAAATTAGCCGGGATCCGGTTGAGTGGAAGGAGAATCAGGGACACAGTTAGTGGGTTTTGAGTGCAGGTTATGGGGAAGTGGGTGGGTGGATGGATGGATTGCTCTTGCAGTCAAAAATGGAGCAAACAGCCTCCTCGAATCTTACAAGTAAACAAAATGATGAGATATGGCCACATTTCCAACAGAGAACAACTAACCTACCAAATAAAATTAAATGCTAGGATCAACAAAATCAAAATTTATGTTCTGCATTAGAACGTTGAATGGGAAATTATAAATTAGTTATAGAATCAGTCATCCAGCACAGAAACAAGCCACTCGATGGAACTTGTCCATGCTGACAAAGATGCCACATTATCTGTCTGCATTTGGCCCATATCCCTCTAAGCGTTTTCTAACCATGAATCTGTCTAAATGTCTTAAATTTTCCAATAGTGCCTGCTTCAACTACCTCCTCTCCCAGCTCGTTCCATATACCCACCACCATCTGAGTGATAAAGTTGCCCCTCAGGTACTTATTCAATCTTTCCCCTCTCACCTTAAGCCGACGTGCTCTGGCTCTCGTTTCCCCATTCTGGCCATTCTCCCTGTGTATTCCCCTCATAATGTTATACTCCTCTGCAGGATCACCCCTTAACCTCCTGCGCTCCAAGGTATAAAGTCCTACCCTGCCCAACCTCTCCTTATATCTCAGGCCCTCGAGTCCTGGCAACAACCACATAAATTCCCCCCTTGCTCTCCTTCCACTTTAATGGCATCCTTCCTGTAGCAGAGAGAGCAAAACTGAGCACGATACTCCAAATGTTGCCTCAAAAACGTGTCGTACAACTGCAACATGACGTCCCGACTTCTATACTCAAAAGCAATCTGGATTATAGATATCTGAAGATTTTCCAAAATATTTTCTCAAATCACAGGTAAAGATAGATCCGCCATGGTCAACATTGGAAAACACAATTCAACATCAAGCACTTCAATGCCTAGGGAACCAAACAGTTGTCACAAAGGGTTAAAAAATAATTTGTGACAATATCATTATCAAGTGTTCTTCTTATGAGGTCCTTGAATAAAACAAGGTAATCTAGATCGTACTCACGAATCCTAATCTGGATTGGCCATATTCGAGTAGCTCCTAACAAAAGTAGAGCAACACAGGCTATACAGCCAGTGACCAACACCATCACCAGGTGGTAGAATGGACCACATTGTGCGCAGCAGGTCTGGGTCCTAGACACCGGAGAAAGATCAATGAAAATCCACAAATATTGATTCATTGCATCCTATACCCTCCCAAGATGTCACTTCAATATTTCTCTGTGGGGGAATAAAAACCCAACAACTTGCAATGTCAACTGTGGCCGGAGTGGACCCTGCTGGGATTCAATTGTGAATTCACCCAAACACTGTCCCTAAAGCACACTCTCTTTGCCGTGAGTTTGGTGGGAAGAGAAGAAGTTGACAGAGGGACTAGTATAGAGGAGAGTAGAGGAAGCAGTTAAATATATGGGGAGGGGAAAAAATGGGATTATTGTAGCACTGGTGTACATGGGTAGTGATGGCTGGCATGGACTTGAAGTGTTGAACAGCCTGTTTCTGCACAGTATTTCGCCGTGACTCCAAGGACAATAGCTTAACTTGGAGATGGAATGGAAAATCACAAGGTCATAAGTAATAGCAGAATTAGGCCATTCGGCCCATCGTCAGTTCACCAGTCAAACAGCGTTTTCCCCTCTTATCAGGCTTCTAAATGGTCTCTTTACAACCTAGGCCGATTGTCCGATTCACCTTTGCTCCATTGAGGACATTGGACTAAGGCTATGGAACTGGTGCACTACATAGAAACATAGAAAATAGGTGCAGGAGTAGGCCATTCAGCCCTTCGAGCCTGCACCGCCATTCAATATGATCATGGCTGATCATCCAACTCAGTATCCTGTACCTGCCTTCTCTCCATACTCCCTGATCCCTTTAGCCACAAGGGCCACATCTAACTCCCTCTTAAATATAGCCAATGAACTGGCCTCAAGTACCTTCTGCGGGAGAGAATTCCAGAGATTCACCACTCTCTGTGTGAAAAAAGTTTTCCTCATCTCGGTCCTGAAAGATTTCCCCCTTATCCTTAAACTGTGACCCCTTGTTCTGGACTTCCCCAACATCGGGAACAATCTTCCTGCATCTAGCCTGTCCAACCCCTTAAGAATTTTGTAAGTTTCTATAAGATCCCCCCTCAATCTTCTAAATTCTAGCGAGTACAAACCGAGTCTATCCAGTCTTTCTTCATATGAAAGTCCTGACATCCCAGGAATCAGTCTGGTGAACCTTCTCTGTACTCCCTCTATGGCAAGAATGTTTTTCCTCAGATTAGGAGACCAAAACTGTACGCAATACTCCAGGTGTGGTCTCACCAAGACCCTGTACAACTGCAGTAGAACCTTCCTGCTCCTATACCCAAATCCTTTTGATATGAATGCTAACATACCATTCGCCTTCTTCACTGCCTGCTGCACCTGCATGCCTACTTTTAATGACTGGTGTACCATGACACCCAGGTCTCGTTGCATCTCCCCCTTTCCTAATCGGCCACCATTCAGATAATAATCTACTTTCCTGTTTTTGCCACCAAAGTGGATAACCTCACATTTATCCACATTATGCTGCATCTGCCATGCATTTGCCCACTCACCCACCCTATCCAAGTCACCTTGCAGTCTCCTAGCATCCTCCTCACAGCTAACACTGCCCCCCAGCTTCGTGTCATCCGCAAACTTGGAGATGTTGCATTCAATTCCCTCGTCCAAATCATTAATATATATCGTAAATAGCTGGGGTCCCAGAATTGAGCCTTGCGGTACCCCACTAGTCACTGCCTGCCATTGTGAAAAGGACCCGTTTACTCCTACTCTTTGCTTCCTGTCTGCCAGCCAGTTCTCTATCCACATCAATACTGAACCCCCAATACCGTGTGCTTTAAGTTTGTATACTAATCTCTTATGTGGGACCTTGTCGAAAGCCTTCTGGAAGTCCAGATACAACACATCCACTGGTTCTCCCCTATCCACGCTACTAGTTACATCCTCGAAACATTCTATAAGATTCGTCAGACATGATTTACCCTTCATAAATCCATGCTGACTTTGTCCAATGATTTCACCACTTTCCAAATGTGCTGCTATCCCATCTTTAATAACTGATTCTAGCAGTTTCCCCACTACGGACGTTAGACTAACTGGTCTGTAATTTCCCGTTTTCTCTCTGCCCCCCTTTTTAAAAAGTGGTGTTACATTAGCTACCCTCCAATCCTCAGGAACTACTCCAGAATCTAAAGAGTTTTGAAAAATTATCACTAATGCATCCACAATTTCTGGGGCTACTTCCTTAAATACTCTGGGATGCAGCCTATCTGGCCCTGGGGATTTATCGGCCTTTAATCCATTCAATTTACCTAACACCACTTCCCGGCTAACCTGCATTTCACTCAGTTCCTCCATCTCATTTGACCCCCGGTCCCCTTCTATTTCCGGCAGATTATTTATGTCTTCTTTAATGAAGACCGAACCAAAGTAGTTATTCAATTGGTCAGCCATGTCCTTGTTCCCCATGATCAATTCACCCGTTTCTGACTGCAAGGGACCTACATTTGTTTTAACTAATCTTTTTCTCTTCACATATCTATAAAAGATTTTGCAGTCAGTTTTTATGTTCCCTGCCAGTTTTCTTTCATAATCTATTTTCCCTTTCCTAATTAAGCCCTTTGTTCTCCTCTGCTGGTCTCTGAATTTCTCCCAGTCCTCTGGTAGGCTGCTTTTTCTGGCTAATTTGTACGCTTCATCTTTTGTTTTGATACTATCCCTGATTTCCCTTGTTATCCACGGATGGACTACCTTCCCTGATTTATTTTTTTGCCAAACTGGGATGAACAATTGTTGTAGTTCATCCATGCAGTCTTTAAATGCCTTCCATTGCATATCCACTGTCAACCCATTAAGAATCAATCGCCAGTCTATCTTGGTCAATTCACGTCTCATACCCTCAAAGTTACCTTTCTTTAAGTTCAGGACCCTTGTTTCTGAATTAACGATGTCACTCTCCATCCTAATGAAGAACTCAACCATATTATGGTCACTTTTGCCCAAGGGGCCATGCACAACAAGACTGCTAACTAACCCTTCCTCATTACTCAATGCCCAGTCTAGAATAGCCTGCTCTCTCGTTGGTTCCTCTACATGTTAGTTTAGAAAACTATCCCGCATACATTCCAAGAAATCCTCTTCCTCAGCACCCCTGCCAATTTGATTCACCCAATCTAAATGCAGATTGAAGTCACCCATTATAACTGCTTTACCTTTGTTGCACACCTTTCTAATTTCCTGTTTAATGCCATCCCCAACTCCACTACTACTGTTAGGTGACCTGTACACAACTCCCACTAGCGTTTTCTGCCCCTTAGTGTTTCGCAGCTCTACCCATATCGATTCCACATCCTCCAAACTAATGTCCTTCCTTTACATTGCGTTAATCTCCTCTCTAATCAGCAACGCTACCCCACCTCATTTTCCTTTCTCTCTATCCCTCCTGAATATTGAATATCCCTGGATGTTCAGCTCCCAGCCTTGGTCACCCTGGAGCCATGTCTCCGTGATCCCAACTATATCATAGTCATTAATAGCTATCTGCACATTCAACATCCACCTTATTACGAATGCTCCTTGCATTGAGACACAAAGCCTTCAGGCTTGTTTTTACAACACTCTTACCCCTTATACTATTATGCTGAAAAGTGGCCTTTTTTGATTTTTGCCCTGGATTTGCCGGCCTGCCACTTTTACTTTTCACCTTGCTACCTATTGCTTCTACCCTCATTTTACACCCCTCTGTCTCTACGCTCACACATTTAAGAAACCCTTTCCCTTTAACTCCATCCTCCACTATCCCATTCGACACCCCTCCCCCCTTATTCAGTTTAAAACCACCCGTGTAGCAGTGGCAAATCTGCCTGCCAGAATGCTGGTCCCACACCTGTTAAGATGCAATCCGTCCCTTTTGTACAGTTCCCCCTTACCCCAAAACAGATCCCAGTGATCTAAGAATCTAAATCCCTGCCCCGTGCACCAGTTCCTCAGCCACACGTTCAGGTCCCGTATCTTCCTGTTCTTGCTCTTGCCAGCACATGCTGAGAACTACATTCTGCACTCTGTATCTTCTTCCCCTTTGCTCTACCTATTACACTTGAGTTTGACGATGTGTAGTATTATCCAATCTGTTTGGATCGCTTACAAAACAAAGCTTTTCACTAAACCTCCATACATATGACAATAACAAGCCTAAACCACAAGTACTCCCCATTCCAACCGACTATGCTGGAGATTGGGGATGATCAGCCATGATCACATTGAATGGCGGTGCTGGCTCGAAGGGCCGAATGGCCTACTCCTGCGCCCATTGTCTATCAGGCTGAAAAGTCCCAAAATTCAATGGTGAACTTACTTGCAGGGATGGAGCGCCTGAATAATGACCACACCAAGCCCGTTGGCTACTTTGTCGGTGAAGCTCATGGATCCGTATACAAAGGCTCCACTTTGCTGCAAGAGGAAAGAAAAGGCCAAGTCAATGTTGAGCTCATGGGGGTGAACTTCAACAGTTCGACAGACCGACGACCGACGACCATTAAATACGTCACATCTGCAGCAAGAGTGGAAAAAGCCCAATGATCACCAAGTTGCATAACTGATCTGTTAACGACAGGTCGAGAACCAACTTTGGAGGCAATAAAAGGGTTAAACGTACAAGGCCAGCAAAAATGGAGTCGTCAGCTAAATTAACAGCACCGCAGTGGTAGTGTTGCTACCTTACAGCACCAAAGACCTAGGTTTGATCCTAACTACGCGTGCTGTCTGTATGGCGTTTGTATGTTCTCCCTGTGACTGCGTGGGTCTTTCCGGGTGCCCCAGCTTCCTCCCAATTGTGGTTTGACGTGCGCCACAGGATTGCTGAAAAGACAAAGTGCTGGAGTAACATCAGGTCAGGCAGCATCTCTGGAGAACATAGATAGGTGACATTTTGGGTCGGGACCTTTCTTTCGACCAGAGTCTGAAGAAGGGTCCCGACTCAAAACATCAGCTATTCATGTTCTCCAAAGATACTGCCTGACCTGCAGAGTTACTCCAGCATGTTGTCCTTTTTTGTAAACCAGCATCTGCAGTTCCTTGCATCACCACACGAGATTTAGAATTGAATGGAATGGCACGGCATAAAAACAGTCCCTCCACCCGCCGCCCACACGTTTGCACTAGTTCTGTGTCCATCTCCTACACTCTACGGGCACTCTAGGGGCGAGAAGAAACTGGAGGAATTAAAGAACGTGCAAACTCCACACAGAGAGCGGTCCAAGGTCGGGAGCGAACCAGGGTCAACGGCTCTACAAGCTACACCACCGGATGGCATCTGCAAACGGTCGGAGCTTTCACAAGGGAAGACAAAAAGGACTCAACACAATCATCCACACATTCCCCTCTCTCCAGCAGAGTAGTTGCTGCAACACCACCACTCTCCGCACTATTCAGTCACCCGATTCCACGCAGCCTTTCCCCAGCGTCCCAATGTCTTACAGTGTTTTCTCCTATGAGGTCGGCAGTCATGGAGAGAGAGGTCACCAAAATGGTGGCGGAGCCGCTGCCGAGAAGGACCGCTGCCCCGAATATGCTGTTGTCGATCTGAAAAAACCAGAGCCAGTAAGCGAAGACCAGGATCATCACAATCCCAAGGAAGTAGGTCATCTACAAGAAAAGGAAACAGGAAGAGGGGAGTAACTAAGTGGCCAGAGGTCGGTAACATTAACAAACAGGGTAAATCACCGTTTATATCATCTTTCATTAATTTATCTCTTGCAACTTCTATATCTTTCGTTTCCCTTTCCCCAGCCCAGACTCAGTCTGAAGAAGAGTCTCGACCCGAAACGTCACCTATTCCTTTTCTCCAGAGATGCTGCCTGACCCGCTGACTTGCTCTAGCTTTTTGTGTCTATCTGAGGCTCAGCGCAGGATTTTTTCTGCTGAGAAGACTGGCTTCAAGACGAAGTTGTCTTAGCGCTAAACACCACAGAAACAGGACCTTTGGCCCAACTCATCCATGCTGACCAAGACGCCCATCTACACTGGTCCAAGTTGCCCAAGTTTGACCACCGTCCCTCTAAACTCTTTAATTAGTGCGGGCATCAGGGGTTATGGGGAGAAGGCTGCACATCTTTGGATGGTGGGAGGAAACCAGAGCACCCGGAGAAAACCCACGTGGTCACGGGGAGAAAGTACAAACTCCGTACAGACTGCACCCGTATCCGGGTCTCTGGTGCTGTAAGGCAGCAACTCCACTGCTGCACTACCATGCTGCCCACAATTCTTTACACTAAAGTTATGTTGGAGTTGGTTTTACTTTAAACTAGGCTTTAAATTAAATTTCTGCTCATTCAGCAGAATCGCTTGCCCCGAAGAAAGATACCTTGCTGATTATTTACGATACTAAGATAGATCCTCCCACCTACCGCTCTTGTAGGGAAAAAAAAAAAAATTAAGGATGTATTTAATGACAACTTCAAAAAATCCCACACCAACTGAGAATGCTAACAGTACTCACATTCCTCCCAATGCATTTATTCACAGGCTTCATGAGGAAAGAGGAGAGAAATCCACTGATGTACATCACCAGAGGGATCATGGCAATGTAGTTCTGTAAAACAAAAAAGATGGAATTTAAAAAGTCTGCATATCTAATAGGATCAATATTTCATTCACATGTTGCAAACAAATAAGGCAGAAAGTCTACAGAAAAAAGGAGCAAGAAAGTGCACACCTAGAGCTTCCTAATTTCTTCCAGTGCTAGGCGGCACAGTGGCGCACCGGGTAGAGCTACTGCCGCACTGCGCCAAAGACCCCGGTTTGATCCCAACCACAGGTGCTGCCTGTGTGGAGTTTGCAAGTTTGTCACGTGTGACGCGCCAGTTTCCTCCGGGTGCCCCCGTTTCCTCCCACATCCCAAAGACATGTGGGTTTGTAAGTTACTTGCCCCTCTGTAAATTGCCCTCAGCATTTAGGGAGTGGATGAGAAAGCGGGAAAACATAGAACTAGTGTGAAAAGGTAATCGATGGTCGGCATGAACTTTGTTGGCCAAAGGGCCTTTTCTTTTCATGCTGTAGCTTTAACTAAATTGCTGTCAAGTGAATATTGAATGATACAGCAGATATACCCGATCTACTTTTCTAAATGTTTGAGGACAATGGGTTGGAGAGAAGACTTAAAGCCCTGCCCCACGGTACGAATTAATTCAAAAGTTCTCCCGGGTTTGCCCTGATTCGAACTCGGAGATTTACAGTAATAGCCGCTCGTAGGTACTCGTGGCTCTCGTGGACATTTTTCAACATGTTGAAAAATCTTCACAAGACTTCCCGAGTTAACCGCGTTTCCCGAGTACCTGGCGTTAGCGTTACGAGCCGCTAAGAGACGTCCCCGATCTCCGACGTATCCGCTACGTTCATTCTACGTGCTTACCACGAGTTTGATTTTTTTTTTAAACTCGGGAGAGCACTTGAATGAACTTGTACAGTGGGACAGGGCTTTAAGTCAATGCCAGCTCTCCGATTTTTGCCCTTAGCACCTTCCCCCCTATCAATTTCCTTTGTAAACCTTTAGCAGGTTGCTGTACTTTCTTTGACCAGAGGGTGGCAGCAAACACCAATTCACCCGGCTCCTAGTCATTTAATTACTTTAATGACAAAATAACACCGAAACACGCTTTTCTGCCCACCAAGTCCTCGCCGACCAGTGATAGCCCCTTACACTAACATTATCCTACACACTAGGGGCAATTTATAATTTTACTTAAGCCAATGAACCTATAAAACTGTACATCTTTGGAGCGTGGTAGGAAGCCGGATCACCAGGAGAAAACCCACACAGTCACAGGGCGAACGTACAAACTCTGTACAGACAACACGCGTAGCCAGGATCGAACCCGGGTCTCTGGAGCTGTAAGGCAGCAACTCTACCTCTGCCCGACCCTAAGATTCTTGAGTCTTAATGATACCGTCTTGAGCAGGGTCCCATAAACTGCAGGTAAATGAGCAGCCTTGAATGGAGAGCAAAGAGAGAAATATGGGCCAAATCAGCAGTGGAAGTTCCCCATTGCATTAGATGGCTTTGACTCACTCAGATACAAGCGGTCATAGGACCATGCACGGCATACTTATCCTAGTTAGTCATCAGCATGATGTTCTTGCCATTGTACCAAGCTCCGCAAACACGAACCTGGAATTTGCCAATCTCATAATAAAGATGCTTTTATTCAATAGCACATACCTTTGGCAGCTGTAGAGTATAGGTCAGGTACATCGCAATGTAGACCTGCGAGAGGTTGATGATTAGCCGAGTGCACATGTACAATAAGGCCAACTGTCAAAAGAAGGAACCTTGTCAACAAAGACCAACTAGCCTGTCAATACTCTCAAATAGTTCAAAACTTTTAGTATTTCGATTCATGGGCAATTTTTTTTTTTTTTTAAATCAGTAGGGTTGTTTGGGAAGGACAAGGACACAACTGGACGGGGAGGAGGACCAGACAAAGCATGCGATGAGTTGACAGTGCCAGAGTTTCCCGATCAATGGCAAAATATGTACAGTCATGAAATCAATTGTTTCTATTTTACTATTGTACAACTTGGAGCACATAATAAACCTTGAACTGGAGGCAAGGAATTTCTGAAGACCTTCACTCAGAGGGCATAAGGAACAAGCTTGCAGAGGGGGTGTTTGAGGCAGGTGCCACAGCAACATTTGTAGAAAGGGACATTTCTACATATGTCCTGTAGAGACATGTAGATCTGGTCACCCATCACCACCAAAATGCCTTCTGGTTCTCTGCCTCAGAGGGCAGCGGAGGCAGGTTCTCTGGATGCTTTCAAGAGAGAGCTAGATAGGGTTCTTAAAAATAGCGGAGTCAGGGGATATGGGGGGGGAAGGCAGGAACGGGGTACTGATTGGGGATGATCAGCCATGATCACATTGAATGGCGGTGCTGGCTCGAAGGGCCGAATTGCCTATTCCTGCACCTATTGTCTATTGTCTCCATTCCCCTACTCTTGGTAATAGGCTGCACATCTACCTTATTTATTCCTCTCATGATCTTATATACCTCTATACATTCACTCCTCATCCTCCAGTGCTCCAAGGAATAAAGTCCTGGCCTGCTCAACCTCTCCCTACAGCTCAGGCCCTCGTGTCCTGGCAACATATCTCTGCATCACGTTCGGCCCTGACATTGGGGGTCAAAGGGCCTGTACCGTTCTATATACAAATCAAAAGAGGAACAAACTGGATTGCTCTTAGTGAGTGGAGATGGAGTCAACGGGCAAGAAGGCTCCCACCCCCGTTTCTGTGGTGGTGCTGTGGGCTCTGTCATTTCCTGTAGTGCGTCTCTGAGGGCCACCACTGTATTAATGCCAGACTTCCTCAGCTATTGATCAACTGTCAGTCCCATGCCCGCCTGCCCGTCCGCAAGGTCACAGGGTCACTTACGTGGTAGAAAGAAAACTCCTTCAGCCAATGTTTCCAGCTGAGCAGCGGTTGGCTGTGGCTTTTCCTGGAACTGTCAAGGACGGGCGTATGCTCGTCAGCGGTCTGCTCCGCTTCATTCCGTAGCTTCTCCCGAGTTCCAATGTGGAACAGAAACGTAGTCACAAAGCCAATTCCAACAACAACCAAAGCCAGGGTCTGCAAACAAATAACAGCAGAGTTTTAAGCAGCTGTGAAGTGTCCTTTGCCATCATTTAAAAAAACCTACTACTAGAGTAGTTAAGGCTAAGTCGGTACGGTGGCGCAGCGGCAGGGTTGCTGCCTTACAGCGCCAGTGACCCCGGTCGATCCTGACTACGGGTGCTGTCCGTACGTTTTCCCCGGGACCGGCGTGGGTTTTCACCGAGTGCTCTGGTTTCCACCCACATTCCAAAGACGTACAGGTTTGTAGGTTAATTGGCTTTGGTGAAAATTGTAAATTCTCCCCAGTGTGCAGGATAGTGCTAGTGTGCGTGGATCACTGGTCAGTACAGACACGGTGGGCCGAAGGGCCTGCTTCCGTGCTGTATCTCTATCTAAACTAAATCAACCTGGAACAAAACACTAGCTCCAGAGAAAAATGCTGATAGGAGCAAAATTAGGCCATTCATATTCTATCGTTCCCTCTTAACCCCATCCTTCTGCCTTAGTTCTTGGTTTCTTGGTCCTCCAAAATATTCCAAATGGAATTTAAACTGGAGGTGGTGGAGAGAGGACTTCTTCCCATAACCCCTGACACCCATGCTAATCAAGAATCTATCCAAGTTTGCCTTAAAATGTTCCATTGACATGGCCTCCACAGCCTTCTGTGGCAAGGAAAGCCCACATTAAGGGACAGGATGAAGTAAAATCTGGTGAAAATGTTCAGTAAGTAAAATGTTGTAGTGGCAAAGCTAAAGAGAATAACCTATTAATTCTCTAAATTGATTGATACTTTAACATATATTGCATGTCAGTGAAATGCCATAGCGTACACAAAGTATGCAAAGGGTCGCCACATATAGGGCGCCGACACTTGCATTTGTAAGGCAACCTTAACATGACTTTTAGCAAGACAATTGATTTACAACCAAAGTTTTTGAAACTCAGCAACTTTCAAGTCAGGCAACTTTCTGTCGAGAGTTAATATTTCACTCAAAGACTTTTCAGTTAAGTCCACAGATACAGCCTGACTGGCTGAGCATTTCCAGTATTTTCTGTTTATTTCCAATTTTCAGCAATCACTGTTTCCTTCCAGCCCCCCATTTTCTGTTGCTGTTGGTGAATTTCCTTGGAAGGAGAGTTACTGTTGTAATGCAGGGAAAGCCAGGGCAGCAGACAGTGTCAATAGTGCGCTCCACACTGCGATAATGGACAGAAGGTCTGCTTCACTGATGCCAACCGAGGGCTAAATAGTGACCTGGCCACTGAGGGGAATGCCCTGGCCTTTCCTTGGAATGGCATATAATCGATTCCTTTCTCATTCCACTGGGTCTAAATGGCAGACACAAGGGCTGTGTAGTAACTAGGTGGGCCAGGCAGCATCTATGGAGAAAAAGGATGGGCGGCTTATTAGGTCAGGACTCTTCTTCAGACTGACCTCAATGGTGCTGGCTTCACTGGCACAGACAGACACAGTGGTTCCACAGAGAGTCACCAGACAGGTCAGCATTGGAGCATGCATGTCAGGGAGAGAGCCAGAGGTCAAACGCT
Source organism: Leucoraja erinaceus (assembly GCF_028641065.1). Classification (NCBI taxonomy): domain Eukaryota; kingdom Metazoa; phylum Chordata; class Chondrichthyes; order Rajiformes; family Rajidae; genus Leucoraja; species Leucoraja erinaceus. The sequence continues at coordinate 9,346,106 of NC_073405.1, read as the reverse complement.
GCTGCATTGGATTTCAGGAATCACCACTAGACTCACCGCTGTGGCCAGGCCACCAAGACCAGGATCAGATGACCACGCATTAATTAATCACTGCACCCGATCCCCCCCCCCCCCCCCGTCATCTACTATTTTTTGAAAATTATTTTTGGTTTTAGTTTTAGATGCAGCATGGAAACAGTCCCTTTGGCCCATCAATTGCATGCTGGCCATCGCTCACACTAGTCCTTCTCATCCACTCCCTGCACTCCAGGGGCAATTCTTCAGAGGCCAATTAACCTTAAGAAAACCCACACGTCTTTGGGATGTGGGATGAAACCGGAGCACCCAGAGGAAACCCACAAGGTCACAGGGTAAGACGTGCAAACTCCACACAGACAGTACCCAAAGTCAAGATTGAACCTTGGTCTCTGGCACTACGAGGCAACGGCTCTACTAGCAGTGCCATTCCAGTTAGGAAACAGTGGACTTCATGGAAAATACAGAAACTAAAAAAAAAAACATTGAACAAAATGGGAGCAAAAGCAAGCTGACAATTTAATATTCCTTATTTAAATTACTGACAAAGAAACAAAAAAATCATTTCACTACAGAGAGGTTGAAACATCCATAAAACAGATGCTGTCTTTCATGTCCAAGTTTCTATTCAGGCCTGACAGCGAGATTAAAGTCCCCGTTTGCAAGTTCTGCTAATTGAATCTGGCAGCCTCATTATTGTTCTTAGTCATCTCGGTCACCTTGCAAGAGTGAAGCCTATTTGGACGAATTGTTGTAAATCTGTAACTCCACAAGCCAGCAGGTGGCCATACACATGGAAACAGGCCCTTCGGTTCAACTTGCCCACACCGACCAACAGGTCGCATCAAAATTAGTCCCACCAGCCTGCGTTTGGTCCATATCCCTCCAAATCTGTCCTATCAATGTACCCGTATAACCGTTACTTAAACGTTGCAATAATCCCTGCCTCAACTACCTCCTCTGGCAGCTCATTCCATACAACCACCACCTTTTTTTTGTGTGAAAAAGTTAACTCAGATTCCTGTTAAATATTTCCCCTTCACCTTAAACTTCTGCCCTCTGCTCCTTGATTCCCTTACTCTGGGCAAGAGACTGTATCTACCCAATCCATTCCTCTCACGATTTTAGTTTAGTTTAGAGATACAGTGCAGAAACAGCCCCTTTGTCCCACCAAGTCTGTGCCAACCAGCAATCCCCACACATTAACACTATCCTACACACATTAGGGACAATTTTACATTTACACCAAGCCAATTAACCTACAAACCTCTACGTCTTTGGAGTGTGGGAGGAAACCGAAGATCTAAACGATCTCCCAGTCTGCAAAATGGTCAATGGCCAAACTGTATTGAACAGGCATTTAAAATCCTAATTGAAAAAACCTATACATTATCTGTTTCTCAACCAGTCAGAATTCAGATGCAAGGAAGGGAAGAAATTTAGAATTTACAAAAACATGATGATCACCGAACTCCCTTTCCACTGGTCGATGATTAAGGCAGTGGGAGCATCAGCTGATTAGCGTCATAGATATTTTCTACATAAAACAGAAGTTGACATGTCAAGACTGCACAAATGAGGAAATTGACAGAAGAAAGTTACTTGTGAAATATTTGCATTCAGTTCCCGACCTCTCCACAATCTCAAAAATGTACCTTCCTCCTGCTAGTTTTTCTGGGGTCTTCCAGATATCCATCACGCACTCCAGGGTCTGTGCAGTCCTCAATCCCTGCCTCCTCTCTTTAGAGTTTACAGATACAGAGCAAAAACCAGCCCGACAGCCCACCGACAAGTGATCCCACACACACTATGGACAATTTACAATTTTTACCAAAGCCAATGAACCTACAAGCCTGTACTTCATTAGAGGGTGGACAGGAACCAGAGCAACGTGGGCACAGGCAGAATATTACGAACTCTGTACAGACAGCGCCCATAGTCACGGTCGAACCAGGGTCTCTGGCGCTGTAAAGCAGCAACTCTACCGCTGCACCACTGTCCCTCCTACCTAGCACCATCTTTACCGAACTTGCTTAAAGTCACCAGTCCCAATGGTTCACCATGCTGCTCATTGCCAACAGCATTAATGTGCTCGGGGGGATGTTTCACACTAAATCATTGCCAAAATCAACATCCTTGAAAAGTTGGAGGGGCGATGGAGGGGATCACGGGGAAAGGAGAAAATGGTTCATTATGAAATAAGACAAGTAAGTGGAGAAGCTGAACTCACCCTGAACATTGGAATGTCCTGCCTGCCGAGGCTGCTGTCAACATCATCAGTTTGAAAGCGAAACAGCACCCACACGATCGCATACACCGCAATGTTGGCCACAACAGTAAAAGCATACCTAGAAAAACAATGCAGACAGCTTAGAGAGTTGTCATAGGATCAACATGCTCCACATGCAGCTGACAGGCACGTGAGGGAGGCTGGAGACACAAGGTTATAGGTTTAGGTTCATTATTACCACCTGTACTGAGATACTGTAAAGAGCTTTTATTTTGTGTGGTATCGGATGACCTGAATCTGAATACAATCAAGCCCGACACAAGTACAATAGGAAGAGTAAAGAAAGAGTGCAGAATATAGTTTCTCAGCATTGTAGGTTAAGGTTAAAGATATAGGAGCAGGGAGGTTCTACTGCAGTTGTACAGGGTCTTGGTGAGACCACACCTGGAGTACTGCGTACAGTTTTGGTCTCCTAATCTGAGGAAGGACATTCTTGCCATAGAGGGAGTACAGAGAAGGTTCACCAGACTGATTCCTGGGATGTCAGGACTTTCATATGAAGAAAGACTGGATAGTACGCGCTAGAATTTAGAAGATTGAGGGGGGATCTTATAGAAACGTACAAAATTCTTAAGGGGTTGGACAGGCTAGATGCAGGAAGATTGTTCCCGATGCTGGGGAAGTCCAGAACAAGGGGTCACAGTTTAAGGATAAAGGGGAAATCTTTTGGGACTGAGATGAGAAAAACATTTTTTACATAGGGAGTGGTGAATCTCTGGAATTCTCTGCCACAGAATGTAGTTGAGGCCAGTTCATTGGCTATATTTAAGAGGGAGTTACATGTGGCCCTTGTGGCTAAAGGGATCAGGGGGTATGGAGAGAAAGCAGGTACAGGATACTGAGTTGGATGATCAGCCATGATCATATTGAATGGCGGTGCAGGCTCAAAGGGCCGAATGGCCTACTCCTGCACCTATTTTCTATGTTTCTATGTTCCAGAGGAAAAGCGCAATGTCTTCAATGAGGTAGGTTGGAGGGGAGAGAAAATGAGGAAAAACATTTTCGGGACTGTGAAGGCAGTGTGAAGAGTGGACGAGTCAATAATGGGGAGTCTGATCCATGTAATGGACTGAGCGGAGTCTGCAAAGGATATAAGGAGCAGGAGAAAGGGACTGATGTGGTTGCTCTGGTTGAACCAGCAGGCATGGATCCAACTGGCCCAATGGCTTCCTAGTGTTATAATAATACGTACAAGCAACAGTGGTTATATTTTATTGTCCTCCAGCAACGACAAGAGAGCAATTCTAGCGCCGACACAAGAAACAACAACAAATTGCAGCGAAACGTTAAAGAACAAAGCACAGAGGAGATCGACAATACTAACATGTACCTAAAATGTCAGAAAAAAAAGTGCCTTCTTTTAAACTGCTCAATTAAAAAAAAATCCTGATGCAAAGTTTGAAACTATTCACCCATTGGGAAAATTTCATGCTGAAAACTGTCCACAGTGTGGCAATGCTGGGACAGTGTTAGTGTACGGTACGGGGCGATCGCTGGTCAGCACGGACTCGCTGCGCCAAAGGCCCTGCTCCGCGCTGTATCTCTCAAGTCTGCATCTCTAAAGTCTGAAGTTAACAACATTTAACAGAGGGCAGAATGAAAGTCAGGAGCTGAAGTTTTACCTGAAAGCAGTGAGCTCCACCCGCTCGTGCTTGTTAGCGACGAGCTCTGGTATCAGGGACAGGTGGGAGATCTGCACCGCAGCCCAGCCAAACTGGAAAACGATGATGAAAGGAATGAAGTAAACAAGTTCAATCCACTGTGAGACACCTGCGCTAGTGCCCACTGGCGGGTTAAAGATGAAGGGAAAAGACAGAATGACACACGTGCTTCCTGTCAAAAAGAAAAAGACAATGGGTAAAATAACCAGTAGAGTGGGCAACTTCAAGAACACAACTCCAAAAACAATCATGTATTCCAACAGTATCACGGGATAAATACCATTTTGAATCAAATGTTGTAACAGTTTGGCTCCAGTGCAGAGGAAGGAACTCCAGATGTTGGTTCAAACCGAACGTAGCCACAAAAAGCTGGAGTAACTCAGCGGGACAGGCAGCAACTCTGTAGAGAAGGAATAGCTGACGTTTCCGGTAGAGACCCTTCTTCAGAAACATCACCTATTCCTTCTCTTCAGTGATGCTGACTTACTCCAGCTTTTTGTGTCTGTCTTTAGTTTGGTACCAGCATTGCGCAGCATCGAGCCACTGCCTCACAGCGCCAGAGACTGGGGTTTGATCCTGACCTTGAATGCTGTCTGTGTGGAGTTTGCACGCTCTCCGAGATCACGTGGGTTTCCTCCAGCTGCTCTGGTTTCCATCCACATCCCAAAGACATACAGGTTTGTAGGTTAGTTGGGCGCTGTAAATTACCCCGGCTGTGCGAGGAGTGGATGGGAAAGTGGGATAACATTAAACGAATGTGAAAGGATAATCGCTGGCCAGCGTGCACACTGTGTGCCAAAGGGCCGATTTCTATGATACATCTTTAAATTCAATAGCGATTAACCCCAGTGAATCCTCAGTAATTCAGATGTCTCTGTAAATGGTCATTTCAGTCGTGAAAGGAGGAAGCTAGGTAACAGGGGTACAAGGGAAAGCAGAAAAAAGGGACAGGGAGGGGAGAATTGACTATTTATTAGTCCTATAGCTCGGTTCAAATCCAGAAGGGGGCCACCAAAGTATCTTAAAGACCAAAGAGCATTTTTTTTTTCTCTGGCGATTTCTTTTGAAGACAAAGATGACATTTGGTACAAAACCCTAAAATCAATTTTTCTCCCAAGATGTTTCCTTTGATAGTGTGACAGGACAGTATAATCCAATCTAACAAGTCATCGAAACACTATTCCACCGCCTAGCAAATTGATCCCCGCAGGGAATTACCGTGGACTTGGAGCTGAACTCATGAGACGTGTTACAAAAGAATTCACAGTTTTGTCGTTTGAAGAGACTGGTCTTGTGCAGGGCTTTATCCATCCAGGGAAAATAGCAGGAATTACTTATGGTTTGGTCAAAGTGCACGGCTAATCAGCTAATGATGCACTCCACAGAACTGCAAAAGAAAAAGACACTAAAGGCTTAGCTGAACAATTTTTTTTCAATTGAATCGCTTTTCTTGATTTAGTACAAGCGGAGTTTGCAGATGAGCCAAGTTCACGATTGTCAAGAAAGAGGCAGCACAGTGGTTGAGTTGTTGCATTACAGCACCAGGGAAGACACCCAGCAACTAGTGATGTCCATGAATCACAGACTTCAAGCAGTTATTGCATGTAAAGGATATGCAACAATATACTGAACATGTCGTTAGTTAAGATGGTCATTGAGCGGATTTCCAAACCTTTAACATTCATCTGTAATTTATCTTTCCAAACCGGTACTTTTCCAATCAAAATGAAAATAGCAAAAGTCATACCAATATACAAAACTGGGAACAAGCATAATTTCACAAACTATAGACCTGTTTCTTTACTCCCTCAATCCTCCAAAATACTAGAAAAAAATGTTCAACAATAGACTAGACATATTTGTAGAAAAGCATGAATTAATCACTGAAAGTCAATATGGATTCAGATCAAACAGATCAACATCACTTGCAATAATAGAATCAATTGAAGATATCACAAACGCTATTGACAATAAACTATATGCAGCTGGGATATTTATTGATATAAAGAAAGCATCTGATACGATCAATCATGATATTTTATTAAAAAAATTAGAAAGGTATGGCATCAGAGGTCTAGTACTGGATTGGATAAAAAGTTATTTAAGTAACAGGCAACAGTTTGTGAAGCTGGGTAGCTACAGTTCTACATGTTTGGACATTGCTTGTGGTGTCCCCCAGGGGTCAGTGTTGGGTCCAAAACTATTCATATAACCATATAACAATTTACAGCACGGAAACAGGCCATCTCGACCCTTCTAGTCCGTGCCGAACAAATATTCATCATGTATATAAACGACATTTGTAATGTGTCCAATGCCTTGAGGCTGGTCTTGTTTGCAGACGACACAAATATTTTTTGTTCTGGGGAGAATTTAAAACAACTACTGGACAAAATAACAAAAGAAATGGGCAAACTGAAAACATGGTTTGACAGGAACAAAATATCATTAAACTTGAGCAAAACCAAAATAATGTTATTTGGTAATTGCAGAGCAATTACACAAGCAAATATAAAGATAAATGGGGTTGAAATTGAACGAGTTAATGAAAATAAATTTCTTGGGGTTATAATGTGATGATAGAATCAGCTGGAAATCACACATTAAACATGTACAATCCAAACTGTCAAAAAGCATTTCTGTATAACACAAAGTTAAGCAGGTTCTGGATCACAAATCACTCTGCATTTTCTACTGTTCACTAATCTTACCCTATTTAAATTACTGTGCAGAAGTCTGGGGCAATAAGTATAAAAGTTCGCTACATTCATGAACTATTCTGCAAAAAAGAGCAATACGTATTATTCACAATGTCAGGTATCTGGGTCACACTAATCCATTATTCTTACAGTCAAAATTATTAAAATTAGAAGATTTGGTTGCATTTAAAACAGCACAGATAATGTTTAGGGCCAAAAATAAAAACTTACCTGGAAATATACAAAAATTATTCAATGAGCGAGTGGGGGGTTATAATTTAAGAAGAATATTTAATTTTAAGGTACAAAGAGTCCGCACGACCAGAAAAACTTTTTGTATTTCGGTCTGTGGAGTAGGATTGTGGAACAGTTTGAATGTGGAGTTAAAGCAATGTCCAAATATGAACCAGTTCAAAATGACATACAAAAAACTTTTTTTCACAAGGTACAGGGATGAAGGGGATGGTTGACAAACAGGGGTTAATGTTTATTTATTATTTTATTTATTATTAATTTATGTTTTTGGTTACTTCATACATATTACTTGTATGTGTATATCAGTTGTATGTATATATATGTCTGTATGCATCTCTAAAAATTGTCTGGGGTATTATTATTATTAATTAATTAATTATTAAATATGGAAGAAGGATTTAGGGAGAAGGGGTGAGATTAAATAAGTTATTCTTCTTCTCACTCCTTTTCGAGCTTGTAAAGAAAAAGTGTTGGACATTTAAATGTTGCTTTATGCTTTTCATTGCTTTGCAAATATCGCCTGGAATGTCCAATTGTTTGACTATTTCGATTTTGTTGTTGTTATTTATTCCTATTTATGTCTTTAATTGTTCGGAACAAATAAACAAATAAATAAATAAATAAATAAAGCATGACTACTTTCATTTACATGACATTGTTGTGTCCCAAGCATTATGGTGCACTGAGATGGGGGAGGGGGGGGGGGGGGGCGTTGTATAAACACTGCTGTAATTTCTACATGGCGAAAACAAAATGTATAAAAATTGCCTTTAATAAAATCAGACAATGTGCACTTTAGCCACATGTAATTTTTTTTCTATTACAAATCTCAAATTGTGGCGTACAGAGGCAAATAAATAAATGATGGGTCTTTGTCCCAAACATTATGGAGGGCACTGTATATCATCATTCTTCAGCACCATGAAGGCAATATCAAACGTCAGAGCACCATTATTCATTGGTGCAGTTTAATGAGACTGACCATCAATAATTCCTGCACATCAGTACAGATAGTCATTAAATGTGCTGTTGCATTTACCTTGTGATGGGAGCCATTTTTATCTAGTGTATTATTGGTGATCATATTGGTCCACAATGGTGGTGCAGGAGATAAGGATTATAGCTTTGAGGCGAGAGGGGCAAGGTTTAACAGAGATGTGTTGGGGGCGGCATGATGGTGCAGCAGTAGGGTTGCTGCCTTATATCACCAGAGGCCTGGGTTCGATCCTGACTGCGCGTGCTTGTCTGTATGGAATTTACACATTCTCCCCGTGACCTGCGTGGGCTTTCTCCGGGTGCTCAAGGTTCCTCCCACACTCCAAAGATGTACAGGTTTGTTGGCTAATCGACTTTGGTATTATAGTAAATTGTCCCTAGTGCATGGAGGACAGTGTAAGTGCGTGGGGATTGCTGGCCTGTGCGGACTCAGTAGGTCGAAAGGCCTGTCTATATCTCTGAACTAAACTAAAATGTGCAGGACAAGTTTTGTTTTACAGAGGGTGGTGGGTGCATGGAACATACTGCCAGGGGTGGTGGTGAAGGCAGATACGACCAGATAGACAGCTAGGACCATCGGTCATAGCCTCAGAATTAAAGGGCGCTCTTTTAGAAAGGTGGTGAGGAGGAACTTCTTTAGTCAGAGGGTAGTTAATCTTGGATCTCATTGCCACTGAGGGCTGTGGTGACCAAGTCATTGGATCTTTTTAAGGCAGAGATAGACAAATTCTTGATCAGAACAGGTGTCAAGGGTTAAGAGGATAAGGCAGGAAAATGGGATTGGGAGGCAGAGATCAGCCATGATTGAGTGGCAGAGTGAACTTGATGGGCCGAATGGCCCAATTCTACTCCTGTAACTTGTGAAAGATAGTGGCCATTACGAGTTTTTTTAAATAGGCCCATGGATGTGGAAGGAATGGAGGAATATGGATCACATGCTGGCAGTGTAGATGAGCTCATGTTGACATCTTAGCGCCATTGTGATCTGAACGGCTTGTTCCTATGCTGTTCTGCTCCATGGACAATGCAAATTTTTATTTTGCATGCTATCCAGACTAATCATACCTCACACAAGTATAAGACAAGTATGCAATAAAGGCAAAGAAAGTATAGAACATAGAGAATGTATTGTGGTCGATTACCTCAAAAGGTGGCATCTCTTTCTCAGGATAACACCACACGAAACAGCAGGAGCAGGCCCCATTCAACAAGTTTATGCCTTTCCTGCACCTAACCCTATATCCTTTCATTCCTCCAGACCCATCAGAGATCTTTTTAGAAATACAGGCCCTTCGGCCCACCGATCCCGTACCGACCAACGATCCCCGCTCATCAACACTATCCTGCACACACTAGGGACAATTGTTTACACATACACCAAGCCGGTTAACCTACATACCTGGACGTCTTTGGAGTGTGGGAGAAAAACGAAGGTCTCAGAGAACACTCGCGCGGTCACGGGGAGAACATGCAAACTACGTACAGACAGCACCCGTAGTCGGGATTGAACTTGGTTCTCCAGCGCTGCAAGTGCTGTAAGGCAGCAACTCTACCGCTGTGCCACCGTGGCTGCCCTATCTTATTTTATTTTCCTTTTATCCTTCCATCCTGTGTACTTATTTTGATCTTTCACCTAGATTGGAAAGAGGGATCATCTACCTGAAGTGTTATTTTGGCTTCACGTCACAGTCGCTGACTGACCACTGGGAAGTTACAGAGTCCCAAGGACTTCCTTTCTGACTTTGAGCTTCCACAGTTCTGTACAATGCTTCTCTAGGCAGGACTGAGAAACTATCCAATGTTTATGAAACATTTAGACTGATACATGGATTGGACAGGTTTAGAGGGATATGGGCCGAATGCAGGCAGGTGGGACTAGTGTAAATAGGGCATGTTGGTCAGCATGGGCAAGTTAGGCTGAGGGGCCTGTTTCCATGCTGTTTGACGCCAGAGGATACTATTATCATTGTTGTACAAAGAGTAACATGCATTTATACTGTACGTTTGTCACAAAATACATCAAGATGATCTAGCAAAAGATAGCTGAAAGCACAGCCAAAGAGATACACATGAGGAGTTAGAACACAGTGCTGGAGTCACTATCAGGCAACATCGATGGAGGACGTGGATGGGCGACCTTTAAGTCTGAGGGATACCTATCCACGTCCTCTAGAGATGCTGCCCTACCCACTAAGTTACTCCAGCACTGACTCCTACACAAGATTCCAGCATTTGCAGTTCCTTGCATCTCCAGTCTCGAGGAGCTTTCGAAAAAAAGAAGTGGCAATTATAAAAAAGGATTCGAAAGTTCCATACAATTAAGGTTTGGATTGAAAGAGAAACAGGGATTAGCAAAAAGACTTGTACTGGGATGCAGGAGATAATATAACCGGTGATGAGACATAGCCAAAGTTAAGGTTAGTATCACAAGGTTAGAGTTTTCTCTCTACAATCTCTGCCATGGCAGAGAGTTGAGATCACAGGAAATACTCGGAACAAGGAAACAGCAAAAATTGTACAACGAGACTGATGCAAGGCTGGAGTGCGATAGGAGATGAAAGACTGTGTAATAGGAAATGCAATAGAAGGGTATAACTGGGCAATGCAAATGAGGAAGCCTCTGTTGACAAAGCAGCCAACTCTATAACGAGTGTGCGACTCAAAAATTGCCCAATCAGTTTTAATCCAAGGCTGATCAAGGAGTTTAGAGAACAGTTTCTCATAGCACATCACCATGTATACATTTCCTTGCCAATAACAGAGTTACAGCAGGCGGAAATAAGAGGCACACTAGAAATTGCAGGCAATGACTACAGATAGCAAGACTGTTGGAGAGGCACTCGTAGATAAAGGGATGGCACAGGGACAGGCAATGGAGGGATATAGATCATGTGCAAGCAGTGGAGATAAGCTTAACTTGGCATCATGTTCAACCCCATGCATGATGACAGTTAAACTAATCTCTTCATACAGATGATCTTTATCCCTCCACTTCCTGTACATCCATGTGCCTATCCAAAAGCCTCTTAAATGCCACTCCACCAGCCCAGGCAGCACGTTCCAAGCACCCGCCACTAAAAAGTTCTCCACTCATCTCCTTTAAGCTTTGTCGCACTCATCTGAAAGCTATGCCCTCAAGTCTTTGGTATTTGCAACTTTAGAATTTTTCTGTCGAATTATTAATTGGAGAAAATGTTTACAGGTGAGGCAAGTCTTCAGCCGGTGGAGTATTTAAGGAAAAGAAAGTAAAACCACGACAAGGTTAATGATTTTCGGGAGTGCAGGGAAGGAGAGGACCAGAAAAGAGAGTCAAAGCAAGGAAAAGATTAAAAGTAATTTAAAAAAAAATACACTTAACACGGGGAATCATACTAGATTGGTCCAAAACAAGGATATTTCTAAGTAATGCTGTTGAGAGGATGTACATGGACTTCTAGAAGACTTTTGCCAAGTTGCTACAAGATGTGGAAACAAAGAACTGCAAATGTTGCTTTATACCAAAGATAGACACAAAGAGCTGGAGTAAACTAGCAGGTCAGGCAGCATCTATGGAGAAAAAGTCTGAAAAGATTTCAGTCTGAATGAGGATCCTGATCAGAAACATCATAATCCTGTTTCTCCAGAGGGTGCCCGACCCACTGAGTTTTTCCAGAATATTTGTGTCTATCTTTGCCACAAGATATGCTTCTAGTTACTCAATACATTAAAGCATGCCATATAACATGAGTATCCAATCTTGTTCCATCCACACCGGATAGGAAAAACAATTCTAATGCGAGAGGCCATAGTTTTAAGGTGAGAGGAGCAAAGTTTAAAGATGTATGCGGAGGGAGGATTTTAAAAAAGAAAATACAAACAGAAGGTGGTGACTGCCTCGAATGCACTGCCGGTGATAGTGGTTGAAGCAGATACATTAATGGCATTTAAAATATTATTGGATAGGCTTATGGAAATGCAGGGAATGGAGGGATATGTGTTAGGTGCAGGTAGATAAGTGATGGACTTAGCATCATGTTTGTCACAGACGTTGTGGGCCGAAAATAGTGTTGTGGTGTTCTGTATTCTCATTAGATGTAAATTATCATCTACATCAATAGAAATAGATTAGTTCCCCATTGGTATGATTTTTTTTATGGCATTCTTAACAGTTTCAACGCCTGCAATAGAGTATCTTGGGGTAAACTTCCAACACACTTGAAACCATTTTTTTTTTTAAAACATCTAATAATTAATTGAATGCTATCTATGACATGCAAAACTGCCTTAAAATCTGGAAAAAATCCCTTTTTCGTAACCAAACACATTTTGTGTAGCAGTGAACAGTGTGTATATAGTTAGATGTCACTAGAAAGTCCTGTGTAGGAAAGAAATGCAGATGCTGGTTTAATCTGAAGATAGACACAAGAAGCTGGTATAACACAGCGGGTCAGACAGCTGGAGAGGAGAGAAGGTCAGCGGGGCAGCACGTTTGGAGCGAAGGAAATAGCAAGACGAAAACCTTCTTCAGAGAAACGTTGCCCATTCCTTCGCTCCAGAGATGCTGCTGACTCGCTGAGTTTACTCCAGCTTGTACCCTTTTGGTCTGCAGTATTGAACAGCTGGAGAGAAGGTATGGGTGGACGTCTCGTTGGTAGAGACCCTTCTTCAGAAACATCACCCATTCCTTCACTCCAGAGATGCTGCCTGACCCGCTGAGTTACTCCAGCTTTAGTTTGGTTCCAGTATTGGACAGCATTGAGACATTGGTCTCTCGTTGGTAGAGCCACTGCCTCATAGTGCCAGACACTGGGGTTTGATCCTGACCTTGAGTGCTGTCTGTGAGGAGTTTGCACGCTCTCCAAGACCACGTGGGTTTCCTCCAGCTGCTCTGGTTTCCATCCACATCCCAAAGACGTACATGTTTGTAGGTTAATTGGGCGCTGTAAATTACCCCGACTGTGTGAGAAGTGGATGTGAAAGTGGGATAACATAAGACGAATGTGAAAGGATAATCGCTGAAGGGCCTATTTCTATGATGCTATGGTAGACATGATGCTTAATTGTTATTTACATCTCTGTAAATGGTCATTTCAGTCGTGAAAAGGGGGAAGCTAGGTAATGGGGGTACAAGTGAATGCAAAAAAAAGGGACAGGGAGGGGAGAATTGACTATTTATTAGCCCTTTAGCTCGGTTCAAATCCAGAAGGGGGCCACCAAAGTATCTTAAAGACCAAAGAGCATTTTCTTTTTCTCTGGCGATTTCTTTTGAAGACAAAGATGTCATTTGGTACAAAACGCTAAAATTAATTTTTCTCCCAAGATTTTTCCTTTGATAGTGTGACAGGACAGTATAATCCCATCTAACAAGTCATCGAAACACTATTCCACCGCCTAGCAAATTGATCCCCGCAGGGAATTACCGTGGACTTGGAGCTGAACTCATGAGACGTGTTACAAAAGAATTCACAGTTTTGTTGTTTGAAGAGACTGGTCTTGTGCAGGGCTTTATCCATCCAGGGAAAATAGCAGGAATTACTTATGGTTTGGACAAAGTGCACGGCTAATCAGCTAATGACGCACTCCACAGAATTGCAAAAGGCTTTGCAGAACAAAATTTTATTTCAATTGCATCGCTTTTCTTCATTTAGGGCAAGCGGAGTTTGTCAGATTAGCCAAGTTCACGATTCTCAAAAAAAGGGGCAGCATAGTGGTTGAGTTGCAGCAATACAGCGCCAGATAACCAGGTTCGATCCCGACTGCAGATGCTTGTATGTACTGTACGTTCTCCCGGTGGGTTTTCTCTGGGTGCTCCGGTTTTCTCCCACAGACCAAAGACATACAGGTTTGTACGATAATTGGCTTCACTAAAATTGTCCCCAGTTTGTAGGGTAGTGCTGGTGTACAGGGCGATCGCTAGTCGACGCACTCAGCGGGCCGAAGGACCCGTTTCCACACTGTATCTGTAAAGTCTAAAGTCTCCAGCAGAATCTTGTAATAAAGAAAGCAAGTAAAATACTAGGATGATCCCAACCCTCATACTGGAAACAAATATATCACCATTCTTCAGCACCATGAAGTCAATATCAAGAAATATCAGAGCACCACTGTTTATTGGTGCAGTTTAATGAGACCGACCATCAATAATTCCTGCACATCAGTACAGATAGTCATTAAATGTGCTTTGCATTTACCTTGTAATGGGAGCCATTATTATCTAGTGTATTATTAGTGATCATATTGGTCCACCAAGTCTGAACTGCTTGTTCCTTTGCTGTACTGCTCAACGTAAATTTTATTTTGCATGTTATCCAGGCAAATCATACCACACACAAGTATATGACAAGTATGCAAAAAGGAAAATAAAGTACAGAACAAGGGGTCACAGCTGAAGGGTAAGGGGGAAATCCTTTAAAACCGAGATGAGGAGAACTTTTTTCACACAGAGAGTGGTGAATCTCTGGAACTCTCTGCCACAGAGGGTAGTTGAGGCCAATTCATTGGCTATATTTAAGAGGGAGTTAGATGTGGCCCTTGTGGCCAAGGGGATCAGAGGGTATGGAGAGAAGGCAGGTACGGGATACTGAGTTGGATGATCAGCCATGATCATATTGAATGGCGGTGCAGGCTCGAAGGGCTGAATGGCCTCTACTCCTGCACCTAATTTCTATGTTTCTATGTTTCTATAGGGGAATGTATTATGGTTGATGACCTCAAACGGTGGCTCTCTTTCTCAGGATAACTTTACAAGAAACAGCAGGAGCAGGTCCCATTCAACAAGTTTATGCCTTTCCTACACTTACCCCTATATCCTTTCATTCCTCCAGACCCATCAGTTATCTTAAAACATTTTTTTTTTTTTTAGAGACACAAGCCCTTCGCTCCACTGATCCTGCACCGATCAACGATCCCCGTGCATCAACACTATCCTGCACACACTAGGGACAATTGTTTACACATACACCAGGCCAGTTATCCTACATACCTGTACGTCTTTGGAGTGTGGGAGGAAAACGAAGATCTCAGAGAAAACCCACGCGGTCACGGGGGGAACATGCAAACTACGTACAGACAGCACCCGTAGTCGGGATCGAACCTGGGTCTCCGGCGCTGCAAGCGCTGTAAGGCAGCAACTCTACCGCTGCGCCACCGTGGCTGCCCTCTCTTATTTTATTTTCCTTTTATTCTATCCTCTGTACTTATTTTGATCTTTCGCCAGGATTGCAAAGAGGGATCATCTACCTAAAGTATTATTTTGGCTTCTCTTCACAGTCGCTGCCTGACCACTGGGAAGTTACAGTCCCAAAGACTTCCTTTCTGACTGAGCATCCACAGTTCTTAACAGTTTCAACACCTGTAATAGAGTATCTTAGGGTAACCTTCCAACACACTTGAAACCATTTTTTTAAATTTACATCTAAAAATTAATTGAATGACATGCAAAACTGCCTTAAAAGCTGGAAAAATTCCCTTTTTCGTAACCAAACACATTTTTGTAGCACTGAGTAATGTGTATATAGTTAGGCGTCACTAGAAAGTTCTGTGTAGGAAAGAAATACAATTGCTGGTTTAATCTGAAGATAGGCACAAAAAGCTGGAGTAACTCAGCGGCTCAGACAGCATCTCTGGAGAAAAGGGAACAGGTGACGTTTCGGGTCGAGACCCTTCTTCAGAAGTTAGAAGGTCCTAACTTCGGACTAAGAGTCAGCTATGATTAAAAAAAAAAAACAGGATGTCACCAATAATGTACCGTAATGTACTATTCAAGTTTTTGCCTACATCTGCTTCCTTTTAATGGATGATTCACTCGAAATACCGATGCAAGCCATTGAACATTCCAGGAAATTCCCCAATTTCCTTCATTTTACTGAATGGCAACAACATTTTTAAAAACTGTGCAGAGAGGAACTTAATTGATCTGTTTAAAGTTTAGTTTAGAGATACAGCATGGATACTGGCTCTTCGACCCACCGAGTCCATGCCTACCGTCAGTCACCCATTCATATTTGTTCTATGTTATCGCACCTTTGCATCCTCTTACCTAAAGACTAAGGGCTATTTCACAGAAGCAAATTAACCTACAAACCTGCCTATCCTTGAGATGTGGAAGGAAGCCTGAGCACTTGGAGGAAACCCATGCAGTCACAGGGAGAACCTGCAATCTCCACACAGACAGCACCCAAGGTTGGGATCAAACCTGGGTCTCTGGCGCTGTGAGGCAGTAGCTCCAGCATCCAGGATTAAAGGTTGAAAGCTACAGCATGGAAACAGGCCCTTCTACCCACCGAGCCCACTTGTTCTATGTCAAGCCCTTTCCACTCCCTGCACACCAGGGACAATTTATAGAGGGCAATTAGCCTACAAACCCACATATCTTTGGGATGTGGGATGAAACCGGAGCGCTTGGAGGAAATCCATGCAATCACAGGGAGAACATGCAAAGTCCACACAGACATCACCCAAGATCAGAATTGAACCTGGGTCACTGGAGCCATGAGGCAGCAGCTCCAGCAGCTGCCCCACCGTGCAAATTCTTGTTACATCAACTGCCTCGAAGAAAGTATCATGGTTTTGTAACGTTGTATGGTAGACAAGTGAAAAATAAAGAGGCAGCTTTATTTTAAAGGAAAGCCAAACTTATGCACAGCATCATGGTGACCTCTGTGCTTGATGTCACCAAGACACAGCTAACAAAAAGCAGAAACGGGAAAGTACAAGTTTGTCTGCACATCGTGTACACTTCAGAACAGAATGTTCGTATTCTAAGTATTAACAATGGGCTTTCTTTTCAGATTCTGACTGAAGCCTTCCCTTTTGTACTTTGAACATGGTTTGGATTTTGACCCCTTCCTCTTGCAGTGACCTCAATAATATTTGGGACAAAGACCCGTCATTTATTTATTTGCCTCTGTACTTCACAATTTGAGATTTGTAATAGAGAAAAAAATTACATGTGGTTCAAGTACACATTGTCAGATTTTAATAAAGGCAATGTTTATACATTTTGCTTTCACCATGTAGAAAATACAGCAGTGTTTATACATAGTCGTCCCATTTCAGGGCACCATAATGTTTGGGACACAGCAATGCAGTGCCGGATTTACGTATAAGCTAAACAAGCAATAGCTTAGGGCCCCCACTTTCTAGGGGGCCCCCCGAAAAAAATTGATGAGCCTCGAGGTCTAGGGGGGCCTCCGGCCAAGGCAGAACACCTACCGTTCAACTCTGGGCGGCCCCCCCTCTCTATCTCTCTCTCTCCATCTCCCCCCGCTATCCGTATCCAGGCCACCAGGCTCCGCTCGCTCCTCATCCGCCGGCACGGCAGGCCGCCTTGCACATGCGCACGACCACGGCCAGCACATCATTGGCCGCCCTGCGCATGCGCACTGCAACGGCAACTGGTCAGCGCTGGGCACTTTCTCCCTCGCTTTGAATTGTGGGAGATTTGGCCGCCATGGCTGTCCGGTCGTTGGGGGCCTCACAAGTGGAACAGTTTAGGGCCTCTCTTCATCCAAATCCGGCACTGCAGCAATGTCATGTAAATGAAAGTAGTCATGATTAGTATTTTGTTGCATATCCTTTGCATGCAATGACTGCCTGAAGTCTGCGATTCATGGACATCACCAGTTGCTGGGTGTCTTCCATGGTGATACTCTGCCAGGCCTGTATTGCAGCCATTTTTAGTTTATGCTTTGTCTTGGGGTTTAGACCCCTTCAGTTTTCTCTTTGGCAAATAAAAAGCATGCTCAATAGGGTTCAGATCGGATGATTGACTTGGCCACTCAAGGATTGAGCATTTTTTAGCTTTGAAAAACTCCTTTGTTGCTTTAGCAATATGTTTGGGATCATTGTCTTGCTGTAGAATGAACCGCCGGCCAATGAGTTTTGAGTCACTTGTTTGAACTTTAGCAGATAGGATGTGTCTGCACACTTCAGAATTCATTATGCTACCACCATCAGCAGTTGTATCATCAATGACGATGTGAGCTAATACCTTCAGCAGCCATACTTGCCCAGGCCATAACACCCCCAACACCACCACCATGTTTCACAGATGAGGTGATATGGCAGTTCCTTCTCTCCTCCATACTTTGCTCTTGCCATCACTCTGATATAAATTAATCTTCATCTCATCTGTCCACAAGACCTTTTTCCAGAACTGTGGTTGCTCTTTTAAGTACTTATTGGCAAACTACAACTTGGCCATCCTATTTTTGCGGCTAATCAGTGGTTTGCATCTTGCAGTGTAGCCTCTGGATTTCTGTTCATGAAGTCTTCTGTAGACAGTGGTCATTGACAAATCCACACCCGACTCCTGAAGAGTGTTTCTGATCTGTTGGACAGGTGTTTGGGGATTTTTCTTTATTACAGAGAGAATTCTTCTGTTGTCAGCTGTAGAGGTCTTCCTTGGTCTGCCAGTCCTTTTGCAATTAGTAAGCTCACCAGTGCTCTCTTTCTTCTTAATGATGTTCCAAACAGTTGATTTTGGTAAGCCTAAGGTTTGGTTGATGTCTCTAACAGTTTTATTCTTGTTTCTCAGTCTCATAATAGCTTCTTTGACTTTCATTAGCACAACTTTGGTCCTCATGTTGATAAACAGCAATAAAGGTTTCCAAAGGTGATTGAAAGACTAGGTGCTGAGAGCTCTCTTATACCTGCATTTGGGAGGCATTTATACACACCTGAGCAATTACAAATACCTGTGAAGCCATGTGTCCCAAACATTACAATGCCCTGAAATGGGTGGGACTATGCTTAAACATAGCTGTAATTTCTACATGGTGAATCCTAAATGTATAAAATGGCCTTTAATAAAATCTGACAATGTGCACTTTAACCACATGTGATTTTTTTCTATTACAAATCTCAAATTGTGGAGTACTGAAGCAAATAAATAAATGATGGGTCTTTGTCCCAAACATTATGGAGGGCACTGTATTTGCATTAAGAGCAAATTAAATGAAGTGAGACCAACAACATTTTATATGTTATAATACACAGTAAAACACAAACTGTTGGCAGAACTCAACAGACCAGGGAAGTTCTTTATCTCAAGATTCCAGTATCTGCAGTTTCTCGTGTCTGGCTTTAATATGCGCATTGCCTTCCAGGTGCTCAATATCAGCCTGAGAAACTGCGGCAGGGCGGGATATGTGGCACAGTGGTGTAGCGGTAGAGTTGCTGGCTCACACCGCCAGAGGCCAGGTTCGATCCTGACTATAGGTGTTCTCTGTAAGGAGTTTGTACATTCTCCCTGTGACTGCGCCAGGTGCTCCGGTTTCCTCCAACATCCTAAAGACGAGCAGGTTTTTAGGTTAATAAGTTTGTCTTCTTTCAATTATCCGTAGTGTGTAGGATAGAATAGGGTGTGCCGGCTTGGTGGGCCGAAGGGCCCGTTTCCGTGCTGCATCTCTGAACATCAAACACCGATGGTCATGGTGCATGCACACTCCCTTATCACTTTGTTTTCTAAAACAATTTTAAAAGTTTGAGAAATGCACGAGTTGTTTTATCTCAGCTTGAATATCAGTTGAAAGCAGACATGGTGCTCTAAAGGACGTGTGTTTACATTGGCAATCTCAAGTTTCTATCCTTAAGTCACAAGGACGGCAAGAGAAAACTATAAAATGCAGGTGCTGGAAATCTGAAGTACAAATAGAAATTGCTAGAAGCACTCAGTTCAGCAAGAATGAATAAAAATCAATTCTAACTCTTTCACTTTCCATTTCGCTCTGACATCCCTAATGTTTCCAGCTATTTTTCTCTTTTAAAAATAAAACCTACAGAGAAACGCAGCTAGTAGAGCCGCTGCCACACTGTGCCAAAGATCCAGGTTCAACCCCAACCTCAGGAACTATTTGCACATTCTCCCTGCGACGAGTCACGAGTGCCTAGGTACAGCGAACACTATTTTGCTATACTCTACATAATACTATGCATAAATACAATCAAACGAAACTCGAGTACAGTGGGTAGAACAATGAGGAAGATACAATCAAACGAAACATAGACATCACAATGGGGTTGAAGTAAATCGGACAGTGCCCTAGTTTATGGAATAAATGTTCCCGAAGCCTGCTAACAGAGGGGAAGCTGTTCCTAAATTTGGCATTGGTGGCACGTTCAAGCTTTTGTATCTTCTTCCCAACAGCAGTGGGGAGAATGAATGACCAGGGTGGGACACGTCTTTGATTATGTTAGTTTCCTCCACATCCTAAAGACATGAATGTTTGTAGGTTAAATGGCCTCTGTAAATTTTCACCTAGTGTGTAGGGAGTGGATGCATGCGAGATATCATAGAGATATCAGTATGGTAGTTGTAGACTTGGTTGACTGAAGGACCCATTTCCATGCTGTTTCTTTCAAGCAACTCAAACAAGGTACCTTCAAACGTTTTAATTGACTTGTGCAAGTCTCCATGGCTGCCTCCAAATGGGATTCCAGTGAAATGTTGTCAAAGTCTTGAACAAAAGAGATATTTGCCACAGGCAGCCGTATCATTTAGTTATCCGGTGATCTGCCACGCTCTACTTAAGATTGCATTTTTTGTCCAGAAATGGCTCCAGAACACCAAAGTCTGTGAAATTTCAATTTTGGCTTTACGCACAAACCTCTGATGTGAACGTCAGCATTTCCGCCCTGTGAGAAGGTCAGAATTGCCAAAGAGCAGGAACTCTGACTGAATCTCCTTCACTTGCATCCAGTCAAAGTCCCACCATGTTTAAATATGAAGGAATCGCCTATGGACTAAAATCACAGATACTGCCACGCCCGTATCATCACTGGCAGCCATGCACTTCAATTGACCAATACTCCAATGTAGACTTCAGAGTTGACCAACAATCCACAGCAACTGGTTATCTCTGCACAAGGAAACAAAAACTGTCCCAATCACAAGATCCCATTGCTGTTTACCCAATCTTCACTTTGTACAACACATACAATTGAGGCTTTCACAAAGGAACAGGATACAGACATCAAATAGCACACACACACACACACAGAGAGGATACAAGGTATTTAAAGATCACCTGTGCCATAAGCTCAACAGCGGCACAGTGACGCAACCGGTAGAGTTCTGCCTCACAGCACCATAGACCCGGGTTCGATCCGGACCTCGGCTGCTGTCGGTGTGGAGTTTGCACCTTCTCCCTGTGACAGTGTGGGTTTCCTCAGGGCGCATCGGTTTCCCAAAGACGTGTGGGTTTGTAGGTTAAGTGGCCTCTGTAAATTGTCCCTAATGTGTATGGAGTGGATGCGAAAGTGGGATAATGTAGAACGAGTGTGAACCGGTGATGGGTGGGCGATGTGGACCTGGTGGGTCAAAAGGCCCGTTTCATGCTGTGCCACCGCATAGTTCATAGTCGAGGTTAACATTGTGCAGCGTCCAAAGATCTGTTAGTTGTTGAAAAGAAGCTGTTCTTGACCTGGTGGTCATGTCCTCAGCCTCCTGTATCTTTCTCCGGATGGTGGAGCGAGATTGTGGCTAGGGTGGTGTGGGATTCATTATAATAAATTATATTATAATTGATAATACATAGTAAAATGGAAAACGGAATGTTCACATTATGACCCATGATAACCGTTGCTCAGTTTTATGGATAATAATCAAATAAAGATCTCTTGTTCGGGACACCTTGAAGTGGAGAAAAAAGCAAGCACTTATTTCAAGAGGGCTAGATACAAAATCAGGGATGTAATGTTGAGGCTCGACAGCCGCATTTGGAGCATTGTGAGCAATTTTCGACACCATATTTGTGGAAGGATATGCTGGCTATGGAGAGGGTCCAGAGGAGGTTTACAAGAATGATCTCAGAAATGAGTGGGTTAACATATGATGAGCGTTTGACAGGACTGGGCCTGTACTTGCTGGAGTTCTTTTAAACATTGGGGGACTTCATTGAAACGTATTAAATAAAGGCTTGGATAGAGTGGATGTGGAGAGGATGTTTCCACTAGTGGGAGAATCTAGGGTTCATTGAAACTAGAGGTTTGAGCCACAGAATTAAAGGATGTTCCTTTAGGAAGGAGAGGGGAAGACATTTATTTAGTCAGAGGGTGGTGAATCCATAGAATTCTTTGACACAAATGGCTGTGGAAGTCAATGGATATTTTTATGCCAGGGACAGATGGATTCTTGATTAGTACAGGTATCAGGGGTTATGGGGAGAAGGCAGGAGAATGGGGTTAGGAGGGAGACAGACCAGTCATGATTGAATGGCAGGGTAGACTTGATGGGCCAAATGGCCTAATTCTGCTCCTATCACGTAGGACCTTATGACCTAAAAGTAGTTGTGTGCACTCTGTGAGGAGCGTAGATAAATGATCAATTATTTCTCCACCGATTCCAATGCTAATGTAATTACAATGTGGAAACAGACCGTTGGCACAACTCAGTCCATCTACTGAGACACAAAGAACTGCAGATGTTGGGATCTAGAGCAAAACAAAGTGCTGGAGGAACCAAGCAGGTCAGGCAGCATCGGTGGAGGGAATAGACAGACGACACTTTTGGTTGGGGACCCTTCTTCAGATTGGACAGAGATGTTGTTCGTCCATTCCCACCACAGATGTTGCCTGACCTGCCGAGCTTGTCCGCCATTGACTTTTGCTCATTCCATCCGTTCTTCAGAAACCACACACATCTCCCGCCAATCTCTCCCGGTGACCTCTTCCAGTTCTGCCATCATCCTTTTGCTTCTACGTCCATTTTAAGAGCAAAGAGCAGACTGAGAAATTAGTACGGCCAAACATTACAAAGCAGAAACGCCTGAGAGTAATTCAGTAAGATTATACTATTTATAAAAAGCAGAACTGAGAAAGTAGACAGCCCAATGCCTAAAGGTTGCACAGATTTGCTACATCACGAGTCAAGAGTGTTTTATTGCAATATGTCCCAGGCAGAACAATGCAATTCTTAAGGGCCTGTCCCATTCTCACAACCTAATTCACGACCTTTTTAAACTCGTGGACATTTTTCATCATGCTAGAAAAAACGCCCCGACCTACTTGATGCCACGAGTACCTACGACCTCCTACGCCCTCGTGACGACCATGCTGCGAGTAACAGTCAAGGGCAAACTCGGCAGAATCATGAATTAGGTCGTGAAAGTGGGACAGACCCTTCACTTGCAGCACCACAGAATATGTAAACATTGTACTTTGTAAACAATATAATAAACAAAAAAAAAATGATATACAGGAGTTGCTGCCTCAAAAAGGCGGCCAGCATCAGTGACCCACATTGATACTGGCCAGTGTTCACCACCTACTGCAGTCTTGTTTGCTTTCAGAGCACTCGACTTCAGAGCCTACAGACAATTCATTTTGCTAAGTATTTTCTTTGCCCACAACTGTGCAGCCACTAAACAGCTAACGTTGGCTCAAAAAACCCACCAGAATCTTTTAAAAAATAAATTAGGAAATACTCAGAAAGCCAGACAGCACACACAGAAGGAGAAACAGAGTTGGTGTTTCAGGTCATTGCATTCCCCTTTTCAACCTTTGGAGTATTTCCAGCATTTCCTGATTTTGTTTCAGATTTTCTGCCTCTGCGGTTTGATATTCAGCTCAAGTTGGATATTGGGCAGTGGTCAAAGAACGGCAGAGTTTAACAGAATGAAACGGCCAAGCCTAGAATAGAAATGCAATTTGCATACCAGTCGTTTGAAGTGTTTGTTGGTCTCGGTGGTGCATGCTGGCGTATAAATAACTGTATCGCCACAAGTCAAAATGTCGACAAAATCTTGCGCAAGGTGGTGGCATTTTAAATCCCGCCGAGCTGCAAGGATAGGAGCGCTTACAAAAAATAATCACACTGATGAATCACTTGTGGAAGTTATCAAGATGTCAGCATCAAAAACTCAATTCATGGATTTTTGACAGACTATTAGGTAGACACAAAATGCTAGAGTAACTCAGCGGGCGGGCAGCATCTCTGGAGAGAAGGAATGGGTGACGTTACGGGTCGAGGCCCTTCTTCAGACAGACCATTATTTGTCACAATTTTGCTTATAAATAGAAAATTATTATTTTTTAAATTACACACAGTATTTCTTTCTGAGCTGTTGCAAGTGTATCACTGAGTCCAGGCAATCTCGAATGGAGATGAAGGCAAGTGTGTTCAGAGGTAGACCCAGAGTGCTGGAGCAACTCAGCAGGTTAAGCAGCATCTCTTGAGAACAAGTTTGTCTCAGTATCTGTAGAGGGAAATAACCCGTCTTATTTTATTTTTAAGCTAACTTTACATCCTGTTTAACAGTTTCATGCAAGCGACTTAAGACTGAAGTCATTTCTCAGTAATCGCAGACGAGCATTTCAGGTTGTTGGGAGTCTTTTGTCTAGTTCAGAGTTATCCTTTGAGGTTACGATCAAGATATCACACCTCCCCAATCACAGACACTGGGGAGGCTACTAGAGTCCCACTGTTTCATTCCTCTCTGCTTTTCAGTCACGAGGACTCCTCACTCTGCCTGATAGTTTAAAGCCAAAGTAGTAAGTGGAACTTGTACAAGTCGCAAAACTACTTTCCAGCACTCTTGAACAGAGTACGTAGACTAATGAACCAAATTTAAAAAAGAATCAAGCCAAGCATAAAGTTAAATTTAACAGAACTTTCTCAATATAGTCCAGGGTGGAAAGTCCAAAAAGCATAGCATGAAGGTCCGAGGGGGGGAAAGTTTCAAGATGTGCAGGGCAAATATTTATAGACACATTTATTCATTTAAACACACAGTGGTAGATGCCTAGACCCTGGTTCCAAGGGTTGTGATGGAAGGAGATACGATAGTGGCTTCAACGCAGAGAGTGGTGAATCTCTGGAACTCTCTGCCACAGAGGGTAGTTGAGGCCAGTTCATTGGCTATATTTAAGAGGGAGTTAGATGTGGCCCTTGTGGCTAGGGGGATCAGGGGGTATGGAGAGAAGGCAGGTACGGGATACTGAGTTGGATGATCAGCCATGATGATATTGAATGGCGGTGCAGGCTCGAAGGGCCGAATGGCCTACTCCTGCACCTAATTTCTATGTTTCTATGTTTCTATGATAGTGGCATTCAAGAAGATTTTGGAAAGGCACTTGAATATGCAGGGAATGGAGGATTCTCAGTCCAGTTTTTTAGATAATGCAAAGGAGTGCGTAACCTTCTCCATAATCAACCCCATTCTGCAGTTGTGTAGTAACTGGGTGGATGTGGAAAGGACGTTGTCTTGGAGCTCCTCTGGTCCAATGCTGCCGGACTACCCGGGAAACTCTGCAAAAGTCATTTTAATTTATTCTGTATCCGAGACATTCCACTGCCCGAGAAACTGCTATAGTCGTGAAACAGTCAGGTTTTCTTCACACTGCAAGATCCAAAAGGAAGCAGGGCAGAAAATCTCTGGTCAGAAGGCAAGACTCGGGTCTGAGTGATACATCACCATGTCACTGAAAGGCAACAAGCAAGTCCGGCAAAAGGTCACGATACCAGCCTCTGACTCGGAGGCATAGAGTCTCAACATTTACCATAGATGCTAGAACGTCACAGCACAGGAATTGGATAGGGAAATGAGGAACTGGTTCACACAAAAGGACATAAGGCGCTGGCGTAACGCTTTTGCATCCGATTATGAAGAAAGAGAGTCAGACCTGGAGTGGGGAAATAAATATCAATGTGTTGGTCCCTCTCTGGGGAAGAGCGGAATGAACAGGAGGGAGACAAATCTTAGAAACAGGATTCAACTCTTTACCAGACCCTGAACAGTGGGATCATAGACCCTACGACTCAAGGGCACATGCCTGGCTGAGACTGCTGACTTTCTGGCGATGGGCAGCACACAGTTTAAGGTTCAAGTTCTTGTATCTTACATATGCAATTAAAAGTTTAAAGGACATCTTTCACCAGTTGTCAGTGGTATATCTCTAATATGTAGGAAGGAACTGCAGATGCTGGTTTAAACTGAAGATGGGACACAAAAAGCTGGAGTAACTCAGCGGGTCAAAACAGCTCGACCCGAAACGCCACCAATTCCTTTTCTCCAGAGATGCTGTTTGACCCGCTGGGTTACTCCAGCTTTGTGTCTATCTTTGTGTCCATCTCTAATACACAACAGCAACACTCTCCATCTCACTAGGTTGTTGATCTGTCCCATTCTAGAGACTCAAGCACCAAAGTCTAAGGTTAACATTCCTGTGCAGTGCTCCCTCTGTACTGCACGATCAAGATGTGTTGTTTTTCTAAATGAGATGTTAAACCAACGCACCCAAGACCATGAAAGATTCCACGGCATTCAACCAAGAACGGGCAGCACAGTTATTCTCAAAGGAGTGGGCAACCTTCTCCATACCCAACCCCATTCTACAGCTTTGCCGTAACTGGGTGGATGCGGAAAGGATGTTGTATCTTGGATCTCAATATTAGTCAAGAACACAGATTATTTGGTTGCTTTGACAGCACTGAAGGGAGGTCATTGTTGGCAAATTGGCTGCTGTTTTTGCCTACTTTAAGATTGTGACCATACTTCAGAACACACACCATTCTCTGCAAACTTCATGTGGACATCCACACTGATTTGTGAGGGGCAACTTAACAAATTGAAGTATTTCTGGTTAAGGGACAAGATTAAAGGCTTCCATTTGCTACAGCACCAGATGGATCCATCCTTGACCATCCGATCCTCACCTACATGTTTCCTGACAAAGTGATTCAGTTTGTACATGTTCGCCGACAATAACCAGCGCCGACTCCCATTCCCCTCCCAGTCAACTCTCAAGCTCTCCACCAGTGGCAGCCTAACTACAGTCAATGTCCTTGACATTGAGCGTTGGAAAAGACAACGCCTTTGGTCCCCAGAACCAAGCATGTTCTGTTCTCTCCTCTCCCATTCCATGCCACACCTCGCCACCATTTATGTACCACTTTAGATTCTCATTGGAGTTTATATACTCATTAGCAAAATCACAGTTTTTATCACTATTATCCTGCTAGTCACAACCCAATCTCAATTAGTACAAAAACAATTCCAGCCTGGACTCATCCTTTATTCTCTGGAACCCAAATCTCAGAACTGATTAATTGAGGGGGATTCAGGAGGGAAACGGGCACTTTGGCCCAGGAAGGGAGGAACTGCAGATGCTAGTTTAAACCAAAGATAGCCAAAAAGCTGGTGTAACTCAGTGGGACAGGCAGCATCTCTGGAGAGAAGGAATGTGTGACGTTTCAGGTCGAGACCCTTCTTCGGGCTCGACCTAAGCATCACCCATTCCTTCTCTCCAGAGATGCTGCCTGTCCCACTGAGTTATTCCAGCTTTTTGAGTTTGTCCATTCCTACTAGTTCTTTTATTCCAATTGGGCATCCACTGTAAATTGGGGCAATTTACAGAGGCCAATTGACCTACAAATCTCTACGTCTTTGGGATGTGGGAGGAAACCGGAGCACCTGGAGAAAACCCAGTCACACGGAGAACTTGCAAACTCCATACAAAGAGCACCCAAGGTCAGGATCGAACCAGGGTGTGTGGCACTGAGGAAGCAGCTCTACCAGCTGTGCCACTGTGCGTCCAGGTATATAACCAAAACACTCACTCAAATCCCTCTATAGCCTTGTCCTTTCCCACTCCATCATCACATCCCACTCCTCACACCTTGTACATGGCCAATATACCATCCACTGCCCCAGACACTAATCTCTGAAACTCACAGCCACCCCTCTGCCTTGTTTAGACTTTCTTCCTTGGAGCAAACATTCCCTCTCCCATCTTTGACTCTACACCAGTATTCATCTTCCCACACCCATGTGAAGCCTTATCTCTGAGATCTGTTAATGATCCACAGACTACATCTGAACATTCACTGCTCAATTCATTCCAGCCACTTCAATAAGTGCGATTACTGGTAAGCGACTCTCCACCCAATTCCTCAACTTAAAAACGGTCAAGTTCTGACATCTCCATCAATGGGTTTGAAGGACTCGTTGAGACACATTGTCAATGTTTTCATTCCCTACGACTCAGAGGGAACCCAGGGGAGCTGGAGACGATGTCCACTTACAGTGATACAGCGTGGACACAGGCCATTCGGTCCAACTTGCCCACACCGGCCAACATGTCCCATCTCCACTAGTCCCACCTACCTGCGTTTGGTCCAAACCCGACCCATCCATGCGCCCAGTTTTTTGATATCTCCCGAGGATAGACACAAAAAGCTGGAGTAACTCAGCGGGACAGGCAACATCTCTGGAGACCCTTTCTTCTCCGTTCGCAGGACAAATAGTAACACAAACATGTTATTATGGACTCACCAATAAGATGCCACGTCTTCCTCTTGCCGTACTTCCCGCAGCCCCGAGTGCGGTCGGACTCATAGCCGATGAGAGGGGTACATAAGCCGTCGGCGACCTGCCCGATCAGCAGCAGGATGCCCGCGTTGTAGTTGTTGATAGCCAGCACCGTGTGGTAGTAAACCAGCAGGTAGGTGAACCACATGGACGCGCACAAGTCATTGAGAAAGTGCCCCACTGAGTAGGACAAGCGGGCGCAGAGTGGCAGCGAGAGCACCTCATCAGACATGGCCCCGGCAACAAGGAGAGTCCAGGGGGGTGTGACACACCGGCTCTTTGATACTGGAGTTGTGTAATGTCCTTTGCACCTTGCCGACCGCTTTAGATTGGCTTCTGAATTCAACCAGCCCTGAGCTTGTTACACAGACCGAGGGCTCTAAATGTCACCAGCCTCGCTGCATGTTACACAAGCAGCCCTGCATATAACCAACTGGGCTTGCCACACGTTACACACAGGGCTCTGAGTACAACCAGCCCTGGGTTTGTTACACAAGAGGGTTCCGAATGTAACCAGTTGTTAGGCTTGTTAGACGTTACACGCGCAGCCCTACATATAACCAGCTTGGTACACTTTATACACGCAGCTCTGAATGCAGGCAGCCCTGGGCTCGTTACTCAGGGGGTATAAACCAGCCTCTCCCCCTCCCCCGGCGTGTTACTCGTTACACAGGGAGCCCAGGATATAACCAGTCACACGTTACACAGGGAGCCTTGTATACAACCAGTCCCTGGACTTGTCACACACGTTACCAGCGGCCGGCCCGCTGCTCTGACACACTCGCTTTCCCAGCCCGGCTCCTTGGAGCTTCCTGGAACATTGCTCTCGCTGCAGTTTTTCCCGTCCCCTCAACTCCAGCTTCCTGCTGTCAATAATCCGCCGGCCGGTCATGTGAGTTAACGCAGGGCTGTTCCCAGTTGGAGAATAACACTGGGCGTTTCCCTCCGCTCTCACAGCCCAATGAGCGAGGAACTGGGGCGGGACGTCCGCTCGTTGCCCGGCCCACAGGTTGACACAGGTGGAGGGATGGGGTCGAGTCTTCTCGTTCTCACCCAACAGAAAGCTAACAATGACCCGTTGCCTTGATCATCATTACATTTATGCATATCTTTCATTCATTGTGCTTCATCTCTCTACATCATCGCCTATATCTCTCGTTCCCCTTTTCCCCGACTAGTCTGAAGAAGGGTCTCATCCCGAAACGTCATCCAGGTATGCTGCTTGTCCCGCAGTTACTCCAGCGTTTTGTGTCCAGAGAAGGATGGGTGGATGCCTGTCTGAGGGGGCAAGGATAAACTCATTGGCAGAGTCTTAGCTGGCATTTGCCAACAATCAAACCAAACCACTTCAAGAGTCACAGGAAATGTATTCATAGTTTATTTTATGCAATTTTGCAGGAATGCATTGGGGTGTACATGGGGAGAAGGCAGGAGAATGGGGTTGAGAGGGATGGATAGATCAGCTGTGATTGAATGGGGGAAGTAGACTTGATGGCCCGAATGGCCCAATTCTGCTCCTAGAACGTTTTGTGTTGTCACAAGCATACACCACAGAAACTGGCCCTTCGGCCCACAGTATCCATGCCAACTATCAACCACCCAGCTACACTAAACCTATTGACTGACACTTGGTCTGTAGCCTTCTAAGCCTTGATTTAAGAGCTCCTCTCGACAATTTTGGTTCTCTGAAAAGTTCTCTAATCAGAAAGGTTAATCTGTTTCCCTCTCCACGGATGCTGCTTGACTTGCTGAGTTCTTCCAGCATTTCAGACTCCAGAATCTGCATTTCTGTTTTCCCTTATTAAATGTTATTAATTGATTTACATCAGTTTTGAAGCAAGGAATTTAGTCTCTTTTGTGCTGAAAGTAAGTTTTTTTTTTGGTGGAATATGTGAAATCTGAAATAAATGCACATTAAATTTGACAGTAGCAGTAAAAAGAAAATATTATATAGTGTATTCAATGTAAATAATAGGACTTTGCATACATTTTCTTTGAACTGCAGGTACAAGTTTTACACAAATTATTTCCACACTGCTTTCCGCATTGTCCAAATTCCATGTACCTAAAATAACAACCATTACGTATTACCTTCAGTGAACAAAAATAACCTGAGGCATTTAATGGTGGCATAAGCTGGTGAAATTCACAGCAAACTGGTTAGAGATGCCAAATATGTTATTCAAAGAATTAGTTCCACATTCAGCTTTCAACACTGAAGAAGACAGCCAAGGATGGCACAGCGGTGTGGTTAGCCCACAGTTTCAGAGACCTGGGGTTCAATCCTGATCTCTGGTGCTGTCTATGTGGAGTTTGCGCGTTCTCTTTGCGACCATGTGGATGTTCCTTGGATGATCTGCTCCATTCCCACATCCCAAAGATGTGCTAGTAGGAATGTCAATTAGCCACTGTACATTGCCCCAGGCAGGAGAATTAGATGGACGGGAGAAGGATGGTTGATGGAGGTGCAAGAACGTAAAAGGAATCGCGTAGATAGGTAGTAGACACAAATTGCTGGAATGACACAGCAGGTCAGGCAGCACCTCTGGAGAATGTGTAGGAAGGAACTGCATTGTTGGTTTACGGCGAAGATAAACTTGCTGGAGTAGCGGAACAGGCAGCACCTTTGGATAGGGCGACATTTCGGGTCTGAAGAAGGGTCACGACCCGAAATGTCACTCATTCCTTCTATCCAGAGATGCTGCCCGTTCTGCTGAGTTACTCCAGCATAGATAGGTGATGCTTTAGTCTGAAGAAGGGACCTGACCTGAAACATCACCTATTCATGTTCTCCAGGGATGCTGGCTGCCCCGGTGAGTTAGCATGTGGAGCTGCTGATTCACAGATGGAGACAGATTTGATCGTAACCTCCACTAGTGT
Source organism: Leucoraja erinaceus (assembly GCF_028641065.1). Classification (NCBI taxonomy): domain Eukaryota; kingdom Metazoa; phylum Chordata; class Chondrichthyes; order Rajiformes; family Rajidae; genus Leucoraja; species Leucoraja erinaceus. The sequence continues at coordinate 9,315,022 of NC_073405.1, read as the reverse complement.
CTGGGTGGAGTTTGCATGTTCTCAATGTGACTGCATGCATTTCTCCTGGATGTCCTACTTTCTTCTCTCATCTCAAAGACGCACAGTTTTGTAGCCACAGCTCTCCATGCTGCACTGTCTCACCTGGAGCAGCGGAGGAGCTACGTGCGGATGCTCTTTGGGGACTACAGCTCTGCTTTTAATACCATCCTTCCCCACAAACTGGTGGATAAACTGGGGGACTTGGGACTTCCACACTCCACCTGTACGTGGATAAATAGCTTCCTGTCGGGTCGCAGCCAGAGAGTCAGAGTGGGCCATCATACATCCACGGCCCTCAGCCTCAGTACTGGCTCTCCACAGGGCTGCGTACTGAGCCCCCTGCTCTACACCATCTACACACATGACTGCACCCCCGCCCACCACACCATTGTCAAATTTGCGGATGACGCTACGGTGGTGGGACTCATCTCCGGGGGGGACGAGTACGCCTACCGGGATGAGGCGGAGCAGCTGACAGTGTGGTGTGAAGAAAATAACCTGCTCCTCAACACCTTAAAGACAAAGGAATTAATAATAGACTTTGGGAAGAATAAAACGGACATGGTACCATTGACTATCAGAGGGGACTGTGTGGAGAGGGTGGCGGATTTCCGCTTCCTGGGAATCCATATTGAGGAGGACCTGACGTGGAGCGTGAACACCACTGCGCTGCTGAAAAAGGTCCAGCAGAGACAGCACTTCCTGAGGGTGCTCAGGAAGAATAACATCACTCAGAGACTGCTGCTGTCCTTTTATCGGTGCTCCATTGAGAGCATACTAACATACTGTGGATGCGTGTGGTACACCAGCTGCACAGCGGCTCAGAGGAAAGCGCTCCAGAGGGCCATTGACAACGCCCAGAGGATTGTCGGCTGCCCTCTCCTTACCTTGGAGGACTTACACAGTTCCCGCTGCATCAAAAAATCCCAGAGTATCATAAAGGACATTTCCCACCCCGGACACTCCCTGTTTGAACTGTTGCCGTCAGGCAGACGGTACAGATCTACAAGGACAAGGACGAACAGACTAAAAAACAGTTTTTACCCCACTGCTATAAAAGCACTAAATGTAGCCGCCAAGGAACGCAGGGGCGATACATACTCAGGGACTGTGGTACACTGTGAAATCGACAGAAGGATGGAGGGTTGCGTGTTTATGCGTGCTATTTTCGTGATATCTATTTTAGTTGTTTATCTTTTAATATCTAATCTTGTATGTATCGTTAGCTTTTAGAAATTTTTGAATGGTGCACTGACTGGCTGACATTTTTAAATTTTGTTGTACATGGTTCATGTTACAATGACAATAAAGAAACTATTCTATTCTATTCTAGTTTGGGATGTGATATGGCCACTGTGTATAGGCGAGTGATAGTATCTGGGGGGAGTTGATGGGAAGACTAAACAGGAATTTGTGAGGACTAGCCAGCATTGATGCAACTCCATCAATGCCCATCCCACAGGGCCAAAAGGCACCAGCACCATTCTGACCTCTGTCACAGGATGTGGTGCATTGTTTTGCGACTTTGGTGTAGCACCCCAGCCTATGACCATAGCTTTCACTTTTGCGTGCAGTTGGAAGCCACAGAAGCCTCTTGCAAATGAAGTTTAAAATTGTGCTCCAATGCATACGCCCATCAGAAACGGCAGCTTTTCAAACATTCTGCACTGCTGAACACATCCACGACACAACTCAAACCTCAACTATTCAATACACAACACAATACAATTTATTTGTCACTTGAACCTCATAGAGGCTCAAATGAAATGTTGTTTCTGCAGTCATACACACATGAAAAAAAAGACCCAAGACACAACACAATTTACACAGACATCCATCACAGCGCATCTCCTCCTCGCTGTGATGGAAGGCAAAAAAACGTATCTCTCCCTTGCACTCCCCATTCCCCTCCCGATGTCAGAGTCAAAGCCCCCGGCGGGCGATGGCAATTGTCCCGCGGCCATTAAAGCCACGCCGGGCGATGCAAGGCCAAGCTCCGGGTCTTGTTGTTGGAGCCCCCGGCGGGCTCTAGCAAAGTCCCGCAGCCGGTGAAGCCACGCCGGGCCGGGCTTCAAGCGGCATGGGTGGTGCAGCAGGTAGTGCTGCTTGCTTCAGAGACTCGGGTTCCATTCCTGATGTATCCGATGCCTGTGTGGAGTCTCTATTCTTGCTGTGACTGAATAGATTTGCTGTCTGATGCTCCAGTTTCCTCCCACGTCCCAAAGACACCACTTATTACAGTAGTCTGAAGGCCGCTGACTTGAAACATCATCTGTCCATTTCCTTCCACAGATGCTGTCTGATCCTCAGAATTCCTTCAGTAGACTAACATTTGCATGGAGATTGGGAATGTGTAGCTACCTTAATCCCTGAAGCCCACTGAACCTTGGCTGACCTTGCCCCTCAATTTGCAACTTTTCTACCTGCAAGCTTCACAATTCACCACTTTTTAATCCCTTTTGGACTCGCACGTGACTTTTCTTCTCTAGTCTTAGTCCAATAATCTGCCAATCCAACAAAAACACCCTTGTCTGTGTTCACCCTTCACCGGCCATGCTTGGACCTGCCGCTCCTCTCGCTTTCTTTCACAGTCCCCCCCCACAACCCTTATGATCAGTGTGAAGAAGGGACCCATCGCAAAACATCATCCATCCATCTTCTCCAGAGATGATGCCTGACCTGCTGCGTTACTCCAGCATTCTGCGTTTACCCTCTGTTCATGTTCCTCCAGTTGTTTGTTTTTTCGGCAGAGATGCACTGGTTGGGAGGTTAATTGGTTCCCGCTACCGGAGATAGCAAAATCAGGGGGAAATTGATGGGTATGTGAGGAAAATATTGGTTTCAAAGAATTAAGTGGATGAAGGGTCTCGACCCAAAACGTCACCTATCCCTTTTCTCCAGAGATGCTGCCTGACCCGCTGAGTTACTCCAACATTTTGTGTCTATCTTGGGTGTAAACCACCATTTGCAGTTCCTTGCACACAAAACCAGAGGACATCGTTTTTTCCGCTTGCCTCATTGAGATCCACTCATTCTTTTGTACTCCAAGGGATAGAGGAGACTTCAGAAGGAATTCAAAACAAGGAATTACAAAAATATTGCAAGAACAGAAAATATGAATTGCTTGTACTCCCTTTATTTGGTTCTTTTCACTTATTACAGTCACCAGAATTAATGACAGCATAATAAAATTGCTCATGTGCTTGTTGTGGATTGAGACCATTGTGTGTCAAGTGTTAAATTATTGGGCAGGTTACAGAATGCATAGATCAACATTTTTCACGTGTGGTGTCATTCTGGGCGAATGCTACGCACAAAAAGGTAACAAAATCAGAACCCAAGCATCAATATACATTTTAATTATCACAATGATACCATCTATCATGATAGTTTTTTTTTCTGGCCAAGAACAGACCCATCCGATCAGAAAAGGCAGCAGATGAAGTTTGCAAAACATGGCTCTGCACGTTGGTGATACCATTGTACTACTGTGACATCCTGCGACTTCTCTTTCTATCCATTTGTGGGAATAGAGTTGATTCACAGTCAAACTATCGGGCATTTCTAGCAGAGGGTCACATAAATTCTGAAAGTCTATTTACAGCAATAAGTATTAAAATAAGGCATGACCGTCAACAGTCCACCAAGCATTAAGTTTATTTTGTTTTTTTAAAGACAGTCTAGATTCAGCACTTGATTCCATCATTTTCTAAGGGAAATTTAAACTTTGGCTATGCTGAACCACAATCACCATTATGAAAAGTGCATGTTTTAGGCAGTTACAATATCAGTTCTGCCTTCTCTTAGGACAGGTCTATAAATCCAACAGTGAAATTAGTTTTCAAAACTTCAGGAGTGATCATTTTTTTTTTTTTAAATGAAAGAATAAATGGGCAAATCGCATAGACTTCTGACGAGTTGAAATCTCCATTTTCAGGAAATAAAATTGTTGTCGCCCCCAAGATTTGTGACCACAATTCCTAACACTTAAAGTACAATAACCGTGATTTCCACCACAAAGCGTTTGTGTTATCACATGTGAGAAAGACTAGGCACACCTGCAAAATAGGCTTCAGGAGTGCTTGAACCACATTGGCCATACTAACTCTCTGAACAGTCAAAGATACCTCTGAGAAAATAATCCTAAATGCAAAAAAAAAAAAAAAAAAAAAGTACTTTAGATTTTTTTAGTCCAAACACAAACCATAACATACAGTCCTCCAGTTCGTGATTAATATATTAGGAAGCATGTGTATCGAAATGTTTATCTTGCAGATCTGGTAACTAAGGCTCAGGGAGAACATTTTTACCCTTCTGTTCTGGATTGTTCCTATTTATAACTCAATAGGCAAATGGACAATATCCACAACAATACGTAAGCATTCAAAAAAATATTATTACCCAACTAAAAATTGAAGGCTATGCAAATAAAATATTGAACTTGATTGTGGATAGCTGCACCAGAAATGGACTACCAGCTAGGAACTGAATCTATGGAAACAACTTCTGTAAAGACAATTCATGGGAAAGGACTTCACCTATAAACTTGATTACATGCAAGATGCAAGTAGTTCGCTCTAGGTAGAAGTTTAAAATCCAAGCAGTTTTAAAATCTACTTATAGATATCAAGAATCTGCTGAGATGGATAATTGGTAACAACCCAGTCTTGTCGGGGGTCCATTTTATGTACCCTAATTTCCTGAGAAATACCTGAAGCCATAAAATAAAACAGGAGATTGAAGGTTCTAAAATGGTACAAGATTCAAATGAAATGTACTTCGAAGTAAAAACAACCATTTTCTAAATAAAATTGTGCATAAAAACATTGTGGTTCAATACCAAAAAAATTGTGTCTTACTGATTAAGAGCAACCGATAAACTAGGATTTGCCTCCAAAATCAAAATTTACTTCAAATTAATTTCTGTCCCAATTGAGACACTAATACATATGGGTTCTAATTCAATAATTGAGGTACTTTTTCCGTTGATTCTTCCATCATAGCTTTTGAATTCCAAACAATTCTCCTCAGTGTAGGAAAAGTGTGACTGGATCTATGACTTGCAGAAACCTACTCTTCCTATTGTTGCTGCCTAGAATGAAAACTTACCAATTTCTCAGCATTTTTCACCTACCTTTGTTTTGGCTTAACAATTGGAACTAGCTTGAGATTTTTGCCTAGAAGCCTTTCAGAGTGTGTGGCAGCAATCTAGTAGATCAACAAGATGATTTGGATTGGGAGATTCTTTCTCAAATATCCTAGTCACAAATAAGAAAAATTGAGATCTGATCTCTTAATATGTGACGGGGAAAATGAAAAAGCTTCAATTTTTTTTCTATTAACTTGGAGACACAAGGAACTGCAGATGCTGATTTATAAAATAATGAAAGAATGTTCTGGAGTAACTCAGCAGGTCTGACTGCATCCCTGGAGAACATGGATAGATGGTGTTTCGGGTTGGGACTCTTCTTCAGAGATACTCCAGCACTTTGTGTCTATTTCTTTGCCCCTATTGAGTTGGTTGCTTTGCCTAGAGACCGTGCTGGAGTAACTCAGCTGGTCAGACACAATCTCTGGAGAACATGGAGAGGTGACGTTTCGGGTTGGGACCCTTCTTCAGAGTTACTGCAGGACTTTGTCTTTTTCTTTCCCCCTATTGACTGGGTTTCTTTATTCAAACCCACCATGAATAGTGCCATTGCAGAAAGGCATATCCACTTCACTGTGCCTGGTGTGACCTTTGAATTACAGTGTTTTGAATCATACAGGTGCTGAAATTCTGATGACAGCCCACTTCCCTGTTCATTTACAACCCTCATGCTACCTGGATCAGAAACTAACTGGTTCAGATTTTGAATAAGATTCTTTTTTTTTTTCCTGTGTTTTATCAGGTCCTATTTCTACCCAGCAATTGTCTGGCTTACAATTTGCAAACATTATACTGTCATTATTACAATTTAAAACATGCTACGTTTCCTACCGCTTTTGAATTCCCTTAAAAAAAAGGTGTGTAGAAACAGTTTTTTTTTAAATTTGCACAATCAGACCCAAAAGCTCTTACAAACTGATATCGAAAGTGCAATTAAGGATGTGGAAAGCCCTCAGTGCATTTCCCCATCACAACAGTACCCAACAATAGTGACTACACCACACATTCACGCGGAACAAAAAAGAGAGGAAAAAAACGAAAAAAAAATTGCTGCATGACTTGCAATTACATAACACTGGAGATAAATGATGGATGTCTTGAGCAGAGTTTGAGACTATATCAGCAGCCTCGTCAAACTCAAAGTAACCACTACCTCTTTCTCTTTCCGAAACTTCTTTTTAAAAATTCAACTGAATTTTCGCCTTGTTCCCACAGTGAAATAATCCTACTTAATGCAGATTTCGGGTGTTTATTTCAAAGACAATGTTTTTTTGTGGATTCCCACAGGAAAGGAAGTAAAAACTTTGCATGGTGTGTTTTGTAAGTCCACCAGAATGAATTTCACAGCAGAGGAGGGTGCCAATGTCAGGAGCCCAAATTGATGGCCCCCAGAGAGGCATGATCTTAGACGACAGCCTGCCACAAAAAGATGGATTTCTGAATCTATCATGATTGGAAAGTTGCAGAGCACACGTGTAAATCTCACAATCGCTTCCAAAGTCACTTGTGGCGCTGAATAGTTTTCCTCTTCCGCCTCTTGAAGAAACAACAGCACCTTCAAAAAAAGAGAACACAAATATTAAACAGATGAAAATCTTCCCTTTTTTCTCTCAACAGTTCGACTGAAAATGAAAATGACAGAAGGGTCTCGACTCAAAAAAGTCACCCATTCCTTCTCTCCAGAGATGCTGCCTGTCCCGCTGAGTTACTCCAGCCTTTTTGTGTCTATCTTCAATGACAGAAGTTACTGCACTGTGGTACTACACTGCAGCTTCACTTTGCCACAATGCTGTTCTTTTTGTAGCTCTACCTTCAAGGTGGTGAACAATTTTCCTGACAGACATCGATTGAAAATTCAATCCACTCCCTTAAATCATGTTCAATTTTTAGTGTTGCCTATTTCTAATAAAAGATCACCAGTCCGAAATGTTCGGTTTCTCACTCCACAGATGCTGCCGCATTTATGAATATGTCAAGCATTTTCTGTTTCTATTACAGATTTTCAATCCCTGCAGATTTTTTTGAAACTGCCGACACGCATCGTTGTCTAAAATCTTTAGGAACTTCAGACAGACTTTAACTGTAAAAACCAAGGAAGGCGCCAATAAATGGTTTGAAGTTCACGCCTGAACAACTGACACCATCAATTGAGACATAGAATTGTGATTTTGCACTTCCTCTATCACTTGACTAGTGAAATGAAGAGGTAAAAAAAGACTTTGCTTGTAAGCTATTTATAACTCAGCATTTAGAAAAAAATGTACATCCTTAATGTTTCTCTTTCATACTGTCCCCTATCCATTAATCCATGCAATTTGAATACAAAATCTTTTAATCTCCTTTGCAAAACACTAATTTACACTGATCCCGTGTAGTTTACCAGGAACAGAACAACTATTAACAGTCTACATCAAACCGTATAAATTATACAAAGGCATTTTAGTCTGCAAAATGTGCATGGCCACTTTTGAAAATATTCTATTAAAAAATTATCAATTTTAGCCCCAGATGTCAAGCTTAAAGTAGAAACATTTTTGCATTAAACATATTCGGTTTGCATTTAATAAATATCTTTAGCTGGTATCATAAGAGTTATTTAAAATCAAGAATTATTTAGGATTTAAATGTTGTTCATGCTTCTATGGGCAAAGATATTACATTCAGATTTAGGAGAAATTCTTACTTGGTATCATCTGCCACTTCTATCTCTGCTGGGGCTGTGATGGGTGCATTGGAGTGCCCTGCCGTTGGGTCGTCTGTGTTTAGCTCTCCATTTGTTGAACTCACAACCTTAAAAAAAAAAAATCAAGAAAATAATTAAGTAAATTTCTAGTTGAACAACTTGGAAGCAAAGTTACAAATGACCAAGTACTCGTCATTTTGTCCAGGAGACAGGACAAGGCAAAAGAAAATAAATACAATTTTAATCAAAGGATTTTATAACTATTTGATGCTTAACAACCATTGTAATGACAAGATAATAATGGAATTGTAAATTCTACACATTTATCAACATTGAAAATATTGATACGTTATACAATATTTTTTGCCCTTCAATGATCATTGAAGGATTATAAAACGTTACTGGCAGAAAGACAATTTCATGGATACATGCCTTTCTACTGTATAGTATGTGCCTTTTCTGAAGGGAGATCTACAGATTTAAATGAATTTGTTAAACATTCACAGTATTTCACACTTGGATTAACAAGCCTCATGTGAGATGGAATTGCAATGTGGTCCATGTCTGTAATTTGCCATACATCAAACTCCTGATCTCAACTACTTTGTTGTGGCAACATCACATAGCAGATCAGATAAACTTTAAACCAAAGGGACAGGAACAGCAGATGTGAGCATGACAAAATTGCTAGCTTGGTTAATAGTTTTCTTTTTACCAGCTAGGATGTTCACATTCTTTGTCCATTCATTCTTGTGGATCTGGCTGTGATTTATTTTAGAGATACAGCGGGGAAACAGGCCATTCGGCCCACCGACCAGTGACGCCCTCACATTAACACAAGCCTACACACACTAGGGACAATTTACACTTGTACCAAGTATACAAACCCAAGCCAATTAACCTACAAACCTGCAAGTCTTTAGGGTGTGGGAGGAAACTGAAGATCTCGGAGAAAACCCACGAGGTTACGGGTAGAACATACAAACTCCATACGGACAGCACCCATAGTAAGGATCGAACCCGGATCTCTGGTGCTGCAAGCGCTGTAAGGCAGCAACTCTTCCGCTGTGCAACCATGTCGCCCCGCTGTTGTTGTTGGCAAGGACAACATTTATTGCCCGTCCTTAATTACCGTTGAACTGAGAAGCCTCCTAGTCCATTTCAGAGAGCAATTAAGAGACAACCATAAGGGGTAGGTCTGAAGTAGAGCCAAGAGAAGAATGGACAAGGATGGCAGATTTTTCACTGAAAGATATTAATGAACCAGATACATTTTATATAAATATCTGGTAGCTTTTGCCTTCGTCATTACGAAAACTAATTGTCATTTTCTTTCCAAATTCTAGAGTGTTAACCACATTTAAATTCCATAGTGGCCCAAATGATGGGATTTGAACTGTACTAGTCCATTAGCTCAACCGCTGCAGCATCATTGGATAGTCAAAGGAACGTAACCTAGTTTGAGACATGATAGTGCAACGACACTGGCAAGTTTATTCCTACAAATAAACTTGGATAACTTTAATAAACATAGAAAATTCTCCCAGTGACCTCTTTAATCAAAGTCACCAAAAGCTTAATTAATTACCCAGTCATCCACTTACAAGTCATTGATCTCATTTTGTTGTGTGGAATGTATATTTTTTCCCATTACTCGTGCATCTTTTACTAATATAGAGCTGAACTGCCTTGGCTCTCTCAAATAAAAACCATGCTAGATCAGAGATATGCAGCACATTTTTTAATGTGTCACATACTTACAGTATATGATAAATGCAGAAATTCAAAATGTTTTGCATGCTATCCAAGCAAATCAGATATTGCTATAGATAAATACAATCAAGCCAGACTCAAGTACAGTACAATAGGTAGAGCAGAGGGAAAGATACAGAGTGCAGAATATAGTTCTCAGCATTGTAGCACAATAGTTCCAGAGACAAATTCTAGTGTTTGCAATGAGGTAGAGGAGAATTATTAGATCAATACCTGGAATGGGAAGCATGTTAAAATTATACAGCACAGAACCCGACCCTGCGGCCGAACTCATCCATGCTGACCAAAAGACCCCATCTAAGTTTATCCCATTTTCTCGTATCTAGCCCATAACCCTCTCACCTTTCCTGACCATCTATCTGTTGAAGTGTTTTTTAAATGCTATTATAGAATATTGTTGAATGAAAGGCTGGCTAGATTAATCTTGTAGACACTGGAATTTAGAAAAATTGTTTGAAGAAGGGTCTCAACCCTAAACATCACCCTATCCATGTTCTTGAGAGATGCTGCCCGACCCGCTGAGTTACTCCAGCACTTTGTCTTCTTCAGTACCCGAGGAATACAGCATTATTCATGGTGCCACCATTTGGCTGGAAACCACATGCTCTCTAAATGGATGTAAAAGTTTCTCCAGCATTGATCAATTTTCTTCCTGGGATAGATAAAGCTGTATCGTTCAAATAGAGTTGATACTCGATCTTGACTGAATCACTAAAGTTGTTTCAACTAATGTATCTTGTTATTTGCACCATCTTATTTTGCACAGATTGACTATCAAATGAGAATGTCTGTGCCTCAAAATTAATTGAATGAAACTTTATTGTGATGTGTACTACATTATCATTCCTCTTTGTTTTGTTACATCCAGTGTCATGTGACCAGGTGATACATTTTCTGACCCTGTAAAAATGAAATTTTAGCCTCAATGTGTAATAGTCCCAGTTTCAACACGGAGGATAAATTGCAAAAAGGATATTCCGACATAGACCACACGATGAACATGCGTACGAACCACTCAATTGAAATAGTTTAGCTTAGTATCCTGTTTTGCAAAGTACAGCATAGGAACAAGCCCATCAGCCCACATTGACTTTGCAAAACAGGATACTAAGCTAAACTAATCTCATCTGCTGCACATGATCCATATCCCTCCATTCCCTGCATATCCATGTGTCCATCTAAAAGCCTATCAAACATCACTATTGTAGGTCTCCGACACCATCTCTAGCAATTCATGCTGGAACCCACCAACCTTTGAGTAAAAACACCAGCCTCAGCACATCTACTTTAAACTATGCCCCTTTCAACTTAAAGCTTTGACCTCTAGTCTTGGACATCTCCACCCAGGAACACGATTCTGACCATCTACCTTCTGTATGCTTCTCGTAATTTTATACACTTCTATCAGGTCTACCCGCAGCCTCCGACACTTCAGAAACAACCTTTCATCAGTGTTAATACTAAACTTGACTAAAAGAGTCCTGTGTTGATTTCCACCCCACATTCCAGCCAATAATAAATCAGACAATTAAAAAAATTGGAATCTCCCAAATGGCTCCTGTTCAAGCCTTTATCAACTAAGAATCCAAAAACTTTAAAAATGTGGGATTTGTGGTAGATTTAATTTGCTCCGTTTTTCCAGAAGTCAATTAACTGCTAACAGTTAAAACATAGAACAGTAAAGCACAAAAACAGGCCCTTTGGCCCACAATGTCTGTGCCAAACATGATGCCAAAGACCATTATTTTTTTACCTGCACATAATCCACATCATTCCATTCCCTGCATTTGCATTCCATTCAAAAAGACTTAAATGACACTAATGTACCTGCCTCCACCACCTTCTAAGCGTTCTAGGCACTCGCCAAAGGTTAAAAAAAAATCTTGTCTCACACCTCTCTTGTAAAACTTTCCCCATGATGGAAAAATCAAAGACTAGAGGGGATAGCTTTAAGGTGAGAGGGGCAAAGAGTGTGACCGTCTTCCCCATCTATATGCCTGTCAAAATTGTATAAATGAAAAGCACTGTCTGGTTGTGCTCGGCAAGTCAACCAGCTATTATTGTTTATAGATAACATGAATACCAAAAATAAACTAGAAATCTAGTTTCACAAAAGGTTGAAAACCCAAGTACGAGTTATGTTCTGTTTTTAAATTAGTTTGCAGAGATCTTTATAAGTAAGAGAGCAAGGAACGGTTGTGCAACTCGTGAAGAAAGTACCTGTACGGAACCGGAAAGCCTCTCTGACGCAGGTTGTGTTTCCAATTGGTGAGCACTGGGCGGGCAACTGGGAGAAGGTTCCCATGCTCCATTGCGATCTGCCAACTGCCAATGTTTAAAAAGAGAGGAGGGGGAGGAGAAAAAGGAAAAAACCCAAAAAACACAAAAGTGAGGAAAACTCATGCTAACAGCAAGCAGATACAGCAATTATATACAAAGCAAATTAGTAAAATCTGCCAAATTAAAAAATGCGTTAGGAGAACAAAATGTCAGTGATGGAGCAACTTCAATAAGCAAGCAAAAACAAAACAGTTAATGCGCAAGAGCATTCAGAGGGAAAAGAAAATGGTTAACGTCCACAGAATAAGCATCTTTTCATCTTGAACCCATTTTAATATTTTGAATTTCAAATTTTTAAAGAAATTCAATCATGTTTTTGTGATAATTCTTGATACAAAGCAGCATGTGATTAGGCAGAAGTTTGCAATTCAAATATGTGCTGGCATGAAAACAAGTCCAAGGACAGTGAAGAAGAAATGAACAGGGGCGGCATGGTGACACAGAGGTGGAGTTGCTGCCTTACAGCGCTCGAGACCCACGTTCGATCCAGACTATGGGTGCTGTCTGTATGGAGTTTGTACATTCTCCCCGTGACCGCGCGGGTTTTCTCCGAGATCTTTGGTTTCCTCCCACCCTCCAATGACGTACAGGCTTGTAGGTTAATTGGCTTGGTAAAAATGTAAATTGACCCAAGTTAGTGTCGGATAGTGTTAATGTGCAGGGATCGCTGATCGATGCGTACTCTGAACTAACTTAAACTAATCGAAAGTAGGGTGCTGACTGGAAACATTGCTTATCCATGTCCTCCAGAGGTAGACTCACAAAACTGATGTAACACAGCAGGTCAGGCAGCATCTCTGGAGAAACGGAAATCAGGTCGAGACCTTTCTTCAGACTCCAAAGATGCTGCTTGATCCGCTGCGTTACTCCAGCATTTTTACTCAAGCTTCCAGCATCTACAGTTCCTTGTGCCTCCATCATAATATTTGTTCTCTTTGAGTTCTGATTTTTGTGGTGTTTCATGCCACTGTTTAACTGTAAACAGGAACCCAATAACCTCAATTACAAACAGAAAAAAAATAAAATTGGTGGCATTGGAATACAAGCGCTTGTGGAATATCATCTGACTTCAAGTGCAACTTTATCAATAATGTACATCAAAGGTGGTTGATCAAACTTAGCATTGATATTGGTTTATTGTCATGAGTACTGAGATGGTGATAAATTGTGTCTTGCTGTCCTGTTAAAACATACCATGCACTTGTACAATCAAACCATAAATAAGTTAAACAGGTTGTGCAAGGTGAAGAATAAACAGAATACAGAGCTATTGTGAAATGGCAGGTTAAAAATAGTAGATGGATCGCAACCAGGCATGTTGGGAGATCAAGACAACATCTTGAACTTACGAGAGGTCCGTTCAGTCGTCTATTAACAGCGGGAAAGAAGCTGCTTCTTAATCTAATGGTATGCACTTTTGAGCTCTTGTAGTGTAGAAGAGAGAATAACCAGAGTGCCAGCAGTCCTCGATTATGTAGGCTGCTCTCCAGAGGTCTCGTGAAGCATTGACAGGGAGGGGCGATATGGAGAGGCTGGTTCATTTGTACCAGCTCATGCCTTGCAAATTGTCCCTAATATTCCTTGCAGCAGTACTAATCTCTTAGAACCATTAGAACAAACAGAGCTCCAGGACGTGGCAGCTACCATCCTAAGACACAAGTGATCTGCAACAAACCCTCAGGCCGTGGGTTCTGGAGCTTATTTGGGCATCAGTTCTTTTTAATTCTTTATAAATGTCACTAAATGTCACATTTCTCTTGGCACAGACTCGACTTGTACTCGCTAGAATTAAGAAGATTGAGGGGGGATCTTATAGAAACTTACAAAATTCCTAAGGGGTTGGACAGGCTAGATGCAGGAAGATTGTTCCCGATGTTGGGGAAGTCCAGAACAAGAGGTCACAGTTTAAGGATAAGGGGGAAATCTTTTAGGATCGAGATGAGGAAAACATTTTTCACACAGTGGTGAATCTCTGGAATTCTCTGCCACAGAAGGCAGTTGAGGCCAGTTCATTGGCTATATTTAAGAGGGAGTTAGATGTGGCCCTTGTGGCTAAAGGGATCAGGGGGTATGGAGAGAAGGCAGGTACAGGATACCGAGTTGGATGATCAGCCATGATCATGTTGAATGGCGGTGCAGGCTCGAAGGGCCGAATGGCCAACTCCTGTACCTATTTTCTAGGTTTCTATTTAAAAACAGTTGAAATACGTTTAAATTTAATTAAAAAAATCTTGCAAACCTTCAATGTATAATTGAAAGCACCCATAACAAGATTTAAAGAAAAAACAATTAAACAAAATGCTTTCATTTAATTTTCCCATCTCAGATCAGCAATTCTATTCAAATGAATGGGGGTCATAGTACAAGTTCAGATGCCCGACACAAAATGTAATTGACTACACATCTCAGCACAACTGAAGCAACACACTTATCCTGAGTTAGCCCCTTGAACTTGGTGCTGAGTCTTGTGGTTTAGTGGATAAGGAGCTCAGAGGTAGCTGCTTGTGATGCTCAACTCTTTCCTGGTTTTTGCACCTGCAATGTGCTGCTGCTCAGTCTCAGAGAAGAACTTATCCATTGGTACACAAAAATGCTGGAGAAACTCAGCTGGTGCAGCAGTATTTATGGAGCAAAGGAAATAGGCAACATTTCAGGCCGAAACCAAGGGTTTTGGCCCGAAACGTTGCCCATTTCCTTCGCTCCATAGATGCTGCTGCACGCGCTGAGTTTCTCCAGCATTTTTGCGTACCTTCGATTTTCCAGCATCTGCAGTTCCTTCTTAAGAACTTATCCATTGTTCTCTTTTGAAGCAAGTATGTTTCAGGATTACTTAGTTTCTACTGTTCTATGCAGAAGTTCAGCTTTGCTGAAGGATGAACTATGCTTCTCAGCTGCAAACACATGGCAATATAAACGAGACCTGTATACTCTTGAAACTAGGTTACTTCTAACTACCACGTAGTTTAGTTCAGTTTAGAGATACACTGCGGGAAACAGGCCCTTCGGCCCACCGAGTTTGCATCGACCCTCGCACATTCAGGCATGAGGCAGGAAAAATCTGAAAAAAGAGGAAACGAGATGGGGGTCCAAGGGGCATCGCCCGAGGTGGAGGTAAAAGGGGGCAGCGCCCCCTACATGCAGAATTTTTTTGATAATTGTACCTTGAAATGACACCGTTTTCTTGCCAGTTTACCCTTAATTTATGCTGTACCTTTTTTATTGTACCTTAAAATAACACATTTTACTTGCTTGTCACATCTTAATTTACACAGAAAATGTGATAATCATATCTTAAAATAACACCTACTCCTTGCTTGTTTACACTTCTCATATTGAAAATATTTTATATTACACCTATTTGTAACATACCTACTCCTTGCTTCTTTACTCAAATTAGAGAGAAGTATCCTTTATCATTGCATTTAAATGCCAAATAAATTTCAAATCCAACTCTTTTAACAGTTAGGATGAAAATGAATATCCAGCTACTTCAAAGATGATCATATTGTGCTACATAGCTACTCAGTCAAATTAAGTACAGTGGACAAAATATTAACAGCTCAACCTGGAATTTAATACATTCATTTTTAATTTAGGGAAGTGTTATTTTCAAATAAAGATTTAATTTCTCTAAATCTATGGGCAAATTATTCTAAAAAAGAAAAATAAGCGAATAATCTTTTATCTTCTTTAGATTGCTGGACATTTCCTGATTGCCAGAATTTGCAAAGTTAGTGACTAATAAGGAATGTTAATTGCTGACTCAATGGCGAGTCCAAGTTGTAAACAAAGGCTATAAATGCAACAATACATTGTATTGCGCAGTCATAAGGCTTCCCGACGGGCTGGGAGATCGTCCAGAGGCCTTTTTCGAGGCGGCGCGGTCTCGATGCTTCACGGATCGTAGCGTAGAACCCCGGCCAGGGCCTCGCGGGTAGAAGCCTGGGTCGGATGAAGCGGCCAACCGGCGCCCGCAGTTGTGGCCTAAGTTGGCACCATGGAAACGTGAAGTGGGGCGTCGATAGGGGTGAAGCCTTGCGCCGATGGTGCCACGGCGGTGGAGAAGCCTCGCATCGGAGCCGACGCCACACCAAATTTCAAAATCCGCGGATGCGCGGAGAAATCTAATGCCTGCACATTAACACTATCCTACGCTAGGATCAATTTACATTTATACCAAGCCAATTAACCTACAAAACTGTATGTCTTTGGAGTGTGGGAGGAAACCAATTATCTCGGAGATAATTCATGCAGATCGTGAGAATGTTCAAGCTCCATAAAGACAAGCACCCGTAACCAGAATCTAACCCAGGACTCTGGCGCTGTAAGCACTGCAAGGCAGCAACTCTACCGCAGTGCCACCATTCCCACTTCTATTGCAAACAAGAATAAGGAGGCAGGATAAAAATCTTCACTAAAGTTAAATTCATGCAAAAGAAAAAAAAAAAGGGGACAATTTCAGCTGATCCCCAAGCTACAAGCTGGAGAGATCTTCCCTGTCTCCCATTCCCAAATAAACAATAACGCTGACAATGCTAACACACTTGGAAAAACAGATGGTCAGAAGCATACGAAAAAGATGTCACAGGCCATTCAGCTCTTCAAACCTACTATCATTCAATATGTCAATGGCTGCACAAGATGGCCGATTCTCTCTCTATACCATAATGCTACTCTCTCTCTCTCTCTCTCTATACCCAATAGAACTCTTATGCATGGACATTTCTCTCTTTTCCTTGCAAATATTTTCAGTGATTTACTCTCCAACGCCATCTGCAGTTGAGAATTTTGCAGGTTCACAATCCTGAGTTGGGATGATTTTTTCCATCTCAGTCCTAAGTGTCGTCTCATGGCCTCTGTCTAGATCTGTCACAAATGTGTACACTTGTGTAGAATCTCTCAACACAGAAATAGCCCAGTAGAGTCTTCAGTGACCAACCACATTTTATTCTCTCCACACTCTTATCGACTCCATCTAAATTTTACCACCCAGCTATGTACTGGGATAATTTATAGATAATTAACCTGCCAAAGTACACGTCTTTGGCTTGTGGGACGAAACCAGAAAACCAGAGCATCTAAAAAAAACCCATGTGATCACTTGGAGAACCACCAAACTTCATTAACTCCAAACAGACAGCATGTGTAGCCAGGATAAAACCTGGGTCCCTGGTGCTGCTGCGCGATCCCCTCATTCTGAACTCAACTAATTCTCTCATGCGGATCCCACCATCCCAAAAATCATTCAGCACACAGGTTGATAAAACTAATTGAGAGAAATTCTGTTGCTGATTGTAAAGACTGGAAGGGGGATATTTGCACTGAAATACTTAAAGGAATGAAAGACAGTCGTCTGTCTTTTTTAATTTTTGTCTTGTTAAATGTATGTCTTTAGTTATTTTTTTTTGTTTTTTTTAGCTGTGTATACGCGGGGGGTGGTGAGGGGGCTGCGGGGGAAACCGTTTAAATCTCTTCCCTGTGCGGGGACCCGACTATTCCCTGTCGGGTCTCGGATGTCATTGGGCCTAACATCGTGGAGCCGGCAGCGACCTCCGGCCGGGACTGACCTGGGGGCTCCAGTTGCAGAGCCTGCGGAACTGAGATCGCGGAGCTGGCCAACTTTGGAGCGGGAAGAGCTGTGGTGGCGTGCGGCTGCGACCCGACTTTGGAGTTCGGAGGCACCAGCCGCAGACCCGGTGGACAGGAACATCGGGAGCTCGTAGGTCCCTGGTGGGAGACCGCTTTTCCGAGCTCCGCAACGGCGACTTCTCCTGCTGGAACCACGGGTTTAAAGGACATGGAGCCGGGGCCTAACATCGCCCGGCGTGGCTTAAACGGCCTCAGGACTTACCATCGCCCGCCGGGGGCTTTAACATCCAAGCCCCAGTTCGCCTCGACACTACAGTTGGACTGCTGAACCGCGGGAGAAGGAACAAAGGGAAGAGATAAAGACTTTGCCTTCCATCACAGTGAGGAGATGTTGGAGACTCACTGTGATGGATGTTTATGTAAACTGTGAAGTGTGGGTCTTGGATTGTTTTGTAATGTAAAAAAACTGTAGAAATGATATTTCATTCAAACCTAGGTTGAATAAATAGCATTCTATTCTATTCTACATTAATTTGGCAGCCATTGCTGTTCCTTCCAGGACATCAACATGCGAGATCATGAACAACTCTGAAGGATAATCACTGATGTAACATAGCAACCAAGATTAATGTTGGAGTTGTGTACAAGCCATCATCTTTGCTCATCTCTATCTAAAATCAAAAGGAGGTTTGGTTCAGGGTTCAGTTTGCAGTGCAGATTCTTTCTATTTTAAATGAGTTCTGCAGTAACGTTCACAAAATGAACATCATCATAATGCATCATTATGGTAAAACCCAGCAGTTTATCCTAATACTTTTCTTTTTAATTCACTTTGAATGTTGTAATCACCATAGCAATACTGAAATACAATGCAATAGGAATCTTTCTTTCATGAATGAGGAATCATTCACTGGATGTGTGTGCCACGGACCTTTATTAATATTTTCATTGGGACCACTTATTCTTTTGGGGAAAGATTACGGACTAAAGGCAAAGCTATTCAATGGTGATATGTTGAATCGTCTCTCTTCACAAGATTCCAGAGACGTATTATGGAGTCATTATTTAACCACATAAACCAAATATACAAATTCACTCAGGGAGAAAGAATGTTGCAGCAGATGCCACTTCTCAAAGACAAGGTCAGTCAGTCCCATTACTAGAAAAATACAGTCTGTGAGCATTATGAACTGGTATGAAAAGAAAAAGATGACGACGTTGGTTATAAAGTAAGAGGTAACTCCATGAAGTGTAGTCTTGGTCAACTCTCCCTTTCCTTTCCCGAACAACTTCATCCCCATTTCAGGAGATGGAATTTCTACCAATGTTTATCTAAACCCTCCAGCGAGGAGTTACCCCAAACCATCTTGCTCTTTAGTTTCAACATATTGCACAGACCCGATTTACTCATCCACCATTGAAAAAGGATTTATCTACAACTCTGTTCCAATCCCCGCACCATTTGTCCCATTACTTAGGTGAACATCATTGCAGTTTTCCTGCTTTGAACAAAACATGAAGGTTTTCTGACCTTTCTTTCCCAAACCTTCCATCTCAGGGCACTAATTAGCGACAAATGTTCATTAAAAGCCTACTGTCTCCCACACCAATTGTGATCACATTTCCAGCCACCTCGCCTTTACAATATGGACTGCATTACATTCTCTCTGTTTATTCAGCTCCATAGTATTTTTCTGGTTACATTTTCTGCACCAGTGCTTCCAAGATATTTTCAAATTTTCCCTCGTAGTGATTTCCACCTCCATTGTTATCAAAGATCTCTTGTCAAATTATATTTCTTATTTAATTTCTCTCGCCTTCCACCTTTCCACAGCTTCCTTTATGCTTTTGTTTTCCCTTCCACTGTTTTTGTATGTGCTTGAACTTGTCTTGCTCATTTTCCAGTTCTGATAAAGGAACTTCATCCTGAAACATTAATGATTTCTTGCTCCACTGACACTGCTTGACTTGTGTAGTCGGGAGCTTTTGATTTTATCTCCAATTTCCAGCATCAACAGTATTGTACTTTGCTCTTTGCTCAAGCAACACCATTTTAAACATATCTGTTGCAATGCTTCAGTAACTTCCTGCATTTACTATCATTATGTTATCCAGCTTTGATATCCTATATCTGCACCACGTTCTGACAAAAATAATGAAGCTTTATGCTTCATGCACAAGTTCATTGTTAAGGCATCAGTATTCTGCCTGATAACTCGATCGCCGTAGTTAGTTCACAGCTGGATTTCTGCAGAAAATACCAATCTCTGCTTTCTATTGTACTTGAAATGGAAATAAATGATGCACAGGGAAGATTCAGGAGGATATTCTCTGAGCTGCAAAAAAGAAGTTTTATGTGAAAAGATTGGCCGAAATTGGGGTTGCTTCGATTGGAACAGAAATTTTACTTAAACAAAAAAAAACGACCCGTTTCCTTACGTAGATTGGTTAATTACTAGCGGTGTTCGATTAAAGAGGGAAGCTGAAGATAAAGTTTTTCACTCCAATAACGATGGGTTAGGTTTATTATTGACCCGTGTGCAAATTCAGCAAAAACCTTGCATGCCGGTCAAATCAGACAATATTATATATCAATACAATCTAGCCAAACTCAAGTACGATAGGTAGAGCATAGGGAAAGATAAGAGTGTTGAATAGTTTTCAATATTGTATCACAACAATTCCCAGAGACATGGGGATCTGGAGCTGCCTGAAAGGCGTGGCAACGATAAAACCCATGACACATTTAAATAGTGCCAAAGGAATCCTTGCAGTGCTGCAAGTAGGCTAGGAAAATAATGGCACCTTTAAAGGGATTGGCATAGACAGTGGTCCATTTTGGTTTCTTAAATTTCCATGATCCTACGTCATCAAATCACTGTCTGGTAATGCAAGCAGCACGAGAATAAAACAAACAACATTTGGAATTGTGTCGCAATTATTTTACTTTATGGTATCCAAGGTTCAAAATGTGTACAGGTTTCAAACTGATATCTTGTGATTACGCTAAAACACTTGCAATAGAAAAAGTAGCATCAATAAGGCTAGGGTGGTGTTTAACTCGGGAAGATCTGGAGCTCAAAATACATCTCAATCAACACCAAAATACGCATCTAACTCAAATGTGAACCAGGCGATGCTGTATGGATCAGAGACATGGAAAACAACAAAACACACTACAAACAGGCTGCAAACATTCATTAACACCTGCCTTGGGAGAATACTTAACATCTGGTGGAGAGGCAAAGTAAGCAATGTGGACTTGTGCTAAAGAACAAGCCACAAGGCCATTGACTTACAAATTCGAAGGAGAAAATGGAGTTGGTTTGGACACACCCTCAGGAAACCTGCCACAAACATCACCCGGGCAAGCCCTGAAATGGAACCCCCAAGGAAAAAGGAAAAGAGGTCGCCCCAGGAACCACTGGAGAAGAGGTGTTCAGACAGAAATGTCTGAGAATGGGCTCAACTGGGGAGTTCTCGAAAGAACTGCTAACAACCGAGTGAGGTGGAGGACATTTGTCAATGGCCTATGCTCCCTAGAGGAGCAAAGGGCTTAAGAAGCAGAAAACACTTGCTAAATGCATGACATGACATTTGAAGAAATTTACCATTTCCAAATTATTTTACAGAATTCTCCTGTCTGGTTATGAAGAAGATATTTCCAAGTCCTTACCGGTTTGGTTTGCTGCGGTGCTTTATCTCGGTTTGGTGGTGAAAGTGGTATGTCAGCGTGGATTGAACCGATTGGAGTTGGCTGAGGTTGACGGGGGTGGGAGGGGGAAAAAAAAGTCACGTTACAAAATGCTCTCATTGTTTTTTCCAAACATACCACTCCTCCTTTTGTCAAGTTAGCAACCCATGATCTATGAAACGCACACACTATGCCGAGATAACATGCTGAAATGCAGTTTTGTCACATGTGGAGTTTTGTACACACGGTGGCACAGCGGTAGAGTTGCTGCCTTACAGCACCAGAGACTCGTGTTTGATCCTGACTACGGCTGCTGTCAGTGTGGAGTTTATACATTCTCCCCGTGGCTGCATGGGGTTTTCCTGGATACTCCGGTTTTCTTGCACACTCCAAAGACCTACAGGTTTATGGGTGAATTAACTTCGGTAAAGATTGTACATTGCCCCTAGTAGTGTGTAGGATAGTGCTCGTGTACAGGGATCGCTGGGCGGTGCGGATGCAGTGGGCCAAAGGGTCTGTTTCTTCACTGTATCTCAAACCTAAACTGGAGACATTAAGCAGACAGTCTACATTCTCATGAAGAAAGGCAAGTGATCTTGTTGAAATGAACAAGATTCTTTTGCAGCTTCACAGTTTGGATGTGATTCTTCATCTGACAACCACCATCTATTTTAGGGTTGCATTTCCTGTCACCTACAAAATCTCCAAGGACCATCTGCCTATCAAAACCACCACCTTACCTGTATGTATCTATCACTTGCCAGGCTTTGTCCTGCCCCTCCTCTCTTCCAGTTTCCCCTACAATCAGCCTGAAGGGTCCTGCCCCAAGATGTCACCTATCCATGTTCTCCAGAGACGCCTCCTGACAAGGTGATTTGCTCCAGCATTTTGTGTCCATTGTTATAAAGCAGCATCTGCAGTTTCTTGTTTCCATAGGGAAATTGCTAAATTAGTTTGACAACGCCCATCTGGATTTAAAGCTATTAACAAAGTTTATCTCTCTGTGGGAAAACACTCGTATTAGAAAACGTGCTATCTTTGAAATGGCAGATGGGGGGGGGGGGGGGGGGGGGGGGGGGGTGCAATACCCATTTTTATTTGTTTGACTTCCAGAATGCACCAACCTTTCCAGGACCACATTTCCATGTATAATAATTGCTCCATCAAAGGTTACAGGCAGGAGAATGGAGTCGAGGGAAACATTTTTCAGCTACAATCGAATGGCGGAGCAAACCTGATGGGTTGAATGGCCTAATTTTGCTCCTGTATCTTATGATCTTTCTGCACATTACCAAAATAACAATTACTGCATGCGAGTCCTGGCAGCAAGTGATAGCAGGTTATCCAACTACAAACACCAAAGTCTTTAGTTTAGACTTGATATGCACAATCTCATTAGCAGTGAGGTGTTCAACAATGATCTCAGACTGGTATTCATTAATCAAGGTTAGATCCTCGTGCTAAAATCAATTATCCCAGGAAATGCAGATGTTACTTCTGGTAACTTCCTCTTCCATGTGTCTCAGTGTCTTCCCACTTAATTAGCCGAACTCCAGGTGCACTATATAGTTCAAATCAATTATGGATTGAAACAAGTGATATTTTTCTAGAAGCCCCAACGTTAAATGACCCCATATTGTCTTGCTGTTTTAAAAGATGAAGCGCGCAAAGAAAATTGTTCAAGAATTTAAAAGGCTCACAGAACTGAAGCAGGTAAATCAATCTGAAATACACATCATGTGCGATTCAAACATTGTAAAATACTCACTAATGGTTTGCCAACCCAATCGTATTCATAGTCAAACACAAAGCCGTTTCTATCAAACAGATCAGTGAAGAGTTTTCGCAGGTATTCATAGTCTGGTTTTTCAAAAAAATCAAGTCTTCGAACATAGCGGAGGTACGTTGCCATTTCTTCTGCAAAAAAAACAAAACAAAATCAAACTTTATACTTCAAAATATTCATAAATAGCCTTGAAGGCAATGAACACTCAAAGGTATGCACAACAAATAGATCACATCGACTCATGATGCATCTTAACTGCTATTTATTTATCTCTATTTTCATCCGGTTTAAAATGCAAGTAGTGAAGATGATGCAATGTGGACCACTTGTAGTGCAGGTCATATTCCAGTTGTTAAAATAATCAAGTGTGTAGGAAGGAACTACAGGTGCTAGTTTACACTGAAGATAGACAAAATGCTGGAGTAACGCAGCGGGACAGGCAACATTTCTGGATAGAAGGAATGCGTGATGTTTGGGGTCGAGTCTGAAGAAGGGTCTCGACATGAAACGTCACTCATTCCTATTATCCAGAGATGCTGCCAGTCCCGCTGAGTTACTCCAGCATTTTGTGTCTGTCTTTGGTTAATATAACCAAGTCTGTTTATGTTGAATTGAAATCCATCTTTATCTTTTCAATTTCTCAAAAGTACATATGCAATTTGCATCTTAGGTTATACCCAGCAAGATTAATTATTCATCAACAGTTAGATATGAAACTATCAAAGGAGAGAAAATTATCATGAAAAAATCAAATACGATCCGACAAGTGAGGTTTACAATGCCACTTGATATGCAGTGGCTGTCCTCTCATGCCAGTCAGAATTTGAGAGCTCAAATCCCAATCCAGAGCTGATACACATAATCTAGGCTGCCCAAATGAATGACCACTCAGACAAATCCAATTTACTCAGAGGGAGTCAATGTGGATTTAAAATCGGGCAAGCCACTTCTAACCAACTGAGTTGAATTCTTGGAGGATGTTACCGAGATGGATGCTGAGAGAGTGGCAATATTTACCACACTGCCCTTTGGGTATTCAAATGGTTCGCAACAAGAGATTGTTATTAAAAAAAAAAAATTCAAAATATGCAATTGGACACAATATATTGATGGAGTTGGAACTTCATTAGGAGCTGGATGACAGAAAATAAGGATTATAAGTAAATACTTCAATTGGCACGATAGTACTAATTGCACTTCTCTTGTGATTTATCTTGAGATTTCACCTTTTCAGCTTGTGTAATAATCAGACAATGGAATGTATATATTTGATGTTGTTATGTAAATGGAATCTTAAATTTCAGAGGGATTTAGTAGATTATTTATAACCCTACAGCTAATAATTTAGTAGGACAACCCTACATCTTGCCATCCACTTTGTGACAGAATATTTTCCTGAAATGTCACTGAAACTAGACCAAATGAAGATATCAAAACCGATTAGGTTTTTGTTACACAAATGTATAAAGGCTCACAGAACTGAAGCAGGTAAATAAATCTGAAATACACATCGTGTGCGATTTAAGTGAGTTGATGCCGTTTCAATGGCTGAGTGAATAAAATGTTATCATTTAAAAAGAGATATTAAATCAAGGACAAGTCTTCCATGTGTGGTTGCTAAAGAAACCAAGTTACAATATAAAGAGGTCTCTCTGCCCCTGCCTTTTTTGTTAACCAAAACAACATGAATTAGTTTGTCTTTATCTAATCTTTGCCATATTTTATTTGCACAAAATAAATCAACATAATTGAATAACCACAATATCAGGACCTCAACGTAGTGCTTTGTCTGTAAAGCACAGAAATGTTTGAGACATGCAGTAAAACTGGCATGTTAATGGGAGATTGCCTCCTGGTCAAATTAAATTAAAAAGGATTCAAACCTGGGAAATTGTCACACAAGACTTCAATTGGGGTAGCTCGTTTGGTGTCACCTATTTTCTGGTATCGTTCTTTTAGTGTGTCGGCCTGCAATTGAAAATATAGGTACACTTAAATAAAAGAGATATTAACAGAACACACATCCCAAGTCAAGAATGCGGCAAAATGTTTAAACATAAGACAAAGTCTACATTTGGAAAACAGGGGATCCACAGAACTTACTTCATAAACCTGCAGGAAAAAAAAGATAATGATTGCCCAGTGTCCAAAAACAAAATGGTGATGATTGAGCACAATTGCTACTGCAGAGAGCAAATCAAATTCAAATTCCCACTCATTCTAGACTGGGGAGAGCAGAATCCAAGATGCCAACACATTTTCTTCACTTTAAAGACAAGCCAATGCTGCCAAGTACTTATTGTCTGTTCCGAGTTGAGCTATACACATTGATGGACACTACCCTTAAGTTTCATGCGCAGCATGTGGCAATAATGCATCCGTGATAGTAGGGAATGCCAAGATATTTACCTAAAGCTGAATAGTCTTTAGACAGCTATTTTAGATTAATTGTTACAGGAATTCGGGGTTTTTGAACGGACTTAAAAAAAAAAGAGAACGACACGATGGCAGCGTCCACAGTCTACATCGGAAACCTTGGCACTTTTGACATGAGTAGAGAGCCGTTCAGCTCCTATATGGAGAGAGCAAACATGTTTTTCACGGCAAACAACATAATGGAGATTAGTGGTGAAGGAGATAGTGACGGAAACAAATAAGGCCATTTGCGAACGCATGAAAGAGATTCTGCTCACGGAGATCGGACCTGAAGTGTACGGCACACTTGTGAATCTCCTTGCACCCATAAAGGCAAAAGACGTGCCATTTAATGACATTATGAAGAGATTGGAGGAGCATTTCAACCCAAAGCCTCCGGAAATTGCAGAAAGCTATAAATTTGGCACTAAAGGCCAAGGCCGACAAAAGTGTTCGACTATGCATTGACTACAAAGTCACAATCAACCAAGCCGTTGATGACGAACAATATCCATTACCAACCTCATAAGATCTGTACGCAGAACTTAGCGGAGCAAGAGTCTTCACTAAACTGGATTCGTCTCATCTCATGCTTACGCCAAACTCAATGTCGACAAGAAAAGTCAGCAGTACTTGACTATCAACACACATAAGGGCTTGTATTCATATACAAAGCTGCCCTATGGTGTGAAATCCTCCCCGAAAATTTTCAGTCTGTCATGGACAAAATGTTACAAGGCATTCCGCACTGTGTGTGCAACCAGGATGACCTACTGATATTCACAGAGGACATGGTAGAACATCTGGAAATCCTCGAGCAAGTTCTCACACAACTGAACTGCCACAACGTCAAACTGCGACAAAGTAAATGTGCATTTGTGCAGTCAGAGGTGGTCTACCTTGGACTCAAAGTAAATGCCAACGGACTTCACCCTGTGAAGGCGAAAGTTGAAGCAATAGTGAATGCTCCAAAACACAACAATGTGTCAGAGCTACGATCATTCCTTGGGATGGTGCTGTTCTACGCACGATTCCTTCCAGATTTAGCAACTGTGCTAAAGCCACTACATCATCTGCTACAAAAAGATGTGAAATGGACGTGGGGAATGGAATAGCAGCGTGCAGATGACATTTGCAAGGAAAACTTGACAGGTAGTTTGTCACCTGTCAAGTTTTCCTTGCAAATGTCATATGCAATTGTTCATTACGATACGACACGCGAGATGAAACTTGCTTGTGATGCTTCAAGTTATGGTGTAGGTGCAGTGATCTCGCACGTAATGAATGACGGACAGGAAAAGCCTATTGCTTTTGAATCCCGCACCCTATCACCGATTGAACGCAATTTTGCACAGATAAAAAAGGAAGCACTCAGCATCGTGTTCGGAATCAAGAAATTCCATCAGTTTCTTCTTGGCAGACCATTCACACTAGTGACTGATCACAAGCCACTACTAGTGATACTTGGTCCCAAGTCAGCTATACCTTCCATGGCGGCATCAAGGATGCAGCGCTGGGCAATTTTGCTGTCCCAGTATGACTACAAGGTTGAGTACAGAAGCTCCAAGTGCAACACAGCTGCATATGCGCTGTCTCGGTTGCCGCACGAGAACTCTGATGTGGGAAGTGAGAACTCAATCTATACACTGCAAGTTGTAAATTAAGACTTTCCAGTGACTGCAACAGAAATAACAGCAGAAACAGAGAAAGACACTGTGCTGAAGTGGGTCTATGAACAGACATTGAACGGTTGGACTGAAATCGATAGTGGATTGAACTCAGAGCTGAAGCCTTTCCATAATCGACACCATGAATTATCATGTGACAGGGATGCATTAAGTGAGGTTACAAAGTAGTTGTACCAGAGTCTTTGAGAAACAAAATTATGAATGAACTTAATGCCAAACATCCTGGCATAGTAAGCATGGTCAATTGCCAGAAGTTGTGTGTATTGACCTGGTATTGACAGTGACATCGAGTCACTGGTGAGCAAATGTAGTGTCTGCCAAAATTGCCAGAGTAAACCACCAAAAACACCACTACAACCCTGGTCATGGCCAATTAGACCTTTTCAGAGAGTTAATGTAGATTTTTGTGAAAAGGGTAATGATCACTTTCTGGTACTAGTAGATAGTCATTCCAAATGGATTGAGGTTATGCATATGGGATCAAGCACTACTACTGAGTGTACCATCGATGAGTTGAGATCCATTTTTGAACTTGTTTCTGATAACGGGCCTCAGTTTCTTTCAGAACGGTTCAAAGAGTTCATGCAGCGGAATGGTGTAAAACACACATTTGTTTCCCCCATACCATTCAGCCTCCAACGGGGCAGCGGAAAGGTCTGTTAGACTTGTCAAAGATGCTCTCAAGAAACAGGTTTTGCAGGGTAGTTCAAAGCTCAGCATGAAACATCGTTTGGCTAGTTTCTTGTTGACATACAGAACCACACAACAGGTTATTCACCTGCAGACCTGTTGACGAAGAGAAGGCTAAGAATACGCCTAAGTCTAGTTCAACCCAATTTAGCCTTGAGAGTTGAACAAAAACAGTTAATTCAAAAACGCCATTTTGACTCCCACAAAAAGGAGAGGTACTTCAAGCCAGATGAGCAGGTTTGTGTTCTCAGTCCTCCCAACAAGTCCAGCGAGACAAATGGGATGTTGGGAAAATAGTGGAAGTGTGTGGAACAAAAAAAAAACTTAGTTGAAGTTGAAGATAGGATCAAAAGTGTTCATGTTGATCAAATGATTCCAGCCAAAGATTAACCAAAAATTGAGCACGAGGTCCTAATCCCCGAGTTTTTCATCTGAAAGCGAGTTGGAAGGAGACCAAACACAAAGTTCAGTTAGTACAGACAAAGAAACAGATTCCTCTGGTCAGAGTCAGAAGCCAAACAGGCCAACAATTGAGTCAACACCTAAACCTGTTACTGTTAGACAAATCAGGCAGGATCTGTAAACCAGTAGTCAAATTAGGTTTGTAAATTAACTCATTGTATAAGTAAAACAAAAGTGATTTGACAGGCAGACGGTTGGACAAAGACAGAAATGAAAATACAAAAAGGTGTGAAAAAAGGATAGAAAATTTGTAATACCAGAGGAGGAATATAGGTGGAAAAGTGGGAGTGGAGAAATGGGTGCAAGCCCAGGCAGGGTATAGGGAAGAGAGGGGATGAGGGAGGCGGACTGGGTGGGTTTTGTTAGTTACCTAAAATTGGAGAATTCAAAGTTCATACCATTGGGTTGTAAGTTACCCAAGCAGAATATGAGGTGCTGTTCCTCCAGTTTGCATGTGGAGGAGGCCCAGGATTCTATGCAAATGTGAGGACTGGTTTCAATGAGTAAAAAATTAGGAAACAAGTAAAAGCAAGAAAGGAGTGCAACTTGAACATAAACATGTCGCATTGCTAGGCTTTTCCTTCCCCATAGTTGAGGTTTCAGACCGAGAAGGCAATTTGGCAAACTACTGCAAGTCCCAAGTAGCTGCAATACAAAGATTCAATAGATGTGCCTTGCTTGGTATGCTAATTAGATGGGGAAGGAATCTGTTATTGATGAAGTGATATATTTAAGATCCCCTGGTAATAACAATCTAGTGATATTGATAACTAATCCAGTGGCCATGATATTGTTTATTTAAGGAAAAAATATACAGATAACACACTGCAAAATAGAACATTGCAAAATATTCTACCCTCATTTTGACTTTTTTTTTGTAAAGTAAGCAACCAAAAGGTCAGTCACAAGTCACTTCCAAGCTCTTCACATAGCAATGACATTTGAGTGGCTGTCCATAGAACAGTACAGGAATAGGCTCTTTCGCCCACAATGCCTACGTTGAATACGGTGCCATGGTAAACTAATCTCATCTGCCTGCACGTGATTTGTATCCCTCCATTCTCTGCATATCCATGCATCTATTTAAATGTAAAAGCCTCGTAAAACCCTATGTATCCGTCTCCAACATCACCCCTGTCACTGTGTTCCACGAACTCACCACCCTCTTTAAAGAAAAAAGTTGCCCCGCACATCTCCTTTATGCTTTGCCTCTCTCACTTTGAAGCTATGTCTTCTGGTCTCTGAGAGCTCCACCCTCCTGGCTTCACCTTCCAGTTAAACTGCTGGCTAATGGCAGCCCCCAAAAGTTTGCTAGTGAACAAGAGACGTTTGGGATTTTGAATTTCAGATGGGAATTCACTTTTATGTTGGAGTTTTCCGTATAATTATACTGTGCCACTTGCTGGCTAAATGGTCCAACAGAATCGTGGCCATGTTTTGGGATGTAGAACAGTGCAGCACATGGACAGGCCCTTCGGCCCACAATGTCTGTGCCGGACATGCTGCCAGGACCATTTATCTGCTTGCACATAATCAACCCCCCTCCATTCACTGCATATCCATATGCCCATCTAAAAATCTCTTAAATACCAGTGGTCTTGCGGTACACTGGATTATAGCTGACAGAAGCAGGAATTACTCAAAGGCAACAAGAGAAATTTTAATGAGCTGCAATAACTATAAATTGACAAAATTAACAAATTGTAGACTGTGCCTTAAAAAATAGCAAATAGATTCAAAAACACAAAAACTGGCAAGCAAATACCATCAATCTAATTACTTAAGTAATTCCTCCCTAATATTATTAAGCTTTAAAATTAAATTGTTCACTGGCCTACTCAGTAGAATCCTATAAAAATAAATTTAGTAATGTATAAATCAAAATCAAAATAGTAAATTAAAATCGGATTAAAGGATTTGCGTCTCATTTTGGCATTATCAATCGTTTAACACAAAAAGACCACCATTTAATCCGAAGGTTAATAAGATCATAGAAAAATAGTTTACATCAGTTTTAATAGTGAAATAACTGCTATTATTCTAGGTCTCAAAATGTCAAAAGAGCAAAGTCCATATCAAACACAATAAAGCAAAAAAAACGGATAAATAAGTAATACTAGACCATATAGATTGAGAATTATTCTTGGACCATCCACTGTGCGAGGCTTCAATCTAGATTGTTATTACCAGGGGATCTTAAATATATCACTTCATCAATAACAGAAAGCTGGAAGGTAACTCAGAATAGTGATTTATAAAGGTCACCAAGCTTTCTTCTTAGCTATATTTGTAGAGACTAATGGGATCAAAAAAAGGGAAAATTGAGCACACTTTAAAACTGCTTATTAGCATTTAATATTTTCTTTGGTGGTTAAAACCTTCATGGTTTGCCATCATGTTTAGTTATTCCTTTATTATAAATAATGCCAATATGATTAAGTAATTGATTACAACATACAGAAATATCAGGATATGCAGAATTTGGATTAAAAGCAACATTTTCCCACATATGTACCTGATATTTAATTTAAGTAGTACAGCTGGGGTAGATAATGAAAATATTATTTAGGAACAAGGAAGTCATAATCTGCTACATACGAATATTGCTCACCTTTAGACCTTGCCAAGGCAAACTACCGCGCAGGAAGTACATAAACATGTGACCTAGTGCTTCGAGGTCATCCCTTCGACTTTGTTCTGTGAAGAAAATAGAACACTTATTTAATTTGACACGATTTAATCACCTCAACAAATCACCTTAACATCCAAATTGCTCAGCTGGTACGATTTGGTATCTTTAGTACCTTTTGCATTTTTACACATTTCACAATTTCTTTTTTTGTTGGGTTAACACAAGAGAAAATAACCAGTGAGAGGTTTTTTTAAACATAACTTCACTTAGCTTTTTTTTGGTGAACTAAACTATTTTCATACTGAAATGTAAGAACTTTGAATATAGATATCCCTTGGGTGCAAAAGAGTTTGCTTATTGAGGTTTTCTAACCAACAGCATTAGACAGCATGGCAGTGTTAGATCAACCATTTTGGTTTGGGTCTCTGCATCAGGATCTTGCTTCCACCGATGGAAACACTAATAACATTTAAATGAACAATGGAGGACTGAGTATATGATCCTGGAAAAAAAAGACCTGGAAAGAGTGTCATGTTATCTTAGCAAGATGAGATTGAATTATAGTGGCTAGGGAAGATTCTGCAGATGGATCTCTGAACTAAAAGAAGTCATGATCAAAACTGTGGTTAAGATCAAGGTGACCATAATTTATGCAGCTTGGAAGAATAAAACCAGGTTTAACTAGCGTCTGCTGCAATCCTTTTTGCAGCAATCAGATAAAGGAGTTATTGTAGAATTAATAAGAGTTGTGATGCAGTACCTAACAAATTCTTGATCCCGATCTTATTTATAAATATTTGAAACCATTAAACACATTAATTAGACTGCAACTGTGCAGGGACTTGAAATAATTCAAAATAAAAAAACATACAAGAAATCAAGTAGGGCTACTGTTTTACTTGAGACTGAGCAGGAAGCCTCTTCAACTACATCAGTAAGAAATTACCTTTGCCTAGATGTGTGTTAATGCTCATATACCGTGCTGTCCCAGTTAAACTCTTGTGCTCTCGGTATGGGATGTGCTTTTTGGTCTCTGGATCTATGTATTCTTTGGCGAGGCCAAAGTCTATGATGTGAATGGTATGTTGTCGCTTGCTCCCTGGTCGTCCCACTAGGAAATTCTCTGGTTTAACATCTCTGTATATCAAACTTTTGCTGTGTACAAATTCCATTCGCGTAATCTGAAAGGACAAATCAAAAATCCAGATTAGTAAATTACTTTAAAAGTCCAGGTTCACTCAAAAGCCTACAACAATTTCAACTTCAATCACTCCCATCTTGACCTTAAGTTAGAATAACTTTAAAATACTAGTCAAGATTATTACGAACAATTGTCTCAACTTTTCTTCCTTTCTTCATTGTCGGAGCCCCTTTTGGATTTGGGCCATTCATTAATCTTGAGACTAAGGTGCAGAATAAAACTCACACTACACAGTTGGGTATAAATGCAGGAGTAGCAAGATTGATTCAACAGTGGCTGAATGGGAGAAGCCAGAGGGTAATGGTGGATGGTTGTTTGTCGGGTTGGAGGCAGGTGACTAGTGGGGTGCCTCAGGGATCTGTGTTGGGTCCTTTGTTGTTTGTCATATACATCTGTAATATGGAGTTACAGATACAGATATGGAGTTTAATGCTGATAAATGTGAGGTGCTACACCTTGGCAGGACAAATCAAAATAGGACGTACATGGTAAATGGTAGGGAATTGAAGAATACAGTTGAACAGAGGGATCTGGGAATAACCGTGCATAGTTCCTTGAAGGTGAAATCTCATATAGATAGGGTGGTAAAGAAAGCTTTTGGTATGCTAGCCTTTATAAATCAGAGCATTGAGTATAGAAGCTGGGATGTAATGTTAAAATTGTACAAGGCATTGGTGTGACCAAATCTGGAGTATGGTGTACAATTTTGGTCGCCCAATTATAGGAAGGATGTCAACAAAATAGAGAGAGTACAGAGGAGATTTACTAGAATGTTGCCTGGGTTTCAACAACAAAGTTACAGAGAAAGGTTGAATAAGTTAGGTCTTTATTCTCTGGAGCGCAGAAGGTTAAGGGGGGACTTGATATAGGTCTTTAAAATGATGAGAGGGATAGACAGAGTTGATGTGGACCAGCTTTTCCCTTTGAGAATAGGGAAGATTCAAACAAGAGGACATGACTTCAGAATTAAGGGACAGAAGTTTAGGGGTAACATGAGGGGGAACTTCTTTACTCAGAGAGTGGTAGTGGTGTGGAATGAGCTTCCAGTGGAAGTGGTGAAGGCAGGTTCGTTGGTATCATTTAAAAATAAATTGGATAGGCATATGGATGAGAAGGGAATGAAGGGTTATGGTATGAGTGCAGGCAGGTGGGACTAAGGGTAAAAGGTTGTTTGGCACGGACTTGTAGGGCCGAGATTGCCTGTTTCCGTGCTATAATTGTTATATGGTTATTATATGGTTACATAGATCCAACAATCCCATCCTAAAAGAATAATTCTGAAACCTAATTAAGACTGTCCAATATATATTTTTAAATTTGGATCCTTCAATATTACAGATGGATTATTTTTAATCATGACTTATAATTGGGTTGGAATTTTGGCCTTCAGAAGTGTACGGCTAATGTTTAAACAAGTGGGTACTCCCCTTCTTACATGTGAGAATTGTTGACTTTGCAACCATGGTTGACCCTGCATCAGCACTGAGAGAAGGGGGTGGGGTGGGGAGATAATAGAAGAGCTCATGTAAAGAAGAGGGATAGGATTAGAGTAGTTTTTTTGCTACTCAAACTCTAGAGTTCCTCTCGCACATCATTCATTGCTAAATAAACTGTTCAAACTAATGTACTGGGATCAAAGCAGCACAGTTGTTTAAACACTTGGCTTCAACCTCTCAAGCCCTGTATTCCAACAGCAAGGCTGTTGCAACACCATCTAAGAAATAAACTTGGTATTAAAGCACAACGAACTGCAGATGCTGGAATCGTGAGTAAAACACAAAGTGCTGGAGTAACTCAGTGGGGCAGGCAGCATCTGTGGAGGACATGAATAGGCAATCTTACATTGATATTAAATAACTGCATACATTTGAATGTGGTCAACATATTTGAATCTCGCCATGATTTTAGATTCTCAGAAATATGGGAAAACCATTATTTCTGCAAAATCTCTGGTAACAAGAAAAAAACTCACAGAAAAACTCCAATATCAAATACCATGACTTTTAATTACCATTGATTATTCCATCTACTTGATGTAGGGCTTTAATGCATTTCGAAAATGTTTACGTTTTTGTTTAAACCACATCCAATCTATGTAATATTATATGTCAGAAATTCTTTTCATTCATGATTTAGTTTGAGCTTAGTCTGTACAAAATACCATATTGCCTTGGACCAGTAGTTACTGATCGAGTACTACAGTAAAAGGAGATGGTGACAAAAGCCATTTGTAAACATCTACATAATTGCACTAAATGCCAAGATATAACAAGCATCTCTTATTTCTTATAATTTTAGATTCCGCTATCAATACAGATAGTTCTGCTGCAACACGAGTGTTCCGAAGAAACCTCACGTTAAAGAAAGTCAAGTTATAAAACAATCACGTCAAGGCGGGGGAAAGTAGAAATAAGAAACTGCAGATGCTAGTTTACATAAAGGTCAAAATGCAGGAGTAACTCAGCAGATCAAGCAGCATCTCTGGAGAACATGGATAGGTGACGTTTTGGGCCGGGTTTGAAGAAGGGTCCCACTCCAAAACATCACCCACCAATGTTTTCCAGAGATGCTGTCTGACCCGCGGAGTCCTTTAGAAACTAGAGAGTTCCAGACTTCCAATAACAAAGTTATTTTTACCCACACAGGATTTTCAAAAATAAAATATCTTTATAATAATTTATTTTTATTGCTGCAAGTTTAAAATACTAAAGGCGGAATGTTACATTGCGTAACACTACATATATTGTTACCTAGTGTCAACAGAAGTGATTGTTGTCAATTTCAAGGTAGACAAAAATGTTGGAGAAACTCAGCAGATGAGGCAGCATTTATGGAGCGAAGGAAATAGGTGATGTTTCGGGTCAAGACACTTCGTCAGACCAGTCAATTTCAATGGCCTTTTGTGGTGAAAGTAGCAGCTATGTTCTGAAGAGGCAATGGTGTGTGATTACAATGGTGTGGGGATGTTACATAGAAAAAGTGACAGCTCTTTTTTTCTGCTTGTCAATCTCCAAATGCAGATTAAGTGATTCCTTGGTTGCTGATTGAAACCAATTCAGCCAGCATAATGCTGGTGTCTTTCCCCAATTCATCACTCATGTTATGTATAATCAGCATTATGGAATCACGTGTTATTTCAGAACATAGACACAAAAAGCCGGAATAACTCAGCCGGGACAGGCAGCATCTCTGAAGAGAAGGAATGTGTGGCGTTTCGGGTCGAGAACCTTCTTCAGACTGAGTCGGGGAGACTAGAGATGTGGAAGGGCAAGGTGTGAAAACGACAGATCAAAGATCAACATCACCCATTCCTCTCGCTAGAGATGCTTCCTGTCCCACTGAGTTACTCTAGCATTTTGTTTCTATCTTCGGTGTAAACCAGCAACTGCAGTTCTTTCCTACAAATGTTATATCAGAAGCATGTCGATCTTCGCCCTTCATATTTTCATTTATACTTAAAAAAAGCTACAACCGATAACAAATAACTAATTTTGCTCACTTACCAACTGTATAGCTATCATTAACACAGTTTTAATGGAAAATGTTCGATCACAAAGATCAAATAAATCCTCCAAGCTAGGTCCCAGCAATTCTAGTACCATGGCATTGTACTTTCCACAAGGCCCAAAGTAGTAAACCTGAGGTATTCCCTCTGTTCAAAAAAAAGAGAAATGCATCGATGAGAAATTTAAGAAACATTCATCTTGACACAATTTGTAAATGCAATTCCATTAAAGTAGAAGGCCGAAAGCAACAGACTAAAAATGTGCACGATTTGGAAAATCTACAGCATTCAATATTAATAAAATGAGCTCCAGCTTCTGAAATTAAACTTTACTTTTGACTTTGCTGCAAACTTGAGCACAATGAAAATGCTGACTACACCCATTCAATTTTGCTGGACGTGCAAACTCCAATCCAGCCAAGGAACCTGAAAACAAGTCAAACCAGATTGCTACTGCATTCTAGTCTAGTTTAAATTTCTACAATTTGTATGTTTTGTCTGCATTCTTAAGCAGCATATGCGTGGAGTATTCTGTGGCCTTTATCTCTTTGGAAAACCTTTGGCAGAACGGTCACCAGATTGGGGAAGGCAGCCTTAAGAGTCACCTTAAAAAGCGAGAAAAATAGGGCCCACAACTTTTGAGCAAAAGATAACCAATTGGATTCACTTGTATACACTGGGAGGGGGTTTAAAAAGATTGAAACACTCGCCACCCCTTCAGAACACTGCAGTGGCATGATACAGCTCCTGCCCTATGTTAACACCTCAGGGTATTCATTAATGGCTTGATTATTGAAGTTACCTTATCTGAACCAGAAGACAAAAGTGCAACATGCCGTCTCGTCATCCTAGAGGTCAAGTATATTCAGCCAGAAAATTATCCCCAAGGGGCTGTCCCACTGCAACGACCTAATCTGCGAGTTTAGAAGAGTTTGCCCTGGACTCCAACTCACAGCATGGTCGACACGTGGTCCTAGGAGGTCCTACGAGGTCACTGGAACTCTCCTTCATGCTCGAGGGAAGTTCCCGCATACTCGTGGCCTCAGTTTGGTAGAGGAATATTTTTCAGCGTGTAGTGCAGTGGAGTGGGGTAGCTATGTAGTTACAGGCAGTCGAGGACAGCTGTAGGCAATCTCCTTCACTGACTATTCATTTTAATCGACCATTGGAGTTTTCAGGACCAAGGAAGAATATAAAATGCCCGCTAAACTTTATTATAAGATGTCTGGTTGACACCAACAATGATATAATGATTTTCTTAAAGCTTCGTGAGAAGCAGCAACAAAACAAAGGAACAGCAGTAACATGATTGCCAGGTAATGTGGCCCCTTAAGACTTCTCCAGCAGTCTATCACATTATTGGCAGATCTGGTCTCAGCTTCAATTCCACTCTCCTTTATGCTCCTTTCTTATCCTCTCTCACCAAATCCAACACTGCACCATAGAAAGCAATTCATCGGGATGCATCGGGAAAAAAGGTCAAGATTAAAATCAGTAGCAATACATGAGCATTTAATGGAATATTTTTATTATCACACTACAGAGGGAGATTGCAAAAAGTCAAACAAAAATTCTGACAGACAGGAAAGGAACAAAATAAGAAGAACGGACATGAAACGGACAAAGCGGGATTACAATAGCGATTACCATGAGGTTAACTATGAGTTTTCCTTTCCAAAGAATTAAAAATAAACACGGATTAAATTAAATGTTTAAAATCTTTTACAGATACAAATAAATTTTACAAAGCACCTATTAAAGCACTTCCAAGCAATCTCTTTATTAGTGTATATAGTTTTAGAAAAGCTCGTGAAACAGAAATAATGTAAGTTTTTTTAAAGGGGAGGATATAATATGCGTAAAAAGACAACCAGTGAAGCCAGTTTAACTGAATTTTCAATTATTAACTAAATTTGTGTCCTAATTTCTTACCTGCATTTCCCAGTTGTTTGTAGAATCTATACTCCAAATGAAGTTGTGGAGCCCTGGATTTTATAGGTTCCTCGGATATGTATGGAATGACATTGATATAATTAGCATTTGATAAAAACTATGAAAACTAAAAATTAAGTAATAAACAGCAATTCATTTCTGTAGAGAAACTACAGATGCTGGTTTATAAAAGTAGACTGTTTATAAAAGTAGATACTGGAGTAACTCAGCGGGTCAGGCAGCATCTCTGGAGAACATGTCTGTACTACTTTGTTGTCAAAATTTGTCTTGTTATCACTACTCATTCACAGCAACTTGTCACAAAACACATTTCGCATTTAGCTTTTTCTAGCAAAATCAGAGCTGCAATTTTCTACCAAAGCTCAAAATTAATGATGAAACTCTTCCATTCAGAATTGTCGCTGTTGACTGATTTGAGAGCTGAATTACAATACCCCTGTTCAACATATCAATTAAAAACATGCATCCAAAGCATGTGCTACAACAACCTGTTAATTAACAGGACCTACAAAATGCTCCATCAATCTGTTGTGAATTAGCAGTGCACAGGAGGGTTCAGATCCTCAGTCAGATCCAAAATCGAGGGACGAAAATGAGAGAAATGTTAGAAATTGGAAACAAAATGCTGACACTCAGCCGGTCAGGTAACATCTGTGAAGAAATGCAAGTGTCAATCTTTCAAGCGCTAGACACTTCGCCAATTCTAACGCAAAATGTTAGAACATAATACATATGAGCATAAGCCATTGGTATTTTTAAGTTGTAGATTAGTTTGTTATAGAGGAATTAGGTCATTCGGCCCTTCAAGTCTATGCCGCCATTCAATCATGGCTGATCTATCTTTCCCCCACAACCCCATTTTCCTGCTATCTCCCCATAACCCCCAACACCTGTAATAATCAAAAATCTGTCAATCTGCACCTTACAAATACCCAATGACTTGGTCTCCATAGCCGTCTGTGGCAATGAATTCCACGGATTCACCATCCACTGACTAAAGGCATGTCCTTTTGTTCGGAGGCTATAGCCTTTGGTCCTAGACTCTCCCACTAATGGAAACATCCACCATATCCAGGCCTTTCACTATTCGGTAAGTTTCAATGAGGTCCCCCTCATCCTTCTAAACTCCAGCGAGTACAGGCCCGGAGCCGTCAAACGCTCATCATATGTTAACTCAATCATTTCTGGGGATAATTATTGTAAACCTCCTCTGGACTCTCCAACACCAGCACATTGTTCCTCAGATATGGGGCCCTAAACTGATCGCAATGCTCCAAATGTGGTCTGATCAGTGCCTTATAAAACCTCAGCATTACATCCCTGTTTTTTTTATATTATAGCCCTCTCAAAATATATGTTGGATTGAAAGATATTTGATAGGTAAGGGTGTCAAGGGTTATGGTGACAAGGCATGAGAACGGGGTTAAGAGGGAAAGATAGATCAGCCACGACTGAATGGCAGAATAGACTCGATGGGCTGATTGGCCTACTTCTGCTCCTATGACTTAATGAAACTGAGGGGGCAATAGAGGATGGTGGGTACACAGAACAAGATTCCAGAGGAGGCAGGCACTATAACACTTATAAGACAAAATACTGAAGTAACTCAGTGGGTCAGGCAGCATCTCTGGAGAAAAGGAACAGGTCTCCTATCTCTGGAGATGCTGCCTGACCTATTGAGTTACTGCAGCATTGTGTCTACCTTTGGTGTTAACAAGCATCTGCAGTTCCTTCCTAAACATTTAAAATACATTTGGTCAGGTTCATAGATAGGAAAGGTTTAGAGGTATATGGGCCAAATATGGGAAGGTGGGACTAGCTTAGATGGGGCATCTTGGTCAGCATGAACAGTTCGGCTAAAGGGCCTGTTTCCGTGTTGTATGATTTTATCTAATATCTCCCATCTTCCACCCCAACACAACACTTGATTTTGTTCCTTTGTCCCCAACCCACTCAAACTTCAGGCTTGTTTGATTGCAACTTATTTCAGTGTTTATGAAAAGATATTATCCTGAAATTTTATCCAGGTTTTCTCTCTCTCCAGATGCTTCCCAGTTTGTTACAGTCTATTATTAATGCCAGCAGGGTAGAAGGCATGGATTTCAAATATTAACATAACCAATGGAGTATGTCCTCCTTTTACAGTAGTCTGAACAAAGTAAAGGACTGAAAAAGTCATTCAGAAGCAATTAGCTGGGCAAAGCATT
The DNA here is from genome assembly GCF_028641065.1 of Leucoraja erinaceus. Taxonomy (NCBI): domain Eukaryota; kingdom Metazoa; phylum Chordata; class Chondrichthyes; order Rajiformes; family Rajidae; genus Leucoraja; species Leucoraja erinaceus. Next base: position 9,275,234 of record NC_073405.1, on the reverse strand, counting down.
AAATGACCTTTGGTGCTGTTGTATCCAGTAAAACCATGGTTACATCTCACTTCAAATTGCACAGGAATCTGCTACTTGACTGCTCCTGCAGTTTTTAACTTCACTGTTTATATTTTCAGTAAGTGGATTCAAATTAGATTCCTGCTGCTACTCTCACCCTATTTACATTTGATTAGGCATCTGAGAAAATTGGAGCTCAGTTTCATTGGTTGTTTTGATAAATTAATTTTACCAGAATAATGTTTACCAAACCATTTATGCTATAATGAAATTTACTATCAGCATTCCTGTTAAAAACATTTTTTTAAATTCCTGCAGCTGCATGTTGAATTTAAGCATTTATAAAAATGATTCCACATTGAAAGAGAGAAAAATGTGCACAGACATTCAATATTATTTTTCTTTATTTATGTTTCTTCACACAAAGGGTGGGTGTATGGAACAAGCTGCCAGAGGAGACAGTGAGGCTTGGACTATCCCAACATTTAAGAGACAGATAGACAGGTACATGGATAGGACAGGTTTAAGGGATATGGACCAAATGCGGGCAGGTGGGACTAATGTAGCTGGGACATGTTGGTCGGTGTGGGCAAGTTGGGGCGATGGGCCTGTTTCGACACTATCACTCTATGAATTCACTGTACATTAAAAATACATGTTTATCAGACAAGGTTACCATTTTTATCCATTAAAGCTACAGGATCTGAAAAAGGGTCGCAACCCAAAAAGGACGTCCATTTCATCCAAAGATGCTGCCTGACCTGCCAAGTATCTCCAACCTTTTGTGTTTTATGTTTTCAAACACCGACCTTATAGTTTTTTTATATTTCAAATAACTTGAAAGGATTGAAATTGATTTATTTAATTTAGAAATGCAAAGCAGTAACCTTAAAATTAATATAACATCATTAATATATAGTGAATAACTAAAAAAAAAACAACCAGGGTCATTAGACAAAGGAGCAGAATTGGGCCATTCTGTATTTTCCACCATTCAATTACAGCTAATCTATTTTTCCCCTCAACCTTATTCTGCTGCCATCTCCCTGTAACTTTTGACGCCTGTACTAATCAAGAACATATCAATCTCCACTTTTAAAATACCCAATGTCTTGGCCTCCACAGCCGTCTATGTCAATGAATTCTACAGATTCACCACCCTCTGGCTAAATAAATTCCTCCTCATTCTAAAAGGAACATCTTTTTATTCATTGGTTGTGCCTTCTGGTTCGAGACTCTCCCATTACTGGAAACATTCTTTCCATGTCCTCTCTATCTAGGTCTTTCATTATCCGAAAAGCCCAGATAGGGTCATTTCATTAACTTACTTTTGAATAAATATAGGGGATTCTATTGAAAGATGTATTACTTGCATACAATTAGGGGTTGGATTTTGAACTTAAGCAGCCCCTCACCCCAATAAATACAGGGGTGCCCCACAATCAGAGGTGGATCCAGGTTAGGGTTGTCAACTTTTTCACTCCCAAATAAGGGACGACAGGTCATAATAAGGGATAAATTCCCGACAGCAATTAGTTGATCGACTCGGCCATGGCTGAGTGAACGATGCGTTGGCCCGGGTGCTGGACTGCACACAAAGCCCAGCCGGCCGCGGGCCAGCTGAGGAGTTTTGGCTTGGACGACAGACTTTGCATGCTACATTGCGCGCAGAGTCCGGCACCCCATCCAACTTATGGACCGCTGATCGGCCATGAGAAGGAGGGGTAGTAGTTTCGGCGGTAAGCGAAGGTCCGAAGGTCGGACAGCTGGCCGGGGTGCCGACCTACGGGGCCACGGGCAAGGCGCTGCTGCTGCACTCCATGGGCTGCACTACATCGGGACGGGTGAGGTTGGGCCAGACGCGGCGCTCCGACCCGACAGTCCCCTCGACCCGAGTAGAAGCAGTCAAATATGGGACAAGGGCGGTCCCGTATGGGACAAACCAATTTAGCCCAATATAGGGGATGCCCCGGCTAATACGGGACAGTTGGCAACCCTAATCCAGGTACTGAGCAAGAGGTCAGATAATCCGGGTGGGAAACAATTGGCTGGCCATTTACACGATCCAGCTCAATAGCTGGATTTACACGATCCAGCTCAATTAATACATGCTTCTCCAATGTACACTACTTGCTAGAAACTCAGTTGTCACTGAACAATTGAGCTTGGCAGTTTATTGCCACGTGTACAATGAAAGCCTTTTGTTGCTTGCTATCCAGACTACATGATTACAATCGTGCCATCCACAAGTGCACAGATACAAGATAAAGGGAATAATGTTTAGTACAAAATAAAGTCCAGCACAGTCCAATTAAAGATAGTTCGAGGGTTTCTAGTTACAAATTTGCTGCACAGATATTAAATCTTGCTGAACTTACTGGATTCGAGATAGGTCTGAATATTAAATCCCAGGATCTGTTGTCAAACAGGTCTCAATCTCACTTTAGCATCTAAATGCAAATTTAACATTAAATGGAGAAAAGTAGGTGTACTGACCACCAGGAGGCATAAGAAACATTCAAATTGAGATTTGTCATCTCACCATGTGGTATGACTAGAGGCAAAAAAAACACGCCCACACTTCTGCTGAAGTATTTTACTCCACTCCTGATTTACTTTAAAAATGTCCAGTTAACTGTACCAATCAATACATTGTCTCGCTTTAATGAGTTAGTCAAAGGAAAAAAAAAAAATCAATAACAATGCCCTATAAAGCATTTTTGTTACTTTGTGGAAAGTTGTTCAGAGAATAAAATAATACCAATTTCAATGAAGATCCTGGTGCGTGGGTAATGTGTGGGTAGGAGGTCTACTGCTCTAAAGGAGCTGTCCCACTGCGGCGACCTAATTGGCGAGTTTAGAAGACTTTAAGGAGAGTTTGAAAAAGTGTCATGTTGAAGACCTCCTTCGACTATGTTGAAGACAAGCTTCGACTAGCTTTGGGGAAAATTGGACACCGAATAGTGGAGAGTGAAGACGACCTCCTTCGACCTCCCTTCGACTATGTTGAAGACTGTCTACGATTACCCTTGATTACCTACGAATAACATGCTGACATACTACAACCTACCTCGACTAAACCTACGAGAAAAATAAAATTTAAAAAAATCAATTTTTTCCACGACGACCTTTTTTTTAAAAAACTTGTGAACATTTTTCAGCACGTTGAAAAATCCGCGACCTAGCAAGGCCTCGAGTACGCGGGGACTACTCTCGAGCATGAAGGAGAGTTACAAAGACCTCCTAGGACCTAGTGTCGACCATGCTGCGAGTACGAGTCGAGGGCAAACTCTTCTGAACTCGCGGATTAGGTCGCCGCAGTGGGGCAGCCCCTTAACTGTGTCTAAAGCAGATGGAAGAATGCTCTTGACAGCCCCATGAAGAAAGATTACATAAGGAATCCAAATAACAAAGACTGAAGATAAGAGAGACAAGTTTTCTCTCCCTAAAGCAGTTTGGCTTTTGAATTAATACTTTCATGGTTTATTTTTGTCCCTCTGTGTTGCCAGCTATGAAATTATCAGATTTATTGAATTCAACTTCTTAACCCAACATGGGTACATTAACACGAATAGCACTCTCCAAGTTGATAATTTATTCAGTAAATTCATAAAATCCCAAATGGTTCTTATTTAACATTAAAATTGGGTGGACATTTGCATATCCACATTTTAAAAATAATTTATGTTATTATTTTGCGGAATAAATGTTTCTAGTTTTCCAGCTGTATTTCTGTTTAGTGATGAAAATAGCTGGTGGTATTATGTACCGAGCCATTCAAATAATGTTATTCAAAATAAAGAATATACTTCATGTGTTTTAATGCATTGAAATGAAGCTTAAAGTGCAGTGTTTCGGAAATCACGCATCCACATTTGGAAATCCTTGATCTTGACCTAATCAAGTGCTTCTTTTAAATGTCAAGTAGCTGTGTTTTGGGTAATAACAGATGCAACAATGTGTTATTTAATGTACCCACCATAGATAATAATTCATGTGATGACAATAACTGCTCCAAACACTTTGCTTGTAAATTTGCGTACGTTGTCAGACCTGAAACATGGTCTGCCCATTTTTATCCACATAAGATGCTGCCTGACCAGATGAATTCCTCTAGCAGTTTGTTTTTTCACAACTTAACCAGCTTGCAGTTTCTAGGTTCCTTACTTTGGTGAAAAATTTTTCAATTGCAATGGCATGTACACCCATTTCTGAAGGCGATTCAGAATCAGTTCTGCCACTCACACAGCAAGACCGCGATATGCGTGCTACACCTATTTATGGGAAATTAAATATAACTTACCAGTTTGATGGCCACATATTCATTTGTGTACAAATTCTTTCCTGTATACAACAAAAATAAATTTAAAAGGAGAACAATGCATCACCAATGCCTTATTACTGTAAATGCACATGGATGTAAATTCATTAATAATCTATACTTCCAGAAAAGGTCAGCAATGAATCACATCTATAAAATGGGCCAAAGGTGAATTTTAATGCAAATTTGCTTTTTGTGATTCGATATTTGTTTGTACAAGTTGAAAAGAATTGCACAAAACTAGTCAGACCCTCAGATTAAATGCATTGCTCCTTCAGGTTCTGTCAATTGCTCTGGCTTGCAGCTCTTTACAGAGGAGCTCAAAATTAAAGTGATTCATCCAAAAACAGGTCAATCTGCAGTGGCCACAACATGACGTGTACATAAGCAGATGGGAAGCTGACTGTTCATCATGTGCCAAGAACTGTATGGAGTGTACAGGTCACATTTAAAAACATGACTTGCATACAGGCAACTGTGATTGCTTTTGATCACAGGATTGAATCTGGTCTTATGATACAAGGTGCTCTGTGTTGCTGTGCTTGGTGCAGGTGTGGCCGAGACTAATAACTGCTCTCAGCAATTATCCAAGATCTATACTCTTTCAACTGAAGCTCAAGAAATAGGTTTGAACAACCTTGTTGCACAAATCTTCAAAAAAGTCAGACCCCAGTCTAAAACCTATTTTTGTGCTTGGTTGCTTCAAGCTTTGCTTAGACCTCGAGTATGTTCACTCCAAGTGTCACTGCAGATTGAGGTTTAATCCACCCCTATCGTTGTGAAACATGGAACTGGCCACATTGCCCCCGAATGTTCTTTCTAGCTGGACCCATTGTTATACCCTTCCCCCAGAGCACTTAATTCAGAGGAACATCCTTGATCATAAATTAACTGAACAAACAGTGGTCTGAACAGGGTGTCAGAGTCCTGGTGAAAACAAATATGGTGCATCCTATTTGGCAGTCAAAGTCATTTGGCCAAATGCCTCAACCACAAAGTTACAAAGCTTTCAAACAAGTACCAAGATTTTGCTTGAGGCAGGCCATCCCTACAAAAATAAAACATGGAGTGCATCTGCAACAACTTTAACAGTCTTTTTGTTATTTTATGCACATGAGAAAAAAAAAACTATTTTTAAGTATTCTCCAATTTTCCCCCCATATTAAAATCATAAGGGAATCGCTAGGTTGAATGTAAAGACTTTTACCCAGGGTAGGGGGAATCAAGAACCAGGAGACATAGTTTTAAGGCAAGAGGGGAAGATTTAATAGGATTTTTTTTTTCTCCTCAGAGGGGTTGGGTATATGGAAAAAACTGCCAGAGGTAGTGGCAGAGGAAGGTACAATAACAATATTTAAAAGACGCTTGGGCAGATACATGGATATGGACCAAATGCAGGCAAGTGGAATTAGCTCAGATGGGGCACTTTGATCAGCTTTCGAGGGGCCATAGGGCTTATTTCAGCTGTTTGACTTTATTTGAATATGCATGCTTTACAGTCCTCATTTAGAAAGGCACTGGGTCACTTCTGAATTCAGGTGATTGTGGAACATTGATTGCACTTTCCTGAAGAATCAGGTGACAATATAGGATCTGGCAAATATCTACTTTCAACAGCCTTTTTAATTGTGCATCAATCTTTTATGTTAGAAAGTTAGAAAAATCTTATTATACACATTTATCAATGAAAAATCCTTCATTAAATGCAATTTAATAATAAAATTTTGGCCAGAAGCTAAATCACAGCATTTAAGTGATTACGAGGGAATCCTTTTTCATCCACATGCAGAAACGTTTGGCTCCCCTTCCCTTAAAAGTACTCCCAAAAAATACCGAACATATCTTCTGTCTGCAGGCTAAATTCTTTAATGTTATACAATGCAGCAGTTGAAATATAAAAACCTAATGCCTGAAGCCAAATCTTTGCCTTAATCCAGATAGTTTTCCATAAGAGTGGGGCAATTTATTTTACGAAGCTAGTCCTACATGAACAATGGCATGAGTCTTTATTTCTATTTGAATAGCTTCCATATTTTTTTAATAGATTTTAAAAGGCAAAAGCAATAAGGAGAGACCTGCTCAGGAATAAGAAAGCTGCATACAGTGCCTTCCATAATGTTTGGGACAAAGACCCATCATTTATTTATTTGCCTCTGTACTCCACAATGTGAGATTTGTAATAGAAAAAAAATCAAAAAAAAAAAAATCACATGTGGTTGAAGTGCACATTGCCAGATTTTAATAAATGCTATTTTTATACATTTTGGTTTCACCGTGTAGAAAAATACATAGCCCCCCCCCCCCCCCCCCCATTTCAGGGCATCATAATGTTTGGGACACAGCAATGTAAAGCCCCTATACCACTTAGGAGACCTAAACAGCAACCTCTGGTGACCTTGCCCGCCACCCAAGGTTTCCATGACGTCCCCAAGGTTTTGGTCACTCTCCCTAAAAGTGGTTTCCGCATGGTCGAGGCTTCATCTAGGTTGCTGCTATTTTTCCATCATGATTAAAACCGGCCTCGACTAAAAATAGGCTGCCGTTTTAAAAATCGATAATTTTTTAGTCGCAGGTCTAGTCGAAGTCGGTTTACTTCATAGTCGAGGAAGGTTTTAAACTATGCACGGGAGGTGGTAGGAGGTTGCAGGTCACTTCGACCTTGATTTTTTTTTTTGGGTGGCGGCACGGTCACCAGAGGTTGCTGTTTAGGTCTCCTAAGTGGAGCAGGGGCTTCACGTAAATCAAAGAAGTCATGTTTAGTATTTTGTTGCATATCCTTAGCATGCAATGAACTGCTTGAAGTCTGCGATTCATGGACATCACCAGTTGCTGGGTGGCATCTCTGGTGATGCTCTGCCAGGTCCGTATTGCATCCATCTTTAGCTTATGCTTGTTTTGGTTTTCTTCAGTTTATAAAAGGCATGCTTAATTGTGTTCAGATCGGGTGATTGACTTGGCCATTCAAGAATTGACTATTTTTTAGCTTTGAAAAACTCCTTTGTTACTTTAGCATTCTGTTTGGGATCATTGTCTTGCTGTAGAATGAACCGCCTGCCAATGAGTTTTGAGGCATTTGTTTGAACTTGAGCAGTTAGAATGTGTCTATACACTTCAGAATTCATTATGCTACTACCGTCAGCAGTTGTATTATCAATGAAGATAAGCGAGCCAGTACCTTCAGAAACCATGCATGCCCAGGCCATAACAACCCCGCCGTTGTGTTTCACAGATGAGGTAGTATGCTTTGGATCTTGGGCAGTTCCTTCTCTCCTCCATACTTGGCTCTTATAATCACCATGATATAAATTAATCTTCATCTGTCCACAAGACCTTTTTCCAGAACTGTGGTTGCTCTTTTAAGTACTTATTGGCAAATTACAACTTGGCTATCCTATTTTTGCGGCTAATCAGTGGTTTGCATCTTGCAGTGTAGCCTCTGTATTTCTGTTCATGAAGTCTTCTGTGGACAGTGGTCATTGACAAATCCACACCCGACTCCTGAAGAGTGATTCTGATCAGTCGGACAGGTGTTTGGGGATCTTTCTTTATTATAGAGAGAATTCTTCGATCATCAGCTGTGGAGGTCTTCCGTTGCCTGCCAGTCCCTTTGCGATTGTGATTTTGGCAAGCCTAGGGTTTGGCTGATGTCTGTAACAGTTTTATTCTTGTTTCTCAGTCTCAGATTGGCATCTTTGACTTTCATTGGCACAACTTTGGTCCTCATGTTGATAAACAGCAATAAATGTTTCCAAAGGTGATGGAAAGACTGGAGGAAAGACTAGGTGCTGAGAGCTCTCTTGCGCCTGCATTATAGAGCCAATTAAACACACATGGGCAATGTGAAGTCATGTGTCCCAAACATTATAGTGCCCTGAAATGGAGGGGGGCTATGTATAAACACTGCTATAATTTCTACATGGTGAAACCAAAATGTATAAAAATGGCCTTTATTAAAATCTGTCAATGTGCACTTTAACCACATGTGTTTTTTTTCTATTATAAATCTCAAATTGTGGAGTACAGAGGCAAATAAATAAATGATGGGTCTTTGTCCCAAACATTATGGAGGGCACCGTAGTTATGAGGTGTTTACAATGAGGAATTGTGGATTCAAACGTTCAATGAATGCATGGGAATTTAGATTTGCCAAAGATTCTCAACGAAAAAAAAATGTAAACTGTATATCGGTGTGAAATATGCTGAATGAGTTTGAATTTGGAGAGGAGATTTAGCATAAATATATGGATGAAGGCTGTGATTAGAAAAAATTAGATATTCTTGCAGGAAAAAAACAAAAAGGTTAACAGAAATTATTTAGTCCAAATGGAAACAAGCTGTTCGACAGCATTTGAAGGACATCAATGTTGATCTGATTAGTACAAGAGCCACCAGTACAAGAGAATAAATCTCCTGGCAATAATGGAGTCACCAAGAAAGATAATTTCAAACCCCCCAAAAATTGAGGATACAGCATAATTAATGTATTTGACATGTGCCATTACAAAAGATACAAGAGGCTGAAGAGACAAAAGATAAATATAGAGAAATTATGTGCATGTTGTAAGATGTATGATGCTTTCAGCCACAGGATCAATGAAGTTAAAGTTAATAACAGGGTATCGGGACATAAACACTGCAGTGAACAAAGTTACAACCTTTCTGTTCGTTAGCTATTTGGACAGGTACATGGACAGGAGAGGCTTAGCGGGATATGGGCCAAATGTGGGAACATGGGACTAGTGCAGATGGGGCATCTTGGTCGGCATGGGCAAGTTGGGCTGAAGGACCCATTTCCATGCTGAACACCTCCAGGTGCCAGACCTTCGTGTTATTACTAGATAGACAGCTTGTAAAAGTCAAACAAAATCAAACCAGTTTAATCAGAAATGGGTAAAGCAGTAAACAGATGGAAGCGATAATTCTGACGACTCTCACCTAAACGAAGCTCTCCAAAGTTTCCACATCCAATCTTCTTTCCCACTCGGAAGTTGGGACCCACCATTAAGACTCCAGAACTGGTCCCCGAGCTCCGGCCGCAGTTGGTTCCCCGTCCTCCAGACTTTGACATTCTCTTCGCTTCTTCTGCTTCACCCCTCCCCCCTCTCTTATCAAAATCCATAAGTTTGTGATAGCCTGGCTTCTCCACGGTTACTTTGCCATGCAAACCCACAATGACAAAACTTGGAATTTTAGTATTTCATCACGGTTAAAACAATGTGCTACTCCACGTTTAGCACCACCACAGGTCTCGACAAATCTCCCATTTCTGTCTTCTCTTGTACATGTTTTAAGAGACAACGCATCCTCTGGTCAAATCGAAATTAGAGATGCAACAGCCACTTTCCTTTTTGGTGTAGACCTGCAAAAAAAAAAAAAAAAAAAATCAATTACTTTATATTTGTTGCTATTAGTACAGATTAAAAAGAAAAAAAATCAGAATTGCTAAGAAAAGGACCAAAGGGAAAGGTTATTCAGATACTGCACTTTGTTTTTTTTCCAAACAAATTCACATTGTAGAACAATCCTTTCAATGTTCTTTTGCTGTTTTGTATCTGTCGCTATTTTAATTGCTGCATCTATAATGACGATTTTTACTGTTTACTCCGGCGAGCAAAGAATTTCATTGCACCCTGGTTCATGACTATAAACAATAAACTGAATCTTTCCCGCTGCTTGATATGGAGCAATGTTCAAATGTTACAGTGGATTTTTATAAAGTAAGGAAGGAGGAAAAGATTTAAATCAATATACCAAGCCTGCAACGTCCTACATATTCTGGTACTTGAGAAGGAGGATTTTTAAATCCTGCAAATTCTTGTAATTTAAAACCTTAAAAGCCTTGTATCATTTTTTTCAATTTTATAGTCTTGCTCTGCTGCATGTTTAGGCAGAAATGGCCATTGTCAATTACTTCCCCAGAAACAGGGCCGCTAAGTACTGCAGGGTACGATTGTGTACAATTTATTTTTCAGTATTTCCACTTGTGGGAAAATATGTCGCGGGTGCTCATATTATTTGGCATGTGGAAGAGAGCAGATGGGATCAACTCGATTTGTTTCTACTCCACAGCACCAAGTATTAGCACCGCAATGCTCATTAAAAAAAAAAGTACAATGTCCTTGTAATCCAAAGCTGCTCTGCCCAAATTATTCCATAATTCATTTTTGGCATGAAATTCCCATTTTCCCAAGTAATTTGTACTGATTAATTCAATTTCACTGGATGTACATTTTTTTTCCCCAGCACAAAGACATTTGAATTATCAGCAGAATGAATCCACGAAGGCTGCATAACATTACCTACCTCAGTGTTCAGCTTATATTGATGTCAAGGCCTGTGCTCCCTGGACGTACCCATAATTGAAAATGACAAATAAAGGGGAGCTCTGCATTAAGACGGAGACTGTACATCAATAAATGGGAATTTGGTGCAAGGCAGATTGATTTTCATAACACTGATGGTAGATTGGAAAAAGCCCAGGCACTGGTAAAAGATAGATCAGTAACTCGTTTGTGAACAATAATGCACAAGCAGAGTCAATTAAAGGCTTAGTATTATGGGCACATGTATCGAGGTACAGTGAAACACTGTTTTGCATGCTATCCAAACAGCTCATGTATGCCATTCATAAATACAATCGTCAAACTCAGGTACAATAGGGAGCAAACAGTAAGATAGAGTGCGGGATATAGTTCTCAGCATTGTAGAGCATCAGTTTAATTTAGAGATACATCGTGGAAACAGGTCCCTCGGCCCACTGAGTCCGCACCGACCAGCGATCCCCGCACATTAACACTATCCTACACACACTAGGGACAATTTACACTTATACCAAACCAATTAACCAACAAACCTGTACGTCTTCAGAGTGTAATAGGGAACCGAAGATCTCAGAGAAAACCCACGTGGTCAAGGGGAGAATGTATAAACTCCGTAGAGACAGCACCCGTAGTTGGGAGCGAACCCTGGTCTCTGGCGGTGCAAGCGCTGTAAGGCAGCAACTCTACCGCTGTGCCACCGTGAAGCCCAGTCTCTTTGTCTATACAACTTATCTGCAATGGGGGAGAGAGCTGAATCGGACAGTACCCTAGCTTATGGAAGGATCGTTCAGAAGGCTGATAACATTGGGGAAGATGATGTTCCTTGGTCTGGTGGTGCGCACTTTGTGCTTGTGCACTTTTGCTTGAAGGGAGCAGGGAGAAGAATGAATGACTGGGGTGGGACAAGTCTTTGATTATGTCGGCTGCTTTTCCGAGGCAGTGTAAAAGTGTAGATGGAGTGAATGGTGGGAAGTCTGGCGTGTGAGAAGCGGCACGGTGGTGCAGCGGTAGAGTTACTGCCTTATAGTCCCGGGATTGATCCTGTACAAGCATCGGTCTTGTATTGCCGGGTGCTCCAGTTTCCTTCCACACTCCAAAGGCATACAGGTTTGTAGGTCCAGTAACTTGGTATAAATATAAATTGTGTGTGTCTGTGCGCGTCTGTGTGTCCTTAAACGCCACCTATCCATTCCTTCTGCCGAGGCTGCCTGACCTGCTGAGTTACTCCACCACCATGTGTTTTGGTCACGTGTGTGTATAACAGTGAATGCAATTTAAAATCCTGGAGGCTGTCATCATTCTTCACATTGGCCACTTTAATCAGTGGCGAACAATCCCCAGTAAATGTCATTTAGAATGTTGGACTCAAAATCCCTGCTTAAACCTGTAGTCCTGTTTTTAAACTAGATTTTTGTGGAACCACCAAGTCAAGTCAAGTCAAGTCAAGTTTATTTGTCACATACACATACGAGATGTGCAGTGAAATGAAAGTGGCAATGCTCGCGGACTTTTGTGCAAAAGACAAACAACAAAACAAACAAACAAATTATAAACACAATCATAACACACATATTCTTTTACATAATAAATAATAGAAGGAAAAAACGTTCTGTAGAGTTAGTCCCTGGTGAGAAAGGCGTTTACAGTCCGAATTGCCTCTGGGAAGAAACTCCTTCTCAACCTCTCCGTTCTCACTGCATGGCAACGGAGGCGTTTGCCTGACCGTAGCGGCTGGAACAGTCCGTTGCAGGGGTGGAAGAGGTCTAACTCTACCGCTGCACCACCGTGCCGCTTCTCACACGCCAGACTTCCCACCATTCACTCCATCTACACTGCCTCGGAAGAGATCACCATGGACTGGAATTAGTTTCAGTAACATTACTGAACAAGGGAGGTCCACGAATTCCCTTTAAATAGTTGGAGCAGTATTCATTCCAACTATTCACATTAGGATTCAGGATTCACATTAGTAATTTAAAAGCCAAATCTTGCAGATGCTGGAAATCTGCAAAACAAAGCATTGGAAAATGATAATGATAATGAAAATGATAATACTCAGGTCGGGTATCTGTAGACCGAAAGAAGAGTTAATGCTTCATGTTAATGACCTTTCCTGGTGGAAGACAGTGGAAATAAATGACTATAGGAAGATGAACACATGATATAAATACAGGACTATCTTTTGCCTCGTGCATCAGAATTATACAGGCAGAGAAGCTCACAAACTGAGACCTCATTAGTATGCTGCACTTGCCATTAATGAGCTGGAAAATAAAACTTCCAGAAAGATTAATGGTTCCACACAACTTGCACAATATTTCTGTGGACTACTTAAATGTAACCGGTATAAGTGAAGATAAAAAAAAAATTTTAACTCATAAATTGTGCAAGACTTCAGCAAGACTTGTCGACAAAATGTGACAACCTTTAAAACTGTGCATATGCATATATGCGTGCGAATATCTGGGACAGAAAGAGGGGAAGAAGAGAAGTGTGTCTGGAGAATGAATGGTCAAATTGGCAGTTCGGTAATTTTATGGAACTTCTTTAAGTGAGAATCCTTTGAGAACCATTTACCAAGATAATGTGAATTCATTTAGAATTTAAAGTGGTATACATTGCTTAAATTAGACAAAACATTTCGATGGCTCAGGATCAAAAAATAAGTTTGGCACAAAGAGTAAACTTTAAAGTTCTGAACTAAGATAACTCACATGCCACACACAGGTGCTGGGCAATAAAAATATCCTCCCAGAGAAAATCCAGCAATGATCCCCTAATGTTCAATGACATTACCATGACTGAATCTCCTACTATCAATATCCAAGAGTTGTCAATGACCAGAAAATGAATTGGAGCAACTATTATATTCACAATAGGGCTGCAAGTGCAGGTCAGAGGTGAGGAATCCTGTGGTGAGCAAATCACTTCCTAACTCTACATAATGCACCATCTACAAAGCTCGTCACGAGTGTTATGGATGCTCTTCACTTGCCTAGGTGATTGCAGCTTCAACACTATTCAAGCAGGTCAACACCATATTGACAGCAACCTGCTCAATAGGCACCTCATCCAACAATGCACAGAAGCAGCAGTTTGTAACATCTACACAATGCACTGAAGCAACTCGCCAAGACTCCTTAGATTGCATCTTACAAACCCACAACTTTGACCACCTGGCAGGACAGGAGCAAAAATTTAAAAAAACACTGCCATCTGGAAGTCACACATCATCATAAATTGGAAACATATCACTATTCCTTCACAATATGCTTCTTCAGTCTGAAGAAGGGTCTCGACTCAAAACGTCACCTATTCCTTCTCTCCATCGATGCTGCCTCACCCGCTGAATATCTCCAGCATTTTTTGTCTACTTCAGATTTTTCCAGCATCTGCAGTTCTTTCTTAAACTATTCCTTCAATGTTGCTGGGCCAAATCCTGGAACTCCCTCCCAAACAGCGTTGTGGATATATCCGCATTAGGGGACTGTAGTGGTTCAAGGCTGTAGCTGACCAACACCTTCCAAAGGCTCATTCAGGGGATAAGCAATTAAATGCTGGCTCAGCCTGTGAAACCCACATCCTCTGAATGACTATTAAAAAATGATCTATTTTTGTTATCAAATGACTGAAGCAAATATACAGTTACACAAAAAACAAGTGGCACAGCGGTAGAGTTGCTGCCTTACAGCGCCAGAGACCCGGGTATGATCCCGACTATGGGTGCTGTCTGTACGTATTGTGTACCTTCTCCCTGTGACTGCATGGGTTTTCTCCCGCTGCTCCGGTTTCCTCCCACCCTCCAAAGACGTACAGGTTTGTAGGTTAATTGACTTCTGTAAATTGTCCCTAGTGTGTAGGATAGTGCTAGTGTATGGATCGCTGGTCAGCGCGGACTTGGTGGGCCGAAGGGTCAGTTTCCATGCTGTATCTCGAAAGTAAATATGATTGATGCAGGAAAATACTGAGCAAGTCTGGCTTCATCCAGTTATATCATTATCATTTTAGTTGGTGGCCATTTCTGTTGCAGCACCAAATACTGTCATAATGCCATGGATAGAAACATAGAAAGAAGGTGCAGGAGTAGGCCATTCAGCCCTTCGAGCCAGCGCCACCATTCAATATGATCATGGCTGATCATCCAGTACCAGTTCCCTTTTCCTGCTTTCTCCCCGTATCCCTCGATTCCATTAGCCCCAAGATGCAAACCATCACTACATCATTGAAATGAATATGCACCACTCTCAGAGTGCCATTATCTTTTATTTTTAAAATATCAATTTTGAATCCCTGGACTGGGTTATTTGTTAACTGTTACCCAATATCCCTGTTACAACTTGTAATCCGTTTGGTCATGTTTGGCTTCCTCAAATAAAGAAACAGCAATATAATTAATTCTGCCCAACACATTCCTAATATAACATCTCACTGACACTCGAGTAGGCTCTTCTATTTCACAGCTCCAGAACAGTGAAAACATTTATACAGTGTTCGGGACAGCTAGAAAAATGCATCCCTGAACAGTAAATTTGGGACGTTAAATTAAACCACGTAATTGAAGAGCAAATAAAATAATAATTTGGGCGTTAAAGATTCTGTGGCACAATCAGGATAGATCAAAATCTGGACAAGTCCCTCATCAATATTTATCCTAGTATGTAGGATAGTGCTCGTGTCGGCATGCTTGCTGGTCGGCGTGGATTCAGTGGCCTGAAGGCCCCGTTTCCACAATGTATCTTGAAACTAAAAACTAAGGGAAAAAAAATCAATGTTTGGGAGACTGTTGCCAGGTCGCAGGCGTGCAAACATTGAGGATATAATAAGCATAATTGCTTGTATAAATGTCAGAGACTGGGCAAGAATACTTGATATGGGAGAGGCTATTAAGGATCATTGGCGAGCTCTGTGACTTGAAACCCTGAAATTATAATGGTCAGTACCTGTACTGATATTGTTCATCCACACATGCCAACCCAGTTCTCGGTGGATGGGAAGATTTAGCAGAGGATGGTGCATCCTTGGCATTCATTGCCATGGACAGCTGTGGAGGCCAAGTTAAAAGATACTTTTAAAACGGAGATGAACAGATTCATCATTAGCAAGGGTGTCAGGACTCGTGGGGAGAATGCAGGATAATGGGGCTCAGACTGAAAGATAGATCAGCCATAATTGAATGGCGTAGTAAACTTGATGGGCCTAATGCCCCTGTACTCTGCTCCGATAACTCACAAAATCTCTCAGCTCAATGAGTCGCAAGATATCTTGGTGACACATGTCTACAGCATCGTAGGGCACAACAGTAATAAACTTGAGGCAGAAGTTGAGGAATAAACTCAAGTTTATTCCTCGAAGATAACTTCAATCCCTGACCTGACTGCAAAGGCTCCTGTGTGGAAGATATCAAATTTGATCAGAGCTGGGCACGAAAGCAATGATCACGAATCAAAAATAGCCATAAAATGCTGGAGTAACTCAGCGGGTCAGGCAGCATCTCTGGAGGAAAGAGATGGTGACATTTCAGGTCGGGACCCTTCTTCAGAGTGCCACATGCAGTATGAACACCACAGAATGCAACCGTGACAATCCCGATTAAACCATCTATGAAGAACACATAAAATTCTTGAGTATTTTCTGCTCCTATAAACTCAAAAAAGGTCGGTGGGAAAGAACTGCAGATGCTGGTTTAAATCGAAGGTAAACACAAAATGTTGGATTAACTCAGCGGGACAGGCAGCATCTCTGGAGAGAAGGAATGGGTAAAGTTTCGGGTCGAGACCCTTCTTCAGACATCCCCAAAACATCACCCATTCTTTCTCTCCAGAGATGCTGCCTAACACGCTGAATTACTCCAGCATTGGCCCCATAGCAGAAGTGTCCATGTCGCGGAGCTGGAAACTGGAAGTATCCCGAGCTGATTCTGCTACCACCATCTACTGCGACAAGTGATGGCTTCCACCGATTGTCGCCGGAAGCTTGCGTCCTTTTCAGGACGGACGATGACAGCGGGGTTAATATTTGTAACAAGATGGACTCGAAGAAGAAGACTCCAGCATTGTGCCTACCTTCAAAAAATCTTGATATGCATGTAAAATAACAAATAATTTTGGTGAGAATATATTTGTCACGATGTTGTTTTCTCTTAATGTAGTCATTACACAATGTCTGCATTGCCTCAAGCAATTTCATCCCACTTTTCACAACTCCAATATTCAAACCAAGTCCTACATAAACAGTCACAATTGCACAAAATGTAATCATTTAAAAAGCACAAGCATTATTTTACAAAAAAGATACCGGCAGAGACATATAGAATTAATCCTCAAACAGCAGATACAAGGAAACTCCCACTTCCTTGGCCAACTGGTTGTACCTGTTCATAAGCCTGTAATATCTATCAGTAGCAATTATTACATTAACCATCAGAATAATGTAAAATTAAAATGGAACACAAAGTTCTTAAAGAGACAAAGTGCTGGACTAACTCAGAGGGTCAGGCAGCATCCAGTGCCTTCCATAATGTTTGGGACAAAGACCCATCATTTATTTATTTGCCTCTGTATTACACAGTTTGAGATTTGTAATGGAGAAAAAAGAAAAAAAATGAAACAAAATCACATGTGGTTAAAGTGCACATTGTCAGATTTTAAATAAAGGGTATTTTTATACATTTTGGTTTCACCATGTAATAATTACAGCAGTGTTTATGCATAGACCCCCATTTCAGGGCACCATAATGTTTGGGACACAGCAATGTCATGTAAATGAAAGTAGTCATGTTTAGTATTTTGGTGCATATATCCTTTGCATGCAATGACTGCTTGAAGTCTGCGATTCATGGACATCCCCAGTTGCTGGGTGTCTTCTATGGTGATGCTCTGCCAGGCCTGTATTACAGCCATCTTTAGCTTATTTTGGGGGCTAGTACCCTTCAGTTTTCTCTTCAGCATATAAAAGTCATGCTCAATTGGGTTCAGATCGGATGATTGACTTGGCCACTAAAGAATGTACAATTTGTTAGCTAAGAAAAACTCCTTTGTTGCTTTAGCAGTATGTTTGGGATCATTGTCTTGCTGTAGAATGAACTGCCGGCCAATGCATTTTGAGGCATTTGTTTGAACTTGAGCAGTTAGGATGTATCTGTACACTTCAGAATTCATTATGCTACTACCATCAGCACTTGAATCATCAATAAAGATAAGTGTGTACCTTCAGCAGCCATACATGCCCATGCCCAGGCCATAACACCTGATGAGGTGGTATGCTTTGGATCTTGGGCAGTTCCTTCTCCATTGCTCTTGCCATCACTTTGCTATGTTAATCTTCATCTCATCTGTCCATAAGACCTTTTTCCAGAATTGTGGTTACTCCTTTAAGTACTTCTTGGCAAACTGTAATCTGGCCATCCTATTTTTGCGGCTAACCAGTGGTTTGCATCTTGCACTGTAGCCTCTGTATTTCTGTTCATGAAGTCTTCTGCAGACAGTGGGCATTGACAAATCCACACCCGAGTCCTGAAGAGTGTTTCAGATCTGTTGGACAGGTGTTTGGGGATTTTTCGTTATTATAGAGAGAATTCTTCTGTCATCAGCTATGGAGGTCTTCTTTGGCCTGCCAGTCCATTTGCAAATAGTAAACTCACCGGAGTGCTCTTTCTTCTTAATGATGTTCCAAACAGTTGATTTTAGTAAGCCTAAGGTTTGGCTGATGTCTCTAACAGTTTTATTCTTGTTTCAGTCTCATAATGGCTTCTTTGACTTTCAATGGCACATCTTTGGTCCTCATGTTGATAAACAGCAATAAAAGTTTCCAAAGGTGATGGAAAGACTGAAGGAAAGACTAGATGCTGAGAGCTCTCTTATACCTGCATTAAGGAGGCAATTAAACATAACTGAGCAATTATAAACGCCTGTGAACCCACGTGTCCCAAAACAATATGGTGTCCTGAAATGGGGGGGCTATGTATAAACACTGCTGTAACTTCTACATGGTGAAACCAAAATGTATACAAATGGCAATTAATCAAAATCTGACAATGTGCACTTTAACTACATATGATTTTATTCCATGACAAATCTCAAATTGTGGAATACAGAGGTAAATAAATAAATGATGGGCTTTGGTCCCAAACATTATGGAGGGCACTGTATCTAGAGAACATAGATAGGTGATGTTTTGGATTGGGACTCTTCTTTAGACTTTGGATTGGGACTTTCTTCAGAAGAGAAGAAGATGCAAGACAAAGCCTGGTGGATCCAGATGAAGGTTTTTTGATAACAGGCAGATGGTTGGACAAAGGCCAGAGATGAAAACACAGAAAGTGCGAGATTAGTATCGAATGGGTGTGAACTGGTTGACTCAAATCTATTTTGAAGGAAACATTGATGCAAATTTAAAAGATAGTCCATTGTAGTTGGTGCAAACATAAGGTGACATCCAATTCTCTTAAATTTGTAGTAAAAAAAAAGTGTTATATTTGTGCAGAAGCTACTGATATTTTGCATAAAGCTGAAAGGGAAGTAAACAACGTTCTATTTTTAGACCTTGTGACGGACTAAAAATGAAAGAAACCACCATGTTCCCACTGTTAAAGCAGCTGATTACTTAAAAAGTCAAACTGCAAAGCTGAATGACATTTTGACAAAAGCTGCTGGAGTAAACAATGCACTTTCAAAGGGGAAATGCTGCAATACAAAAAAGCCACAACAAATTAAAGTTTCACACACATAAACACGAGTCAATTTTGAGAGGGGAGCAGGAGAAAACTTGACAAAACATCAGCATATTAAATGGAGAAATATCACTTATCCATGTTCTCCAGAGATACTGCTTGACCCCCTGAGTTACTCCGCACTGCCTATTTTTATTTCAGTCTTTGTTCCACCTACTGGCCTCACACCATCGTCTCTCCTATCCAGCTTAACTTCTTTAGATCTGATGAAAGGTTCCCAGACTGGAAACATTAACTATTTCGCGTTCCATAGATGTTGACTATCCTGCTGAGTTTTCCAACATTTGACATTTCCAAAATGGTAACCTTTTTCTTGCATGGTTAATTGTGGAACCTTTGAGATTCCTAATTGATAGCAGGTATTGCTACAGGTTAAGAGAATGTCAATCTGAAAACAACTAGTACGTACGCTTTATAACGATTTTCCAAAGCGAGCCTTTTGTCGGGCACATGAAAGCAATCAATAATAAAATATATACATGTTAAAAATCGCATCTGCAAATTATGCAGTACCAGTACGTTTACCTGAATTCTTTTGTGCAAACCTTCGCATTTGTTTAAAAGCTATATAGGAATTATCAACTTTATAGGAAATATGAGGAATCCAAAATATAATCTTGTCCATTTTTGGCAGGCAAATATTGATCCACAAAATGGTATAGCCAGACATAGTAGCATACTATTGTATTTTTAATCACAGGAAGTATTGTATTAAGCATCTGTAGTTTAATTCAAGCATGTAATTGTGGCGTTGTACACACCTACACCTCATCATTCTTCAAAAGCTACCTTATGTATTATAAATTACACAAGTCCATTTTTTGTTTCTTCATTCACAAATCCCTTCTGGGGCTACCTGACATTTTGTCCTTGAACTCAATTTTGTAATTGAGGGAGTCAGGGGTTATGGGGAGAGGGCAGGGGAATGGGATTGAGAGGGAACAATAGATCTATCATGATTGAATGGTCGAATAGACATGATGGGCCGAATGGTGTAATTCTGCTCCCATCACTTATGAATTGCTTTTTCTTTAAACCTGTCATGATAAGCCTTAGCAAAGTAGAGGTGCAGCATTAATTTCAAAATCAAAGAACACAATGCTTTCCGTATCTTTTCCATTTTTCTCAAACATTTTAAAATTATTTACGGCTCCTTGGAATGCTCTTTAACGACTCCAGAGATCAAAAGAAGGACCTGGCATGCGGGGGAGGGGGGGCTGCCGCCAAGAACAAAGCGGGACCATTGGGACTGGAATAAATACTTTGTTAGCCCCCTATACATGGTGCATGCCAATTCCTTGCATAGTTTGTGTATACAGTGCAAAACAAAGAATTTCACTGTCCCCAGGTACATGTGACAATAAAGTATTACCATCATCATGGTAAGTCAACATCACCAAAACACCAGCCCACTCGAGAAACCTTGTGCCTAAATCAAAAACACAATAAACTCGACTTAAAGTTGACTTAATAAAGTTTTGGAAAGGAAATTTTGCATTTATTCAGTACTACAGAAAACATGTTTATTCGTGAGAGTTAGATTCCTGTTGACAGAAAACTTATGTAGGAAGTGGGAACTGGAGAATCTAAAATTACAAATAATGCAAATCACTTTCTCAAATTTTCATTGGGTTTCAAATGCACAAATTGAAAATTGACATACTAAGTATTTAATTTGTTACTTGATCTCAATGGTTCAAGAAATATTCTGTCCAACTGGTGCAATTAAATTACTGGTGCAATAAGAATGCATTACTGGAGATGCCAATCTCTGCAAAAATGATATATAACCCTTACATTTGCACTATACAAAAGAATTGATTCTACCAATAAAGGAGGATTTAGTGGAGATAATGCAAATTTGAGGGGGAATAGAAGAGAAAAGGGTTGTTTGTAGGTTAATTTTCAATTTAATGTTCATACCGTTAGGTTGTAAGTTAGTGGTAGGGTGCCAGAACAGATCTATTTTTCCAGGAGTGGCTATATAAACGCAGAACACATCTTTCAAAGATTGTGCTTTTTGGCATAGAACTTCAATATTACTGCGCAAATACAAATAAAAGACTCAAAGTTACCATATGATAAAAAATTATGTTAATTAGATTTCTCACTCAGATGTTCTATTTTCTACCCAGGCAGACTAAAATCAAACTGAACAGTGCATTTTTCTAATGCTTACCAAAAGGTCATAAAAATTAATTGGGCTACTTGACAAAAACGACATTGTAAGCCAAGCAACCAGTATAAATAGCTGCAAATCAGCCACCCAATGGCCACAAGTACAGTTAACCTTTTTCTTTCAAACCGTAAATTGGATTTCCTAATTCTGGATACTAGCCCCATTGTTGAACTGGCGAAACAACAGTTTTTTTGAAAACCAAGTTTCACCACTCAATTGGTATTTTAACCAAGACACAGATGCTATTCGTTTAAATCTATGAATTAGTGAAAGTTGCAAACTTGCAAAAAAAAATTCAGAACCGCATTTGAACTTAAAGCAATTAATACATATGCCTGTGCGCTGACGATACTCGGGACAGTTTTATAACTGATTGCTCTCATAAATTGACCTACCAATTAATTAAGTGGTTGTAATATTTACTAATTCTAATACGCAGTTGCATTATTATTAGAATAGCTTAAAATTACCACAGAGAAAACTGCAATATATTTTGACAAAAATCATATAGAAAAATCCAGTCCAACTCAATTAACAAAACAAGGCAGCAAAGAGAATACCGTTACAAGCAACACAATGATGGATCAATAGCATTGCTCATGGGCAGTCTAGAGCTGCAGGCAGTTTCTTACCATTCTCTTCTAAGAACAACCTGAACAACATTCTCTTCACTGCACTGCAGCAAATGTGCCACATACATACTTGATTTTGATAAAACATCAATTTCATTTTTTTTAATAAAAAAAAAATCAAACAAATATTTTCATCTGCATGCAGATACTATTACTGAAGGCCTGTAAAATTGATAAGAATGTAGCCTTTTTAAACAATGCTGCCTTTTTTACACAAAATTCAGAATTTTACATCGGATACAAACAGATTTGGTCACTATCATGTGGACATTTCCAGGAACGTCCGTGTACTCTGTGGTCTACTCTCTACTCGATTCTTACATTACGATGGTGTTTACATATCTTACAGTGCTCCCCATAATGTTTGTGACAAAGACCCATCATTTATTTATTTGCCTCTGTACTCCACAATTTTGAGATTTGTAAAAAAAAATTCAAAACAAAAAAATCACATGTGGTTAAAGTGCACATTGTCAGATTTAAATAATGGCCATTTTATTATTTATTAGCTTGCAAGATGTGTATCTTGTATTTTCCTTGGTGGCCCAGTGCACATGGTTTCAGTAACTTGGATTAGATGCTGGCCTTTTGTGCTGTCTGTGTGGAGCTTGCACATTCATCTTATAACCATACAGCCTTCCTCCACCTGGAGCTTTGGGTTTCTTCAACATCCACTGGTTGGTAGGTTAACTGGCTATTCTAAATTGCTCAGTGTTGATGGTGGTCGGTAAAAATCAGAGTGGAGTTTATAGGCAGGCAACAGAATAAGTTACAGGAAAATTTAATTTAGGAAATGGAATTGATGGAATTGCACCGAGACTCAGAATACACTCAACGGACCAAATGACTTCTTCCCACATCATGAGAAAATAGGACCAGACTGAAGTCAAATTTGTCACCTTCTGGGAAAAAAAAATGTTCACTAAAGATCTGAAAATAAAAGTCAAAGTTCAGATTTGTTACCAGTTTTACAACACCTACATTTTTCTTGACCTTTAGATGTCAAATGATACCTCTTTCTCAAGAGTAAAACAAAATAGAATTTACTTCAGTCTTCAAGACACATAAGCTTCAAATTCAATGTTCTGTTTCCACATTTTCTTTTCCTTCATCTATATTCATGTATTTTCCAATATATTATGCACAAGTCTTAGCCAGCATTTGTCACAATAAATCATTGCTCCTATCAATGTGTCAATTTATGGTTTATTAGTATAATTCCACTGCTCTTTTCTTTACCTTTCATTTATCACTTGCCTTCAGGCAGAAAAAAGCAGGTTGCATTAAATGCTGAGGAAATTAGTTAGGAGGTGTGGAGACCTCATTTCTCAGCAATACCTGTTAGGAAATTGTCGTTCAGTCTTCAACAGATCCCATTGTATCATTTCCGTTCACCCTGACCTTCTATAAAAGGTATTCCTCCCATTGCAACAACAACTGCATCGCCACAGTACAATATGCCACATCCACATGGTTTTTTATAGCTTGCAACATACATCTTTTTGCTATATGCATTCCCACCTTATGGTCACATTGTGTTGAATTGACTTGCTTATTGAATGTGCTTCCTGGGGTATTCACTTCACTGCAATTCCTGCAGTATGGCACACAGGCTTTAGCAAAATACATTTTAAAATAAATTTGAAAATAAAGTCAACATTTATTGTCAGGAATTTATTTCAATTTTCATCTATTTAAATTTCCAGCAGTGCACAAAACAAGGGAGAACATTTATGACAGAATACCATGAACAAGGTTGGTATAATAACCTATGAAAGCAAGAACATTTGCAAAAAATGAATAACAAATACTTCCTCCTTTAAATTGTGTTCCTTGGGTAGATATGTAATAAGAAAAACAAAAAGCTGCCTCTTTCATTTTAAAATAAGATTCTGATGATCGATTTATTAATGAATTCCAATTAGTAAAACAAAATACTTTTTCAATCAGCAAGTGTGACAATATTGATATAAATAAAGCACAGTTATACACTAAATTCACCAGATTCATTCAGACATTAGTTTCATGTATACTGTAATGTCCTTTGGACCTGCTCACTCTGTATCCTGTACTATAGTTTTACTCTGATGCAAGCAGCTACAAATCACCTCTGCTTTCTTTTCCCAATCTCTTTTGCTAATCTCCCTTTAAATCCTAGCTTACAAAACCCCCATCTCTCTCTCTCTCTCTTGAGCAATAGAAAGTTCTGGAGTAACTCAGCATGTCAGGCAGAAACTGTGTATGACATTTCAGTTTGGAACCCTTCCTCAGTCCCTTTCTCTCTCTGTATACCTTACCTATATGATCTCTACATTTCATGACAAAGAAAGGCCATAAACAATGAGACCCAAGCCATGAGAATGTGAAACATAAAAATTAGGTGCAAGAGTAGGCCATTCGGCCCTTCGAGCCTACACCGCCATTCAATATGATCATGGCTGATCATCCAACTCAGTATCCCGTACCTGCCTTCTCTCCATACCCTCTGATCCCCTTAGCCACAAGGGCCACATCTCCCTCTTAAATATAGCCAATGAACTGGCCTCGACTACCCTCTATGGCAGAGAGTTCCAAAGATTCACCACTCTCTGTGTGAAAAAAGTTCTTCTCATCTCAGTTTTAAAGGATTTCCCCCTTATCCTTAAGCTGTGACCCCTTGTCCTGGACCCCCAACATCGGGAGCAATCTTCCTGCGTCTAGCCTGTCAAACCCCTTAAGAATTTTGTAAGTTTCTATAAGATCCCCTCTCAATCTCTTAAATTCTAGAGAGTATAAACCAAGTCTATCCAGTCTTTCTTCATAAGACAGTCCTGACATCCCAGGAATCAGTCTGGTGAATCTTCTCTGCACTCCCTCTATGGCAATAATGTCCTTCCTCAGATTTGGAGACCAAAACTGTATGCAATACTCCAGGTGTGGTCTCACCAAGACCCTGTACAACTGCAGTAGAACCTCCCTGCTCCTATACTCAAATCAGTTTGCTATGAAAGCTAATATACCATTCGCTTTCTTCACTGCCTGCTGCACCTGCATGCCTACTTTCAATGACTGGTGTACCATGACACCCAGGTCTCGCTGCATCTCCCCTTTTCCTAGTCAGCCACCATTTTAGATAATAGTCTGCTTTCCTGTTTTTGCCACCAAAATGGATAACCTCACATTTATCCACATTTACTGCATCTGCCAAACATTTGCCCACTCACCCAGCCTATCCAAGTCACCTTGCAGTCTCCTAGCATCCTCCTCACAGCTAACACTGCCCCCCAGCTTAGTGTCATCCGCAAACTTGGAGATATTGCCTTCAATTCCCTCATCCAGATCATTAATATATATTGTAAATAGCTAGGGTCCCAGCACTGAGCCTTGCGGTACCCCACTAGTCACTGCCTGCCATTGTGAAAAGGACCAGTTTACTCCTACTGTTTGCCAGCCAGTTCTCTATCCACATCAATACTGAACCCCCAATGCCGTGTGCTTTAAGTTTGTATACTAATCTCTTATGTGGGACCTTGTCGAAAGCCTTCTGGAAGTCCAGATACACCACATCCACTGGTTCTCCCCTATCCACGCTACTAGTTACATCCTCGAAAAATTCTATAAGATTCGTCAGACATGATTTACCTTTTGTAAATCCATGCTGACTTTGTCCAATGATTTCACCACTTTCCAAATGTGCTGCTATCCCATCTTTAATAACTGACTCTAGCAGTTTCCCCACTACTGATGTTAGACTAACTGGTCTGTAATTCCCCGTTTTCTCTCTCCCTCCCTTCTTAAAAAGTGGGGTTACATTTGCTACCCGCCAATCCTCAGGAACTACTCCAGAATCTAAAGAGTTTTGAAAGATTATTACTAATGCATCCACTATTTCTGGAGCTACTTCCTTAAGTACTCTGGGATGCAGCCTATCTGGCCCTGGGGATTTATCGGCCTTTAATCCATTCAATTTACCCAACACCACTTCCCGGCTAACGTGGATTTCACTCAATTCCTCCAACTCCTTTGACCCGCGGTCCCCTGCTATTTCCGGCAGATTATTTATGTCTTCCTTAGTGAAGACGGAACCAAAGTAGTTATTCAATTGGTCCGCCATATCCTTGTTCTCCATGATCAACTCACCTGTTTCTGACTGCAAGGGACCTACATTTGTTTTAACTAATCTCTTTCTTTTCACATATCTATAAAATCTTTTGCAGTCAGTTTTTATGTCCCCTGCCAGTTTTCTTTCATAATCTATTTTTCCTTTCCTAATTAAGCCATTTGTCCTCCTCTGCTGGTCTCTGAATTTCCTCCAAACTAATGTCCTTCCTTTCCATTGCATTAATCTCCTCTCTAATCAGCAACGTTACCCCACCTCCTTTTCCTTTCTCACTATCCCTCCTGAATATTGAATATCCCTGGATGTTCAGCTCCCAGCCTTGGTCACCCTGGAGCCATGTCTCCGTGATCCCAACTATATCATAGTCATTAATAGCTATCTGCACATTCAACTCATCCACCTTATTACGAATGCTCCTTGCATTGAGACACAAAGCCTTCAGGCTTGTTTTTACAACACTCTTACCCCTTATACAATTATGTTGAAAAGTGGCCCTTTTTGATTTTTGCCCTGGTTTTGTCTGCCTGCCACTTTTACTTTTCACCTTGCTACCTATTGCTTCTACCCTCATTTTACACCCTCTACGCTCATGTCTCTACGCTCACACATTTAAGAAACCCTTTCCCTTTAACTCCATCCTCCACTATCTCATTCGACACCCCACCCTGGACATACCAAAATCAATACGGTTTCATTTCAGGGAACAAAATAACATTGGGCCTAGTGAAAGCTTGGGAACATCTGGGACAATTTTTAAGATTGAAACAAAAAGCTGGAGTAAAGCAGGTCTGACAGCATCTCCGGAGAAAAGGAATAGGTGACATTTCGGGTCAAGACCATTCTTCAGACTCTAGTCTCTCAACCAGAAACGTCACCTGTTCTTTTTCTCCAGAGATGCTGTCTGACCTGCTGAGTTACTCCAGCTTTTTGTGGCTATCTTCAGTTTAAACCAGCATCTGCAGTTCCTTCCTACACAATATTTAAGATGATTAGTTGACCTAAAGAACGATGTAGATGTTAATACTGAATGGCATTCGCCTATCTTTCACAAGATGTAAACCTATCCACTTAATCATCTATTCCTTTCTCCTCCAACCACCTGCTTGTACATCTTCCTCTTAAATTCAGCTTTGTCATTCACTTCAACCACTGGGGTAGCAAGTTCCACTTTCCCATCTATTTACATGTAAATAAGTTTATTCACAATCCACCATTGGAGATTTTGGGGAACTATATTAAATTCATGACATACCTTTCACCCTGCCTGAAGTGAAAACATATCTTGTTATTAAATTATTCCTCATTTTAAAGATCTCTATTTAGTTAGCCCTCAGCCACCTTGTTAAAATAAGGAGACAGTATTTTATCCTTTCCTTGTATTTTTGCAACTGTTCCTGGTACCCTTGTTATTGCTGCTACATTCTTTCCATAATAGTCGCTAAAACCACACATTGTGCACATTGACCACACAGTGTGGTCCAACGAATGCGTTCGAACGAATGTGGTTTAACAAATAATTAGTATAACGTCATGTTTCAGTTCTATCCACCTGGAAAATACCTTTGGCTAGGGTTTGCATTTTTTATTCTAAATCTTGCTAATCTGTGTTACAGTTCTTAGTGTCAGGTGCATTTGCACTATGAGATCCTCTTGTTCTCATTAAGTCTCCCACCTTCCTACAAAGTGCACCCCTTTGTATTTCAGTGTTGAATGTCATTTGCATGTTCTGTGATCACCAGTATCCTTCTGAAATTTGTTGTAGTGTTACTCATTATTGACCACTCTCCTACCTCCAACTTGGCCACCTGTCAAGTTTACAAATGGTTTTCTATTCTGGAGACCAAATCATTCATTTGAATATAAACAGCAATGATCCAAGCACTGATCATTGAGAAGTATCACTTTCCACCACCAATAGCTCCATTTATACCTCCACTTTGTTTTGCCCTATTGGCCACTTACTTGTCCGTCAAAAGATCTTGTGAAAAATAGTTAAATTGCGCCCAATCTGCTGTTAGCTCCTTAAAATATGAATACATGCGTCACAACACAACATTTTGGTTTTAGGAATATATGACAATAGACAATACATGCAGGAGTAGGCCATTCTGCCCTTTGAGCCAGCATCGCCATTCAATGTGATCATGGCTGATCATCCCCAATCAGTACCAAGTTCCTGCCTTCTCCCCATATCCCCCGACTCCGCTGTTTTTAAGAGTCCTATCTAGCTCTCTCTTGAAAGCATCCAGAGAACCCGCCTCCACTGCCCTCTGAGGCAGAGAATTCCAGACTCACCACTCTCTGTGAGAAAAATAGTGCTAATCCTTCACATCACTAGGTCAAAATGCTGGAACTCCCTCTAACAGCATGGTAGGTATACCCACACCTCAAGGACTGCAGCAGTTCAAGGTAGCAACTCACCACCACCTTCTCAAGTGCGATTAGGGATGGACAATTTAATTGTCAGCTCAGCCTGCGTAGCCCACATCTGTTAAATCAATAATGGGGGGGGGGGGGGGGGGGGACATTCACAAGAATTTAACACTTGTTAAGATAAAGCATTCTAGTATAAAGGCAATGCAGAAAATTTGGACAAATCTGTGCAACGACATCAGTTGTTGTTGTTAGTAAACACAGCATGCACAAATACACAAAGACCAAATCAATAATGCAATTATGGCAGAATGCAACAGATAATAAAGAAAACACTTGGGAGCTACAAGCCTGTGGAAAATAAGAACAAAACCAAAAAAAACGCACTGCATAAAAAGGAAGGAGAAACAAGGAATTGCAGATGTTGGTTTAGACACTGCTAGAGTAGCTCAGCGGATCAGGCAGTACTCTGAAGAAAGTAGATAGGTGACGTTTCGGGTCAGGACCCTCCTTCAGACGGATTACAGTTGAAAAGGGGGAGGCAGGACAAAGCCTGGCAAGTCATAGGTGGAAAATAGACACAAAAAGCTGGAGTAACTCAGCGGGGCAGGCAGCATCTCTGGAAAGAAGGAATGGGTGACGTTTCGGGTCGAGACCCTTCTTCGGACTGGTTAGGGATAAGGGAAACGAGAGATATAGACAGTGATGTGGAGAGATAAAGAACAATGAATGCAAGATATGCAAAAAAGTAATGATGATAAAGGAAACATTGTAAGCTGTTTGTAGGGTGAAAATGAGAAGCTAGTGCGACTTGGGTGGGGGAGGGTTAGAGAGAGAGGGAATGCTGGGGCCACTAAGACAGAGATGCTGCCTGTCCCACTGAGTTACTCCAGCTATCTGTGTCTATCTTCGGTTTAAACCAGCATCTGCAGTTCCTTCTTACACAAGTCCAAGGTGGACACGGGTGAGGCGGGATTTTAAATGACAGGTGGTTATACAAAGGCTCGACATAAACACAAAAGGTTTGAGATAAGGATAGAAATGAGAATTGCGAAGCCAGAGGAAGGAATAAAGATGGAAGGGGAGGGGTCTTTTAGCATTTGAAGTTAGTTATCTAAAACTGGCGAAATCATTGTTCATACCATTAGGTGGTAAGTTACCCAAGCAGAATCCAAGGTGCTGTTCCTCCCGTTTGTGCGTGGCTTAACTCTGGCAATGGAAGGGGTCCACAACAGAAACATTGGTATGGCAATGGAAAGGAGAGTATAAATGGAAACAAATTTAAACTGAAACAGACAATAGATGCAGTAGGCCATTCGGTCCTTCAAGCCAGCACTGCCATTCACTGTGATCATGGCTGATCATCCATAATCAGTACCCCGTTCCTGCTTTCTTCCCATATCCCTTGATTCCGTTAGACCCAAGAACAATATCCAACTCTTTCTTGAATACATCTAGTGAATTGGCCTCCATTGCCTTCCGTGGCAGAGAATTCCAGACTCAACTCTGGGTGAAAAAGTCTTTCCTCATCTCAGTTCAAAATGGCCTACCCCTTATTCCTAAAATTTGACCCCTGGTTCTGGACTATTTTTCCTCCATCCAGCCTGTCCAATCCCTTAAGTATTTGATATGTGTCTATAAGATTCCCTCTCATTCCCCCTAAATTCCAGTGAATACAAGCCCAGCCGATCCATTCTTTCATCATATGTTCAGTCCCGCCATCCCGGGAATTAACCTGGTGAACCTACATGCACTCCCTCAATAGCAATGTCTTTCCTCAAATTAGGAGACCAAAACTAGGAGATGAGCAACATTAAACAAGAGATAGCCAAAATCGTGATATCAGGTGGTCTTGTTGAAAGTATGGAAGAAAAGAAGGTAGTTAACATAAGAACTAATGCAATATTGCATGAATTAGCTCCCCATAAACGTTAAAAATCTCATGGGAAACTTGGATGACGCTGCAACAGATTTTGTGCCATGAAGTTATTTTCATCCTTTAACAGACAAGACAATGAGGACACTTAAAGATTATGAACCCCGCACTTTGTACTCTTTTGCAAAAGGATTTCTAAAATCAGACAAATCCAAATGGAAAATGTTTATTTTTGTAATGGAGAAACATTTCTTTGGCCTATTTTCAAATCTGCCAAATCAAGGAGAACTAGACTTTATTGCATAAAAATACTTCTGGATTTTCAACACCCAAATTTGACCATGGCATTGAAGGACTACAATAAACCTTATACTTCTAGCTATTTTTAGGCCAATGGTGACAGTTTCAAGTACTTTTTGACGATCCATTTGGACATGGTTTGAAAACTGACTGTAGTGATGAACCGCAAGTTTGTGTTCAGAGAGGGAAAGCAAGCAAACAATGAAGAGCTTAGTGAAGGTTGTACACGTCATGTCTCACTAATATACTGGTATGTTTGTTTTTGAAAATATGTCACAAAAGGGTCCATTTGAGATTTTATACTGTGGTTGGTTGACATAAAGACATTTAAAGCACTTGTTGACAAAATTAAATTAAGGAACACATAAACAAGAATTTTCACTTTTTGACTCACCACCTCATTATCTTACTGGAATGTTATTCAAGTAATGGGCAGAATCAACAGCATACAAAAGTTTAACAGCATTGGAAGTACTCACTGACATTCTCAGGATTAAATCATACTTCCGATTATAACAATATGTTCTTTTTGCCCAGATGAAAACATTTGTTTAAAAAACAATTCTTTGTTCACTGACATATCGCCTTAAACTTTGTCCTTACATACTCATTTACTCTGTCAAATTATTATCATTTTTAACACAAGATATTAATCTTTTCTAATAGAGGAGCCTACCTTATTCACCTTTTGACATAGTGAAGTGCTGATTCCTTCATAGCATCCTAGTAATCTCTTGAGCACCTCTTCCAAACTTGTACCAGGCTACCCGAGGTTTAGGGTACAGATTTGAAATCTGGACTACTTTTGCCAATCTGATGTTCTCCTTAAGTAGAAAACTTCAGCTAAAAGAATCCTGGATGCTTTCCATCAGTCCCCTTTACTTGATCTTTCTTTGTAGACCAGAACAAAATATATTTATCTTGAAATCTTTTACTAATAGGCTTTTCAAAACCACAACCTAATTTGCAATTATCACATCTCCAGATCATACAATCCAGACTATAGCCACTTGCTATATAAGAAAGTTTATTCCCCTCTTTGCAGAATTTTTTTTTTTTTTTTTAAATGAATATTCATTGCCCGTATCAATGGGAACAGCTTGGGCAATTTACCTGTTGCGGTTTTCACATTTAACAATATTATTGAGACGTTAATAGTACTGACTTGCACCTTTCTATGCATTATGGCTCTCTATCACTGATCAGTTTCTATGATTGCTAATCAATTGAAATATTTTGCTGGTACACAAAAATGATGGAGAAACTCAGCGGATACAGCAGCATCTATGGAGCTGTTTTGCTGTTTGGGCGATTTAGATTGGGGACACTAGAAATGCGGAGAATGATTTTGGGAAACACTGTATACTAAATTGGGTACACTACAATGTGTCTTTGGAGTGTCCCTGGACTTTTATCCTGGTCATTGGAAAGTATCAAGAGTTCTTGCATTGAAAAATCTGCTGTAACAATTGCTACAATTCTGAACCAGTTCAGAATTGGTTCTAGAATTATTAGAGCAAAGGCGTGTATAAATTGTAGATCAATATTTACAGTGATATCTGAAACCTGTAGCATTTATAATATAGAATTAATAAATGAATCTTCACAGTAAATGAAAACAAGCATCAAAACAAACACTACCAACAGTCTATAATTTGGGTTTTTAGTATTCGCCCTGCCTTTGTTTGTTTCCCACTACATTATCTCTTCCTAACTGTCATTTTCTCTTTCACATATACCATCTACACTTTCATCTTTCTTCTCTTGCCAAGTCTGTATTTGAGTAAGGAAAATGGTTAGGTTTGGTTTTTGTTCAGTTAATTATTTTGCATGTAGCTTGGCAGTACCACAAACAATGTTGGTACGCAGAACTTCTCTAATCTTTGTACGTGTGAGATAAACATGCTTATCGTATGGGATGCTTGTCTTGTAACGGTTATTCAAATGTTAAATAAGCTGACCTTTGCAATCAGCCTGTGACTTCACTGATTAACACAAACCAGGTGCACATAAACTGTATGAATAATGATTGATGCTCACACAAGTTTCATTAGACACAGTCTGTAGGATTATGAAAGTCTGAAATAACAGAAAATGACGGAAACTCAAAAAATCTGGTTAGAGAAATAGAGCTATCATTTCAGATTAAAAACCCATTCATTTCTGATGATAGGTCTTTAAACATTAAATATTTTGCACCAATAGACAATAGGTGCAGGCTATTCGGCCCTTCGAGCCAGCACTGCCATTCAATCTGAGCATGACTGATCATCCCCAATCAGTACCCCGTACCTGCCTTCTCCCCATATCCCCACGACTCCGCTATCTTTAAGGAACAATTGCAGAATGACTCATTTCTCTTTCAAGAGTGTTTGGAGTAGTATCTAATTTTGTTAAATTTATATTCTGTCTTGCATGATTTGAGATCAGTATCTTCTTGGTCCATTTGGGTTGAAGAAACTTTGCAAGGATTAAGCGATACATCGTCACTAACTGGCAGAATCCACACTGTGTTTTGGTTGCATTTGTTTTCAATTGCTAATATTGATTTTCTGTCACAATATGGTTGAAATTGCAAAAGCGGCCGCATATTTTCATTGTAGGAAATGTCCCAATTATCTTAAATTTATCTAACTTTTCTTGGCTCATTTTGTGACTGGTATCCGAAAGAGCAGAGGAATTTAATGGACTTTGATTTCCCCCGAGCTCCATTTGTGAAATGGAAGGAAAGGGAGAAAGGGGTGATTGCATATCAATCTATCTTGACTGTATGGTTGATTTTTGTCTTTCTTGGGTGGAGTACTCAGATTTGGTCATAGCTGGATGCAGAGTAGTCCAATTGCCTAGAAATAAGATTTCAAGCACTAATTTAAAATGGGCATGTGGCTTTATTGGCATGATTTTTTTTTTAACAATCTTAAATTGTTCGCAAATGGAATTGGATTGATACAAGTCCACCATATTATATCTTCATTTTTATGCCACAGTCAAGTGTAGTAATAATTAGAACTTTTGAAACCAAAAAATGGCATTCAATCACAATTATGTTAATAATTCATTTGAAGATTAAGATGGTCGGCTCGAATTACTTGGGTATCATGATTACCCTTTTCACAAAACTGAAATGGTCCACCATTAAAGTATTTCTGCACCATATTCAGTATAATAGAAAACGTATACAGTATATGCAGATTGGGTCTATAAGATGTACAACGTGGAAATTATACTTTTATTTTATTTTAATTTTATTATTTATTTCGAACAGAATAAAAGAATAAAAAGCAAGTGTTAAACAGCATACAAAAAAAAACAAGAATATTTATAAAGTGTCATAAACAATATCTATAAATAAATGAAATTGTATGTGTCTGAAAAGGAGCAGGAAGAAGCCAAAGCTTATTAATTCCCACCCCTTATTCAACTGCTTGTAATTATCTTATACAGATTTAGCAGCTATATGTACACCATATGTACACCAGCCACTATATGTACACCAAATTATTTACATTTATACACTAATCAAATATTTACAAAGCCATACAACAAAGAAAAAAAGAAAAAGAAAAGAAAAACCCTCATATACTATACAGTGTCTTAGTCTTGAATACTGTAGCTTCATATGCCAGCTGTCTCTCAAGATTGAAGATGACTTGCTTTCATTAGTTTTGTGGGATCTGTGAGAGGGTTGTCTGACAGGGCAATTGGAGAGTTTGTGAGGTTATACACAATATGCTGGAGTAACTCAGCAGGTCAGGCAACATCCAGAAACGAACGAACAGAAGGAATGATGTTTCAGGTTGAGACCCTTTACACTGAGTGTCCGGTGGGGGGGGTTACAGAGATAAGGAAGTGTAAGAGATCAAAAGAGATGCAGATCAAGGAAAATGTAGAACAGACCATTGTTAGCGAGGGGAAGATGACAAAGCAAACAGAGATACAATGTAATCAGAGGGACAATCAGGCTGGTCGGAGAACTGGGAAGGAGGAGGGATGTGGCGAGAGGGAGAGAGAGGGAATGCAAGGGTTACCTGAAGTTAGGGAAGTTCAATATTCAAAGATTGTGAGGTGATGTGCTTCTTCCACTGCTTCTGCAGGGACTGTCGATTCCAAACCTTATAATGCTCAATATCATCGCAAATGCTGTTCCTCTGCTTTCATCGTGGATCAGACGTTAAAGTCAGAGTTATAACAGCATGGGAAATTGGCCCTTCGGCCTAACTTGCTCATGCTTACTAAGATGTCCCATCTACATTAGTCCCCACCTGGCTGCATTTGGTCCAAATCCCTCAAAACCTTTCCTATCTATGTACCTGACCAAATGTATTTTAAATGTTGTTATAGTACCCGCTTCAACTCTGGCAGTTCTTTCCATATACCCACCACCCTCTGTGTGAAAAATGTACCCCTTAGGGCCCTTTTAAATCTTTCCCCTTAAACTTCTGCCCTCTGGTTCTTGATTCCCCTATTCTAGGTAAAAGACATGGCACATCTACCCTATCTATTTCGCTCATAATCTTATACATATCCATAAGAACACACCTCATCCTCCTGCGCTCCAAGGAATAAAGTCCCAGCCTATCCAACATCTCCCTATAACTCAGGACCTCCTGGCAACATACTTGCAAATTGTTCTTGCTCTCTTTCTAGCTTAACGATATAAAAGTCAAGTCTACTATATTGTCAAATGCACAATTATAACAATGTCCAGATACAATGAAAGTTTTGCTTTCAGCAACATCATAGGCACATATGAAAAAAATTAAATTCAGAGAATAAATCAGACTTGTATGATGAATGCCAGCTACTAAACTATGGCATTAACCCACTTAAGTATTGGAAAGCACACGATTTCCACATTGACATGGAAGGCACAAACTTGGGAGCTACTCATAGCAGCCTTTCCCGTCAAGTCCAATGGCAAAATAGGAACTTGCTACATTTCCTTGCTCAACATTAACTATGTGCAATTTGGCAACTCTTTGTGCGAACAGAGGCGATTATAGAAGACTTGAATGCCTGCTCAGAGGGCAAGGACATAGAGGGACCAGTTTTAATAGCATCATAATCTTCCAGTGCTCAGTGCCATTTTCATAAGCAAGGAGGGGTCATTTGAATAAAGGATTAGGCAGAACGCGCGTTTAATTTAATTCAATTCATTCAGAGGTTATGAATTGGTTTCTTGAAGCATTTGATGTTTACATATATTTATATTTTTAATTAACTTTTCACAAAGTTAAGCAGATTGGAAAACCACTGATGTGACTATTGTGATGGATGTTTATGTTAACTTTTATGTGGTTGTGTGTCTTTTCACTTAGTATGTCTGTATGGCAACTCAAATTCCACTGTACCTTAATTAGTACATGTGACAATAAACTGCCCTTGACCTTGAAATCTTGTTAAAGGAGGAAGCTTAAACAAAACTGGTAATTATTGGCCATGTAACCTTTGTTATTGACAAGATTTTAAGGTCCATAATTGAGAAATTACTCATCATTTGGAGAAGCTTAAGTGTTATCAAACCAAGTCAACATGATTTAAGATAAAGGAATACAAAGTGCTAGAGTAACTTAACAGGTCAGGCAGCATCTCTGGAGAAAATGAATAGGATGCTGAAGGGTCTATCCATTTTCTGCAGCATTTCGTGTCTATCTTTGGTATAAACTAGCATCTGCTGTTTCCTATTATCACATCATGATTCAAGGTGAATCACACTTGCCAAATTTGCTACAATACTTTAAGGATGCAACAAAACAAAGATGCCAGAAGGGAAATCTGTAAATGTAGTGCAGCTGGATTATCAGAAAGCATTTGATAAGGTACCACCTAAAATGCTGGTGCACAAGATAACAGCTTATGGCATCAGGAGAAGTGCGTCAGCATGGATTGAGAATTGATTATCAAAGAGAAGAAAGATGGAGAAACATTGTTTGTTCAACCTGAAAGAATATTATTAGTAGAAACAAGGAACTATGGATGCTGGTTTACCAAGGAATGGCACAAAAAGCTGGAGTAATTCGGCAGGTCAGGCAACATCTCTGGATAGGTGGCATTTTGGGTGGGACCCTTCTTCAGTCCAGACACAAAAAGTCGCCTATTCATGTTCACCAGAGATGCTGCCTGACCCACTGAGTTAAGGGCCTGTCCCACGAGCATGCGACTGCATGCAGCAAGCGCGACCAAACCGGAAGCCGCGCGGAGGTCGAGCGATCCCCGTACAGGGCCTGTCACACCAGATCACATACGAGTTGACGTGAAATTAGAGCAAAGGTGTACGCCATCGAGATGCTGCGCACGGCATCGAGACGCTGCGTACGCCCATCAAGGCAGTGCGTATGGCCTCAATGCGGCTGCGGGCTGGAAGGCCGTAGCCACGTGGAATTTTTAGACAGTGTCTAGTTTTTCGGAGCCCCGCATGATGTCGGGACTAGCTCCGCACAACTCCATACGGCTCCGGCGATCGAAGTGGGACCAGCCCCGCGTGGGACAGGCCCTTTACTCTGGCATTTTGTGTCTTTCCAGGATATAATCTGGAGGTAGGAATCATTTACTAATTATGCCGATAATCTGGAGGTAGGGGGAAAGATACAAGGTAAGCAATTTTGCCAAAGCTACAAAAAGATGGAAGTGCTTAGTGTACGAAGGAATTTAGCTCTGCAACAGACTTTTGAGAAATTGAACAAATGGACAAAAAAAAAATTGGCCAATTGAGCTTACATGTGGGAAAGAGAGAGTCATAGAGATAATTAACAGGAATTAGACAGGTAGACTGTTGAAGCAAAGGTGAAAGATTACAAATAAGCAAAGTTCAGAGCAGCCAGGTGCTCATATGCAAATAATCGCAAAAGATTACCAGGCAGGGAGATCGTGATTAGGAGCCAATTTGCTTTTTATTGCAAGAAAATTAGAGTTTAGAACTAGGAAAGCATTGTTCTAAAATTGTACTGGCAAGGTCATACTTATAGGGAATAATTGTGGTCTTCTTATTTTAAAAGATATCCCGACATTGGAGGCAGTCCAAAAAGAGATTGATTTGGCCAATTCCTGGGACAAGAGGGCTATCCTATCATGAGCAACTGGAGAAATTAGATTTGGGTTATTTGGAGATTAAAAGAGTGGTAACCTTATCGAAACATGATCTTGAGGAGGTATCTTTACTCATGGGAGAATCTCAAACAAGGGGATATAGTTGCAAGTTTTGGGAGTGGTAACCATTTACAAGTGGGATGCATAGGAACTTGGTGCATTGCTGGAATTCTCTACTCTGGAGTATTGCGAAGGCTGTATCACTGGGAGTACATAAAGAGGAAATGGATAACATTTTTGAAAGATCACGGATTTAACCGAGGGAAAACAGGCACCAGAGATGAGGTCTGGGACAGAGAAACCATGATCATATTGAATGCGTGAAATGCTACAACATCAATTTACAAATTACTTGCCCACAATAACTGGAGTCCCATTTCCTGGTCAGAGAAACACACCAAACCCCCAAATACTTACAATGCGTTTCCATTCACAAAATTTAGCACAATTAAATCTTCTGTATTCACAATTAAATCACAATTCTTCAGTATTCACCAAGGAGAAGGATATTGAATTATGTGAGGTAAGGGAAACAAGTAGAGTAGCTATGGAAACTACGAGATTCAAAGAAGAGGAAGTACTGACACTTTTTAGAAATATAAAAGTGGATAAGTCTCCAGGTCCGGACAGGTTATTTCCTTGGACATTGAGGGAAGTTAGTGTAGAAATAGCTGGGGCTATGACAGAAATATTTCAAATGTCATTAGAAACGGGAATAGTGCCGGAGGATTGTTGTACTGCGCATGTTGTTCCATTGTTTAAAAATGGTTCTAAGAGTAAACCTAGCAATTATAGACCTGTTAGTTTGACGTCAGTGGTGGGCAAATTAATGGAAAGGATACTTAGAGATAATATATATAAGCATCTGGATAAACAGGGTCTGATTAGGAACAGTCAACATGGATTTGTGCCTGGAAGGTCATGTTTGACTAATCTTCTTGAATTTTTTGAAGAGGTTATTCTGGAAATTGATGAGGGTAAAGCAGTGGATGTTGTATATATGGACTTCAGTAAGGCCTTTGACAAGGTTCCTCATGGAAGGTTGGTTAAGAAGGTTCAATTGTTGGGTATTAATGGTAGAGTAGCAAGATGGATTCAACAGTGGCTGAATGGGAGATGCCAGAGAGTAATGGTGGATGGCTGTTTGTCAGGTTGGAGGCCAGTGACTAGTGGGGTGCCACAGGGATCTGTGTTGGGTCCACTGTTGTTTGTCATGTACATCAATGATCTGGATGATGGTGTGGTAAATTGGATTAGTAAGTATGCAGATGATACTAAGATAGGTGGTGTTGTGGATAATGAAGTAGATTTTCAAAGTCTACAGAAAGATTTATGCCAGTTGGAAGAGTGGGCTGAAAGATGGCAGATGGAGTTTAATGCTGATAAGTGTGAGGTGCTACATCTTGGCAGGACAAATCAAAATAGGATGTACATGGTAAATGGTAGGGAATTGAAGAATGCAGTTGAACAGAGGGATCTGGGAATAACTGTGCATAGTTCCCTGAAGGTGGAATCTCATGTAGGTAGGGTGGTAAAGAAAGCTTTTGGTGTGCTGGCCTTTATAAATCAGAGCATTGAGTATAGAAGTTGGGATGTAATGTTAAAATTGTACAAGGCATTGGTGAGGCCAATTCTGGAGTGTGGTGTACAATTTTGGTCGCTTAATTATAGGAAGGATGTCAACAAAATAGAGAGAGTACAGAGGAGATTTACTAGAATGTTGCCTGGGTTTCAGCAACTAAGTTACAGAGAAAGGTTGAACAAGTTAGGTCTTTATTCTTTGGAGCGCAGAAGGTTAAGGGGGGACTTGATAGAGGTCTTTAAAATGATGAGAGGGATAGACAGAGTTGACG
This sequence comes from Leucoraja erinaceus, assembly GCF_028641065.1. Lineage (NCBI taxonomy): Eukaryota > Metazoa > Chordata > Chondrichthyes > Rajiformes > Rajidae > Leucoraja > Leucoraja erinaceus. The sequence continues at coordinate 9,235,467 of NC_073405.1, read as the reverse complement.
TGGATAAGCTTTTCCCACTGAGAGTAGGGAAGATTCAAACAAGAGGACATGACTTGAGAATTAAGGGACAGAAGTTTAGGGGTAACATGAGGGGGAACTTCTTTACTCAGAGAGTGGTAGCTGTGTGGAAGGAGCTTCCAGTGAAGGTGGTGGAGGCAGGTTCGATTTTATCATTTAAAAATAAATTGGATAATTATAGGGACGGGAAAGGAATGGAGGGTTATGGTCTGGGTGCAGGTAGATGGGACTAGGGGAGAATACGTGTTCGGCACAGACTAGAAGGACCGAGATGGCCTGTTTCCGTGCTGTAATTGTTATATGGTTGGTTAAATGGTTAAATGTTTTCCAGGAATGCATGCAAATAGAGGAATGAATGAGTGTATCAACTAAAATAGTTCTTAATTTTGTTCATAAATGTCAGGGATATTTTAAAAGATTCACAGGCCTCTGCTGATTTGATCACCAGCCTAGCATGTTAAAATATTTCATTGCTATCTTATGGGTGTGACTTTATCTGCCTTATTGTCACCAGTGTCATGTTTGACAAGACCTAATGCCACCATATGCACGTTTAGCATGAGGATTGGGACAATTTGGGGCAAAAGGTCATCCTTGCGGGGAATCTAGAAGATGACTAGGCAATTTTTAAAATTTAATTAAACTTACCTTTGGGTCTGCAGCAAGCTTAAGCAGTTTGCTGATAGCGGCAAATGCTAGCCCATTGAAATGTAATGAAAAGAGGATCAGAGGGCTGACCTTCCAAATTGCTTAAACATACTTGGACAAAGAAATGTGCACAGTGTAGGAAGGTACAAATAATGTTTACCAAATTAAGTCACAAGATGCAGGATTTCATTCTCACGCATTCTGCAAATTATATTCAACAAAATAGATTATGAATGGATATAGAGCAAGAGACCATTTTCCACAGCCTCCTTTATGCTTGAGCATTTTGATTTCCAAAACAGGCCATAATGCAACCAACCTGCTTTCCACCATGTACTTGTCGATGTTCTTACAGTATTTGATGACATGCCAAGATTTCCACAAAGCTCTGAGGAAGTGGGGCTTTGGTGAACTTTCCTCGTCATTGCATCAATGTGCTGGGCCCAGGCCATCTCCTAGGAACTTGAAGATGTTGACTCTCTCCATCGCCATCCCACCAAGGAAGATAGGTGCATGGTCCCTCAGCTTTCCCTAACCTGGTCAACCATCAGCTCCTTAGCCTTGCTAAGATTATTGTTCTTGCACCAATCCACCGGATTATAGATATCCCCCCTCCCTGTACTCTGACCTGTCATTAATCTCTATTCATCCAACGACGATGGTACTGCCGCAAATTTAAAGATGGCGTTGAAGCAGTGTCTGACTACACAGTGGGTGCAGAGTAAACAGGGGAAAGAGAGTCTAGAGCAGGGGACTGCACATTGCTTTAGCAAGACAATCTCATTTTGGGTAGTAACCCAACATTAATCAGGAAATGGACCTATATCGTGATGACCCACATGGCTTAGTAACATACAAGAGATAGCACCACAGGAGCCACCTGTCTGTACATAAATAGAATTATGCATGTGAGATGTTACTAGATTATAGCTACTTAAAAATGCTCACAATTCCAGCCTAACAGCTTTGCAGATAGAGAAATTAGACACTTTTAGCTGTCTTTATCACAACGTAGTGTAATTTATCAACTATAAAGCAGTCCAGTCTCCGATTTGTTTGATTAAAATCCAAAGTGACTTAATTTTTTCTCTAACTCATTCATGAAGAGAACTTATTTTTCCCCGAAATGGTCCAAGCCAAGGTTTATCTACGTCTGAATAATTTAAGATAAAAGAATGTACTGAACAGTACTTAAAGAGTAAAATTGACCGGATATGAGGTTGAGAGAGTGTGCAAAATTGAGTGTTAAGTCAAAGTTGAATATTTATAAGCCAATTTATACAAAGTATTCTACACTGCAAATCTCTTTCTCACAAACCTTTATGAAAATGAAAAGGTTTGTAATAAATGTTAATTACATCTACCATGATGAGCAATTTCAATACTGGAAAATGGAACATCAAACATTTAGTATCAGTAGGCTGAAAACATTTTACTTGCGCCTTGAAAAGGTCCCTTCATCTGAAGAAAGTGCTCGACCCAAACATCACCTATTCCTATTCTACAGTGATGCTGTGTCTCCATTTCCAGATGGGAATGACATTCCTACTTTAGAAGGGTCTGAAGAAGGGTTTCGGCCCGAAACGTTGCCTATTTCCTTCGCTCCATAGATGCTGCTGCACCCACTGAGTTTTTCCAGCATTTTTGTGTAGCTTCAATTTTCCAGCATCTGCAGTTCCTTCTTAAAACACTTCCTACTTTACCTGTCCATTTCTGAAATGTTATTTTTTACCTTTATACCCAGTGACCGCATCTAACATCCATCAACATAATTTACATTGATAAGCTACCAATTAATTTCAAATTATATTAGGGAAGCACGGCGGCATAACGGTAGAGCTACTGCCTTAGTGCCAGAGAGACCCAGGTTCGATCCTGACTAATCGGAGGTGCAAAGGGACTTGGGAGTGTTGGTGCAGGATTCCCCAAAACATTAATCTGCAAGTCAAATCAGTCGTAAAGAAACAAACGCAAGACTAGCATTTAGTTCCAGAGGGTTATATACTAAAACAGGGATGTAATGTTGAGGCGTTATAACGCGCTGGTCAGGCAGCATATGGAATATTGTGAGCAATTTTGGACACCATATCTGGGGAGGATGTGCTGGGGTCGGAGAGGGTCCAGAGGAGGTATCCAAGAATAATCCCAGGACTGAGTAGATTAACATATGATGTTTAGAAGAATGAAGGGGGACCTCATTGAAACATACAATAAAGTGCAAGGCTTGGATAGCATGGATATGGAGAGGATGTTTCCACTAGTAGGAGAGTCTAGGACTAGAGGTCATAGCCACAGAATTAAAGGACGTTCTTTTAGGAAGGCGATGAGGAGGAATTTATTTAGTCAGAGGGTGGTGAATCTGTGGAATTATTTGCCACAGAAGGCAGAGGAGGTGGATATATGCAAGGCAGAGATAGATTCTTGATTAGTATGGGTGTCAGAGGTTATGGGGAGAAGGCAGGAGAATAGGGTTAGGAGCGAGAGAGAGAGAGAGAGAGAGAGAGAGAGCGAGAGATAGATCAGCCATGATTGAATGGCTGGCTAGGCCGAATGACCTAATTCTACTCGTATCACATGATATTATGACCAAGGGTGCTTGCCTGTACGTTTTCCCCATGACTCGCGTGGGTTTTCCCACACTCCAACCACATACAGGTTTGTAGGTTAATTGGCTTGCTGTAAATGTGAAATTGTCCCTAGTGTGTGTGCGCGGTAGTGCGCGGATCACTGGTCAGTGTGGACTCGATGGGCCGTAGGGCCTGTTTCCATGCTCTATCTCCAATTTAAACATTATCAACGTATATTATCCAGATTTTACGCAGCTACCAAGTAAAAATTTCATTGCTCTGTTGCTGATACACGTAACAATTAACATAAATGACCATATCTCCTAAAATGTCAGCGGAAGTATTCTTCCATTTCCTAAACAAGCCATCCACGACTTTATGGTAAGGAGAAATAGAAGATTTGATGTAAAAAAAAAAAAAAATGTTCTGAAATGTTATCAAAGCGGCCGTTGATGACCACACAGCCAAAAACAACTACCATCTCATTAGCATGTCATAACCTCAGTTGAACGTCACCTTTAACTACTGAAGCTGCAAGGCTGCTATAATCAGCCTCCAAACGAACAGTAGCCAGAATGCAGATGATTTACCTCATGAAGAAAATTCGTACAAATATGGTAAATCTGCAATGTGTAATTTTCAAATTTACTGATTTTACCTTGCAGGCTTGAATAAAATGTTCAAATGACAATTGATCCTGTTCACTAGATATGGGTCATTATGACAAAAGATGCTGCAATTAGTGTTCACAGTGAAAATTTCCTTTCAGAAGACGGGGAACAATTTGTGTGCACAACACTCAATACATCAATCTCGGATGAGTCACCAGAACAGGTTGGTTGCGCTGTCTGGCTCTCTCCAAATGTGAAGGCAGACAGAATATAGGGAGGAAAATAGAGTCTGTACCTTCGGAAACTGAACAATGGAGGCAGGAGGTGGAAAGGGTAGGTAGGAAAAGAAAAAAAAAGTTACAAAAAAAATGAAATCAGCAGCTTTGCCAAAGAAGAGAATCCAACAGAGAAAAACACATTTAAAAATGTACGTATCATGTGCGTATCTGCGTCACAACTAAAGCACTGTTTCAGCAGCAAGTCCCGATGAGGAGAAAAAAATAAGTAAAAAATTGCATGCTGATCACAAATCATTTTTAAACATCAAAACATATCGTAATAATAAAACTATACAACTGCTTGATTCGGTTTTAGAATTCAGTTAACACCAATCATAGCTACAAAAAAATCATGCCAATCGTTTTTAAAATGGAGACAAATCTCACGTTCTAAACATTTATCACTTCAAAGCAACTTGGGTTTGGTGTTGTAAAATATTAGATGTGTATTATTGTTTATGGAGCTCCACGAAGTTGTGGTCTTCAAAACAATGAAAAATGTTAGCAGATTTTGAGTTGGATTAAATAGAATTACAAATTGCAGAAAAACAGATATTGTATCGATTTTATTGTAAACTAGACCAAGTGGGACCCGTTGGGTCCTTATCACACGTGAGGCCTGGTCCTCGAACGTAATATTCCACCACTCACCCATAGCCCACTGTGCAGACACAGCTGACAGGTTCCCTTTGTGACGCCAGAGATCCCCGTTGTGTCGCGAGTCACGGCAACTCTCCCCAAGTGCGCCTCTTCATCCCTCTTCCTACCCCTATCCTCCTCCATTCCCCCTCATCCACAGCACTTCCTCCCCCTCCTCTTCACCCTCCCTCTTCTTTCCCCTCTCCTTCTTCCCTCCACCACTCCCTCCCCTCTGTCACCCTCCCTCCATAACCCCTCTCCCCTCCCATATCCCTCCTCTCTCTCTCTCTATCGGTTTAAATAACATTAAACAACAATCCTGATCCCCTCTCCCACTCCCTCCCCCACCTTACAACAATGTTACAAATCTCCCATAGAACTGGGAATCCTGTCTTGGTTAACATTGTCCATAACCCCTCTCCTCCGTACCCCAAGTGGGAACTGTTGGGCCTCGTTCCCCCAACACAATATTCCACCGCTCATCCGTTCCTCCAACACAACCCGTTTTCCCAACGAACCAGCCGCAGGAGAGGGGGAGGGAGGATGAGGCCTCTCCGCAGGCCCGGAGCAGCAGCCCCCGGACCCTGCACCGGCTGGAACCCCAGCGCAGCCGTGCTCACGGCTCTGGGCTGTGGTTGGAGCCGGTGCAGGGTCCGGGGGCTGCTCCCTTAGCTCCCGGCTCCAGACCGCAGCATAAAAAAATGACTGACCGACTGTCAATTTTTTTATCCCGCATGCCCATAGATACTCTCAGTGCTCCATGCGTGCGAATTTAAAAATAACTGAAAGTCAGTCAATTACTTTTTGAGGCTGCAGTCTGTAGCCGTGGGAGGGGGAGGGAGGATCGTGGCTCCGGGCCCAGTCCGTGTCTGTGTCTGTGTCCAGCGTGCTTTTATCTTGGACAGCAAGTTTAAAAAAAATAAAATAAAATGTAAATTAGATTTTTGTTTAAATTAAAAATGTCAATAACATAAAATATACCATCAATTTGAACAAAACTTGATGCACCACACACCACGACAATGGTAAGTAAGATGGCCCAAAAATTGTGGCGCTATCGTGTGATTTCAGGAGCACAGCCCTCACCCCTCACACATAGACATGGCAACAAAGAAGATGAGTGTTTTAGTAACATATAGAAATTATTTTTCGAATAATCATAGGGTCAGTTTAAGAGAATATTCAAACACACACACGCAATTTGTCAAATGGTTTAATTTCCATTCACTGCGATTATCAAAAAATCCCACTCTTAATCCGAACTCTTCCATCATTGAATGCACCAAAAGATAAATAACACAGGCGCTCTTCACATGTGGAAAGAATAATGGCGCAACACTTCGCGGCTGCCAGCATCATGTTACTTTACAAGAATAGGAGGAAGAAACCAGGAAATTATAGGCCAGTCCTGGGCAACAAAGACTGATGGCGAGGCAGACAATGAAAACTATTGTGACGAAATTAAATTTAATTCCAATTAATCGTGCAAAGACTGCAGGACAAATCCAAATCAAGCACAAGGAGGATTAATTATTGTTTTGCATCTACTGAACGCCTTTTGAAAGAGCAAACTCCTATAAAGTTACCCGAAAATTATGACTATTATGGATCGCAAATTTACAAAGTAACAAAGAGCTAAACCCAGTGGAGGATTAATGTCTTTTTTTCAGATTGAGTAGACTGCCTGGGATGCGTGTTTGCTCCTTCGCCAATATGTGACGCACACGCATGCACGGCCTACACTCTCTGGGTGTAGGGAGCAGCATAATTCAGTTTGCCAAATTTCAGATAACAGGCAAAGTAGTAGACAATGGTGAAAATGATCATCCTGCTTCAAGATGACAGGCTAGATTGAGCAAGTCAGAAGCACGGCAACGGGTGTGAAGTTAGACAAAGCAATGCTCTTTGGGAGGGATATACAAAGCACTTATGTACAAGGTTATTTAATTTGGGCGGCACAGTGGCGTAGCAGCAGAGTTACTGCCTTACAGTACCAGAGACCTGGGTTCGATCCTGACTACAGGTGCTTATCTGCACAGAGTTTGTACGTTTTCCCTGTGACCTGCGTGGGTTTTCTCTGAGATCTTCGGTTTCCTCCCATACTCCAAAGATGTACAGATTTGTAGGTTAACTGGCTTGGTATGAATGTAAAAATGTCCCTAGTGTGTTAATGTGCAGGGATCGCTGGTCTGTACCGACTTAGTGGGCCGAAGGCCCTGGTTCTGCACTATCTCTAAACTAAACACTAAAATAGTTTGCTTGATTTCGTAAGTCCCATCCTTACCTCTCCTCTGGATTTCTCATAAAACCCTCACCACAATTAGTCTGATGAAATGTCCCAACCCAAAATGTCAACTCTCCACATTCTCCAGAGATGCCACTTAACCCACTGAATTACTTCCGCCCTGGGTCTTTTTTGGTAAACCAGCATCTACAATTCCTCTTCATAAGTGTGTAAGAAGGAACTGCAGATGCTGGTTTAAACCAAAGATAGACACGAAAAGCTGGAGAAACTCAGCGGGACAGGCAGCATCTCTGGAGAGAATTTTGTGTTGAGACCCTTTTTCAGACTGGTTAGGGATATGGGAAACAAGAGATAGACGGTGATGAGGAAAGATAACGAACAATGAATGAAAGATATGTAAACAAGTAATGATGATAAAGGAAACAGGCCATTGTAAGCCGTTTATTGGGTGAAAGTGAGAAGCTAGTGCGACTTGGGTGGGGGAGGGATTTAGAGAGAGGGAATGCCAGGGCTACCTGAAGTGAGCGAAATCAACATTCACACAGGCTGTAAGCTGCCCAAGCAAAATATGAGATGGTGTTCCTCCAATTTGTGTTTAGCCTCACTGACAATGGAGGAGACGGAGGACAGAAAGGTCTGTGTTGGAATGGGAAGTAGAATTAGAGTGTCCTGCAATCGGGAGAGATCGGGTTGGTTTGCGTTTATCCTCTTCAAAAGGCACTGGTTAGGCCTCAACAGGAATACAAAACGATAATTCTGGGCACAGCACTCCCGAAAATATAAAAACCTCTTGGAAAGTGTAGGGGAAGTATGCCAGAGATGACAGTTATCATTTCTGAAAACACCAATAGCCTTGAAGAAAAACCACCAAGTTGACAGCCAGTGATCATAGATTCAGAATCAATGGTAAATGATCCAGATTTCTCTCTCCACATCATTATCAGGATCTGGATAATTCTACTTGAAAACTTTCTGCTGAAAATGTGGGGGTAACATTGTAATTAAAAAAAATAAAATTAAAAAAATCATTTATGGACAAGAAACAGGAGCAAAACAAAGCATGGCAAAGGGTCAACATTGGCATGATGAGCCAAATTTAGTTCAGAAATACAACATGGCTAGTGTAGATTTGGTGGGCCAAAAGGTCTGTTTCTGAACAAGGGTTCTGTTCCGAAACATCACCTGGTCCTTTTCTCCAGAGATGCTGCCTGACCTGCTGAAGTACTTTCGGTCTATCTTCGATATAAACCAGCATCTGCAGTTCCTTCCTACACATGGTCTGTTTCCATGCCAGTTCGGCTATCCCACTTGCTCACCCAGACCATACACATTAGGAGTATTTTACAGAGGCCATTTAATCTACAAACCCACACATCTTTGGTATGTGGGGGGAGTCCCGATGTTCCCGGAGAAATCCACAGTCAGTCACAGGGAGAACGCGGAAACTCGACAGACAACATCTGTGGTCAGGAACGAACCGGGTCTCTTACACTGTGAGGCAGCATCTCTACCATCTGTGCCACCAAGGGCTTGCTTCTGTGTGTTTCAATGCAGTTTATATATGGAACTGAAGTTCAGTTAAAGGCTGTTAATTAAAATATTTACAGATCACTTTCTCTGAAATACAAGCTGTAAAAATGCATTTGTTATGTTAAACAACAACAGCCATGTGACTCGACCCTTCAAATCCATTATTTTCTACCGCAGGGAATTTAGGGCATCTTGAACTTTTAAACCAAAGTACACCAACAAAAATGTGTCATGTTGATTAATACTGAAGATAAACTATAGTACGATGGGGCAGGAGGTTTTAATTAATAATTTGTATTTTATGCTCAAATGGTCAACCAAAGGAAAGGTACATTAAGGCTAAATGAAACTGCTTCACAATTATAGAGCCATGGCAATATCTATGTGCCCGAGAAAGTAATTCAGATTTGCATTCAAATGGTTTAGTCAGACATACAACTCCATCAGTTTGAAATATCTACTGAATGATCTAATAGAGTAAATTTGTAAAAAGGCTGGATTTTATTTTATACAGGGAGTGAAACATTCATGGAAAAATTGAACTTCTAAAACATTTACGAGCAATGGACGACCTCACCTCTATACTTTGACAAATGCAACCTCTATTTTCTCCAGTTACCAAATCGTTCGGCTAATGCCTGTATTCCGGCAACATAAATCTCATCGCACACATACACACATTTATATTTTACAAACTGGTGTAAAACAGGCTACTGTTCCAAGGATGTGAGCACCTTGAGAAAAATTACGAGATTTCACTTGAGACAATTAAAATGCCCTAAATTAAGCAGAACAGAAAACAAATACTCTTCATTAACTTGACATTATTAGCTGATTACCACACATCAGAGGCAGGGTCCAGACTTTTGCCCACACAGTAAACCATAGCAGCAGAAAAACAGGGTATTTTTGTACTTGATATAGAAGAAAATTGTTTTTTGTGCAGCTAATCTTTTTTCCTGCAAACGTTTGTCCAACCCCATCATAACAAGACAAAGCATTTACTCTTCCAAACATATACAAGGGCAAAATTTAAAAAAAAAATTGACAAAAGATGTGTAGATTTATATTACTCAAAATATTTGAGACATCTATAACAGAGTTGATTACTTTCCCCCCCTCCAGTAAAATTCTGCCTCCAAGATCAGAGATTTTAGTACAAAATCTCAGAGGAAGCTGGGGATAATCCCGAGACCTGGGAGTGGTGTTAAAAAAAAAAAAAAAAAAATCAGTCTGAAGAAGGGTCCCGACCCAACACCTCACCTATCCATGTTCTCCAGAGATGCTGCCCGACCCGCAGAGTTACGCCAGCACTGTCTTTTTTTGTAAACCGGCACTTGCAGACTCGCGTTTTTACAGAGCAAAGCCTATTCACTTTCACCAAAACACAAAAGGATCTGTGGACACAATGCAAGGTTGCTCTGTTCCTCCAGTCCACTTTCTCCCATCTATTGTATAATCCTTTACTCTTAAATGTATTACCTTGCGCTTCTGTTTTATAGCCCATTTGTCATTTTTATGGCCAAAATCCATTTGTCTTTCCCAACATATGACGTTGGCCTGCTACCTATCAACCATATTGCAAGCCTTAGTCTCTGCAAACATCTTTATCATGCTCCCTACATTTAACTCTAAATCATTAGTATATACAAAAATTAACTCACTGACCAGAGGTTCATTGGTGACAGCCTTCCCTGATCAAACACACCTTTCACTTCTTGCCACTCAGACAGTTATGGATTCAATGTGCCACATTCCAATGGATCCCATGAACCTTTAAATATTGTTTAACTAATCAGCATGCACATTTAAATACGAGTACATACTCACACGTATGCTTGTGTAAAATGCTGTTAGCAGTTACACACACACACAAAAATGTAGAACGTAGAAGGAATTGCAGACGCTGATTTACAAAAAAAAGGACACAAAGTGCTGGTGTTACTCAGCGAGTCAGGCAACATCTCTGGAAAACATGGATAGGTGACGTTTCGGGTTGGGGGGGGGGGGGGGGGGGGGGGGGGGGGGGGGGGGGGGGGGGGGGGGGGGGGGGGGGGAACCTTTTTTCCCCTGGAGTGGTGAAAAATCACTTATCCATGTTCTCCAAAAGTGCTGCCTGACCCACTGAGACATTCCAGCACTTTGTGCCCTTTTATCGATGTAAATCAGATGCTCATTTTAGGTTTGCCCTGTAATGACCGATTTCATGAGAAAATTTAACTGATAGGAGACTGCAGCAAAACAATTATGCAGGAGATGTGATCAAGTCGCATCAGTAGTAAAGAAAGGAAATTCAATGCTAGTATTTATTGCAAGGGGACTCGTATACAAAAACAGGGATGCAATGCTGAGGCTCTACAAGGCGCTGGTCTGCCCAAATTAGGAATATTGCAAGCAATTTTGGGCACCATATCTGTCAAAGGATGTGCCTCAGGAAGGATGTCCTCAGGAGAGAGTACAGAGGAGGTTTACAAGAATGATCACAGGAATGAGTAGATTAACCTATGATGGGTGTTTGTCACCACTGGGCCTGTACTCGCTGGAGTTCAGAAGAATGAGTGGGGACCCCATTGAAATGTACAAATTGTGAAAGGCCTGGATAGAGTGGGCATGGAGAGGATGTTTCCACTAGTGGTAGAGTCTAGGACTAGAGGTCATGGCCTCAAAATTAAAGGACGTTCTTTTATGAAGAAGATTAAGAGAATTTTGTTTAGTCAGAGGGTGGTGAATCTGTGGAATTCTTTGCCACAGAAGGCTGTGGAGGCCAAGTCAGCGGATATTTTTAAGGCAGAGATGGATTGATCCATGATTAGTACAGATGTCATAGGTTATGGGGAAAAGGCAGGAGAATGAGATTAGGAGAGAGATAGATCAGCCATGAGTTGTGGAGTAGACTTCATGGGCTGAATGGTCTAATTCTACTCCTATCCCTTATGACCAGTAAAATGGTCATAATACAAGCAATTTATCAAGAATTATTGCACTGAACCCCAAGGCAGTAAAATAAGTGAATTACTTAACCAAGATTTACACAGATGCAGCAAATTTTGACACAGCAAAAGCACTGCGCACTTCAAATCCACATTGAGGTTTGCACCTGCTGAATTAATTAAATGCCTTACCTCCACACATTAACCTTTCCACCGCCACTCCCTATAATTCAATTCTGTGCTGCTCTATTTTCACATTGGTTTCAGATTATGCACATGACCAAATAATCAATTTCACTGCAATTTTACAGGTTTCAAACTAAATTGAATCAAACACAAAAGCAAAGTCCAAAAAAACCTTCAACCTTGGGTGGCAGTGGTAGAGTTGCTGCCCTAGTGTCTGAGCCCTGGCTTCAATGCTGACTACGAGTACTGTCTGTACCGAGTTTTTACATTCTCCACATGACATGTGGGTTTTCTCCGGACGCTGCGGTTTCCTCCCACATTCGAAAGACACACAGGTTTACAGGTTAATTAGCTTCAGTACAAATCATAAATTGTCCCTAGTGCGAGGGAAAGTGTTAATGTGCAGGGATCTCTGATCAGCGTGGACTCAATGGGCCGAAGGGCCTGTTCCGCGCTGTATCGCTAAACTAAACTATATTTACTCAATGTGCAAGATTAGCCAGCTAATAATCATTTGGACTTTATTTTCCCCTAGAATGAGCGATATCTACAAGCACTATCAAAAGTTAATAACAGGAAATTATTCTTCAGGATCCTGTCCTCAAGCTTTTGTTTGCATCAAGTACTTCCTGCTTTAAAAATGTTGAATTGTGGGGATCAGAGGAGCATGTGATCCTCCTCACTAGGTTAATTGTTGGTTTCTAAATGTCGACATCTTTGACAGAATCTTTCTGACAGAAAGTTTTTTTTTGTTTACCAATAACTGATACCAATTGAGAGGCAGGCCAATAATCGTTATTGAATACTTAGGAAGGAACTGCAGATGCTGGTTAAAACTGCACAGAAAATAGACACAAAATGGTAACAGTGGGACAGGTAGTATCTCTGGAGAGAAGGAATGGGTGACGTTTCAGGTCGAGAAACGGGTCTGAAGAAGGGTCTCAACCTATACGTCATCCATTCCTCCTCGCCAGAGATGCTGCCTGGCCCGCTGAGTTACTCCAACATTGTGTGTCTATCTTCAGTGTAGTGAATACCTAAAGCCCAGTTTATGATGAGCACAAAATTATCTTTCCAGTGGAATTTAGAAGGACGAGAGGAGATCTTATAGAAAACATAAAATTCTTAAGGGATTGGGCAGGCTAGATGCAGGACAAATGTCCCCGATGTTGTGGGGAGTCCAGAACCAGGCGTTTCAGAATAAAGAGTAGGCCATTTAGGACTGAGTGGAGGAAAAACCTCTTCAGCCAGAGTTGTGAATCTGTGGAATTCTCTGCCACAGAAGGCAGTGGAGGCTAATTCACTGGATGTATTCAAGGGAGAGTTAGATATAGCTCTTAGGGCTAATGGAATCAAGGGATATGAAGAGAAAGCAGGAACGGGGTACTGATCTTTGAAAATCAGTCATAATCATATTGAATGGTGGTGGTGGCTCGAAGGGCCGAATGGCCTACTCCTGCGCCTATTTTCTCCGTTTCTCCGAGATCTAGGAGAGCAAAAGTACGCTTTAGGATTGGGTTTAGGTTTATTATTATCATGTGTACCAAGGTACTGTGAAAAGCTTTGCTTGCTATCCAGTTTGGATGCCACCATTCATCCAAACTCAGCTACAAGTCTATATAAATAGGATTAAACATCAGCAGAATGACAAATCATTAAATGTCATGAACTTTAATCCACTCTGAACTATTATGCCATTGTAGAATTTGACACTGGTATTCAAACAGGACCATCATATGGAATAACTAAATTATGAATAGTACAATTATATAATGCAATATGGGTCTTGAGGTGGATTGAATGGGAAAAGTCATTACATTTTGTTTTGAGGAAAACAATCAACTTTCAAAACTTCAAAGTTTACAAGGAATCTTGTCTGAAGCTAAATGGAGGATGATCTTAAAGGCCAATTCATTGACATAAATTGATAAATTACTTCAAGAAACAAAGGCAAAGTTTAGCTTCAGAATTCCAGAAATATTATTAATTCACATCTTAATGATCACATTTAAACCAGACATGTGGAATGCTGGGTATTCAATACACCAGTATATAAATATTCTAGGATCATGGAGATACATTAAAAATTCAACAGCATAACTATTATCATGCAAAGGCTCAACTGAAATGCCTATCATCGACTACATCATTGATAAATAATGTTCGCAGTTCCAAAGAGAGTCAGTGATAAGACAACTCCCATAAGCAAATCATAGGTGATATAATGGTGTCAACTCAAATTCATCAATTACTGTTAGAAAAATCATATGTAATATGACAGTCCATTTACGGGAAAAATAAAAATTAAGGCTATCTCCTCAGGTTAAATATTGTAATATTAATTTTGCTTCCCCTGCATTCTTCCTATTTCACATTAATTAAAGGATACATAAGTATCGAGTATTTCTCCTAACATGCATAGCATGAGAACATTTGTAGCGGTATATCTTCCAACGATATGTATCTTTTTTTAAAAATCATTAGCGTTATTTCAACAGCTTTCAACCAATTTCCCTCCAGGGATGAATAAAGTTTATTGTATCATATAATTCAAATTGGGCTCCAAAACAAAATCTCAGTGCAATTGGTAACTTGTTTGTCACTGTTTGTTTTCATTGAAAAATGTCCCCTTACATATCACTGAACACACCTGGATAGAATCCAAACCCTAACTCAGACAGATCTCTTTCAATAATTGCTACCATGTACACAATTTCCTACCTAGCAGACATTTTTTTTTTTTTTAAATGACCCTTAAATATTTTGTATAATATTTATCTGCCACATGAAACTTTCCATACATGGTCCTCCCCCTCAAGTTGGAAAGTAGTCACTGGAACCAAACACATTTGTAAAACTGTAATGCCACCCAATAAACATAGAGCGTAATACTCGGCTTTAATCTGTCTATCTACCGTCTGAAGAAGATCTCGATCCGAAACGTCACCCATTCCTTCTCTCCAGAGATGCTGACTGTCCCGCTGAGTTACTCCAGCATTTTGTGTCCACCTATAATTTAAACCAGCATCTGCAGTTCTTTCCTACCTATTGTGAGAGATTATACAACAAATTTAATGAGTTCTAGGAGTAGAATTAGACCATTCGGCCTATCAAGTCTACCACCATTCAATCATGGCAGATCTCCGTCTCCTAATCTCATTTTCCTGCCTTCTCTCCACAACCCTCAACACCCTTTCTAATCAAGAATTTGTCTATCACTGCCTTAAAAATATCCACAGAATTTAGTAGATTCACATTTCCTTCGAACGTTACCCAGAATAGCAACAAAATACTGTATATATTAATTTAAATTGCTATTTATATGAAAGACATTGGCCAAAATCATTTAAACATTAAATTATCCACTCAAAGGATTTAGTAAGCTAATATTTCCATTACTTGTACATGCATAGCATTGACTTCTGTTTGGGAGGCAAGGTGGGGTGGGGGTGAGGAAAATGGGAACGGGAAGAAGGGGAACGGGAAGAAAAGACAACATGAAAGCAAATGCAAACATCCAGGTATTATGCCAGGTTCTAGAATGTTGAGCATCCTATCCAGTAGCCACATTGCCATAACTCGACCTTCTGTATTTGTGCTGTTAGGACCACATCATTCACTCACTTCACACAAAACATCCATCATGTAAAATGCAATACTATTTTTTTTTCTTGAAAACAACACTGTCACATTTACCAAACATTTGTCTCCATAGTTGAACAGCTAATTCATTCATCTGGTGGTTTTGTACTAAGTTTACACCTCCACCATCACAGAACTTGTAAACACAGTCCACCTCTGGAATAACGCAGTCAAACCTGGTGCAATCGGATTAGTACATTCCCTCCTAGTTGATACTACCGAATCATTGAGATCTTTAATGGATCCAACTACAAAAAATAGTTTAGGATTGAAACACACACACCAGGATGGGGGTGAGAAAAAAGTCCCTTCTGGTGGGGTTTTGGAGGGTGTTACAAGCAGCAATTCGTGACAAGGTGTAGCAACAGAAAAAAAAACCCAAGCAAAACGAAAAAGCAGAAAGCCTAAAGCTTCTGAAGATAGGAGGGGACGACAGAGGAGGCAGGAGGGAGAGGATTTAGTTCATTTAAAGACGCTGGAATGGTGTAGGCCTAGACATACACAGCCGAGCCTAACCCTAAGTGCTTCTCAGTAGCAAAAACACACACACACAGACCAGAAATACAGAGCTAAAGCAACCTCTCCTTCCCCCTCTGCTCAGAGGTGAGGAACACACACAGTACCTTCTCCCCTAGGCCAGGTTTGCAGGAGGCTCTCCCCTCATTTTCCTCTCTTGCTGGGCTTTTTGTTTATTTTTGCAGCTGGGGATTTTTCCTTCTTTAAGCCCTATTTCCAATCCAGCACCAGGGCAACTCCTTCGCGCATGCGCCCGCCGGCAAAAAAAGTGGGGGGGGAGGGAGGGCTCCACCGAACTTGCTGGTCGTGCCGCCATTGGCCGCGGCGCCCGACGTCCCGCCCACCTCTCGGGGCGGCGGCGCCCGCCATTGGCCGCGGCGCCCGTCGCTCAGGCCGGGTGTGTCAAGTTCGGTTGAGGCGCTGCAACAGCAGGGGCAGGAAAGTTGTCGAGGAGGGGATTAGGTGGAAGAAGTACTTGGCAGTGTAGAGGATCCTTGCAGATCCAGGGGCCATCCCGTCCCCACAGCCTGAGCTCAGCTGCAAGCAAAATGACATGTAATAAAATAAGTAGGCGGTTCCCTGACGTCAGATCTTCTCATGCAACCAACCAGCCCAGTTTTAATTTCCGGCTAAGTTTCCAAGGGAAACTCGTCCCCCCCCCTTTTTCTTTGCAACAGTTGAGGTGTGATGGAGGGGTGTGAGATGTTGCAAATAATAATTGGACCACTCCTTGCTTTTGGCAATAGATGTTCATCCTGCAGCTGACTTATCCTACATCATATCAGGGTGGGTAAGGAAGGAACCTCAGATGCTGGCTACCATCACCTCCCCTCCCCCCCCCAGAGCCACATAATCGACCACATAGTGGGATCCACTTTACTTGATCGTCTCAAGACAGACACAAAATGCTGGAGTAACTCAGCAGGACAGGCAGCAGCATCTCTGGAGAGAAGGAATGTGTGACGTTTTGAGTGGAGACACTCCTTGAGTGGAGCACCAAGGCAAATTCCTTGTATGTGAATACTTAGCCAATAAACTTACTTACTTTCAGACATCATAGCTGGCTTTGATTTGTTCTATTGATATCTTTCATTCATTTGTGCTTTATACCTTTTCACGCCTCTAGTTTCCCTCTCCCCTGACACTCAGTCTGAAAAAGGGTCTTGACCCGAATCATCACCTCTTCCTTTTCTCCTGAGATGCTGCCTGACCCGCTGAGTTACTCCAGCATTTTGTGTCTATTATCAGGATGTATCACAACTTAAGACACACGAGAACTGCAGATGCTGGGATTGAGTCTTGGTGACATACAGTGTGGAAACAGTCCCTTCGGCCCAACTTGCTCACACCTACCAACATGTCCTATCTACATTAGGCCCATCTGGCATTTGGCCCATATCCCATCAAACCTATCTTGAGTCAAACACAAGTGAGCATTTGAGGTTTGCAAAGATAGTGAGATTGGTCCATGAAAATCAGAGATAAAGGCACTGTCAACAACTTTTTAAAAGCATCCACTATTCCTAAAAAATATACATCTACAGCATTTCACTTCAGCCACCCTAATAACTAATACCGTGGCTTCAGGGCAGCATAGTGGCGCAGCGGTAGAGTTGCTGCCTTACAGCACCAGAGGCCCAGGTTCTGTCTGTATGGGGTTTGCCCTATTTCTGTGGCCGTATGGGTTTTCTCCAGTCTCCTCCCACATTCGAAAGGTGTGTTGGATAGATGTTTGTTGGATAGGTGGCTTCTGGAAATTGCCCCCTAATGTCTAGGATAGAACTAGTGTTGTTTGTCGGTGCACATTCAATGGATCGAAGGGCCTGTTTCCACGCCGCATCTCGAAATCAAACTGAACCTAAATCCAATACCAGGCTATATAATTAGTTTACTTAGAAATTAACTGCTGAGTTTGTGAGTAAGGAATTAAATTTGCAAAATATTGGAAAAAAATCTAAGCAAGGAAAGATGCCAGAATCTAAAACATCATCCTGGAGTGTATTGTGGGGTGAAGGAAGCATTCCTGAGCTGCACTGTTTGCAATGTAAAACCCATTGCTTTCATCATACACCAAACCGATCTGCACTTTACTGTTTAGTTTTGTTTAGTTTAGAGATACCGGGCGGAACCAGGCCCTTCAGCCCACCGAGTTTGCACCGACCAGCGATCCCCATACACTAACACTATCCTACACACTAGGGACAATTTACAATTATATCAAGCCAATTAACCTACATAGCTGTACATCTTTGGAGTGTGGGAGAAAACCGGTGATCCCGGAGAAAACCAACACAAGTCACGGGAAGAATGTACAAACTCCGTGAAGACAGCACACTAGTCAGGATCAAACCAGGGTCCCTGGTACTGTAAGGCAGCAACTCTACTGCTGCGTGCCACCGTGCCATCCAAGATTGAAGATTTTTTGGACGTTGCATTTGTCGAAAGTGTGTTTGATTAATTTTTGTTTGAAACGTAAAATTGTTTTCTAAGTCCTTCTAAGTCTTCCCATCCATGTACCTGGCCAAATGTATTTTAAATGTTATTATAGCACTTGTTCTAATCTTACTTATAACCTGGATCTTGCACACAACATCTAGGCTATCAATAACGAAGTTGCATTAAGCAAATATTGCTTTATCAAAACACATGTGATGATGAAAAGTAATGAATGTGAAAAATTAACTTTCCTTTTTCCCTACTACAGTTGCTCCCTGACTTGTAACTATTACTATAATAGTCGCTGCTGTAAGTGGTGGACATTGCCCAGTCCATCACAGGTATTAGCCTCCCCCACCGTTGAAGGGATCTATAGGATGGCAGCTAATATCATCAAAGTTCCAAACCATGCACTTGTTGCTACCATTTGGAAGAACGCACCCGTTCCCCCTAGATTCAAGAACAGTTTCCTCCCATCAACCACTCCCACCTTCAACATAGACCCTCTAGTTCTTGATTCTCCTACCCTGCACTTATTTTCAGCTGTGATGGTTCTTGAACCACCTGCACAACTCTAACCACATCTGCACGGAACGACTATGTACTTTGTATAATGTTGCACCACTTTCTTCTGCTTGCACCACTAAGGACTTGTTACCCAGTATAACAGCTCATTTATTGTATTCCTGTTTATTGTATTGTGAGAACAGGCCCTTCAGCCCAAATCGTCCATGCCGACCACATTGCCACACCTAAACTAGATCCATTGTATGTACCTGACCAATATTCTTCCAATGCTTTCTTATCCATGTACCTATCCAAATATTTTTTATTGTTCCTGGCTCAACTACCTCCTCTGGCAGCTCATTCCATATACCCACAACCCTCTGTGTGTAAAGATTTTAGGTCTAAATTTTATTATTGTCACATGTACCGAGGTGCAGTCAAAAGCTTTGTTTTGAATGCTATCCAAACAGATCAGATGTACCATACATGTATACAATCAGTTCACATTCAAGTACAATAGACAGAGCAAAGGGGAAGATACAGAGTGCAGAATATAGTTCTCAGCATTGTAGTGCATCAGTTCCAGAGACAACGTCCAATGTCTGCAAAGGTAGAGAGGGCAAATCGAAGGAAGGACCATTCAGAAGCCTGATAACAGAGGGCAAGAAGCTGTTCCTGAGTCTGGCGGTGCATGCTTTCAAGCTTCTGTACTTTCAGTGGATGGAAGCAGGGAGAAGAAGGAATGACTGGGGTGGGACAAGTCATGTAAGTTGTAGAAGTCTAAAGAAACTACATTAAATCGTTAAGAAATACATAAATCCAGTAGTACTCTCAATTAAAGTGAAATTTAAGTTATTACAAATGGAATAGTCTTCAATTACATCAGTTTAATGTACGTTACATGATATTTTAATGTGGATTGTTGGAAGTCTAATCTTAGCGGCAATGAAATTAAATTAATAGCTTGGAGATTTATTAACTAACTAAAATTATTTTGCTTCCATGAGAAAGTAACTGAAGACTATACAGTATTAACACCTGGGAAACATCTAAGAAACATTTGTACAGGTACATAGATAGGATAGCTTTAGAGGGATATGGGCCAAATGCAGGCAGATGGGCCTAGTGTAGATGGGGCATGTTGGTCGGCGTGGGCAAGTTATGCTGAAAGATTTGTTTCCACACTCTATGACTGTGACTATGACTCTTTGAGAATTTAAAAATATATATTTCTCCCTTTTTAAAAAAATATAAAGTCACATGGGGGATTTTACTAATAAAAATAGTTTTTAAATGAGTCAATTTCAAAGTTTTTCCTCACTGTGTTTAACAATCTTCTTCAGACCAATTGTAATCTGAATATTGCAATTGGATATTTCAATTTGAATATGTTATGGTTATTTCTATACAGTCCCAACAGATTTAAAAAGTTCACAGGCTTCCATTTTAACAATGAGATTTATCAATAGAATTTCAATTACTATTTAGCAAAAGAAAGTTTTCATGAGAAGCACGAAAGAAGATATTTTATAATATGTGGGATCTCTTCATCATTTTATGGCCAATTAACGTTCAGTGTACACATTTGTAAATCACAGGAAAAAATGATTACAGGCTTTTACATAGGCACATGGATGTGCATAGAATGAAGGGATATGGATTATGTATAGGCAGAGTAGTTGATCTTGGATAGAGTGGATGTGGAGAGGATGTTTCCATTAGTGGGAGAGTCTAGAACTAGAGGTCATAGCCTCAGAATTAAAGGACGTTCTTTTGGGAAGGAGATGAGGAGAAAATATTTAGCCAGAGGGTGATGAATCTGTTGAATTCTGCAACAGAAGGCTGTAGAGGCCTTTTTATGGCTATTTTTAAGGCAGAGAAAGATAGATTCTTGATTAGTACAGGTGTCAGAGGGTGAAGGCAAGAGAATGGGGTTAGGAGGGAGAGATAGATCAGCCATGCTTGAATGGCAGAGTAGACTTGATGGGCTGAATGGCCTAATTCTACTGTTCCTTATGACCTTATAATCTTGCTATTATGTTCTAGCACAGACGTTATGGGCTGAAGGGCTGTACTTTCCTATATTTTAAGTATTTCACTTTTAAACCTCCTTTCTCAAAAGGAATACATTCGTACAATTATCCGAAGTGCTTTTGTTATTTTCCAAGTGATTAAGTGACATTAGCACCTTTGTGCTTAATATACAGAAGTCATATTATTTTGTACGGTTAGACTACTGTAATGAAATTGTTTAACGGCGGTAATTTTCTGACCACAACACTGTTTCTAATGTTAAAATTTATTCATTCTGAACCACAATCTCAGTTAGAAACACCATTATAAGACACTTCCATCCATTAGGCATTGGCAGCTGTAACGTAATGACACTGTGGGTAAGTGCTCTTAGGAAGATGGGCTCAGCATATTTAAATAAAATGTTCACAACGCACTAATGGTTGCCGCTGAGCATTCTGTTGATCTCTTAATTATTTTCTATCTGCAAGCGAAGAAAAGTGAACGACAAATTGGACGTCGAGAGAGGAAAGATTTAATAGGAAGAAGCCAGCTGCCTCTTTGTGTGCTGGTCACACAAGTGTATCTGCAATGACGCATTACAATCGCTCCACTCTTTCAAATCTCGACTCCAACAGCAGTATGTCTTACCTTGCCCTGGGACTATCTTTGATCGGACTCTACTGGACTTTACCTTGCACTAAACGTTATTCACACTTGCGGACGGCTCGATTGTAATCATGCATTGGGTTTCCGCTGACTGGTCAGCACGCAACGAAAGCTTTTCACTGTACCTCGGTACATGTGACAATAGACTAAACTAAACTGAACTAAACTAAACGTTTTCATACAGAGTACGGTGGGTATATGGAACAGACTGCCAGAGGATGTAGTAGAGGCAGGTACTATAACAACATTTAGAAACATAGAAACATAGAAAATAGGTGCAGGAGTAGGCCATTCGGCCCTTCGAGCCTGCACTGCCATTCAATATGATCATGGCTGATCATCCAACTCAGTACCCTGTACCTGCTTTCTCTCCATACCCCCTGATCCCTTTAGCCACAAGGGCCACATCTAACTCCCTTTTACATATAGCCAATGAACTGGCCTCAACTACCTTCTGTGGCAGAGAGTTACAGAGATTCACCACTCTCTGTGTGAAAAATGTTTTTCTCATCTCGGTCCTAAAATATTTCCCCTTTATTCTTAAACTGTGACCCCTTGTTCTGGACTTCCCCAACATTGGGAACAATCTTCCTGCATCTAGCCTGTCCAACCCCTTAAGAATTTTGTAAGTTTCTATAAGATCCCCCTTCAATCTTCTAAATTCTAGCGAGTACAAGCCAAGTCTATCCAGTCTTTCTTCATATGAAAGTCCGCACAAAATTTACACAACATTTGGACAAGTACATGGATAAGAAAGGTTCAGAGGGATATGGGCCAAACGCAGGCAGTTGGGACTAGCGTAGATGAGGCATCTTGGTCGGCATGGACAAAACGTTGGGCCGAAGGGCCTGTTTCTGTGCTGTGTGACTCCATGGCTAACATAAAGAGCTGGAGAGGCTGAATGGGTCAGGCAGCATCTGTGGAGGGAAATGGACAAGCCGCAAAAAAACCCCAAAGTGCTCCCATCCTGAAACATCACCAATCCATTCCCTCTATAGATGCTGACTGACCTGCTGAGTTATTCCAGCACTTTGTGTTTTGAAACAAAATGTGATCCATTCCTTTACAAGGAATGCATTGTAAAAAAACCTCACGAGAAATATGTTTTCATATTGGCCCATTTATTACTTTCCCCTAATAGAAATGCGATCATTTGGATTAACCAACAAGCTCAGCCTTTCTCCATTAAAAGCACCCACTTAGCTGTTCGCACTGTGGTCAACATCATGAAGAAACTGGTGCCAAATTGATAATACAGTTTGTTCTGCGTGTCTACCAGTTCCCCTGTTAAAACCTGTGGTTATTTCACAGTCAATGAAAGATAAACTAGAATTAGTTTGGTTTAGTTCGGAGATACCTCGCGGAAACAGGCCCTTCGGCCCACCGAGTCCGCGCTGACCAGCGATCCACGCAGGACAACCTACAAATTCCATACAGACAAGCACCCGTAGTCAGGATCGAACCTGGGTCTCTGGCATTGTAAGGCAGTAGCTCTACCGCTACGCCACTGTGCCACCCTGCACCACAAAGTCTTTCTTTGTCAACTACGTGCAATGGGCAAAGTCTGAGATGTAAAATATTTTCACTTTTTTCAGAAAAACTGCATTTTCCCCTCAAACTATAATCTGGATTATTGGCAGTTACACTACAGGTAGGGGGCAGCCGTTTCAAAGGTCAAAGGGCAAGGCAATGGGTACACCGCCTTCTGGAGGGCAAACATGAGGCGGAATATCATCCATTGCATTTTTTTGTGAACGGGTATATTGGAGACATCACCAGACAAACACATCAAAATATATGTGAAGGAAAGAACTGCAGATGCTGGTTTAAACCGAAGAAAAACACAAAATGCTGGAGTAACTCAACGGGACAGGCAGCATATCTGGGGAGAAGGAATGGGTGACGTTTCGAGTCGAGACCCTTCTTCAGAAACATCACCCATTGCTTCTCTCCATAGATGTTGCCTGTCCCGCTGAGTAACTCCAGCATTCTGTGTCTATCCTCGAGAGCAGCGAGAGTGTAGGTGGAGTAACTCACGAAATGAACTTTGCCACCAAGAATGAGCTAGTCCGGCTTCTCAGTGACTCATCCCCCCCCTTTGAAGTAATGGATCTTGAGATCCTTCTCATCACTACATGTGCCCCAACACCAGAGGCCCCAGCTCTTCATCCCAGACAGGACAGTCTATTCATCCTGAGTGTCTCTCACACACATACACACATACATGTGCTGAATGCACACACATGCACGCACACGCAGACACACATATGCATAGACACGGTGGCACAGTGGTAGAGTTGCTGCCTTACAGCGCTTGCAGCGCCGGAGACCCGGGTTCGATCCCGACTACGGATACTGTCTGTACGGAGTTTGTACCTTCTCCCCCGTGACCCGCGTGGGTTTTCTCCGAGATGTTCGGTCTCCTCCCATATGCCAGACATGCAGATTTGTACTTTAATTAGCTTGGTATAAGTGTATATTGTATATTAACATGCATGGGTCACTGGTCGATGTGGACTCGTTGGGCTGAAGGGCCTATTTCCGCGCTGTATCTCTAAACTAAAAACAAAGTCACCCACACATATACAAGCACGCACAGGCACATTCACACATGTACACGCACATTCACACATGCACGAACAAGCACGCACCTACACTCTAGCTACTCTCGAAGATAGACACAAAATGCTGGAGTAACTCAGCGGGTTAAGGATAAGTAGTAAGCCATTTAGAACGGAGACGAGGAAACACTTTTTCTCACAGTGAGTTGTGAGTCTGTGGAATTCTCTGCCTCAGATGCCGGTTCTCTGGATACTTTCAAGAGAGAGCTAGATAGTGCTCTTAAAGATAGCGGAGTCAGGGGATATGGGGAGAATGCAGGAACGGGGTACTGATTGGAGATGATCAGCCATGATCGCATTGAATGGCGGTGCTGGCTCGAAGGGCCGAATGGTCTACCCCTGCACCTATTGTCTATTGTCTATTGTCTATTGTCTTTTGTCTATTGTCAGCGGAACAGGCAGTGTCTCTGGAGAGAAGGAATTGGTGGCGTTTCAGGTGGAGACCCTTCTTCAGTCTGCAGACGCGAAACGTCACCCATTCCTTCGCTCCATAGATGCTGCCTATCCCGTTGAGTTACTCCAGCGTCCCACACATATATTCTGATGTGTTTGTCTGGTGATATCTCCAATATAACGTCGCCTATTTCCTTCGCTCCATAGATGCTGCCTCACCCGTTGAGTTTCTCCAGCTTTTTGTGTACCTCCAATACACTCACTCGTTCACAGACAATTGGTTGTCAGTAACTGCAATGAGCTGTTTGCTCCACAGGAGGGCGAAGTGGTCACTTTCTTCATTAACATCGTTGAAGCAAATGTTTAGTTTATAGGAAAAAAGCCACAAAGTCCTGGAGTAACTCAGCGGGCCCAGGCACATCTGTGGAGAACATGGATAAATAGCATTTTCGTGTCTGTATTATACTGCATGGAAACAGGCCCTTCGTCCCATCGAGTCCATTGATCACCCGTTCACACCAGTTCTATGTTATCCCACTTTTGCACCCACTCCCTAAACATGGGGCAATTTACACAGTAGCCAATTAACCTACAAACTCGCACGTCTATGGGATGTGGTAGGAAACTGGAGTAACTGGAAGAAACCTATGTGGTCAAAGGGAGAACGTGTAAACTCCACACAGACAGCACCCTAGGTCAGGATCGAACCTGGGTCTGTGGCGATGTGAGGCAGCGGCTATTTCATACCGTACCTTATGCCATACGTAAATATAATCAGGCCAAACTCTTGATTGAGTACAGTAGGTAGAGTAAAGGGGAAGCAGATACAGAGTGCAGAATATAGTTCTCAGCATTGAAGAGCCTCAGTACCAGAGACAAAGGCCAATGTCCACAATGGGGTAGAGGTGAATGGGTTTAGTGCCCTGATCTATGCCAGCACAGTGGCACCGCGGTAGAGTGACTGACTTACAGCGCCAGAGACCGGGTTCGATCCTGAGTATGGGTTCTGTCTGTACTGTGAGTGTGTACCTTCTCCCTGGGACTGCGTGAGTTTTTTCCGGGTATTCCGGTTTCCCCCCACATTCCAAAGACGTGTAGGTTTGCAGGCTAATTGTCCTCTGTAAATTTCCCCCAGTGTGCAGGATAGTAAGTACAAGGATATGGAGTGATCACTGGTTGTCGAGGAGTCGATGGGCTGAAGGGCCTGTTTCCACACTGTCTCTCTAAACAAAACATATGGAAAGACCCTGCCTGCATTCCACTATTGGAAGGAAGGACTGAGACCAAGTGATTTACAGGGTGCCAAGAAACCCTGGGAACCTGTCTGCAAACTGATCAACAGAGCTCCTTTGTTGCAAACAATTGCTGTTAGTTTTCTCGCCCCATGTGTACTCCAGATGTGCAGAGGGCTGACACTGCAGGAGATTATTTTCTCCCCCCTCTGCAGTTCACCCCTCTGCAGCTGCGAGCTTCTGCCAGCAAGCGGCGCTGCTGCACTACATTTATCCCCAGCCTGCCGGCGGATAGCGGACAGCACCGCCACCCAGTGGCCGATTGAAGCGCTGCGACCAAACGCCAGCAACTGGCCCAGAATTGGAAAAACAATACTGTAATTGCATTTCCAAAACACCTTGCATCCCTTCCAATTCGTCCGAAAGTATTTTAGATCCCAACCCAGCCCTGCATGCAATCTTGGGAACATCTGGATAACAAGGGCACCTCTGTCAGTTTACATAGAAACATAGAAATTAGGTGCAGGAGTAGGCCATTCGGCCCTTCGAGCCTGCACCGCCATTCAATATGATCATGGCTGATCAGTTTCCAACTTATTGATTATAACTCCACCTTCAACATCACAATTCCAACCAAACTCATCTCCAAACTTCTAGACTTTGTAGTCAGCATCCTCCCTGTAACTGGAGCCTTGACATCCTGACCCCTAGACCACAATCAGCAAGGATAGCCAGGTAGAACTGCTGCCTCACAGTGCCAGAGACCCAGGTTCAATCCTGATTCTTGGGTACTGTCTGTGTGGAGTTTGCACGATCTCCCTGAGTCCGTGGGGGTTTCCTCTCGGTACTTCAGTTTCTTCCCAAAGAATTAGTGTATTTGTAGGTTAGTTGCCCTGAAACCGGATCTTGAACAATGACGAGCTGGGAGTACAGGAAGGAGACGGAGAGCTTGGAAACATGGTGTCAAAACGACAGCTTCTCCCTCGTTGTCAGCAAAACGCAAGAGCTGCTCGTCGCTTTCAGGAAGCAAGATGGTGTCCGTGCCCCAGTCGGCATCTATGGTGCTGAAGTGGAGATGGTCCAGAGCTTCAAGTTCCCAGGAGAAAAAAATCACCAACAATTTGTCCTGGACCAAGCACATTGGCAGTACACCAAGAAAGCACAACAATGTCTCTGTTTCCTCAGAAGACTAAGTATGAACATTTGCCATATCTCCAATCTTACCAATATCTACCAATGAAGCAAGAAGCATCGAAACGTAGAAAATAGGTGCAGGAGTCGGCCATTCGGCCCTTCGAGCTAGCACCGTCATTCAATATGATCATGGCTGATTATCCAGAATCAGTACCCCGTTCCCCACTTTCTCCCCATATCCCTTGATTCCATTAGCCCTAAGTTATATCCAACTTTCTCTTGAATACATCCAATGAATTGGCCTTCACTGCCTTCTGTTTGCAGAGTATTCCACAGATTCACAATTCTCGCAAGCATCTTATTTGGATGCATCACAACTCTGGGAACATCTCCTCCAAGTTCCCTTGAAATTGTAAACATAGAAACATAGAAAATAGATGCAGGAGAAGGCCAATTGGCCTTTCGAGCCAGCACCGTCATTCATCATGATCATGGCTGATCATCCACAGTCAGTAAACCGTGCCTGCCTTCTGCCCATATCCCTTGATTCCGCTAGCCCCTAGAGCTCTAACTAACTCCCTTTTAAATTCATCCTGTGAATCAGCCTCTACTGCCTTCTGTGGCAGAGAATTCCACAAATTCACAATTCTCTGGGTGAAAAGGTTTTTTCTCATCTCAGTTTTAAATGGCCACCACTTTATTCTTAGACTGTGGCCCCTGGTTCTGGACTCCGCCAACATTTGGAATATTTTTCCTGCATCTAGCTCGTCCAGTCCTTTTTATAATTCTATAAGAAACGTAGAGAGTTGTGGGCACAGCCTAGTCCAATACACAAATACAGTTTGTCCTTACGGCTTGGTTTATTGAATTGTCTGGTTACATGAGCCAGATGTAAACAGTGAACAGCTGTATTTAGACCTTCACTTGCCGACTGTAATCGATAATAAATGCGTCACCTTATGGTTGTAGGAATCTACACAAACCCCAGCCACAGGGCTGCTGTTGACACTGTTATTGCACTCCATGCAGATTTAATTCATATTCAGTTCTTGAGTTGCATCCCTTACACGCCTGTCCACACTAGCCCTCGTACACACCACACGCACACTTTCCACACACACCACATTCACACAACATATATACACACCGCATACACATGCACACACCACATAGACACTCACCACATACATACACACTCACCACACATACACACGCACACACACACACACACCCATACACACCAGGTAGGTACACGTACACACACAGACACATAAACCTCAGTCTCAACCCGAAATGTCACTCATTCCTTCTCTCCAGAGATGCCGCCTGTCCCAGCTGAGTTACTCCAGCATTTTGTGTCTATCTTCGACATAAACTACAGGATGACCTAGTGAGGTAAAATTGAAGAAGTCTGAAGATGGGTCTCGACCCGAAACATCGCCCGTCTATTCCTTCCACAGATGCTGCCTGACCAGCTGAGTTGCTCCTGCACTTTGTGTTTTGCTCAAGATTACAGTATCCTTGTGTGTCCACTCCCACCCAGTGGGTTCGGTGGTAGCTGATGAAGATCATGTGAGAAGCAAACACTCTTCCACGGAAGGGGCAGGAGATGCCTGAGGGAGGGATGGCCAAGTGGCTTGGGACGTGGTCTGTAATGTACGCAGGGCTCCTGTGTGCTCTCTGAGCATGGCTGTGAGTATCTGAACACCAAGGCAAATGCCTCTTCTCCATGTTATGTGGCTGCAAGTAACAATTTCATCGTTCTGTGTCAGAGTATGAAAATTGTGACATCCAGGTTCATGAGCAGCTTCTTCCCAACAACCAGCAGGTTATTGAACACTTCAAACACCAACTAAACTTCAAATTATGAACTGTCGTGGGACTAGGGGCATTGGCCTTTTAGTTTTAGTTTAGAGATACAGCGTGGAAACAGATCCTTCAGCCCCACTGAGTCCGTGCCGACCAGCGATCACCCCGTACATTAGCATTGCCCTACACACTAGGGACAATTTACAGAAGCCAATTAACCTACAAACCTGCACGTCATTGGAACGTTGGAGGGGAAACCAGAGCACCCTGAGAAAACCCACGCGGTCACAGTGAGAACATGCAAGCTCTGTACAGACGGCACCCGTGGTCAGGATCGCAACCGGGTCTCTTGCGCTGTAAAGAAGCAACTTACCGCTGCGACCATGAGCCGCAACATTTGGCACTAATATGTGTTTTTTTTTAATTTACTAAACTTTTGTTTGTTTATTGTGTTATCTATGAGTCTATGTGTTTACAGACCGATTATGCTGCTGCAAGTAGGAATTTCACAATCCAACAATCTTGCCTCTTGAAATGGGGACATTTCTACTTTCCTGGCTCTGTGTGACTCGCTGCTCCCCTCTGCTGGCCTATCGGTTGCATTGCACCTCAAACACAACACCTGGAGCCAACTTCCATCTGGGTCTGAGTTATAGGGCTGTCCCACTGTATAACTAATTCAAGAGCTCTACCGAGTTAATATAAATCAAACTCGTGGTAAGCACGTCGAATGTACGTAGTGGGTACGTCGGAGCTCTGGACGTCTCTTAGCGGCTCGTAACGCTAGCGGCAGGTACTCGGGAAACACGGTAAGCTCGGAAAGACTCGTGAAGATTTTTCAACATGTTGAAAAATGTCCACGAGAGCCCCGAGTACCTACAGACGGCTATAACCGTAATTCTCCGAGTTCGTATCAGGGGAAACTCTTGAATTAGCTCGTACAGTGGGACGGCCCCATTAAGCTTTTAAAGATACTGCATGGAAACAAGTCCTATGGCCCATGGAGTCCACACCGATCATCGATCATCGATCACCCTCTCACACTAGTTCTATGTTATCCCACTTTCTCACCAACTCCCTACACATATGGGGCAAGCAGAGAGTTGTGGACGCAGCCCAGACCATCACGCAAATCAACCTCCGTGTCATCGGGTCCATCTACCCTTCACACTGCCTCGGCAAATTCACCAAGGACCAGTCTCATCCCGGTCACACCCTCATCCCCCCTCTCCCGTCAGGCAAGAGGTGCAGAAATATGAAAATGCACACCTCCAGATTCAGGGGCTGTTTTTTTCCCTGCTGTTACCAGGCAACTGAATCGTCCTCTCACCAGCTAGAGAGCGGTCCTGACCTCCCATCTACCTCATTGGAAACCTTCGAACCATCTTGAATCAGACTTTCTGTGTCTATCTTCGGTTTAAACCGGAACCTGCAGTTCCTGCTTACACATTTAATCAGACTATCTTGCACAAAATGTGAGAGCCTTTATCCTTTATCTGTACACTGTGGACGGCTTTATTGTAATCATCTTAAGTCTTTAGTTTAGACTGGATAGCACGTAACAAATTAGCTTTTCACTGCATCTCGGTACAAGTGACACTAATAAACTACACTAAACTAAAGACAGACACAAAAAGCTGGAGTGACTCAGCGGGTCAGGCAGCATCTCTGGAGAAAAGGAACATAGACAATGGACAATAGACAATAGGTGCAGGTGCAGGCCATTTGGCCCTTCAATGTGATCATGGCTAATCATCTCCTATCAGTGCCCTGTTCCTGCCCTCTCCCCATATCCCCTGACTCCGCTATCTAACTCTCTCTCTCTCGTGACGCTTCGGATCGAGACCCTTCTTCAAACGAAAGTAAACTAAGCTGATGTAAACTAAACTAAACTGAACTAAACAAACCCGCACGACTTTGGGACGTGGGAGGAAACCGGAGCACCCGGAGGAAACCCACATGGTCACAGGGACATGAAAACTTCCACACACCCGGGGTCAGGAGCAATCCTGGGATCGAATCTGACACCTTCCTCTGGATCTGAATTTAGTTTTTACGTGGGTGGTTGGGGGGGGGGGGGGGGGGGGGGGGGGGGGGGGGGTGATAGTTACATGGGCGAAACCAGGTCAGAGGCAAGAACCATGCTTATTATACAAGGGAAAGAGAACGTAATTAGCCAGTGCATTTAATTAGAAAGCGGATAATTAGATGATAATTACTAGCGGTGAACTCAAGGCCTCTCCTTGTGTTGAAACAAAGCATTGTTTGGCATCAGCTAATCCAGCAGCCTCTCACCTCTCCAATCCCAAGGGATAACCGAGCTCCTTTGAAACTTTAGACCAGACTTTGAAGTCCAGCATGACTGATTAATGACATACTGGGCGGTATAATTGAACCAGATACCTGAGAGAGGTCATCCCTTTCCCGCCCTGACCGGCCCATAGTACGTGCTGAAGATAGACACACAATGCTGGAGTAACTCAGCGAGACAGGCAGCATCTCTAGAGAGAGACAGAGCGAGATTGATTCTTCATTAGTACGGGTGTCGGGGTTATGGGGAGGAGACAGGAGAATGGGTGGGAGCATGGAAGGTTAGCAGGGAGAGATAGATGTGTTGTGATTGAATGGCGGAGCAGGCTTGATGGGCCGAATGGCCTAATCCTGCTCAGATCACGTATGAACTTACAAGAAGGAATGGGTGACGTTTCGGGTCCAGGCCATTCTTCAGACCAGGGTCTCGACCCAAAACGTCACCCATTCTTTCCCTCCAGAGATGCTGCCTGTCCTGCTGAGTTACTCCATTTGGTCCCCAATGGTCCCCCTTTGATCTTGTCGCCCCCCCACCCACGCCGGGGTCCAACTGTTCTCTTATTGCCCCCCCGCTCCCCCCACACTGGGTCGACCTTTGTTCTCAGTGGAGTGTCCAATGTTCGGCACCGTCCGCCAATCCGTCCTCGACCCCCGTGGTCTAGACCGCTGTTACCCTCCTCGACCTCCAGTGCGTCCGCTAACCTTGCCCTCGACCTCAACTGCCTGACCTCGACTGGAACCCAGCATCGATCCTGAGTCCTGCGTATACTCATATGCGCATATACATATACTCATATATGTATATAGGCATATATATACATATACTAATATGCATATATAGCATATATAGACTCATATACTCGTATACATGCATGTAGGCATATACTCACATATACACATATACTCATATATTCATACATATAAAGGCAAAAACACATTAGGCATATATATGCTCACATGCATATACTCATACGCATATAGGCGTATACATATACAGATTTCATATATAGGCATGTACACACAGGCATATATTAATATACTCATACTCATACGCATATACTCATATACTCATAAACTCATTTACGCTTATACTCTAATATACGCATATACATATAAACGCATATACATATGCATTATGTATATACACATAAACTCCTGGGAGCCTCTCTGCATATTTTTATTTTCAAGATGGCGTCTGCGTGGGTGATCTGGGCAACAATATTTCACTGGGCAGGGCCCGCCCACGTGGCGGTGAAACACCGGTGAACCATTGACTCATAAAAGTCCAACATGGTTATTTAGGGGGAGGCATAAAGCGGTTGGCACGATAGTAGTGGGTCAACAGGGCCTCATACTCATATACTCATGTACACGCATATAGGCATATACTCTTATACCTGTTCTGTGCTGAATGACTCTGTGACTATGAGTGATGGTGATTTTGAGCTCAGCCTCCACAGGCAAAAACCGGCAGATGCCGGAAGTCCAAAATAAAACAGAAAGTGCCGGATAAGGATCCGTGGGTCAGGGTGCAGCGGTGGAAAGAGAAACAGTTAATGTTTCGAGTCTGGGAAATGGTTGGCAGGGCCCACACTGAGCAGATTAACTCCCTAATAAACAGCAACTGAATGTAATTTGTTCTCCAATGGGCCACATTTGTATTTCGCAAACTTAATTTACAAAATGTTTGCAGATGCAAGGGGGTGTAGACACACAATGCGTTCTCAGCCCGCAGGTTTTCTCATGGTTTTAGTTCAGAGATTCAGCATGGAAACAGGCCCTTCGGCCCACCGAGCCAATGCTGACCATCGATCCCATTCCCACTAGTTCAGTGTTATCCCACTTTCCCAGCCACTCACTACACACTGGAGTCCAATTCACCTACAGACCCGCACATCTTTAGAATGTGGGAGGAAACCGGAACACCTGAACTCTAGACAGTAAGCGCCCAAGGTCAGGATTGAACCTGGGTCTCTGGGACTCTGAGGCAGTAGCTCTACCAACAATGCCTCCGTGACGCCCTTTTCACCCCTGCTAAGCTTCAGGGAGGAGATTTGTCAACATGGCAACACAAGAGCTACAGGGAGAGGTTGGACTGACTTGGATGGCTTCCTCGGGAACATAGGAGGTTGAGGGGAGACCTGATAGAAGTATATAAAATGATGAGAGGCATAGATAGGGTAGACAGTCAGAACCTTTGTGTTTTGTTTAACATTGAATGGATCTGTTCAGGGAGGGGATGTTGGCCAAGGTATATTCGGACGTATATATTATCTAGTTTAGTTTAGTTTAGTTTAGAGATACAATGCGGAAATAGGCCCTTCGGCCCACCATGTCCGCACCGACCAGCGACCCCCATACATTAACACTATCCTACACACACTGGGGACAATTTTACATTTATGCCAAGCCAATTGACCTACAAACCTGTGCGTCTTTGGAGTGTGGGAGGAAACCAAAGATCTCGGAGAAAACCCACGCAGGTCACGGGGAGAACGTATAAACTCCGTACGGACAGCATCCGTAGTCGGGATGGAACCCGGGTCTCTGGCGCAGTAAGGCAGCAACTCTACCGCTGCGCCAGCGTGCCGCACAAACTGCTCATTGTTTGTTTTTCACAGTCAGGTAGACTGGGTTTGATCTTCCTCCTGCATATTGTCGCAATGCCGTTGTTGCCAAACATTGATCTGGTGAATAGAGGCAATAAGCACGCATTGAAGAGCAACAGCAAGGTGCTGTTGGGGCTGGAGAGATGGAATATAAACCAGTGAATTTCCTCTGCAACCCGCTAGCATTGCAGAGGAAGTTCATGCCAGGGCAACATAAACTGCAATAAAGCATTATGTTGAAGATGGACACTAAATGCTGGAGTAACAGCAGGGACAGGCAGCATCTCTGGAGAGAAGGAATGGGTGATGTTTCGGCTCGAGACCCTTCTTCCAATGTTTCTTCAGATCCTGGTTGACAAGGTTATTGAAGATAACTTCTTGACTCTTACCAATTGACAGCAATGACTTCACTTCAGAGACAGCAGGCTCACCCTGGTCACCTCCTCATTTCCCCTCTCCCATCAGGCAAGAGGTACAGAAGTGTGCAAACGCACCCCTCCAGATTCAGGGACAGTTTCTTTCCAGTTATTATCAGGTGACTGAACCGTCCTCTCACCAGCTAGAGTGTGGTTCTGTCCTCCCATCTACCTCATCGGAAAGCTCTGAACTATCTTTAATCAGACTTTATCTTGCACTGAATGTTATAATCCTTTTTATCATGTATCTGTGGAGTATGGGTGCTGTCTGTACGGAGTTTGTACATTTCTCCCCGTGACCTGCGTGGGTTTTTTTTCCCCGGGATCTCCGGTTTCCTCCAACACTTCAAAGATGCACAGATTTGTAGGCTAATTGGCTTGGTAAATTTGTAAAATTGTCCCTTGTGTGCGTAGGATAGTGTTAGTGTGTGGGGATCGCTGGTCGGCATGGACTCGGTGGGCCGAAGGGCCTGTTTCTGCTCTGTATCTCTAAACTAAACTAAAATATAGAATATAGAAGAGTGCTGGGCAGGCTCTGAATTGAACATAATGTCAAGACCAACTCTTATCTGCCTGCACATAATCCATTTCCCTCCATTCCCTGCATATCCATGTTGTCTATTGTGCATTGGTGTTGAATCTGCAGCCTCAGTGTGACATTTAACAAGAAGACTCTGTTCCCAGGAGCTTGTCACTGCTCAGCAGACTAGCGAACCATCTCAACTGTGTTTATAGAAGTTAGCTTTGGCCTCTGCTTAATCTGCAGACAAATACCTAGACCAACGCTGCCAGCACCACTACCCCTCTATAACTTGGCAGCCACCCAAACTCAATGTTTGCTTGTGACAGGCAGCACCGTAGGCTCGACAAGTGGAGTTGCTGCCACACAAAGGGTGGTGGGTGCATGAACCAGCTGCTAGAGGAGGTAGTTGAGGCAGGGACTATCCCAACGTTTACGAAACTGTTAAAGACAGGTACATGGATGGGACAGGTTTGGAGGGATATGGGTCAAACCTAGGCAGGTGGCTCTAGTGTAGCTGGGACATGTTGGCCGGTGTGGGCAAGCTGGGCCGAAGGGCCTGTTTCCACACTGTATCACTCTATGACTCCAGTGTGTGTGTGTGTGTGTGTGTATATCAGTGTGCATGATGCATCAGTATGTATGTCTGTGTGTGCACCTGTGTGTGTGTGTGTGTGTATATGTACCCGTGTGTGTCTGTGTCCATGTGTGTCTGTGCATGTGTACTTGTGTGTTTGGCTGTGCATGACTACTTTGTGTGCGTGTGTGTCTATGCATATGTACTTGTGTGTGCGTCCATGTGTGTGTGTGCCTGTGAGAGAAATTGTGCGTGTGAGTGTGGAAGAGCAATGTGTGTTTTTCTTTGAATGCAGGAATGTGAGTGCATGTGATTGAGAGAGTCAATGTGCAGGATATACGTGTGGGGTGTGGGGAGAGGGCATTCTTTGCTGGCACAAAAAGAAATGTCTTTCACTCTTTGTGTAACACACACACTGGCCTTTGCATTGCACAGTCTTTTCTCAGGGTGGGGCGAGGGGGGGGGGGGGGGGTGGGGGGGGGGGGGGGGGGGGGGGGGGGGGCAACGTGAATAAGATGGTGAAGGAAAACCCAATTAACAAAGAATAATCCCTGACCCGCGAAACCTCGCCCAGCGAGTCCTAACAAACTTTCAGAACGGCCGGCAGTGTTTGTTCCCAGCAGAGAGACGGGGCAGCACAAAAGACAAGGCTGAGTCCACAGTGTGCTAATTAACACCCCAGCTCAGCCCGACACCTCCCTTCCCTGCCTTTCCGAAAACCCACAACAGCGGCGGCGGGGACTTGGGTTAGATCCAGATGGCTGTGAAGAATTATTAATCCCCACCACCACACCCCACCCCCCCCCCCCCCTCGGCTTCTCCCGTCCATGCGTTCACAGTTCAGAGAGCATTCGAACGCTAATACGAGATTCAGACAGTTTGCAGAGATGAGACACAAAAGCATGCAGATTTTGGAATCCGGAGCAAAACATTTAGCAGCTGGAAGAACTCAGGAGGTCAAGGATGGACAAAAATGCTGGAGAAACTCAGCGGGTGCGGCAGCATCTATGGAGCGAAGGAAATAGGCAACGTTTCGTGCCGAAACGTTGCCTATTTCCTTCGCTCCATAGATGCTGCTGCACCCGCTGAGTTTCTCCAGCATTTTTGTCTACCTTCGATTTTCCAGCCTCTGCAGTTCCTTCTTAATCAGAAGGTCAAGGAGGCAGATTTCCTCCCTCTCTCTCTCTCTACCTCTCTTAGTCCTCCATCACAGCGAGGAGGAGATTCGCCGTGATGGATGTTTGTGTAGATTGTGTTGTGTCTTGGTCCTTCTACTTGCGTGTGTGACTGCAGAAACCAAATTTCGTTTGAGCCTCAATGAGGTTCAAATGACAACAAATAAATTGTAAATTGTATCAGATTGGCAACATTCCAGGTCGAGACATATCATTGACCCAAAGCTTTTCCTCTCCAGCCGCTGCTTGACACATTTGAGTTATCTCAGCAGTTTATACTCATGGAGTCTCGCAGCACGGGAGCAGGCCCTTCAGCCCAATTTGGGGGGGGAGGGGGGGGTATGGGTGGGTGTTTGGAACGAGCTGCCGGAGGGAGTATTCCAGGCAGGCACCATAACAACATTCAAAAGACGTGTAAACGGACAGAAAAGGTTTATAGACACAAAAAGCTGGAGTAACTCAGCGGGTCAGACAGCATCTCTGGGGAAAAGGAATAGGTGACGTTTCGGGTCGAGACCCTTCTTAGAGGGATATGGGCCAAATGTGGGACTGGTGTAGATGGGGTATCTTGGCTGGCATGGGCTGAAGGGCCTGCTTCCGTGCTGTTAGGATAGGGGGCAGTTACTCCCAGACTCGAAGGGGCTGCTGTTTAAATCTCCAGCCCTGTTCCTCCTCTCAGCTGCTCACTTGCAAGTGAAACTGACCTGACCTAATGTTCACAATGAAACTATTGTGAACTGTCATAAAACCCCATATGGTTCATTAATGTTCACCTCGGGAGCAAATGTGTTCCTTCTCTCTCTCTTTCTCTCTCTTTCTCTCTCTCTCTCTTTCTTTCTCTCTCTACCTCCCTCTCCCCCTCTCTCTCTATCTCTCTCTCGATTTGCCTCCCCTCCAGTTCTGTGGTGGCTGATGAGCCTACTCACAGTCTCTGCCACAGATGGTGCAGGATGTGATGATGGCAGGGACCCCAGGGCCACAATCGGGTGGGTGGGCAGTATGTGCGGTGCCCCTCAATGAATGGATGAGATTCTCAGTGCCATCCCAAATGGTTAAAAAGACATTTGGACAGGCACTTGGATAGGAGAATTTAGAGGGATGTGGGTAGGTGGGACATGCAGATGAGGCATCTTGGTCGGCATAGGCAAGTTGGGCCAAAAGGCCTGGTGCTGTGACTCTCTGGTCCATCCCTATATTAAACGATTGTGGCCCTGGGGTCCCCTGAGTCAGAGGGGATGCTTCACCTCCCAACGTCCAATCTGAAGAAGGGTAACCTATTCCTTTTCTCTAGAGATGCTGCCTGACCCGCTGAGTTGCTCCAGCATTTTGTGTCCATCTTCACCTCCCGTGGGTCTTTGGAGCATGCTTTATCCTTCCCTTTATCTGCCTGCCAGTTCCTTGCTCAGCCTGATAATGAGCAACTCCTCAGCTGCCTCTTTAATTCAGGGGCAGCAGGAAATCGACAAATGTCCTCATTGAAACTCAGAATATTCCCCTTTGTGCAGGATTGGCAAAGGGATGCACAGGCAGAAGAGAAAAATATTTTAACCCACTACGTTCCATAGAACACAGAACAGGAACAGGCCCTTCAGCCCACAATGTCTGTGCCGAACATGACCCCAAAATAAACTAGTACATTCATAAGTCATTGGAACAGAATTAGGCCATTTGGCCCATCACGTCTGCACCACCATTCAATCATGGCCGATCAATTTCTCTCTCTCAATCTCATTCTCCTGCCATTGGCACCCTAGATCTCCTCTGTATGCACATGATACACATATCCCTCCATTCCCTGCATATCCATGCGCCTCTTAAACGCCACCCTCATATCTACCTCCACCACCACCACACCTGTTCCAGGCACCCACAACCCTCTGTGTAAAAAAAACATACCCCACACATCTCCTTTAAACCTTGCTCCTCTCATCTTAACGGTAAGCCCTCTAATCTTTGGCCCACCGAGTTACTCCACCACTTTGGGATCTGCTGAGCCAAGCCAGGTTTCACCAGGAACATCTCTGGGGAGAAAGAATGGGTGACGTTTCGAGTCAAGACCCTTTGGGTCTGAAGAAGGGTGACGCCCATTCCTTCTCTCCAGAGATGCTGCCTGTCCCGCTGAGTTACTCCAGCATTTTGTGTTTAGCTAAGCCAATCATCTACATGCACAAGCCCAACTCAAGTACAATAGGTAGAGTGAAGGGAAAGATGCAGAGTGCAGTGTCTGGTACTCAGCATTGTAGGGCATCAGCATTTCTTCGGTGTAATCCAGCATCTGCAGTTCCTTCACCGGGGGTCTGTGGTCTCTTCTTGCCGACTCTTTGTATCCAAACATTCATGCGGCACGGTGGCGAAGCGGTAGAGTTGCCGCTTTACAGCACCAGAGACCCTGGTTCGATCCCGGCTACGGGTGCTGTCTGTACGGAGTATGTGCGTTCTCCCCGTGACCGCGTGGGTTTTCTCTGAGATCTCCGGTTTCCTCCCACACTCCAAAGACGTGCAGATTTGCAGGTTAATTGGCTTGGTATAAGTGTAAACTGTCCCTAGAGTGTGTGGACAGTTCTAACGTGCGGGGATCGCTGGCCGGCGGGAACACGGTGGGCCGAAGGGCCTGTTTCCGCGCTGTATCTCCACACTAGACTACAGACTAAACTGCACTTGTCCTGGGCACAACTCTCCTCACAACAGTCCCTGAAACCGTTTGCAGCTTCAGGCATAAACTTGGCCTGCGAGCGCGGGAGGGGTCGCGACCCTTTCACGTTATCAGTGCTGAAGCGATGGCGGAGGCTTCACTTTCACAGACTTTAATGAGCTGAAGTGAGGAATTGGACAGAAGGAGCACTACGGAGGCGAAAGACAGAGAATGCCCGATGTGTTACAAATCATTCACAGGCTTGTTGGAGTCTATTTTCATGGTTATAACTCATTATGCAAGTAGACAATAACACCAGGGTGAAGCGGAGGTCACTGAATCATTATTCTCCCTCATTGTTAAAGAGTTCTAAGAGGACAACTTCTATTTCACTCCAAACCACAACTGATTTAAGCCCAGTTAGCAACCGCATTTTTATTTTTTCTTGATTTCATTTATCAGAAATATTCTGTGAAATGATAACATAGGATGTGTATAACACTGGTTTTAATGCCTTCAGCTGCCAAGGGCACAAGCTCTGTTTTTTTCTGCCTTTCTCTGTTCATCTCCCTGTCTGTTTCTCCGCTTTGCAAGCAAACATTTCTGCTCTGCCACCTTCCCTTTTTAACCGTGCAACTTGTCAAATTTGGTTTGATACCCGGCTCCTACAAAGTATTGTGGCATTCATTTGCTGCATCAATGTGACCATATAAGCTGCCGGAGGCACAGGGAACTGCAGATGCTGCAAACTTGAGCAAAACACAAAGTGCTGGAGTAACTCAGTGGGTCAGGCAGCGTCTGTGGAGGTGGATGGATAGGTGACGTTTCGGGCCGGCAACCTTCTTCAGACTGATTGTAGCAGAAGGGAGAACATTGGAAAAGAGAGGTGGGGGAAGGTGTAGCTTGTCGTGGTTTAAGGTAGAAAAAGGTCCTTGAGTTCAACAGGTCCTTGCTGATTTTTACTCTGGTCACAAACATCCTTTAGACTTTAGAAATACAGTGTGGAAACAGGCCCTTCAGCCCACTGAGTCCTCACCGCCCAGCGATTACCATATACTCTGGCACTATCCCACACACTAGGGACAATTTACAATCTACAAAAGTCAATTTGGGGTTTGCTCCGGGTGCTCTGGTTTCCTCCCATACTCCAAAGACATACAGGTTTGTGGGTTAATTGGCCACTGTAAACTTGAACCAAGTGTGTAGGGAAGGGATAGTTCTATGGGATAATATAGGACTCATGTGAACAGGTCGGTGGTGGTTGGTATGGACTTGGTGGGCCGAAGGGCCTGTTTCCAAATTGTCTCTTTCCATCAATCATAAGAGGAGGAACATATATGGATCGATGGAGATCTCAATCTGATCTCTTCTCAGTCTTCCTTACGTAATGGAAGCTTGGACAATGCTACTGGAAAAAAGAGGCAAAGGGATCTCCTTGCTTCCTTGGAACGCATCAACTGACTCTTTGGCCAAAAGAGACGTCACAACATGTGACCAACTCCAAACCTGCCTTCTGTCCGTATGTGGGAATTTCCAGCAGAGTCTTTTACCCGGAGCTGGGGAACCAAGAACCAGAAGACATAGGTTTATGGTTTAATGATTTAAAAGGATTATGATTTAAAAGAAATCTGAGGGGGTAATTTTTTTTCACACAAAGGGTGGTGGGTGTATGGAACCAGTGGTGGACTGGCCAGGGTGTCAGCTTGTCCAATGGCAAGTGGGCCACTGATGAAGTGGGCCCCCTTTGTCTCCTGGCAACCAATATTTTTAGGCCCAGTCCACCCGGTAGTGGAGGCAGATGCTATGGCAACATATAAAATACATTTGGACAGGTCCATGGACAGGAAAAGTTTAGAGGGATATGGGCATGAGGGACTTGTGTAGATGGGGCATCTTGGTCAGCATGGGCAAGTTGGGCCGAAGGGCCTGTTTCCATGCTGTATGACTCCACGACTTCATTTAGTGCAAAACCCTGCATAAATTTGGCTCAGCTGCAGGTGCATTATTCGCAACTAAGGCTACCGAGGGGGAATTTAATTGAGGAGTGTAAAAAGAACAGAGACATAGACAGGGTAACAAAATAAAATCTATTTCCCACTGACCGGTGAGTAGAGATTAATTAACTAACCTTAATTAGCAGATGGATAGGATAGGTTTAGTTTAAGAAGGAACTGCAGATGCTGGAAAATCGAAGGTAGACAAAAATGCTGGAGAAACTCAGCGGGTGAGGCAGCATCTATGGAGCGAAGGAAATAGGCAACGTTTCGTCCCGAAACGTTGCCTATTTCCTTCGCTCCATAGATGCTGCCTCACCCGCTGAGTTTCTCCAGCATTTTTGTCTACCATTGGTTTAGCTTAGTTTAGTTTAGTTTAGTTTAGTTTTGAGATACAGCGCGGAAACAGGACCACTGATTCTGCACCGCCCAGCGATCCCCGCACATTAACTATTCTACACGCTCTAGGGACAATTTACACCTATACCAAGCCGATTAACCTGCATACCTGTACTCCTTAGGAGTGTGGGAGGAAACCGCAGCACCCGGAGAAATCCCACACGGCCACAGGGGGAAGGTAAAATTCCATACTGTAGGCAGGTCCCATGGAGTCAGAGTCGAACCCGGGTGTCTGGCGCTGTTATGCCCCTGTCCCACTTAGGAAACCTGAACGGAAACCTCTGGAGACCTAGCGCCCCACCCAAGGTTTCCGTGCGGTTGCTGGAGGTTGCAGGTGGTTGCCGGAGGTTGCAGGTAGTGGAAGCAGGCAGGGAGACTGACAAAAACCTCCGGGAACCTCCGGGAACCACACGGAAACCTTGGGTGGGGCACAAAGTCTCCAGAGGTTTCCGTTCAGGTATTCTAAGTGGAACAGGGGCATAAGACAGCGACTCTGCTGCTGTGTTACTGTGCCACCCCTTAATAGAGTCCAGTGGTAAAATTACTGAAGCAAAGTGGCTGTTTGCACGCCGTACACTGCGTGCCTTTAATGTTCCCCGGGGTCAAATGAGAAATGGAAATGCTGCATTTTGCATTTAATCAGGCTTCAAAGAACAGGATGGAAGCACAAAGTCCAGTTCATTTCCTTTTTCATACGTTGTCTGTTTTTTCCATTAAAATACCACGTTTGCTAAGTGGCCACTGTTTGGGCTGATACTCTGAGCAATTCTGTCAAACCAGCTGAGCAAAGGGATTTAACCCTTTGTTTTCACGGAGACTCGCCGGTGGGAGCTGACGAGGGGCAAGTGTAATGATGCCAGGGAGCAGTACTTTACTTACTTCACTTATTACTTTTTTGTCACATGCAACGCCAAAGTCACGGTGAAATTCTTTGCTTGCATGCCCAAGGTATGCAAATAGTCGCCTTTAAAGGGCGTTTACAAAGTTACAAAGTACCACCCGCGCCAGGTCCCCATTTGTTCCCCCCCCCCCCTCCACCTTCCTCACGGCGGCCCCCCCACGCTGGGTCCTCCTTTGTTCCTTCCCCCGTCAGCGGCGTCCTCACTTCCACATGATCTGTCCGTCAGCGCCATCATCGACCACCGCACCAACCTCTCCACTATTGCCGAAGGAAACAGCATTAGAAGGTTCATCAATGTCTGATTCTAACAAACACAATGGGCTGGATAGTCAACTTTCTTTTCACACAGAGTGTCGAATCTCTATTGTTCTCAACCCAGAGAGCTGAGAGGCAAACTCGTTAGGAATATTTAAAGTGGGTGATGGTTGAATAACTATCAAATTTAATTAAAGTTTTTAAAGTAGCTGACGGCTGAATAAAAGCCGACAAACCATCCTTAGGGTGGCAGAGTGGCAATGTGGTAGAGTTGCTGCCTCACAGCGCCAGCGACCCATGTTCGTTCCTGACCATGGGTGCAGTTTGTGCGGAGTTTCAACGCTCTCCCCGTGGGTTGTCTCCAAGTGTCCCGGTTTGCTCCCACACTCCAAAGACGTACAAGTTTGTAGGTTAATTGGCTTTGGTAAAAATGGCAAAACTGTCCATAGTGCTGGTGTACGGGGTGATCGGTTGTCGGCGCGGACTCGGTGGATGGAAGGGCCTGTTTCCGAGATGTATCTCTAAAGGCCAAACTAAAGTGGAGGTAGATGTCTGTTTGAAAGATTGGTGTATTAAAGGCTGTGGAGATCTGGTATAGAAGAAGACTTGAGACCTAGGACAGATCAGCCATGATTAGATTGAAAGATGGGACAGGTTTGAAGGGCCGAGTGGCCTATTCCATCCTATTTCTTGTGCACTCTATCAGACAACTAGAGGGGGGACACCATCTCCATGAAAAGCAACTGATTGTTGAATAAAAGTCAACAAACCATCCTTAGTGCACAAACATTCTACCGAGAGAGACATAACTTGTCTTGTTCCCACCTCTCCTCCAGCATTCATGTCCCTACCACAATCAGTCTGAAGAAGTGTCCCGACCCGAAACGTCACCTACCAGTTTCAGTTTAGTTTATTGTCCTGTGTACCGAGATACAGTGAAATGCTTTTGTTGCGTGCTAACCAGTCAGCAGAAAGATTACAATCCATCCATTTGCAGTGTATACAGTAGATACATGATAAGGGTACAACGTTTAGTGCAAGGTAAAGCCAGCAAAGTCCAATCAAGAATAGTCCAAGTGTTTAAGAAAGAACTGCAGATGCTGTAAAAATCGAAGGTAGACAAAAATGCTGGAGAAACTCAGCGGGTGAGGCAGCATCTATGGAACGAAGGAATAGGTGACGTTTCGGATCGAGACCCTTCTTCAGACTGTTGTAAGGATAGTCCAAGGGTCACCTATCCATGAGGCAAGGATAGTTCAAGAGTCACCTATCCATGTTCTTCAGAGATGTTACCTGACTTACTCCAGCACTTTGTGTCTTTTTTTTGGTAGACCAGCACTTGCATTTCCTTATGTCTACATAAACTGGTATTGGTCCCCACTTGGAACCTTGAATGACGAGGCTTTGGACATGTCGAACTGTTTCATCCCTGGCTTGTCCCTGCTGAGAAGGCTGGTGTTGACTTGACCACAATTCCTAAGCTGCCTTTCTGTGCACTGACAGAGTGCAACCATGGGGATGGCGTAACCTTTGCAAAAAACCATTCCCTCAGACGGATCCCAATCCGGGAAAGGACATGGGAATTCT
Organism: Leucoraja erinaceus; assembly: GCF_028641065.1. Taxonomy (NCBI): domain Eukaryota; kingdom Metazoa; phylum Chordata; class Chondrichthyes; order Rajiformes; family Rajidae; genus Leucoraja; species Leucoraja erinaceus. Next base: position 9,191,468 of record NC_073405.1, on the reverse strand, counting down.
CCCGAGTCATGGAGTCGTGGAATTGTTCAACCAGTGGCGGGACTAACATACAGTATGACGAAAGAATGGATCGACTGGGCTTATTATTCACTGGAATTTAGAAGGATGAGAGGGCACTTTATAGAAACATATAAAATTCTTAAGGGATTGGATAGTCTAGATGCAGGAAAAATGGTCCCAATGTTGGGGGGGGGGAGTCCAGAACCAGTGATCACAGTTTAAGAATAAGGGGTAGGCCATTTATGACTGAGATGAGGAAAAACATTTTCAGCCAGAGAGTTGTGAATCTGTGGAATTCCCTGCCACAGAAGGCTGTGGCGGCCAATTCACTGGATGTATTCAAGAGAGAGTTAGATATAGCTCTTAGGGCTAACGGAATCAAGGGATATGGGGACAAAGCAGGAACAGAGTCCTGATTCTGGATGATCAGCCATCATCATATTGAATGGCGATGCTGACACGAATGGCCTACTCCTGCAACTATTTTCTATGTTTTCGATGGAACAGTCCCCTGGGCCCAACTTGTCCATGATGACTGTGAGGTTTATCTACGCTAATTCCGTGTGCCCACATCAGCCCGAGAGCCCTCCACTCCCTTTTCCTTAAGTGCCCGCTTCCATGTCTTTTGAATGCTGTAATTATATCTGCCTCTACCACTTCCTCTGGCAGCTCTTTCCATACAACTGCCTCCATCCAAGTGAAAACTTGTCCTCCAGACATTACCCTAGTCAACCCATCTCTTCCCATCTTCTATCAGGCAAGAGGTACATATGTTTGGATAAGCACACTTCCAGATTCAGGGACAGTTTCTTCTCAGCTGTTATCAGGCAAATGAACGCAGCCAGAGCAGTCCTGACCTCCCATCTACCTCATTAGAGACCTTTGAACTTTGTTTCAAAACGCTAATATAACACATTCATTTGTAGGATGTACAAAGTTGAATAAATTTTGGAGTGATATATTTGATATATTTACAAAGCTTTTCAAGTCAAGAATAGAACCCAAAACGGAATGGATTATATTTGGAATAATAGGAGAAGATACCAATTTAAATAAAGATCAAAATGTTTTTTTTAATTATGGGTTAATAATTGGAAATAAATTGATACTTAAATTTTGGAAAAATACAACCACACCAACTGTTAAAATGTGGATTAGGAATATGATGGACATAGCACGCCTTGAAGAAATGAGACTCCGACTAATAGATAAATATGACCAATTCTTAAGGAGTTGGTCTCATTTCATCGACTTTTTGGAATCATGTGATGCAGCGGTACCGTAAAGATTGCTGATTTCAGTTCATGACGCGGATAGATCTACATCTCCGAATACAGATTTGAAAAATTCTCTTTTAAGGGGCCTTCTCTTCTATTTCTACTTTCCACTTTCTCTCTTCCTTTTTTATTTTTTATATACACACTTCACGTTTTTCTACTCTCTACCATCTATTTTTCCACTTTTTCCTCTTTCTATTGTTTTCTTTTTCTTGTCTTGCTTACTTCCTTCTCATAACATAAAACTAGAGGTTGTACATAGAATGGATTACGGTATTACATAGTTGGCACCTAAAATTAGGTTCCACTGTACTGTTTTGTGCTGTATTAACTTCTAATAAAATAAACAAAAAAAAGAAAAAAAAAAAAAGAGACCTTTGAACTATCTTTAGTTGGATTTTGTGGGACCTCATGTACTAAATGTTATAAAGGGTATCCTGCATCTGTATACTCTAGAGTGTAATTATGTATAGTCTTTCTGCTGCCTGGATAACACACAACAAAATGCTTTTCACTGTGCCTTGATACATGTGATAATAATAGATTGAAACTAAACTCAACTAAAGTAAGGTGAACTACAGTGTGATAGAGTCTTACAGCTTGGAACGAGGCCCTTTAGCCCAACTTGCCCACACAGGCCAACATGTCCCATCTACACTAGTCCCACCTGCCTGCGTTTGGCTCATATCCGTCTAAACCTGTCCTATCCATGTACCTGTCTAAGTGTTTCTTAAACGTTGCGATAGTACCTGCCTCAACTACCTCCTCCGGCAGCTCGTTCCATAGACCCCCCGCCCCCCCACCCTTTACGTGAAAAAGTTTCCCTTCATGTAGGTTGTCATTGCCAACATTAGTAGTTAAGCTAAGAATGTGGGTCACGACCATCATTTCCGTGGGACCAAATTGGCGGTCAACTCCGAGAATCCTCTAAGAAATGGCGTGACTTCAGCTCGCCTCTCAAGGGCAGAGCTTGATTCAGCTCAGCACTGAAGGGGTTAACGCCGGGGCGAGGCATAGGCGACCTTCTTGGTGTATGCTTGGCTGGCTGCATCTCAAGCGCCTGGCCAGACCCAGTCACAACCCTCGCCAACGTCACCGAGATTCTGCGCTCCTGGCGGAGGAAGGGAGACTAACAGGGGGTCAAGAGTTCAGAGTCGAGTCTGTCAGCCAAGGCGGCTGAAAACAAAAAATTGATATTAATTCATGGGAGCAGGAGGGCACCCCATCAACACAGTCGCTGTTTATTGCTGTCAACAAGCTTTGCCAACCTTCCAGGAGAGTTGACAGCAGACAAGATTACAGAGGTTGATTAATCTTCAGGATACGGTCATGCGCAGGTCTGGAAGGGAAAGGCTTGGTGAATGGGAGTCTGTGTCTTGCCTTTGTAGTCCAGTCCTGCTTGAACAAGTGTGGATTGTCAAAAATCAACTACTGAGAACACGGGGCAACATGAGTTTAGAGATCGAGTAACTTGCATTTAGCTGCATGAAACTCTGGCAAAGATCGGCAGATTCCTGATTAGTACGGGTGTCAGGGGTCATGGGGAGAAGGCAGAAGAATGGGGTTGAGAGGAAAAATTGGCGGAGTAGACCTGATGGGCCGAATGGCCTAATTCTGATCCTAGAATTTATGAATTTATGGCCCTGTTGTCACAAGATCCCAATGCAATCATTGACAAATGTCTTCACTTTTCACTGTGCCACTATTGTTAGTGTCATCCGCACACTTACTAACTGTGCCATGTTCATGCGCATCCATGTCGTTAATATAAATAGTGAACCCATCACCAATCACGGTGGCACACCACTCATTACAGGCCCCTATCTGGAAATAAAAAACTTTCCACTACCACCTTCTGCCTCCTACCACCAAGCCAACTTTCTATCCAATTGTCTAACTGGCAATTACAAGATCCATCACACTCATTTCAAGAAGCGAAGAAGGGTTTCGGCCCAAAACGTTACCTATTTCCTTCGCTCCATAGATGCTGCTGCACCCGCTGAGTTTCTCCAGGATTTTTGTGTACACTCATTTCAATTTTAGTTAGGTTTACAGATACAGAGTGGAAACAGGCCCTTCGGCCCACCGAGTCCGCACCGACCAGTGATCCCTGCACATTAGCTTTACCTACACACACTAGGGACATTAGTTTTACATTTATAACAAGCCAATTAACCGACAAACGTGTATTGGCTTTGGAATGTGGGAGGGACCCTGGTCTCCTGTGCTGCAAGGTTATAGCTCTACTGCTACACCACCGTTCCTGCCTAATTTAATTAATTCAATTTAATTCTGAACTGCTTGGAGCGCAGTAGGCTGAGGGGTACATAAAACCACAAGAAAAATAGATTGGAAGGACACAAAAGGAGTCTGAAGAAGTGTCCCAACCCCAAACATCCCCTATCCATGTTCTCTGGAGATGCTGTTTGACCTACTGAGTTACTCCAGCACTTTGTACTTCTGTGCAAACCAGCATCTGCAGATCCTTGTTTCAAGGTGAATGCACCGAGTCTTTTACCAAGGGGAGGGGAATCAAGAAACAGGGTTTACGGTGAGAGGAACAAAATTAATAGCAACCTGAGGGGCAACTTTTTCACTCAGAGGGCGGTGGGTGTATGGAACGAGCAGTCGGAGGAGATAGTTGAGGCAGGTACTATAACAGCATTTAAAAGACACTTGGACAGGTACCTGGATAGGAAAGGTTTAGAAGGATATGGGGCTAACATATCCTTTTAAACTATGGGGCAGCATGGTGGCATAGCGGTAGAGCTGCTGCCTTACAGTGTTAGAGACCCGGTTTTCGATCATGACTACGGGTGCTGTCTGTTCGGAGTTTGTACGTTCCCCCCAAGACCTGCGTGGGTTTTCACTGAGATCCTCAGTTTCCCCCCCACACTCCAAAGGCGTACAGTTTTGTAGGTTAATTGGCTTGCTGTAAATGTAAAAAATATCCGTAGTGTGCGTGTAGGGTAGTGTTAATGTGCGGGGATCGCTGGTCAGTGCGGATTCAGTGGGCCGAAGGGCCAGTTTCCACATTGTATCTCTAAACTAAACTAAACTAAACCAAACACAGGTAAACAGAGGCCAGTTCATTGGCTATATTTAAGAGTGAGTTAGATGTGGCCCTTGTGGCTAAAGGGATCAGGGGGTATGGAGAGAAGGCAGGTACAGGATACTGAGTTGGATGATCATATTGAATGGCGGTGCAGGCTCGAAGGGCCGAATGGCCTACTCCTGCACCTATTTTCTATGTTTCTATGTAAACGGGACCAGCTTAGATGGGACATCTTGGTCAGCATGGACCTTTTAGGTTGACTTTGTCTGTTTCCGTGCTGTATGACTCTATGACTGTACAAAACAGCTGGATTGTCGTAAAACTCATCTGGTTCCCAGACAGAAGCTTTTATCACTGTATGTGACGGTCCACAACCCAGCAATGACTTTGAATTGCATACTATACTTATGCATTGTTAAATGCATAAGCAATTGGAAATAGGCAATAAAAAGCAGATTTGCTGATGATGACCAGCTTCCATGAACAAATATGTAAATTCACAATGTTTCCTCCTGCCCTTCCAGATGCATATTATTATGGTTACATGTGTTACTAATTTTCTTGAGTAACAGCAGCGACGAAGGTTGGGAGACATTCATGTCTCGTGCCCTTTTAACTGCTATCCTGTTGCTGGCTATTCTTAGACTTGGCAAACAGTTGATATCAGAGATGATTCAGCCCAGTGTTCGCTCTGAGGTCAGGGATTGCTTGCAGTACACTGGGCCATGGAGAACATCAGAACCAAGTTTGCACGAGATGCCGGAGTAACTCAGCCGGTCAGGCAGCTTCCCTGGAGAAAAGGAAAAGGTGATGTTTTGGGTCGAGACTCTTCTTCAGAGTCAGTTTGCCCTTGAGGTCCAACCCTAACTAGTTCTGGAAGGGTAGGGGTGAGGGGGGGGGGGGGGGGGGGGGGAATGATGTCATGGTTAGCTAATCCAAACCTGTTCAAGAATAACATCTTGCCAACAACCACCAATCTTGAAACTTACACAAAATTAACCTTAACCTCAGCTATAAGGTCATAAGCTCTAGGCACAGAATTGGGCCATTCAGTCCATTAAGTCATTTGATCATGGCTGATCCATTTTCCCCTCTCAATTCCATTCCCATGCCTTCTACCTGTAACCATCAACGACATTACTAATCATGAACTTGTCAATCTCTGGTTTAAAATTACCCAATGACTTGGCCTCCACAGCCATCTGTGGTGATAAATTCCACAGATTCTCCATCCTCTGGCTAACAATTGTTCTTCCTCGTCTCCATTCCAAAGGACCACCCTTTTATTCTGAGGCTGTGCCCTCTGATCATAAGCGCTCCCACTACTGGAGACATCCTCTCCAACTCCACTCTATCTGAGCCTTTCATTATTCAGTGAGTTTGAATGAGATCGCCCCTCATCCTTCCAAACCAGAAAGTACAGGCCCAGAGCCATCAAACACTCCTCAATCATTAACCCAATCATAAAATAATTTCAATAAACAATATGTGCAGGAGCAGGCCATTTGCCCCTTCGAGCCAGCACCGCTAAATTTCATGTTATAGAAGCAGACTTAGGCCATTCGGCCCATGAAGTCTATTCCACCATTCAATCATTGCTGACCTATCTCTCCCTCGTAACTCTGTTCTACTGCCTTCACCCTATGATCCCTGACACCCTTATCATAATCATAAAATCATAAGATTTACAATGAACTTCTAGAGACTTCAATAAACTTCTTAGTACTGTCTTTAGTTGTACTAAGGAATTTGGGGTTTTTTTTGTATGAGTATTGTAGTTATTAATTTATTGATTTTTAATAATTATATCTTCATAAAATCATAAGATTAACAATGAACGCCAATGGATTGTCTTTATTTGTACTAAGGACAGGTTTTTATTGCATGAGTATTGCTGCTGTTAGTTTATTGAATTTTTAATAATTATTATATTGTATTTGTATGTATTGCATTGATGGGCCTGTTATGTCGCAGCAAGTAAGACTCTAATTGTTCCATTGTCAGTGTGTGTAACAATTAAACACTCTTGACTCTTGGTTCTTGATCCCCCGCCCCCTCCAATAGATCCAGGCTCAGCCACAGCTCAATGCAGGAGGAGACATTGCCTGAAACCAATTTGTCACTGACTACGCCTACACAGTCTTGCGTTTGGCTTGCTCTTCTTGTGAGTCTTTCCATGTTGGCTGGTGAACAGGCCGATCATTAAACATACTGGAAATACTTGAGGTGGTGCTTTGGGACAGGGTTATACGACAGCAGACACCCTAGAACGATGATGTGTTTTGCTCCGATAATAAAAATGGTTTTCCTCAGATTCCGTGAGCCTAATTTTTAACAGAATTATATTTATGAACATCCTTCTTTTCACAATTTTGGAAACATTGGTTTAAGGTGAAAGGGGAGAGGGCGGAAAGATTTAATAGGAACCTGAGGGGTAACTTTTTTACACCAAACCTGCCCACACTGACCAGCATGTACCATCTACACTAGTCCCGCTTGCCTGCGTTTAACTCATGTCCCTCTAAGCCTGTTCTATCCATGTACCTGTCTAATTGCTTCTTAAACGTTACGATAGTCCCTGCCTCAACTACCTCCTCCGGCAGCTCGTTCCATACACCCTCCACTCTTTGCGTGAAAACGTTATCCCACAGATTGCTAGAAAATCTTTCCTCCTTCACCTTAAACCTAAGCCCTCTGGTTCTCGATTACGCTACTCTGAGCAAGAGACTCTCTGCGTCTACTCGATCTATTTCATCTATTTGTCTGCTTCTGTATTTTTTATTTCAGTTAACACGACTTGGGCAATTTTGGCATTTACTCTAGAGAAAATGTTAGTAGTTCATTAGGAACACAGAGATATATGGATGGAAAAGTACTTTGAAAGTGGAAGAACGTTGAGGAAGTGAATAGAAAAAATAAAGTGGTATCCAAAGCATCATAAATAACACTGGGCAGTTCAACAATATCAAACTATGGTGAAATGTTGGTTAGGCCACAACTAGAATATTGCATCCAATTCTGCTCATTCCCTATGGCCAGTATGTGAAGATCCTGGAGAACATTGAGATTAATTATTAGAATAGTCCAAGTGATGAGAGATTCTCCCTAGAAAGGTTTTTAATGGAGCGGTTGAGGCAAAGGAGATTGAAATGAGATTTTAGCATAGTACACAGAAAGGTACAGCACAGGAAACAGACCCTTCGGCCCATCGAGTCCTCGCCAACCAGCGATCACCCCATGCACCACCACTCTCCTACACCAAGGACAATTTACAATTTACAGAAGCCAATTAACCTACAAACCTGTATGTCTTTGGTATGTGGGAGGAAACCGACGCTTCAGACGAACACCCACACGTTGAGGGCATTGATTATAAGTCATAATGTCATAATGCACATTTTTTGGCCTCCTTTGCTACTCCATCGACTTGTCCTGTCATTTTCAAGGAAGGCATGATAGAGTAATTCAGGATCATGCTGGGTTTATACAGATCAAATAGATAAAAGTCCTCTCCATTAATGGATTTCAGCAAAAAACACAGGGGAGATTGCGAGGATTTTTTTTTGAGGTGGAGGGAGATCATAATCTGGAATTCACTGCTTGTTAAGGTCTTGGAAAGAGTTAATTAGTGGCCTTGGTGCATTTGGTGCAGAATAATTTATATGGCTGTGAAGTTCAAGTTCATAAGTGATAGAGGCAGAATTAGGCCATTCATTTACTCATAAGTCTACTCCGCCATTCAATGGCTGATCATTCTTCCTCCTAACCCCATTCTCCTACCTACACCCTACACACACTAGGGACAATTTCACATTTATACCAAGCCAAAATTAACCTACAAACCTGTATGTTTTTGGAGTGTGGTAAAAAAACCAACGCAGGTCACGGGGAAAACGTACAGGCAAGCACCCAAGGTCATAAGATCATAATTGATAGGAGTAGATTTAGGCCATTCGGCCCATCAAGTCTACTCCGCCATTCAATCATGGCTGATCTATCACTCCTCACCCAATTCTCCTGCCTGCCCCCATAACCCCTGCCTTAAAAATAGTTATTGCCTTAGCCTCCACAGCCTTCTGTGGCAATGACTTCCACAGATTCACCTTCTGAAGGAAGCAGAGGAACGGAATGGATGGGTTTCCTTTGTTGGGAGCTACCTCAGATTTAATGGATGAGCAACCTACTTTCTTGCAGTAACAATTCTATGATATTGAAACTTTACGTTGCTTGTGTGGTTTGGGGATAGCTCCACCCTAGACTGCAAGAGATTGCAGAGAATTGGGGACGTGGCCCAGATCATCACACAACCCAACCTATCTTCCGTTGACTCCATTTACACTTCACGCTGCCTCGACAAAGCCAGCAGCATACTCACGGACCAGTCACTCCCTCTTCTCCCCACTCCCATCAGGCAAGAGGTATAGAAGTGTGAAAACGCACACCTCCAGATTCATTGACAGGTTCTTCCCAGCTGTTATCAGGCAACTGGACCACTATATCAAAAACTAGAGAGTGGTCCTGTGCTACCATCTACCTCATTGAAGACCTTTGGACTACCATTAATCGGACTCTGCTGGACTTTATCCTTCACTAAATGTTTAATCCCTTTATCACGTATCTGCACACAGTGGATAGCTCGATTGTAATCACGTGTTGTCTTTCTGCTGACTGGTTAGCACGCTACAAAAGCTTTTCAGTGTATCTGAGGGGTTTGGGCCGGGAAGTGGGAGGACCTTTGAACCCGATGGCTGAGCAAGGGCTCCAATCACCGACTCAGTCAAAGGTGGTGAGAAGCTAGAAGGTGAGGGGGTAGCTGCATTGTTCCTGTGTAGACCACTTTCTTCTGCACCATCGCCCAGTTCAGTTCAGTCTCAGTTCAGTTTAGTTTATTATCACGTGTACCGAGGTACGGTGAAAAGCTTTTGTTGCGGGCTATCCAGTCAGCGGACAGCCTATACATGATAACAATCGAGCCATTTACAAGGGAATAACATTTAGTGCAAAGTTAAGCCAGTAGTCAGATCAAAGATAGTCCGAGAGTCACCAATGAGGCAGACAGAAGTTTAGGACTGCTCACTAGTTGTGGTGGGATGATTTAGTTGCCAAATAATAGCTGGGAAGAAACTGCCCCAGTATCTGGAGGTGTGCGTTTTCACACCCTTCCACCTTTTGCCCGATGGGAAAGGGGAGAAGAGGGAGTGGCCAGGGGACGACTCATCCTTGATTATGCTGCTGGCCTTGCCGAGGCAGCGTGAAGTGTTGATGGATTCAATGGATGGGAGGTTGGTTTGTGTGATGGTCTGGCCTGCGTCCACAATTCGCTGCAATTTCTCGCGGTCTTGGATGGAGCTGTTCCCAAACCAAGCGGTGATGCATCCAGATAAAATGCTTTCTACGGCCCATCTGTGCAAGTGGGTGAGAGTAGTTGTCAATGCCCTTTCCCTTTTCTCCATGGCAGGCAGCTGCTGAAGAGTTAACAGAAAAGGAGAGGAAATATTTATTTTAAAAATAAACTCCAGACTGTTAAAATATAAAGAATAACGAATGTTTGGCAGGGAGATTCAATGTTAGTCATGTCAGCAACCTATTCACTTGAATTACTGCCTTGTAACACATTGCCAACCATCAATGTGTGTGTGTGTTTGTACCCTGACTGTGTTATGCCTCCATCTCCACGTGGTGAAGTTTATTTATTCCAGACCTGCCCCATCTGTTATGTCAGGAGTTTGCTTTTCAACACAGTATCTGAATACACAGAGCTCTGGCTACGAGTAAACCGCACCAGGTCCCACATCCCTTCTGCTCCATCCCCCTCCTTCCCAGGTTCACTTGGCACACCACCCTTTAATGTATTGACTTGCAAATTCTTCGCCCTGGATTTTCAAATCCCTCCGCTCTTTCGTTACATCAAGAACAGGGAAAATCTGAGCAGTCGTAGGCCCCAAAGCCTGTCGGGCCAACTCCGCCATTCTGTACCGCGGATGATCTTGTGCTTCAGTCTCTTTGCCCTCGCTCCTTGTCCCCCTCGATTCCCCTGGTGGCCAAAAATATATATAACGACCCCACTGGTGACCATGAAAATCTATTGACCCCACAACTCTCTGCTGTGGGACTTTTCAAAAGACTTACAACTCTCCTAAAGGGCCGGCCTCTTACACTAAGACTCAGCAGACACCCCCCCACACACACACAGTTCTGGACACCATGTCTTCATAAAAAGGCTTCCCTGCATCTAGCCTGCTTATCTCATTTAAGTAGTGAACATAGAAGCTCGAAAAATACAGCACAGGAACAGGCCCTTCGGCCCACAATGTCTGTGCTGAACCAAATGCCAAGATAAACTTACCTCATGTGATACATATCACTCCATTCCCAGCATTAGCTCGAGTACTGTCCGATTCACCTCCACCCCCCATTGGGCACACTGGACAAGAACACTCCATCTTGCAGTCTTTATTCAGACTCTTTCCATAATATACTCACAATGGCACAGTGGCTCACCTGGTAGAGGCCTGCGTTCGATCCCAACCTCGGGTGCTGTCTGTGTGGAGTTTGCACATTCTCCGTGTGACTGCGTGGGCTTCCTCCGGGTGCTCCGGTTTCCTCCCACATCCACGAGTCAAGCGTGTTTTATTACCGAATGTACCAAAACAGAACAATGAAATACTTATTGCGGCAGCACAACATCCCAAAGGCGTGCGGGTGTGCGGGCTAATTGGCCTCTGCTAGTTTCTCCCCCAGTGTGGAGTGAATGGATGCAAAAGTGGGCAACATAGAACTAGTGTGAACAGTTGATCGATGGTCAGCATGGACTCGGTGGGACAAAGGTCCTGATTCCATGCAAGCAGTTGAAATGGTTTAAACTGAACTAAACCATTTAGTGGGATTCTCCAAGATTGTTCTTCAGTGAGAAGAGATCTATTATAGATTGCAGTTACAGATGGCTGTGGTTGCACTTATAATTGTTCAATCAACAAGGGTTATTTATCATTGTTGCTTGTGTGCTCATCTCTTAATACGTTGCAGATTTTCATGATGTAACTGCTCTCAGTCTCTGTAACTTCCTCTAATCTTCCACATACCCTAATTCCCGAGCTCCCTTAAATCCCAAAACTCTTGTGCAGACCTGACGTCAATTGCTCACCGCTTCTTAATACAGTATATTTCAAGCTTAGCTTAGAGATACTGCATGGAAACAGGCCCTTCGACCCACCGAATTGGCGCTGACACATTACAACAATCCTACACACACTTTACATTTATACCAAACCAATTAACCTACTGACCTCTATGCCTTTTGGAGTGTGGGAGGAAACCAAAGATCTCGGAGAAAACCCATGTGGTCATAGGGAGAACGTACAAACTCCGTACAGACAGCACCTGGCAGACGGGATCGAACCCAAGTCTCTGGCGCTGTAAGCACTGTTAAGGGCCTGTCCCACTTGCACGACCTCTGGCAAGTTTGCCCTTGGATCATATTCGCAGCATAGTTGTCACGAGGTCATAGGAGGTCATAGGTAGGTCGTAGGTAGGTCGTAGCAGGCCGTGATGCTAGTCGTTGGTGCTCGTGGCTTCGAATAGTTTGGGGCGTTTTTTCTAGCATGATGAAAAATGTCCACGAGTAAAAAAGGTCATGAATTAGGTCATGAAAGTGGGACGTGCCCTTTAGGTAGCAACTCTACCGCTGCACCATCGTGCCGCCCATTTCTTCATGGGATATGGGTGTCACAGGTAATGCTGGCCTTTATTGTCCAACTATAATTGCCCCAGAACTTAGGAGGCGGTTAAGAATGAACCACTTTAGGTCAGGAGAGGTGAAGATGGCACGTTTCCTTCCCGGAGAGAACCAGAGGCGGATTGATCTGACATGACTACTATTGGTGAGACCAATTATTTTTTAATTATCTGTAATCAAATTACAATTCCGGGATTTGAACTCCTTTCTCTGAGCCGTTAGTTGATGAGATTCCAAATTCTCAAATTCTCAGCCTAAACTGTCCCCACTAAAGGCAGTCCTTAATTGCTATCCCACTGACCAAACATTTGGTTGTCCATTCTGATATCTTACTGGTGTCAATCGCTCAGTGTTAAACATTAATTAACTGCCTTCAGTGCCAGGGGTGGCATGGTGGCACTGTGGTAGAGTTGTTGCCTTACAGCGCCGGAGACCCAGGTTCGATCCTGACCATGGGTGCTGTCTGTACGGAGTTTGCATGTTTCCCCTGTGACCACATGGGTTTTCTCTGGGTGCTCCAGTTTGAGACAATAGACAATAGTTGCAGGAGTAGGCCATTCGGCCCTTCGGGCCAGCACCGCCATTCACTGTGATCTAGGCTGATCATCCACAATCAGTACCCCCATTCCTTCCATCTCCCCATATCCCTTGACTCCACTATCTTTAAGAGCTCTATCTAACTCTCTCTTGAAAGCATCCAGAGAATTGGCCTCCACTGAGGCAGAGAATTCCACAGATTCACAAATCTCTGGATGAAAAAGTGTTTCCTCATCTCCGTTCTAAATGGCCTACCCCTTTTTCTTAAATTGTGGCGCCTGGTTCTGGACTCCCCCATTTTCTCCCACACCCCAAAGACGTACAAGCTCGTAGGTTGATTGGCTTGGGTAAAATTGTAAAATTGTCCCTAGTACATTGTATAGTGAAATGCCCCTGTTCCACTTAGGAAACCTGAACGGAAACCTCTGGAGACTTTGCGCCCCACCCAAGGTTTTTGTGCAGTTCCCGGAGGTTTTTGTCACTCTCCCTACCTGCTTCCACTACCTGCAACCTCCAGCAACCACCTGTAACCTCCGGGAACCGCACCTTGGGTGGGGCGCAAAGTCTCCAGAGGTTTCCGTTCAGGTTTCCTAAGTGGGACAGGGCCATTAGTGTGCGGGGATTGCTGGTCGTTGCGGACTTGATGGATCGAAGGACCTGTTTCTGCGTTGTATCTTTAAAGTCCAAAGTCTAAAAATGCTTTGAACTCTTTGAAGTGGATATGACATACACTCACCATCCTGTTCAATCTTTCCCCCTCACCCAAATGACTAATTGCCATTCAAGGAGGCATCTGGTCTTTGAGTGTCGGCATTGCAAGCTAGCAAAATTGGCTACTGGTCCACAGGTTGGAGAATCCAGGACTAAGAGCGCCAATACTTACAGTAATGCACAAGTCCCAAGAGTAACGAGGCCTTTTAAAGAACATGGAAAATTGTACCAAGTTTCCACACTAATACCAGTTCTTTTACTGCTGAATACTGTTTTTTCATTAAAAAAAAAATTGTTCTTTCCATCCGTTTATAACCTCGACACACCTGGGATTTCATGCGGTAAAACTCAACCAGTATGTCAACCTAACATTTTGAAATTATTGGAATGCTATTAATAAATTAAATGAAAAATAAAGTTGTCTTATTTGCTCTTTAACAATCCAGCTGTAATAACATCCAGCGGACATTGCACTTGGTCAGAAAGTACTAAGAAAGACGATGCAGTTTCTAGTGCCTCCGTTGCCCGACATTTTAAAATCCCTTGGAAATGAGGGGTGGGGGGGGGGGGGGGGGGGGGGGGGGGGGGGGGGACTGTATTTATCCTGGGTCTGCAGGATGAAAATTTGCCCTCGAATACTGGTGCCAAAATTAAAAAAACTAAATATGAAATTCAGAAGCGGAGCGGAATGTGCAGCGACCATTATGTTTCATTTTCCAAACTATTAATCAGGGACAAATTTTTATCCTTCTGCATGAAACACGAGTTAGACCACAACTGGAATACTGTGTAGGAACGAACGCAGATGCTGGTTTACACCAAAGATAGACACAAAATGCTGCAGTAACTTAGCGGGACAGGCAGCATCTCTGGAGAGAAGGAATGGGTGATGTTTCGGGTCGGGACCCTTCTTCAGACTGAGAGTCGGGGGAGAGAGACATAGCGCTCTGGAAGGGTAAGGTGTGAAAACACAGATCAAAGGGGACGATGATCAAGGAAATGTCGCTGAGGGGAAGGTGACAACGGGACCTACAATCAGAAATGTTCAATCAGAAGGGCGATGAAACTAGTCGGAGAATTCGGATGGGGGTGGGACGAAGTGAGTAAGAGTTAATGGAAGTTAGAGAAATCAATATTCATAATACTGTGTTTAGTTCTGATTCCTACACATTACACAGGATATGAGGATCCCAGTGATGGTGCAGAGGAGATGGGTCTAAGATTGAAGGGTTTTAGTTCAGAGATGACATTGGGATCAAAAACAGAAAGTACTGGAAACACTCCGCAGGTGAGGCAGCATCATTTTGGTTTAGTTTAGTTTGGAGATACAGCAAGGGAACAGGCCCTCCGGCCCACCGAGTCCGTGCCGACCAGCGAATCCTGCACACCAGTACTATCCTACACACACTCGGGGCAATATACAATTATACCAAACCAAATTAGCCTACAAACCTCCACTTCATTGGTCGCAGGGAGACCGTACAAACTCTGTACAGACAGCACCCGTAGTCAGGATCGAACCCGGGTCTCTGGCGCGGTGAGGCAGCAACTCTACCGCTGCGCCACAGTGCCGCCCACCAATTCTGTGGAAAGAGAAACTAGAATTCTCTAGTTAACTCTGTTTCTTGCTCCATAGATGCTGCCTGACCTGTTGAGTGTAATGAAATATCTTTGCCCGGAAGCAATAATGATGTTTCTATCCCCATAGATGCAATGAAAGGTTTTCATCCTGATCGTGGCAATGTGCCACGTGGCAAATGATCAACTTTAAGGTGGGAATTCTTGCGAATCTCCAGCCTGGCACAGTGATGATGACGTTGGTGAACTGACAGCACACAGTATAGATATCACAACTCTAATACATCGAATCGAGTAATTGAAGGAAATCTTCAGGAATGTGTTTCTTTTAAGTAGGTTATCTAGGGGACCTCAATTTGTTTTTCAGGACTCTCGAGTAATTTATCTGCCGCCTGATTTAGCAAGCAGTTCTGCCCATGAAGGGTTTGACTGTGCTCAGCTTTCTGTGACTGTGTTGTGGACATAAGGCCAGTACGTGGAGATTCTTACCGTGTTAGGGCAGCACAAATCACTGGAGCTATCGTGAGCACACACGTGTGATTTCAGTCTGAATTACCTTTGGTCCGCGCAGAGGGGGCCTGCGAGAGGGGAGAGAGAAAGCCAGATTCCAGCTCTGCTCCCGGCCGGGAAGACGCAGCTTCGGGAAGCACACAGATCTCTGTAAAGACAACAGGGAGGTGCTGACCAGATGGTAGCATTGGAGCGTAGCCAGCCAGAGAGGCCCCCTCACTTCAACAGACCAAAAACAAACTCCAGACAAATGTGCCATTGCCATCCTTGTCACCGGCCCATGGAGTGCAAGTATTTTAACCCCCGAGCTGCTGGCTGCTCATCTCGTACCCTGGTTTTCCTGCATGTGTTTCTCATTTCAAGGGTGATAGAGCAATTTGTCCGTGCTTAAAGCTGGTAGAGCTGCTGTCTCACAGCGTCGGAGATCCGGGTTCGATCCTGACCTGGGGTGCTGTCTGTGTGGAGTTTCAACATTCTTCGCTCACTAGGGTCTGCACCCTAGTGGCATAAACATTGAATTCTCCAATTTCCGGTAGCCCTTGCTGCCTCCTCCCCTTCTCAGCTCTCCCCCAGCCCTCGGGTTCCTCCTCTTCCTTTTTTCTCCTCGACTCCCCCCCCTCCCCCTCCCACCCTCCATCAGTCTGAAGAAGGGTTTTGGCCCGAAACGTTGCCTATTTCCTTCGCTCTATAGATGCTGAGTTTCTCCAGCACTTTTGTCTACCTTCGCTTTTCCAGCATCTGCTGTTCCTTCTTCAACATTCTTCCTGTGACTGTGTGGGTTTCCACCGGGTGCTCTGGTTTCCCCCCAATTCACCACAGACGTGCGGGTTTGTAGGTGAATTTGCCTCTGAAGGTTAACCCTAATATGCAGGGAGTGTATGAGCAAGTGGGATGACGTGTGAACGGGTGATCAATGGTCGGCGTGGACTCGGTGGGCCGAAGGGCCTGTTTCAAACGCTGCACCTTTAAACTAGACCAAACCACTTTCACATTGGGATAGACACAAATTGCTGGAGTAACTCTGTGGGTCAGGCAGCATCTCTGGAGAAAAGGAACAGGTGAGGTTTCGGCTCTTCAGGCTGGTTATAGACAATTTGTGTCCATCTTCAGTGTAAACCAGCATCTGCAGTTCCTTCCTACACTTTTCACACGGGAAAATCTTCGGTCAATAAATGAACACGGAACTGTGGAATGGGGCAAAAAGAACAAGTGGCTGAGAAGTAAGTGTTGCAAAGTGTTTTAAAGAAGTGGGAAGAGGCAATGGGAACAGCATTCCAAATCCCAAGAGCACAGAGTGGAGTTTATTCATTGGGTTGTTCACAGAATGAATGGATTTATTGCCCACAGTGATTGAGAGTCAACCACATTGGTTTAGTGTCACGTACAGGTCAGACTCGGTAGGTATGACCAATTTCCTTTCCTCCAGGACATTAGTAAAACAGTCATCACAGTGAAGATAGACGCAAAAAGCTGGAGTAACTCAGCGGGACAGGCAGCATCTCTGGAGAGAAGGAATGGATGACGTTTTGGATCGAAATCCTTCTTCAGAGTGATGCAGCCAAATTTAATTAAGTGTAAGTTTCTTCAGCTGCAATGCCGCAATTTAGCTTATGATTCCATATCAATTCAAGAGTGTTTAATTGCTGTGTGTACCAACAATGGAACAACTAAATTCTTACTTGCAGCAGCATAGCAGGCCTGTAAATGCAATACACACAGATAATGCAGGTATACCACCGTTTTTCCAGCAACTAATAGCCCGCCAAGTCCTTTAATCTGGACAAAGTTACGAGACCATGGAGGCACGATGGCGCAGCGGTTGAGCGTTACAGCGCCAGAGACCCAGGTTCGATCCTGACTAAGGGCGCTTGCCTGTACGGAGTTCATATGTTCTCCCCGTGACCTGTGTGGGTCTTCTCCGAGATCTTCGGTTTCCTCCCACACTCCAAAGACATACAGGTTTGTAGGTTAATTGGCTTGGTATAAGTGTAAAATTGCCCTAGTGTGTGTCGGGTAGAGTTAATGTGTAGGGATCGCTGGTCGGTGCGGACTCGGTGGGCCGAAGGGCCTTTTTTTCTGTGCTGTATCTCTAACCTAAACTAAACTAAACTAAATCATGTGTAGGAAGAAACTGCAGGTGCTAGTTTAAACCAA
This sequence comes from Leucoraja erinaceus, assembly GCF_028641065.1. Lineage (NCBI taxonomy): Eukaryota > Metazoa > Chordata > Chondrichthyes > Rajiformes > Rajidae > Leucoraja > Leucoraja erinaceus. Next base: position 9,173,911 of record NC_073405.1, on the reverse strand, counting down.
AAATAGACACAAAAAGCTGGAGTAACTCAGCGGGACAGGCGGCATCTCTGGAGAGATGGAATGGGTGACGTTTCAGGTCTGTAGACTAAAGACGAGTCTCCACCTGAAACGTCACCCATTCCTTCTCTCCAGAGATGCTGCCTGTCTCGCTGTGTCACTCCAGCATTTTGTGTAAACTAAACCATTGCATGTGGCGGATGCCTCCGGCGTGAAAGTGTGAATTGTTTATTTAATTGTTAATTCTTTATTTACGTTTCGATCAGTCAAGGTTGCTTTGTAGAGACGGGAGGAGTATAATTAGTGAGTCAGAGGTGTATTATTGATTTATTATTACGTGACCTCCCTTGGTCCAGCAAAATAGATAATCGGGCAAGGCCCTTTAACCAAGGGTGCTGGAATATCAATGGTGGACCTGTATACGATAAACAAAATATTCAATAAACTAACAATGCAATGGATCAGGATATCGGCGAACAGTTCAGTAACTACACAAAAAAGCTGGAGAAACTCAGCGGGTGCAGCAGCATCTATGGAGCGAAGGAAATAGGCAACGTTTCGGGCCGAAACCCTTCTTCAGTCTGAAGAAGGGTTTCGGCCCGAAACGTTGCCTATTCCCTTCGCTCCATAGATGCTGCTGCACCCGCTGAGTCTCTCCAGCTTTTTTGTGTAACCTTCGATTCTCCAGCATCTGCAGTTCCTTCTTAAACACAGTTCAGTAACTACCCCTTTTTCACTGTACCTCAGTACACGTGACAGTAAACTAAACTGAACCCCTTATATAAGAGACTTCATGATTGAATCAACTAAATGCCAATAGATGAGATTTTTTTGTATTGTAGCTCTTTAAGTACCAGACCGGATGGTATCCGGTTCATGGCAGTGGATTCATACCCGCGGGGTGGAAGATTGCAACCTTCACGTGGTCCGCCCTGTTTCGACCAATGCAATCAACTCGACGTGCACAAACGGAAGATCAAATAGAACAAGTTGTCCAACAACTTTAGGCTCTGCATGCCACACGAAAGAAGAAGAAGAAGATTCATACCCGCAACTGTAACTCACTAAAACTACATCCGTGGAAAATGAAAGAGAGAGGGACAAATGACAAACTGTAAACGGAAGAAAATTGAAATCAAGAGGAAAAGGAATGAGGAGACATACATTTCACACTTTCTACTTCCAATGCCAGAGCCCCGGCATCCATCCTGATCTTGGGGGCTTCCTGGGTGGAGTTTGCACGTTCTCCCTGTGACCGCATGGTTTTCCTCCGGGTGTCATAGAGTCATAGAGTGATGCAGTGTGGAAACAGGCCCTTCGGCCCAACTTGCCCACACCGGCCAACAATGTCCCAGCTACATTAGTCCCACCTGCCCGTGTATGGTCCATATCCCTCCAAACCTGTCCTATCCATGAACTTGTCTGTTTCTTAAATGTTGGGGTAGTCCCTGCCTCAACTACCCCCTCTGGCAGCTTTTACCATACACCTGCCACCCTTTGTGTATTGAAAAAGTTACTCCTCAAATTTATATTAAAGCTTAAACCTATGTCCTCTGATCCAAGATTCACGTACTCTGGGCAAGAGACTCTGTGCATCTACCCAATCTATTAATCTCATGATTTTATACATCTCTATAAGATCAACCCTCATCCTCCAGTTGCGTGCTCCAGTTTCCTTCCACATCCCAAGGACATGCATGTTTGTAGGTTAAGTGGCCACTGCAGTGGTCTATAATGTAGTAGATGAGAAAATGGGATAACATAGCACTAGTTTGATCGATGGTCAGTGTGGATTTGATGGGCTGAAGGGCCCGTTTCCACTGTGTATGAGTCTATGAAACCCAATACCTTGTTGTCTGTGAGGAAATATCTCATTAGCTTTCCCATTCCAAATCTATTGGAGATTATGCTGTAATATAAATAGATTGTTAATTGTAAGAAATAACACGTACAATAACTGACCCTAAAATGAAACGGGCTGCATCTATGGTGCCAACTGAATGCTAATTTATTTCCCTGTGAGTCATTCATGTTTCAAATTAGCACTTGGAATTTGGTCGTGAGAATGACTAATTTGTCAATGAAATCTCAGTTGTAAATTCAGTCATTCCTCAGCATAATGAAGTTACAAGTGTTGGAGTTTTCTTCTTCCCAACTCCAATAATCCTGAGGGCCAATTTCACCGCTGCTGTTGTTTCCTTGGTCAAGGCCAATGTAGTCAGCAGGATCTGGCAATAATACCTGGAAACTTCTTGGTCTGTTTGCATGGGTTACAACACGCTGGGGGGGGGGTGGGGGGGGGGGGGGGGGGGGGGTGGGTCTGCAAGCTGACTCAATCGCCCCCGTGCCAATTCTTTCCCACAAACGGTAAATGGGCCAAGCTCTGTTCCTCCGATACTTCCACCCCACCCACTTCCTCCAGCTCGTTGACAGCCAATATTTATCACTTTCACTAACTTCAGCAAAAGAAGTGAAGGCGAACACTCCTGCGAGATGCTGATGGAGTGTGATGTTCTGGCAAGTGCCTGCACAGAAATTCTTGCAAACCAAAAACTATGTGCTAGCTCAGCCTGGTATTGGAAGTTCATCAACCCTTTCCGTCGGGGCCCCTTCGCTCTGACGTTTAATGCCCAGTTAAACAATGCACAATGAGGGCCGCTGCTTCAAGCCTGAGTTCGGTGTTGGCGGTGGAGGGGATTTGGGGTGGGAGGTGTGGTTTTGGAGCCCCAGTGGACAGTAGGGTCAGTGCAGTTGGGCTTTAGGGTATGGAAAGAATGGCTTCAAAATGTTGTTAGAAATGGCCAATGTTGTGCAGGGCACGGTTTGACAGACCGGCAGTGCTGGATGGTCGGCATGGTGCATAACAGTAAGGGCCTAGGCTTGAGATCATGGTGGTGGGAGATTGGAGTGATCAGGGCCTGAAACCTGGGGGACTCATAAAGTGGTGGAGGTGGGAGATAAGGAGATGTTGGGAGGTTTGAAGAAGGGTCCCGATCTGTAACGTTGTCTATCCCAGTCTGAAGGTGGGTTCCAACCAGAAATGTCACCTATCTAGTCCCAAGAAGGGTCCCGACTTGAAACGCCGCCTACTCAATCTGAAGAAGGGTCCTGACACAAAATGTTGCCTATCCATGCTCTCTAGAGATGCTGCCTGACCTGTTGAGATACCTCAGCACGCTTTGTCCTCTAGAGACGCTGCCTACCCACTGGGTTACTCCAGCACCTTGAGACATTTTTGGTAAACCAGCATCTGTAGTTCCTTGTGTCTAGTTTTGGTTTAATGTTGGGAACTGTTGGATACGAGGGGGAACAGATGACTTTGCTAACAGTGTCCCTTTACAGCTCAAAACCAGTGGATCAACAGTGGGCATCCCTGGACATGATGGGCCAAGTTCCCCGGGATTGCTCCAAAGAGGATGTGGTGTGAGGAATGATGCCACTCTGGGCAACTATGGTCCAGAAGTACACAAAAAAGCTGGAGAAACTCAGCGGGTGCAGCAGCATCTATGGAGTGAAGGAAAAAGGCAACGTTTCGGGCCGAAACCCTTCTTCAGACTGGTCCAGAAGTACCCGGCCAACACTCTGGAGCAAAGCTGAGAGACATGCAAGTGGCTGTTATCGCAGTTCTCTCTGGCAAAGCAATCAGTTCCGAAGAGTGGAAAAATTCTGGTTCACAAAGACGGCAGCACAGCAGTAGGGTTGCTGCCATACAGTGCCGGAAACCCGGGTTAGGTCCTGACTATGGGTGCTGTCTGTATGCAGTTTGTACTTTCTTCCCGTGACCTGCGTGCATTTTCTCCGGGTCTCACGCTTCCTCCCACAAGCCAAAATAAATTAAACTAAACTTGTGGGGTTGTAAGTTAATTGGCTTATGTAAAAATTGCCCCTCTTGTACAGGCAGTGGATGAGAATGAACAGGCGATGTTTCGGGTCAGGACACTTCTTCAGATTTCCGACTTGTATGTTGGGAGCGGATGAGAAAGTGGGATAACACAATAATAATAATAATAAATTTTATTTATTGGGTGCCTTTCAGACATCTCAAGGACACCTTACATAGATTAACAGGAATATAAACATATAATCAGAGTAAAATAAATAATAAAGACATCACAGAGACAACATCCTTTGCAACAACAGGCGGAGGGAGCATGTTTGGCAGCACAAAGCTGATGACTGGGACTGTGGCTTCCCCCATGTCTATGTTTAATGCATCATTGTGGATCCGTTGGTTTCAAATGAACAGGAATTGTCTGCAGTGGGAATACTGTTCAACACAGAGGAGATAGCGCCTCACAATGGTAGAAACCCGGGTTCGATCCTGCTGCTGTTTGTGTGGAGTTTGTACGTTCTCTCTGTAATCCCATGGATTTTCTCCAGGTGTCCTGGTCTCCCCCCACATTCTAAAGACGTGCAGGTTTGTACCTTAATTGGCTTCTGTAAATTTCCCCCGACAGTATAGAATGTGAAAGTGGGATAAGATAGAACTGGTGTGTCGATGGTCGATGGGCTGAAGGGCCTGATTCCACGCTGCTTCTCTAAGCTAAACTAAAGTTCCTCGTATCAGCAAAGTTTTTACATTTGTAGTCAACTGTAAAACAGGGCATCATCTTATTAACCCTCATTCCATTGTCATTCAAAGTATGACTTGGCTTAGTTTAGAGTTGAGGCGCTGAGACAGGCCCTTCGGCCCACCGAGTCTACGGCGATCTCTGCACACTAACTATATGCTACACACACTAGAGACACTAGGGAGTAATACAATGGGTCGGGCAGCATCTCTGGAGGTAAATGATAGCTGATGTTTCAGGTTGGGGCCCTTCTTCAGACTGAGAGATCGAAATATCATCCATCCTTTTTCTCCAGAGATGCTGCTTGACCCGCTAAATTACTCAAGCACTTTGTGTCTATCCACCTATTACTTGCCAAGCTTTGCCCTACCCCTTCTCCCACTACATCGAACACAATTCGTCTGAAGAAGAGTCCCGGCTAGAAACATCGCCTTGTCCATGATCTCCAGAGATGCTGCCTGAACCACTGAGTTATCCCAGCACTTTGTGTCTTTCTATGAGGCTGTGATGCTTCTGCAAGCACGATATTCATTGTACTTGTACCTCAGTGTGCTTTTTCAGTGATAATGGACTTGATTTGACCTGGACCAATCTGTTAATAGGGGTGGTCTGTACAGAGTTTTTCAAGGTAGAGCAATGGACATTTGAAGGAAGATTATATGCAGCTCCCTGAAGAAAGATATGAAGAATGGGGTTGAATAGATTGCTCACAAATAACTGGCATGTTTTTAGTGGCTTTTTCGGTGAAGTCTGAACAAGGTTCCTGTAAATGTTTTACCAAATGGCGGGCACAGCGGTAGAGTTGCTGCCTTGCAGCGCTTGCAGCGCCAGAGACCCGGGTTCGATCCCGACGACGGGTGCTGTCTGTACGGAGTTTGTACGTTCTACCCGTGACCTCCGTGGTTTTCCTCCGAGATCTTCGGTTTCCTCCCACATTCTAAAGACGGACAGGCTTGTGGGCTAATAAGCTTAGAATAATTGTAAAATTATCCCTAGTGCATGTAGGATGGTGTTAATGTGCGGGGATCACTGGTCGGTGCAGACTCGGTGGGCCGAAGGTCCTGTTTCCATGCTGTATCACTAAACTAAAGCTAAACGGCAAAAAATAAAATCTGTCTTGACAAAGACGTTGAAGCAGGGCAGAGATGCCTATCAGGTATGTGAGTGATGGCCAATAATGACCATGTAAAGGATATTGAATAACTAGTGGGTAGTACCACTGAGATAGGGACATGATTTAATTTATCTCCTGTCACTCATCATAGGCCACATTTACCATTTCGTCCTCACTGCTAGATGTGCAGCCAAGATATTCGACTGCCTCCTGCAGCACTTAGAGATCATAAGATCATAAGTGAAAGGAGCAGAATTAGGCCATTCGGCTCATCAAGTCTACTCCACCATTCAATCATGGCTGATCTCTCTCTCCCTCCCTCCCAACCCCATTCTCCTGCCTTGTCCCCATAACCCTTAACACCCGTACAAATCAAGAATCTATCTATCTCTGCCTTAAATATATCCATTGACTTGGCCTCCACAGGCTTCTGTGGGAAAGAATTAAAGGGTGTTCTATCAGGAAGGAGATGAGGAGGAATTTCTTTAGTCAGAGGGTGGTGAATCTGTGGAATTCTTTGCCAGTGGATATTTCTAAGGCAGAGATCGATAGATTCTTGATCAGTACAGGTGTCAGAGGTAATGGGGAGAAGGCAGGAGAATGGGGTTAGGAGGGAGAGATAGATCAACTATGGCAGACTTGATAAGCAGAATGGCCTAATCAGCATAGAAACAGGCCTCTCGGCCCATCGAGTCCACACCGACCGTCGATCATCAGTTCACTCTAGTTCTCTATGTTATCCCACTTTCTCATCTGCTCCCTACACACTGGGCCAATTTACAGAGGCCAATTGACCTACAATTGACCTACATTGACTTCTGGTGGTTGCAGATGTCCCGACCAATCTCAAACTGAGAAGGATTGATGAGCGCCAGGCTTGGGCTTATTGGGATGAGGACACGTGAAAATGTTATCATCGGAGAGAGAAGTGGCAGAATGAAACCTGCTCTTTTCGATTTAGTGGTTCTTGTCAAAATGCAAGGCTGGTATTTATTGCTCAGCTTTATCTGGCCGCACTAACAAATCATTGCAGGGAGCAGTTTTGAATCAACTGCACTGCTGGGGAGTTGGAGTGACTGATAATCCAACCCAACTGGTTTCCACCCCAGACCGATTTGAGTAATCCTCATTGGGTTTTAATACTAATCCGACAATCTCTTGGAAATTTTTATGGGAAGCAGCTATTTATTTCCAGCGCTAGTTCACTCTAGTTCTCTATGTTATCCCACTTTCTCCCCAGCGCGGACAGAAAGAAGGGCTACGTGAACTCAAGTTCTCCCCATCTGAGTTATAAGTCTGGGTTCGGAATCAGTTTTAGATTTTAGTTTTTGTTTCGATACTGCGCGGAAACAGGCCCTTCGGCCCATAAAAATAAGGAGTAAGCCGTTTAGAACGGAGACGAAGAAACACTTTTTCTCACAGAGAGTTGTGAGTCTGTGGAATTCTCTGCCTCAGAGGGCGGTGGAGGCAGGTTCTCTGGATGCTTTCAAGAGAGAGCTAGATAGGGCTCTTAAAAATAGCAGAGTCAGGGGATATGGGGAGAAGGCAGGAACGGGGTACTGATTGGGGATTAGTTTAGCGATACAGCGCAGAAACAGGCCTATGAGAACTGACGTTTAATGTTGCTGCAAATAAGAATTACATTGCTCCGTTTTCGATACATGTGACAATTAAACACCCTTGACTCTTGAATTGGAAAATTCAACGTTCATTGCATTAGGTTGTAAACTGCCCAAGCTGCACGGGGTGCTGTTCCTCCCGTTTGCGTGTGGCCTTACTCTGGTAAAGGAGGGGGTCCAGGACAGAAAGGTGGCTATGGGAATGGGAAGGGGAGTTGAGATGGGTAGCAACTGGGAGATCCTGAAGCCTTTGAATGAGTGTTTAAATATTGTGTTTGGATTAGGAATTCCACACAGTCAGGGCAGGTGGAATGTGGTCACCAAGATTGGAATGTTCTGCATGGATCAGTTTGTTCTGGAGCGTCGATGTGAAAACTTCTTAGATGTATATTACACAGATGTGTAAATGATCTGATAGAAACCTTCTTCTGGTGTGAACCTAACTTGGGGCGGCATGGTGGTGCAGCGGTAGAGTTGCTGCCTTACGGCGCCAGAGACCTGGATACGATCCTGACTAAGGGTGCTGTCTGTACAGAGTGTATAACTTCACCCTGTGTTTCCTCCGGTTACCTCCCACGCACCATAGCGCAACAACTTAAAAACTATAACACTAAATAACCATAATAGTTCAAAACCAAATTCCTTAGTGCAATCAAAGTTTGAGAACATTTAAGAGACATTTAGATTGCCTGGATACATGGATCACTTTGCCCACTGCCAACAATCGAACATTGTGGGCTCCACCTTTCCTTGATCATTATTATTTTTTGTATATCTTTAAATCATTTGATCAATATCTCTCTATATCACCGTCTATATCTCTCAATTCCCTGTCCCCTGTCTCTCAGTCTGAAGAAAGGTCTCGACCCTTAACATCACCCATTACCTTGTTCTCCATAGATGCTGCCTGACCGGCTAAGTTACTCCGGCTTTTTGTGTCTATCTTAGGTCCATGGGTAGGCCAGGAAGGTGGGACTAGTGTAAATGGGACGTGTTGGTCGGTGTGGGCAAGTTGGGCCGAAGGGCCTGTTTCCACGCTGCAAGACTCTATGACTCCAAATGCATAGTCCATAGAAGATCAAGGTCACTCAACGCCTTGTCGTCTTTTTTCGCACATATATCACTGTCCTTGCCGGCTCTGTATCCCTTGGCTTCCCATCAACATAGCGTAGTCACCCTGAGGTACAAGAAAGTGACTCCCTACATTCCACTCAGGGTTAGGCATTAAATGACAGTGTTGCCAATGTCTTCCCAATCCCACGGAAGAATTTTTTTTTTTTTTATAAAGTTGTTTTGTTTGCAAAGAAATGAAAATAAAATAGCGGAGATTCCTCTGCACGTTCCGAGTTCCGGGAACAATGTCGATGACTGACAGCCTGCAGTATCTTCACACCTGTTGGCCCCTGGTGGCCTGGTTTCAGTTTACGGCCCCACTTTGAGCTGTCAATTCTCACCGGCAGCTGTGCAGGAAACGTGGACCCTGACCTCTGCCCTCCTTTGTTCCTGGAACCGTGCACAATGCAGCAAATTCCAGCTGGGTGACTAATCTTCATCCACAGGACTCCACGCTCGCCGACCACGGCTCTGTTCCCTGGAGCGCAGGAGGACGAGGGGCGATCTTATTGAGGTGTCTAAAATCTAAAAGAGGAATAGATCGGGTAGACGCAGAGTCTCCTGCCCAGAGTAGGTGAATCGAGGACCAGAGGACGGGTTTAAGGTGAAGGGGAAAAGATTTAATGGGAATTTGAGGGGTAACCTTTTCACACAAAGAGCGGTGGGTGTAAGGAACAAGCTGCCAGAGGAGGTGGTTGAGGCAGGGACTATCCCAACGTTTAAGACAGGTACATGGATAGGACAGATTTGGAGGGACATGGGCCAAACACAGGAAGGTGGGACGAGTGTAGCTGGGACAAGTTGGCCGGTGTCCAGAAGTTTCTTCTCCTAGAATTATGCTCAGAGTGTCCATGGTACAGTGGCGCAGCCGATAGAGTTGCTCCCTTACAGCGGCAGAAACCCAGGTTCAATCCCAGCCTTGGGTGCTGCGAGTGTGGAGTTTGCATGTCCTCCCTGATATTTTTCCGGGTGCTCCGGTTTCCTCCCACATCCCAAAGACTTGCGTGTTTGTTGGTTAATTGTCCTCTGTAAATTGACCCTGGTGTGTTGGGAGTGGCTGGGAAAGTGGGATAACATAGAGCTACTGTGGACGGGTGATCGATGGTCGTCGTGGACTCGGTGGGCCGAAGGGCCTGCTTCCATCCTGTACCTCTAAACGAAGCTGAGGCATGGTGTTGAGTTAGAGAGCAAAGTCACGAGGCTATAGTGGAGGGGAGATTCTTAGTGTTGATTGTAGAGTGTTCAGGGACATGACCTGAGTATTTCTCGAGTTAAAATAGTGCTACTGTTCGTGCTTTATTTCATGATGCAATGCAGCAGGTTGTTGACTTAATACCAAAGTGTTTCCTGGATGATTGTTAACAGTGTGGACTTTTTCTGTTGCGTCCACAAACTGTATTTGTTAAAATAACCTTGCTGATGAATTTTATTTTTGGGCCGTACAGGTTGGGAGAGCTGATACCTCGGGGCTCGTCAATAGAACCCATTCAGGTCAGTCGGGCTGGGTAAGAACACTCCGGCACAGTACGTACAACACATTAAACAGGTACTCCTGTGTTTTGACACACGTATGGCATTTGTCAAAAACCTGATGAATGCACAGATCATAAGCAAGTTGCTAAAAAAAGCACGCAAATCCTTCATACATTTTCAAGTTAAGGTGGCAACACAAGAATATAGAATGGTACACAGAAGGCGTACAGTATGCTTGCCTTCATCGGTCGGGGCATTGATTACAAGCATCAGGAAGTCACCTTGCAGCTTTGAAGGACGAGTGGCATTTAGAGTCTCATGAGGAGTTCTGGTCGCCCCATTACAGGAAGGATGCAGAAGCTTTGGAGAGGGTGCAGGAGATGCAGATGTTACCTGGATTAGAAGGTACAGTATAAACAAGGAAATGCAGATGAACGTTTCCAAAAAAAAGACTCAAAATGCTACAGAACTCAATGGGCCAGGCAGCATCTCTGGAGACACTGTGAATGTCCTCCACCATTGCTCCACCGCTCCGTGCCACTGCAGGCTGTGTCCAAGATGGTAGCATCTCTAGGATGGCAGAGTGGCAAAGCTGGTAGGGCAGTTGCCTCACTGCGCCAGGGACCTGGGTTTAATCCTGAGCTCGTTTGCACGTCTTCCTCTGACCGCATGGGTTTCCTACGGGTGCCCCAGTTTCCTCCCACATCTCATCCCACTGCTGGTCGGTTCGGACTGGGTGGGCTGATGGGGCCTGTTTCCATGCAGTGTCTCTAAAAAAACTTTAGAGAGTTTGTAGGTTCATTGGCCTCTGTAAAATTGCCCCTCGAGTGAATGAGAATGTGGGATAACATAGAACTAGTGTGAACGGGTGATCGATGGTTGGTATGGACCCAGTGGCCGAAGGGCTCGTTTCCAAGCTGTACCTCTAAATGCGGTCACGGTGGCGCAGAGGTAGAATTGCTGCCTTACAGCGAATGCAGTGCCGGAGACCCGGGTTCGATTCCAATTACGGATGCTGCCTGTACGGCGTTTGTACGTTCTCCCCGTGACCTGCGTGGGTTTTTTTCTGAGATCTTCGGTTTCCTCCCACATTCCAAAGATGTACAGGTCTGTAGGCTAATTGGCTTGGTAAATGTAAAACAATTGTCCCTAGTGGGTGTAGGACAGTGTTAATGTGTGGGGATCGCTGGTCGGCACGGACCTGGTGGGCCTGTTTCCGTGCTGTATATCTAAACTAAACTAAACTGAACTAAACTAAGACCAAGAAGCCCTGTGGGTAAAGCCCCACATTTAGCAAAACACCGTGAATGCAAAACACATAAAAACTTCAATTCCTTCACGAAAATAGCAAAGGGTGTGTTTTAATAAACTCATTTACACACTGTAAGAAAAATTCCAGAGTTTTTAGCAACAGTTTAGAAAATGTTTACATTTTTGGAATCGAGGCATTTAGAAGCACAGAGAAAAGAAATGTTTGAAATCTCTGTTTTTGATTTCTGTGAGTTTTAAGACACAGGGTGCTTTGTGACAGGCAGATTCCCTCTCATTCTCCACCTCACACAAGCTAAAGTTATATAAATGTCCCAATTATGCGCCTTGTAAATACACCAACTATGTATATTTCCCCAATATATGAAGAAAAAACAGCTACATAAATACACAAACCATATACAGGCCATGCTGTGTACATTTTATCACTACGTAAATGCCTTAATTATGTACATTCCCCACTATATAAACACTCCGACTATCTAAACATACGACCCTGTTTTATCCCAATTATGTTAATGTATGAATTATGTACATCTCCACATCCTATAAATATTGTTCAATAAATGCTAGTTCTGGATGTGTTGGCCTTATGTGAGGTGCAAGAAATGGTTCTAGGGATGAGGGGTTTTATCTGGTTAGATAATGGGGTTTAAACTTTAGATGTTAGAGATACAGTGATCCAAAGTGGAATACATAGATACAGTGTGGAAACGGCTCACCAAGTCCGCGCCAAGCAGAGATCACACTATCCTATACACTAGGGGCAATTTGCAATAGCCAATAAAGCTACAAACCTGTACGTCTTTGGAGTCTGGGAGAAAACCGGAGCACCCGGAGAAAACCCACGTGGTCACAGGAAGAAAGTAAAAACTCCGTACAGACACCACCCGTAGTCAGGGTCGAACCCGGGTCTCTGGCGCTGTAAGGCAGAAACTCTACCTCTGTATCACTGTGCTGCCCAAAAACATGGGCTGTTTGGTTAACATGGAAAAGGTGGGCCAAAGGATCTGGTGCCATGCTGTATGGATCTATGCCTCTATGACTCTAAGAGAGAGGTATACAAGATCAGGATTAAGATTAGGTGGGGTTATTTAAAGAGAACGTTGTTACCATTAACATTATAAAGATTTGGTGGCATTATTTTTTACTTTGCACTATTATTGTCTATTTATTTGTGTTTGTTCATATATCGATTGTGCTGCTGCAAATAAGAATTTCATTGTTCTGTTTTGGGACAAATGACTATAAAACACACTTGACTCCATATACCTACTGCCCTGTGTGTGAAAAAGCTGTTCCTCAGGTACCTATTAAATCTTTCCGCTCTCACTTTACACCTATGTCTACCAGTTCTTACCCTGAGGGAATGTTCCCTACCCTGAGAGAATGACTCTGTGCCCTCACCCTATCTCAGAAGATCGCCGTATTTGTAGAAACAGGGAACTGCAGGTGCTGGTTTACAAAATAAGATACAAAGTGCTGGAGTGAGTCGGAGGGTCAGGCAGTGGGTGCGGAGATTATGGATAGGTGACGTTCCGGCAGCGACTCTTCATCACATTACAGAGTGAAAGGGTTTACAAACGAGGATGAGGATTTCAAAATTGCCGCCTGAGTGAGTAGGCCGGTGGCTACAAGAGTGATGGGTGAGGGGGACGTGGTGTAGATGTCGAGGTTTGAGCCAGCGATTGAGGACGTGGGTGCCAGAGGACGCATTGCCGCCGAGAATAAAGGAGGATACCCAGCGTGGGGGAACCGCTATGTGTGAGGGGGGGAGGGGGGGGGGGGGGAATAGTAAAGGATCACCCAGCGTGGAGGAACTGCAGTGAGGTGGGGGGGGGATAATAAAGGAGCACCCAGCATGGGGGAACCTCCATGAGGGGGGGAGGGGAGAGAACAAAGGAGGACCCATCATGGGGGAAGTGCCGTGAGGGGTGGGGGGGAAAGGATCACCCGGTGTGGGACACTCTGTAACTTCGTCTGCGCCATTTACGTGGCGACTCTTTGCATACCTTGGGTGTGAAAATCAAAGAATATGACTGTGACTTGTCACATGTGACAATGAAGTATCGTTCATTCATTCATTCATTACATTGGGACATGGGCAGGAGGTAATCCTCCCAAAGCTTTGTGGAAAGTGTAATCTTCTAGGGGTAGGCAGCCAAACTGCTCGGAACCAGCATACTCTTCCTTGAAAGAGGGGAAAAGAAACCCTGAAGGGAACTGAAAAGCTTTTATTATCCAGGGTGATGAAAGCCTTGTCAGACCTCTTTGTTCACCATGCAGGTGTTGGACTTTTGTTTTTTTTTCCCCTTTCATTTGGACAATGTTTGTGTTTCTGCCAGCATTGGAGAAAAGAGTTCTACAATTGTTTTGTTTCTCTTTCCTAGCAATCTATAGTTTTTTTTTTTTGGAAGGCTTTTTTTAACTATTTTCCAAATAAAAGAAGAGTGCAAACCCCATTGGAATCCCTGCAGGCATTTTGCAAGTCACCTTCCGTGACATCCTCGAGTCTCTGTTTTACTTGTCACGGTGTTGATGCCCTTTGGCTAATTATTTCGTTCAATTCTTTTTACAACTTTTTCTTTTGTTTACATTCCCCCTCCCTCTCCCCGCGTAACAATCTTTGTTAGGTTCTCCTCACACAAGTCACAAGGCCCCACACCTGTGTGTTGAACTCTGACCTTCGAGCCAGAATGTTACTTCACTTGAGGCATGGAGTGGTACAGCACGGAAACAGGCCCTTCGGCCAACTTGCCCATGCCAACCAAGATGACCCATCTGCATTAATCCCACCTGTCTGTGTTTGGCTCAAAACCCCCTAAAGCTTTCCTATCTATGTACCTGTCCAAATGTCTTTTCAGTCTGAAGAAGGGTCCCGACCCGAAACGTCAGCTATTCCTTTTCTCCAGAGATGCTGTCTGACCCACTGAGTTACTCCACCTTTTTGTGTCTATCTTCAAATGCCTTTAAAATGCTGTTATAGTTCCTGCCTCACCTTGCTGCTCATTCCATACACCCATGAGCCCCTCTGTGTTTTTAGGTTTCCCATGTGGAGACAACGGAATAAATTCACCCTTGTTTTAACGGACCTCTTTATAACGGGTTTAGGTTACAGAGTTCGGACCTACCAATGGCCGCCTCCAGCTCGCGCGGTCTCCCCTGCTGCTTACAGCGACGGACACCTGTGCCATCCCCGGCTCATAGAAACATAAAAAATAGGTGCTAGAGTAGGCCATTCAGCCCTTTGGGCCAGCACTGCCATTCAATATGATCATGGCTGATCAGTACCCCGTTCTTGCTGCCTCTCCTCGAGCACTTGCCGCTTCCAGGCGGGACCTACTGCCGCCACCGTCGGCCCACACAGCTTCCCGACCGCCAGCAGTCCGGGGCCATCAACTCACCTGGATTCCAGCCCAGTTCCAGACCTGAGTTAACGTACAACGAGTGTGAAAGGGTGATCAATGAGCTGCATGGACCCGGTGGGCCGAAGGGCCTGTTTCCATGCTGTGTCTCTAAACCAATAGCTTTCAAAATGGGATGGGGCAACCAATTGTAATGGAATATTTTGCAGAGCTGAGTGGAAAGAGCAGGGAAGCGGGGACTAAATGAGTAGCTGGCAAAGGTAATTTATGCCGAATGACCTCTTTCAGTGTAGGAAGGAGCTGCAGATGCTGGTTTACACCGAAGATAGACACAAAGTGCTGCTGTAACTCAACAGGTCAGGCAGCGCCTCTGGAGAAAAAGGATGGGTGACGTTTCAGATTGGAGCCCTGTACCCTGAATGCTGGGTAGACAAAAATGCTGGAGAAACTCAGCGGGTGAGGCAGCATCTATAGAGCAAAGAAAATGGGCAACGTTTCGGGTCGAAACCTGAACCAGTGGCCTCTTTCTGTGCTGATTTAATAAAACTTTCCAAACTGAACACGCGTGAGGTTCCTGGGTTTAATACTTGGATAACAAACAGGATCCAGCCAGATATTTTCTTTACCCTCCCTTGTCCAGTGATCTATGGAAGCTCTCAATCCGCTGGGAATAGTAAACTCTCTGCAGTCTTGCATCAAGCCCTGAAACCTCAAGAGTCTGTGAAAGCCGACCAAACCGGTTTGATAGACTGGCAAGCAGTATCTTTGCTGGCAAGAGCCTTCCACCTGCAGCATTCACTGGGAGGAATCTCTTGCATGCAAGCAAGAAATTCCTTCATGATAGGGATTTACAGCGCAGGAACATTTAACGCACCTTATACATAGCAGGGATTCGGGCTAATTAGATCGAACACATGCGGGGCTTCAACTTCAGTATGCTGACGCATTTCAAAAATAATTCTAATGATGCAGCAAAACATTCTCTGAGCCAGCATTAAAAACTTTCTCCGCTTCTAATGAGGCCGGCTCTTGGAGACTGAAGATTATTTGTTTCACTCCAGTTCTGAGTGGGGAAGATGCCAGCCTGTGAGTGCTCATGATGTAGGGTGACACTTGCTCCCACACACCCTCGGCAGAACAAGGTCTTGGTCCAATGATGTGGGGTCCAACACTGACTGGAGAACACTCTTTAGTGTATATGTCTATGACTCAACACACAGGCACACAGACATGCACAGATCCACTCTCATACACACTCATACTTACACACGCATACAGCTATACCTCATAACATGTGACAATAAAAGCTAAACATCCACACACACGCACACACGCATGGGCACACACACAGTCTGTGCAATTCTTTGCCACTGAAGGCCGTTTAGAAGAAAGAGGGGGGACATAATTGAAACACACAGAATAGTGAAAGGCTTGGATAGAGTGAATGTGGAGAGGATGTTTCCATTAGTGGGAGAGTGGAGAACTAGAGGTCATAGCCTCAGAATGAAAGAACGTTCTTTTATGGTGCTGGCTCGAAGGGCCGAATGGCCTACTCCTGCACCTATTGTCTATTGTGATGAGGACACATTCCTGTAGTCAGAGGGAGGTGAAACTCTGGAATTCTTTGCCACAGAAGGCTGTAGAAGCCAAGTCAGTGGATATTTTTTAAGGCAGAGATAGATAGATTCTTGATTAGTACAGGTGTCGGAGGTTATGGGGAGAACGCAGGTGAATTGGGTTAGGAGGAAGAGGTGGATCGGCCATGATTGAATGGCATAGACTTGATGGGCAGTATGGCCTAATTCTACTCCTATCACTTATGACACACACATGCACACACACACACATGCATACACTCACAAGAACACTCACATGCACACTCACATACATACAGATATACACACACAAACACAGATAGAAATCACACAGACACACATAAACACAGATGCACACACATAGACCTGTACACAGATGCACGCAGTCACACGCATACAGTTACACACACACACACACATAGACATGCGCACACAGACACAGGCAAACACCGACAAACACACAAATACTCACACACAGAGACACACACACTGCATTTGTTCTATATCTCTCTATATCACTGTCTATATCTCTTGTTTCCCTTTCACCTGGCCCTCGGTCTGAAGAAGGGTCTCGATCCGAAACGTCACCTACTCCTTTTCTCCAGAGATCCTGCCTGACCTGTTGGGTTACTCCAGCTTTTTGTGTCTATCTCCCTATAGACTTTCCCTCACTGACCTTCAAGGAGATTTGGTTTAGGAGGGAGTGATAGATTAGCCATGATTGAATGGCGGAGTGGACATGATGGGGGCGAATGGCCTAATTCTGCTCCTATCACTCATGACCTTATGAGATGTGCGGGGGGGGGGAGATGGAAGGTGTGATCAGGTTGGGAATGTCAAAGGCCAAAGGGTACGTACCCTCTCCATCAAGGGTCACTGCAAGGTTCGGACAGATTTACCCTCATTTTTCATAGTTCCCCAATGTGAGGTCTGATTGTTATATTCTTGCTGTGGTCTTGGCAAGAATGAGCCATCTCAGCTGGAATGGGGGCCAATGCTCTACCTTTGGCTCATGTGACATCTGTGTTTAACTATAATTATTGTTGGAAAATCTCCACTTGCACCAGGCAGGGCGCCAAGCAGAGGGAGGAGACCAAACTGGGAAGAAAGTTCAGGCTTCAGGTTCTGATCCAAGGACCAGTGGGTCCAGTATGTGCACTAAATCCAACTGGCACAAGGAGCTGTGCTTTGCTCTCAAGGGTAGCTTGAATTACCAACCATTGCATATTGGGTTCAATGCTCTAGTCAATTTACAATAGCTACTTCATTCCATTATATTTGTTCTTAAAGGTGGCTAATCAACATTAGACACAAATTACCTATAACCTGTCTGTTAGCTTTGAACAGATTTGCAGTGGTCTTATTGTGTAGGAAGGAACGGCAGATGCTGGTTTAAACTGAAGACAGACATAAAATGCTGGAGTAACTCAGCGGGACAGGCAGCATCTCTGGAGAGAAGAGACGGGTTTATTAAGGGTCGGAAGAAGGACCTCGACGCGAAACGTCACCCATTCCTGCTCTCCAGAGATGATACCTATACCGCTGAGTTACTCCAGCATTTTGCAGTGGTCTTCTTATCGTGTATTTGGATTACCTATCAACGTAACCTCGGTGAATGGTATTCAGTATTATTTTTGGGTGAATTTCACAGAGACTTTTGATGAAGGGAGTTGTGTGGTGTTGAAATAAAAGGTGGCCAAGTAGTGCCGTCTAACGTCAACACCAACCTCCGCTCCCCAGTTTCATCAGCTTTCTGCATTTTCCCAGCAATTGCCCGTTCTTCTTTAGATGTACATTCAACAGCCAGGAGCGCAGGAGGATGAGGTGTGATCTTAACAAGGTGTATGAAACAATGAGAGGAACAGATCGGGTAGACACACTGGAGCATCTCTTGCCCAGAGTAGGCGTGCAGAGAATCAGAGGGTATAGGTTTAAAGTGAAGGAGGAACGATTTAATAGGAAGCTGAGGGGGTAACGTTTTCACACAAAGGGCAGGACATCAGAAGGATGAAGGGTTGCTTGTATTGATGCCTATAAAAGGATGCTGGGGCTTGACAAGGTAAATGCTTCCCCTTGCAAGGTAATTTAGAGCAAGAGATTGTACAGTCACCTAACACAACACTTACAACCTCAAGTGGAAGAGTGTGACATGAAAGATGTGGCTTTGGAGAGGGTGCAGAGGAGGTTTACAAGAACTTTATTTATCCCAGGAGGAAAATTGATCTGCCAACAGTCATAAAACACAAGATATATGAAATATGAAATTAAAGTGATGAACGGAACGGACTGAGGATGTGCAAAGATTTGGGGATGGGGGGGTCGGGGGGTTTGGGGGGAGGGGGAGTCCGTCTACCCCACGGCATACGGGGAAGGAGTTGTACAGTTTGATAGCCACGGGGAAGAAGGATCTCCTGTGAAGTTCTGTACTGCATCGTCGGGGAACCAGTCTGTAGCTAAAGGCACTCCTCAGGTTGACCCAGTGTGTCGTGGAGGGGTTGTGCTGTATTGTCCGATGCTCCACAGTTTGAGGAGCATCCTCCCCTCCAAGACCACCTCCCATGAATCCAACTCTGCCCCCAAGTCCGAGCCAGCCTTCCTGATGAGTTAGAGGGAAAGGTTGGATAGACTTTGTTGAGCGTCGGAGATGGAGGGCAGACTTGATTGAAGTATATTAAATTATGAGAGGCATAGATAGGGTAGACATTCAGAAGCTTTTTCCCTGGATGGAAATGTCTAACTCTAGAGGGCGTGGCTATAAGGGGGAAATTTGACTGGAAATGTGCGGGACACCTTTTATTCCCACGGAGAGCGGTGGGGACGAGGAACAAGCTGCCAGGGGTGGTAGTGGAGGCAGATACAACAGTGGCGTTTTAAAAGGCTTTTAGATAACCACATGGAAGTGCAAGGAATAGAGGGATATGGATCAAGTACAGGCAGATGTGATCATTTTTACTTGGCATCAGGTTTGGCACAAACATTGTGCGCCAAAGGGTCGGTATCCGTGCTGTACTGTCCTTTGTTCCATGTACTGTACTGTTAATGTGCGATGAAAATTCATGCTTACTATGCCGAGTTCCAATTCCTTTAGGTTGGGACTTTTCTCAGTGAGATTTAAAAAAAAAAATCAGGGTAGAGGTGGAAGTTCTCCATAAATCTACCTGCTCCTCTCCCCTTCTGATATTTGTTTCATTCATTGAATTGTACGCTGGAATAGAAGTTTAATAGACAGTGTAAACTCCCCATGAATATTTCAGAACATCCACTTTTACCTCAGGTTTTCAGCATCTGCCTGGTTTCAGCATTGTTTTTCTTCTCTGTTCTAATTCAGACCTTTCTAGCCATTTCACCTGCAGACTGATACACTGTGGCTTACCAGCTCTCATTATACCCCCTCATCAGAACCCCATCACTGTGATGTACAGTATCGTGGTACCACCCTATTTAATTCATGCTTGATTCATTGAAAGATCTAGCATGGAAACAGGCCATTCAGCCCACAGAGTCCACGCTGGCCATTTATCACCCGTTTACACAAGTTCTATGCTATCCCACTATCTCATCCACGGCCTACACACTAGAGGCAATTTACAGAAGCCAATTAACCTGCAAACCCGCACATCTTTGGGAAGTGCAAAGAAACCTGGATCACTTGGAGTAAACACACGCAGTCACAGGGAAAACGTGTAAACTCCACACAGACAGCATCCTAGGTCGAAATTGAACCCGGGTCTCTGGCGCTGTGAGGCAGCAGCTCTAACAGCTGCGCCACTGCAAGATATTTCCTTTTTTCTCTCCACCCACTTCCTCGTCTCCGCAAAATAAGACGCTTTTGATTTTTTTCCTCTATTTTTGATGGAATACCACCAAGCTGAAAGCATTAACTGTTTCTCTCTCCGCAGATGTGGCCTGAATCACAGTTTCCAGCCCTGTTCATTTTTATTTCATATTTCCAGAATTTCTCAGGGTTTGCTATTCACAGTGGTGCAGCTGAAAGGTGGGACAAAGCCAGGCAAGTGATAGGTGGATACAGGTGAAGGGGGTGGGGGTTGATTGTCAGAGGGGTAGAGTAAGTGACAAAGGCTGGAGGTGTAAAGGAGACAAAAAGGGTGTCAAGATAAGGAGTGAAATGTAACACCAGAGTTAGAGATACAGGTGGGAGTGTAGGCACAAAAAGCTGGAGTAACTCAGTGGGTCAGACAGCACCTCTGGAGAAAAGAAAAGGGCGATGTTACAGGTCGAGACTCTACTTCAGACAGGGAGGGAGCAGGGGAGCGTGACAAAGGCTAGAGATTAAAAAGATACAAAGGGGGTGTTAGATGAGGAGAGAAGAAGAGGGGAAGGGTGGTGAATATGTGGAAGTCATTGCCACAGAAGGTTGTGGAGGCCAAGTCAAAGGATATTTTTAAGGCAGCGATAGATAGATTCTTGGTTAGTACGGGTGTGTCAGGGGTTACGGGGAGAAGGCAGGAGAATGGGGTTGAGAAGGAAAGATAGAGCAGCCATGATTGGATGGTGAAGTAGGCTTGATAGGCCGAATGGCCTAATTGTGCTCCTAAAACCTATGAACTTATGAAATTAAAAGTCAGAGGGAAAGATATAGGTGGAAGGGTATGGGGAGGGGAAAGAGGGGGGGGGAATTAAAGTGAATGGGGCAGTTAAGGATGGGTGAAGAAAGGGAAAGCATAGAAACTTAGAAAATCAGTACCCCATTCCTGCTTTCTCCCCATATCCCTTCATTCCGTTAGCCCTAAGAGCTACTGTTTATCTAACTCTCTATTGAAAACATCCAGTGAATTGGCCTCCACTGCATTCTGTGGCAGAGCAGGGTGACCAGGGATGGGTTTAGTGGGAGATATGGGTGAGAAGCGGGGTGGGAGGGGCGCAGAAAAGAGGGAGGATGCATGGGAGGTGTTACTTGAAACTGGAGAACATTCAATGGAGCAAAGCCCTTTGCTTTGGCTTGGCGATCAGCGGATTGAGACTCAGCTTGCTGCTCAGAAAACCAGCCCCTTCCTCCTCCAAAACAAAATCTGCCGCCTTCCCCTTTTCTGCAGCGCACAAGATTTTTCCCCATCCAAGAAACGCCGAGGATTCAAGAGAGAGAGAGAGAGGAAAAATAAATCATAAGGCAGCTTTATCCCACACACATTCTCGCTGCAAGGAATTTACTCACCTTAATATTTGCCAGGCCTCATTCTTGGCACAGGCCCCTCATAAATAACTCTGGTTTTTTTCTCTCAAAGGCTCTTGCAAAGGGGGCGGTTACATGGAGTGAGGAATTAAAAGCTCAGTCTGTGCAAGGTGAAACATCTGTACTTGCAGTTTTTCACATGTCTGGCTGAGCAAACTTGGCCAACGCATACCCAGCTGCAGGGAGACTGAATGAAGAATTGTCCTCGGTAAGTGAGAGTGTCGGCAGGGCCACTAGATACACTAGTGGACATTACTGCATCTGTTAAAGAAGCAATCACCACGATTCCAATGATGGATTAAAGGAGGGAAGTAAAAATATGCAAAAACAAAATAAAAGATTCCAAGCTTTATATAAAATAACTCATAAAAATACTTAAAGCACACAGTCTCCATTTTGTGTGCAGGACCAGCTACTCCACACACACGCCTGTCAAAAATAGAAACGTTCCTAAAAGAGCTGTTTTCTTTATAAAGAGGTGAATTGGCTCATATCCTTGAAAGTAATCAAGGTGCATGCATTCAATACTGCAAGTGTTAGCTGTGGTAATAATATCTCCCCTGAGCTGATGGTTCAAATCCCACTCCAGAAACTTGAACGCAAACTTCGAGCCCACGCTCCACGCCACCGCTGAGGGGGAGCAGCAGTGTCCTTTACAAGCAATGATTCCTAATATTTTCTCTCAGTTTGGAGTTTCAGCACTGTTTCAGAGAAGAGAGAGGAACTACCCCCTGCCGTGTCTGTCCACGCTAAGCCCTCAATCAACATTTCTGAAGACAGATTGGCTTCTGAATTAATATTGTAGCATTACCAGCGATCAAAAAACACTGCAAGTGCTGGAAGCCTTGAATGAGAAACAGAAAACGCTGCAAGCACTCAGCAGGTCAGGCAGCATCTTAGATTAGTTTAGTTTAGACATACAGCGTGGACATTAACATCATCCGACACACACTAGGGACAATTTACAATTATACCAAGCCAATTAGCCTGCAAGCCTGTACTTTTTTAGAGTGTGGAAGGAAACCAGAGCACCCAGAGAAAACACACGCGGTCACAGGGAGAACGTACAAACAGAGCAGACTTTGGTGCAGACTGCACCTGTAGTCAGGATTGAACCTGGGTCTCTGGTGCTGTAAGGCAGCAACTCTGCCACTGTGCCGCCCTTGCACCTGCGGAAAGGGAAATTGAACTAATGTTTTTACCAAAGATACTAGAGGACTAGCTCCTCTAGTACCTTTAGTTTTTACTTAGCTTAGACCAGAAATGTTAACTCTGTTTCTCGTTTCACATTGGTGTCTGGTCCGCTGAGGGTGTGTGGAAGCTATCTGCGTGAAAATTAGTATTGCATTTCTTACAGCAGTGAATGGATCTTCAAAGGGTATAACTGTTTACAAAGCACTTTTGAGTATTAAAAAAGAGAGATGAACAACTGCTTATTTGGAGGAACAGCACCTCAAATTTATCTTGGGCTGCTTACAATCCAGCGGTATGAGTACTGATTTCTCTAATTCCAATTAACCCTTGCATTCCCTCTCTCTCTGTCCTTCACCCACCCTAGTCATCCTGCTTGTTTCACTGTTTGTATCCCTTCGTTATCACCCCTTCCACAGCCAACAATGGACCATTGTGGGCTCCACCTTTCCTTGGCCATCGGTGCCAGCTCCGATTTCCTCTGTACCTTTTCATACCTCTAGTTTCCCTCTACCCTGACCCGCAGTCTGATGAAGGGTCTCGACTCGAAACGTCACCTATTCCTTTTCTCCAGGGATGCTGCCTGACCCGCTGAGTTGCTCCAGCATTTTGTGTCTATCTTCTGGGTAAATCAGCATCTGCAGTTCCTTCCTACACAGAAATCCAGGTCTTTCTTTCTTTCTAGTCTGCTCTGGTCCTTTTGTTTTTATACAGGGTATAAAACAGTACAACACAAGAACAGGCCTTTCAGCCCATGATGGCCCTGCTGGCCACGATGCCAGATTAAACGGATCCCTGTTGTGTGACGGAGATGCAAGGAACTGCAGATGCAGATTTAAAAAAAAAAGACAGAAAGTGCTGGAGTAACTGCGGGTCAGGCAGCAACTCTGGAGAACATGGATAGGTGACGTTTTGGGCCAGGAGCTAAACTATGTTCTGCTCACATCTTTCCTCCAGCTTTCTCCACCTTCCCCCCTCAACTATCATTCTGAAGATAGGTCCTGACTCGAAACGTCTCCTATACATGTCTTCCAGAGATGCTGCCTGACCTGCTGTGTTTCTCCCTCACTTCGTGTCACTTCTGTGTGGACATGGTCTATATGGTCATCTTGCACCAAGGGTTTTCTTCATGGTCAGTCCTATTGACTGTACATTGATAGCATTTCACACAAGCCAGAGGCTTCGGCAGATGAGCAGATGGGATTGTTTGACAGAAACTACCCGAGGCGGTCCATGTTAGTGCAAAGATATGACTATCAAGAAGAAGATAGTTGATTTAAAGCAGATGATTTAAGGCCGAGGTTTTGAAGTGACAGTGAACTTATTAAAAACAGACTTCAAATGAATGAACGGAGTGTGTAAGTACAGGAGGTTGCACAAGTCCTGGTAAGAGTTACCGTTTTGACTAGATTTACAACAGTGTCTTCGATTTCCTTCAGTTGGGTCCATTCCCCAGAGGTACTGCCTATGATCACTATTCCCACACTGACCTGGATTGATGGAGGACCTCCAACTCGTTAATGACGTTACCAGCCTCAGCTTCTTTTTTGCAGTTGGTGGTAACTCTCTGGAATTCCCTACCCTGGAGGATAGTGGAGATCATTCGAGGTATTTCAAGAGGAGGTAGATATATTTTTGGAAATATCACCCCCTCACCCCCTCCATGACAGACTAGTCAACCTGAGGAGCACCTCCAGGAAAAGACTGATTTGACAAAGATTTAGTACAGATGCCACAGGAGATCCTTATTTCCTTTAGCTATCAAACTGTACAACTCCTCCCCCTTCTGTCGTGGGGTAGACTGAGATTAACCCCCCCCCCCCCCCTCCCCCCCCCCCTCCGAATTCCTTGCACATCCCCAATCCTTTCCACTCGTCACTTTAATCTCATGTTTCATTTATATTGTGTTTTATGACTGTTGGCAGATCAATTTCCCTCCTGGGATAAATAAAGTTCTATCGTATTGTATCGTATCGAAAGATCCTTGTAAATGAGATCTATGGGGAACTGGCACAGAAATGAAGTTGGGATTTACTTTAGTTTAGAGGTACAGGGCGGAAACAGGCCCTTCAGCCCAACGAGTCCGCGCCGACCAGCGATCCCGCACACTAACACTATCCTACACACACTAGAGACAACTTACATTTATACTAAGCCAATTAACCTACAAACCTGTAACTCTTTGGAGTGTTTGAGGAAGCCGAAGATCTCAGTGAAAACCCATTCAGGTCATGGGCTGAACATACAAACTCCCTACAGCCAAGCAGTCGTAGCCAGGATCGAACCCGGGTCTCTGGCGCTGTAAGGCAGTAGCTCTACCGCTACGCCACCGTGCCACCCAAGGTCTGGGTCAGATCAGCCGTGATTATATTGAGAGCTGATTGACTTAATCTCAATGTATCATGGCGTCATCTTTAGGTTTCACAGGAAGCTGATTGTGAAATGGTAAACCAAGTTCAGACCAATTCCATACCTATCTACATCAGTATCGGATGCAGAAGCGATTCTTGTGGGCTTGAGACACCGGGAGCGGTTGGATCAGCTGGGATTCATTTCTTTGGAACATAGGAGGCTACGTTGTACAAGATCTTGAGAGGTACAGATAAAATTAATGCTCAGTCTTTTTCTTAGGGTAGAGGTTCCTAAAACTAGAGGGCATAGTCTTAAGGTGAGAGGGGCCAGATTTAAGGAAAACCCCAGGGATAACTTTTTAACTCAAAGTGTAGTCCGTATCTGAAAAGAACTGCCAGAGGAAGCTACAGAAGCAGATACAATTATGACTTTTGAAAGGCATTTCGACAGATACATGCACAGGTAGGGTTTATATGGGCTAAATGCAAGCAAACGGGATTAGTCCAATATGCCAACTTGGCCGGCACAGACAAGGTGGACTGCAGGGATCGCTTCCATGCTGTATGATATTAGGACTCAATTAATTATTTTATCCATCTTTGGAATGAGGGAGGAAGCCGAAGCTCCCAGGGAAAACCCACGTGGTCATGGGGAGAACGTACAAACTCCATACAGCCAGCACCCGTAGTTAGGATCGAACCCGGGTCTCTAGTGTTGTAAGGCAGCAACTATACCCCTGTGTCACTCCGTGCTGCCCTATGCTGCCTGAATTATTCCAATACTTTGTGTCTTTTTTTTGTTGTAAAAGAGCATCTGCAGTTCCTTGCGTCTACTTTTGACTCTCGTCTGTATATGGTCTTCGTTTAATGTCTGCAAGGGCTCTAAATCACTTTCTTTGGCAAGGGTAAAGGACATGTATATCTTTCCCCTCATCCCAATGAGTCCGGAAGACACGAGAATCCACCTCGAGGGCCGGTAAGCTGACTGGCTGCGGGAGGGAGTGAAAGGCCTCGATGGTGGAGTGGGCCGCTGAAGGCCCTGCAACAGCCTGGGGCTCGGCTGGACCGGGTGCTGCTCCAAGAGGCTGAGCACGTGGACCGGACGCAGCCGATAGCAGTGGAGCTGTGGTGGAGGACACCAACAGCAACGCTTAGCCAGGCTGACCCTGCAATGCCACCGCCAGGACAACAGACCTTCGTAGACACATCAAAATCCCTGCACTTACAACAACTGGGACTTGAAAATGGCACCAAACTGGCGACTCTGTATGTTGTTGTAGGAAGGAACTGCAGACGGATTAAACCGAAGATAGGCACAAAATGCTGGAGTAACTCAGCGGGACTCAGTGTACAGTGTCAGTGCACTGCTACAAGACACTTGTATTGTATCTGAGATATTCATGTACCTAAGTGCTTATGTATGGCGATACTTGTTCAGAACTGTATACAAAAATGCGACTGGTTTTACTGGATGCCTCAGTACGGACCCATTTCCCTGGGCCTCAGGCCTTCGTAGAGTATTTCTGTGGCATCTTCGATGCAGCAAAAATGGCCCAGGGTGAGTGCGTGGAAAATCATTTTCTCGCCTCTTCCTGTCCGTTGCAAGGGAGGCAGCTGAAGTCTACTTTGAACACAAGCAAAAGAGATGTTCAATAACGCAGGACCTTTTGCACACTTTATGATGTGTGTTTTGATTTCTCAACGATTTTTTAACCGAAACAGCTGAAATAATTGCAAACGTTGGACTAGCCCGAGCCCCAGGGGTTGTTCATAACCCACAGTTTTGCAGGTGTGAAGGGAGCCCTCTGATATTGCCACCCAAAAAGTACAGTCAGAAACGCAAAACTAAATTTTCACCCAAGTGCCCCAGGGCATTTTACTTCATTAAAGGCACCAAGCTGTTGTCTCGAATGCTAGAAAGTTATTTCTTGCTCTACCTGTATAGTAGGCACCTACAATCAAGTCTTTCAATCCATTTGTTATTCCACGTCTATATCTCGGGGTAATATTTATCTAGCTTTCTATCTGCCGATCTATCACTAATCTTTCTTTATCTCTCTCTATTACGGCAATATTTATCTATCTTTATATAGTATTCTTTTTCTTTTTCTTTAGCTTTATATTTTGGCACTTGGTGTTAAGTTATTTCTCCCTTCCTCTCTCTATTCCAAGAAACACATCAACGTAGAATGTCTACGCTGGTGAGCTGAGGGTGCAGTAGAGCTCAAAACTAAATTGCACATTTGAGTGAGGAATAGAAAACAGGGGAAAAATGTATGCTGCAATATATAAAACCTCTGGTACTCCAATACGCTGTGGTCCTCAGATCTCAAGAAGACTTTTGCTTTGGCGAAAGCACAGTGCAATGTCACCAGAATAACCCCAGTATAGGTGGATGCAGGTGAGTAGGAAGGAACTGCAGATGCTGGTTTACACCGAAGACCGACACAAAAGGCTGGAGTAACTCAGCAGGACAGGCAGCATCCCTGGAGAGAAGGAATGGGTGACGTTTCGGGTCGAGAGGTCTGAAGAAGGGTCTCAGCCTGTCTCGCTGAGTTACTCCAGCTTTTAGAGTCTGTCCCAGGTGGATGGGGGTGGGGAGAGGGGGTGGAGGTGGGTGGGGGTGGGAGTGGGGGGTTGATTGTCAGATGATTGGACAAGGCCAGAGATACATGGAACTGCAGATGCCGGTTTACAAAAAAAAGAAACAAAGTGCTGGAGCATATCTGGAGATGCTGCCTGATCCGTCGTGTTACTCCTGCACTTTGTGCCTATTTTTACGCCAAACAGTGTGTTTAGTCTTTTCACCCCGAGCCTTTGTTTGTCTTTTCACCTCCGGCCTTTGACCAAGCAGCTGCTAAGCTAAACCCACGCCTCACCTGTATCCACCTATCACTCGCTAGATATTGTCCCGCTCCCAGCTGTCTACCAGCTTCCTCCCCAATACTACAATTGGTGCGAAAAAACGGGTCCCAAACTGAAATGGCGACTAACCAGCTTCTCCAGAGATGCTGCCTGACCCGCTGAGTTACTCCATCATGTTGTGCCTTTTTTTGTAAACCAGCATCTGCAGTTGCTCATCTCTAATTCTTCTCAGTCGGGATTCAAAAGATTTAAAGAAGTATTCAGGAGTTATGCTGAGAAGCACTTCATTGTAAAAGGGATGGTAGATATTTAGAACCTTCGAACTTATTTGATCTTTGAGCCTGGGAAAACTGCAGTAATACCATAACTTAGAGCAATGGATTGTATTTATGCAAATGGTCTGGGGAGCCAAGGCAGACAAAGTCAGGATAAGGCTAACACTCGATCAAATTGAAAACAGAACGGGTTGAAGGGGATGAACGGCTAACTCCTGTTCTTCCACTGCTCAATATCAATATCAAATTGGGTTGTTTTCACAAGCTCACAAATTATAGGAGTAGAATTAGGCCATTCGGCCCATTGAGTCCACTCCGCCATACAATCACGGCTGATCTCTGCCTCCTAATCCCATTTTCCTGCCTTCTCCCCATAACCCTTGACACCCGTTCCAAACAAGAATTTGTCTATCTCTGCCTTAAAAATATCCACTGACTTGGCCTCCACAGCCCTCTGTGGCGACGAGTTCCACAGATTAACTACCCCCTCACTAAAGAAGATCCTCCTCACCTCCTTTCTAAAATTGTGCCTTTTAATTCTGAGGCTATGACCTCTGGTCCCACCAGTGGAAACATCCTTTTCACATCCACTCGATCTATGCCTTTCATTATTCTGTAAGTTTCAATGAGGTCCCCCCGCAACCTTCTGAACTCCAGCGAGTACAGGCCCAGTGCTGTCAAACGCTCATCATATGCTAACCCACTCATTCCTGGAATCATTCTTGTAAACCTCCTGTGGATCCTCTCCAGAGACAGCACATCCTTCCTCAGATATGGGGCCCACATTTGCCCACAGTACTCCAAATCTTTAGTGTCATAGGTCGTCACAGGAGCGTCAGAGCCTGAGGGTAGATCTGATAGAATTTTATAAATTACGAGATGTGTAGAGAAGGTAGACAGTCAGAACCTGTTTTCCCGTGTGGAGGTGGTCGACACGGTTCCACAGCAGTAGAGTTGCTGCCTTACAGCGCTTGCGGCACCGGGAGTCCCGGGACCGATCCCGACTATGCGGAGTTTGTCCGTCCTCCCCGTGACCGCATGACTTTTTTTTCTCCAAGATCTTCGGTTTCCTCCCACACTCCAAAGACGTACAGGTGTGCGGGTTAATTGGCTTGTTGTATGTGTAAATTGTCCCTAGTGTGTGTAGGATAGGATTAATGTGCGGGATCGCGGGTCGGCGAGGACGCGATGGGCCGAACGACTTGTTTCCGCCCTGTATCTCGAAAACTAGAACTAAAAGTGGAGGGCACAGCTTTTAGATGAGAAGGGCAAAGTTCAGAGGAGATGCGCGGGGCAAATTATTTACGTGGATTGTGGTGGGTGTCTGGAACGCACTGCCAGGGGTGGTGTTGGAGGCAGATACGCTAATGGTGTTTAGAAGCTTTTAGATCGACGCATGGATATGCCAGGAATAGCGGGGTAGTTTTAGTTTAGTTTAGCTTATTGTTTATTGTCATGTGTACCGAGGTTGCATGCTGCCTGTTGCGTGCTAGCCAGTCAATATGTCATTACAATCGATCCATTTACAGTGTATAGATACATTGTAAAGGAAACGTTACTGTAGGAGTAGAGATGTAAGATTGGAATATGAGTTTGTAGATCTGCTTCTGTGGCTAACATGCAAATAGTCGCCTGGGTTTAAGGCGCCATCTTAGCAGGATATGCACCACATGCAGGCGGTTGTGTTCAGTTTAACTTGACAATAATATTCGGTATGCGCATTTTTGAACGAAGGGCCTGTTCCTGTGCTGTATTGTTCAATGCTCTGAATACGCATGAATTTTTTTACGCATGAATTAAAAAAAAAAAAAATGCCATTTGCTCCGTACTTCTTCCCCACATGTTTCGCATGTATTGACCAAAATCTACCACGGTAACTTTGCACCTCATTCACTCTCTGAAGTGCAGTCATTAAATAGAAATATCCCACGACTCCAGTGTGAAAATGGTTTATACAAGTCTGAAGGAACCAGCTCGGGTTCGGATACGTGAGAGACCACCCTGTTTTGAACTGAACACTATCTCTTGCAAAAACAGCTGCTACTCTAGAATTCCTCGTAAAATTTGAAAATGAGTCCATCTACACCAGCTCTCCACTGCTCCAGTGCTTTTCCTTCAGCGGTGGCCTGGCAGGAAGTTCCCTAGTTTCTCCCTCAATACACCATGACTTCAGTCCCTTCTCCGGAGATCAGGCCTACATGTTTCCAGGCCAACCAGCGATCACCTGTATCACTAAAGCTAAACTAAATTTATTAGAGGCAAGACAATTTTGGACCAGTCCTACTAGACTTGATGGGCCGAATGGCCTAATTCTGCTCCTATCACTTGTGACCACACTTGTGACCTACATGTGCTTCAAGGCAGAAAGACCAAGAGAAAACACACCTGAAGGGCTGAATAAGCACCAGGCAGAACGTGTAAAGTTTTGTTTAGTTTAGAGATACAGCGTGGAAACAGGCCCACCAAGTCTGCACCGGCCAGCGATTTCTATTTATATTTCCACCCTACGCACTCATCAGGGGAAACATGCGAAACTCTGTACGGAGTTTGTGTGTTCTCCCCGTGACCACGTGAGTTTTCCCCGGGTGCTCCGGTTTCCTCCCATATTCCAAAGACGTGCAGCATCAGACGTTCAGATGGCGCAATGGGCTAAGTGTTCGGCTGGCGACCGGAAGGTAGCCGGTTCGAATCCCGCTTGGAGTGCATACTGTTGTTGTGTCCTTGGGGCAAGACACTTTCCCACCTTTGCAGTGTGTAGGATGTAATTTAATTTGTGTGGGGATGCAGTTGAGCTAGTATTATATTATAGGGTGATCGCTGGCGTGGACGGATTAGTGTAAAGGGTGCCCGCAAGGGGTCGCATCTCGGAGCTGTGGCAGGGCGCATCTTGGAGCTGTGGCAGCAGCAGCAGCGGCGACCCGACTCGGCCCCGGAGCTGTGGAGGCGGCAGCGGCGGCGGGGACCACCCGTGGCGTTTGAAACGGCCCGTTCGCAGAGCACGGTTGAGTCGCGGGACTTACCATCACCCGGTGGGGTCACAACATCTGGAGCCTGGATCTCCTCGGCGCAGAGGGAGAATAAAGAGGGGGAAGAGACTTTAAGATTTTGCCTTCCATCACAGTGAGGAGGTGTTTGGTGAACTCACTATGGTGGATGTTAAATTTGTGTTGATTGTGTGTTTGCCATTTTTATTATATGTATGACTGCAGGATAATGAAATTTCGTTCAGACCGAAAGGTCTGAATGACAAAAATAAAATTCAATTCAATTCAATTCAATTCAAAACTAAACTAAACTAAAACTCTCCCTGCTTAAGTTGTACCTTCCTTACATAATGAATGGATTGGCCCTCAGTCAAGCTTCATTTGAGATGGTTGTGGGGTGGAGGTGGTGAGTGGGGTGGGAGGTAGCTGGAGCAAATGACATGTTTAGTTTTTTTGATAGTTTGGAACTTTTAAAGCCGGGATCGCTGTGGCGTTGGCAGGTGGAGATCAATTGTAAAGCTCGCTACATGACAACCACACAGAACTCAAACAAAGGTCTACCTGAGGTCAATGAAAGCACAGTAACTCTATACCTTGGCAATAACATGCCTGACCCTCGCAGGGTCAAAGGTTAAATGTGACCGACTGAAAAATCTTGTCAAAGCTGTAGCTCGCAACTAAACATTGGATGAATGAAAACGGTATCCATTCTGAGAATGGCCATTGTTATATAGCCCGTGGTTTCAAAACATTGTGTAGTCCTTCAGCTTCTTATTGTGGCTGAGATATTTTGATAAAGCAGAACGAGTGAAGTCAGTGCACTGCCTAAATCATTGGTCGACAAAAACGCTGGAGAAACTCAGCAGGTGAGGCAGCATCTATGGAGCGAAGGAAATAGGCAACGTTTCAGGTCGAGACCCTTCTTCATTGGTGTCATTATGCTTACAGAATGGAGATTTTATTGATGCGGGAAGGATGCTTCTAACATTTGACTCTTCGTACCATTAACCTTCCAATTTTTTATGGTCGTTCGTGGTCTCTGCCATTTTACTTCATGCCTCCTTCAAGTTGTGAGTTTGAGTCTCACTCAGATAACTTGAGTGGAAAAAAGGAACATTGATTCTGCTGGGCAGAAGCATGACACTGTCAAAGAGATGATCTTTGAGATGAAATATTAAATTGACAGCCAACTCACAACCATTGGTGAGAAGGCCAGCAGCATAAGCAAGGATGAGTCATACCCTGACCCCTCCACTTATCTCCTCTCTTCCACCAGGCAAAATATATAGAAGGTTGAAAATGCACACCTCCCCGTTCAGAGACAGTTTCTTCCCAGCTGCTATCAGGCAACTGAATCATCCTACCACAACCGGAGAGCAGTGCTGAGCTAATCTCCACCTCATTGGCGACCCTTGAACTATCCTTGATCAGACTTTGCTGGCTTTACATAGATGCAGCACATAGATACATAGACAATAGGTGCAGGAGTAGGCCATTCGGCCCTTCGAGCCATCAACGCCATTCAATGTGATCATGGCTGATCATCCACAATCACTACCCTGATCCTGTTACTGCTATCCAAATGCGCCGCTATTACATCCTTGATAATCGACTCCAACATCTTCCCCACCACCAATGTCAGGCTAACTGGTCTATAATTCTCTGCTTTCTCTCTCGCTCCTTTCTAGAAAAGTGGGATAACATTATCTACCCTACAATCCACGGGAACTGATCCAGAATCTATAGAACATTGGAAAATGATCATCAATGCATCCACAATTTCTAGAGCCACCTCCTTGAGTACCCTGGGATGCAGGCCATCAGGCCCTGGGGATTTATCAGCCTTCAGTTCCCATCAGTCTACCCAACACCATTTCCTGACTAATGTGAATTTCCTTCAGTTCCTCTGTCACCCTAGGTTTTCTAGTCCCCTAGAACATCTGGGAGATTGTTTACCTTGCAAAAAACTTATTCCCTTATCATGTATCAATACACCAAATGGCTCGATTGTAATAATGTATTGTCTTTCCGCTGACTGGATAGCACGCAACAAAAGCTTTTCACTGTACCTCGGTACATGTGACAATAAACTAAACTGAACTAATTCCATTATTTTCATTTGAAGAAAGCATTATCCACTGTCTCTCCAACATATATTAGACTCTAGACTTTAGAGATATGGTGTGGAAACTAGCCCTTCAGCCCACTTAGTCCGTGCCGACCTGCGATCACCCAGTACACTAGCACTATCCTACACACTAGGATTAATTACAATTTTACCGAAGCCAATTAACCTACAAACCATTCACGTCTTTGAAGTGTGGGAGGAAACCGGAGAACCCGGAGAAAACACACGACTCACCATCAGACAACTGAAAGCATTTTCAATATCTACAAGGCAACAGGTAAGGATGGAGTGATTGCCTGGATGATTGCAGCATCAACATCTCTGGAGAAGGTAGGTACAATGCAGGACAGTGCAGTCTGCTGGACTGGCTTCCATTAACCATCCATTTCCCTCACTCCTCTGGGCTCAGCACATTGATGCGATCACAAATAAAGCTCATCTATCCCTCTACTTCCTTATAACTATGAGGAGAATCGGTCAGTCAACAAATACTCTATTAAACATAGAGCCATAGTCATGCAGCGTGGAAACAGGCTGTTCGGCCCAACTTGCCAACATTGACCAATGTGCCCCATCCACAATAGTCCCACCTGCCTGCGTTTGGCCCATATCCTTCTAAACCTATCCTACATGTGTACCTGTCTAAATCTTTCTTAAACATTGTGATAGTACCTGCCTCGACTACCTCCTCCAGAACCTCGATCCATATATCTTTGGAACAAGCTGCCGGAGGAGATAGTTGAGGCAGGTACCATCACAACGTTTAAGAAACATTTAGACAGGTACATGGCTGCATAATAGACTGTTATTTTTTACATTCGTTATTAATGTATTGATTTTTAAGACAATATATTATCTGTGTGCAGTGTTACAGGCCCGTTAGGCTGCTGCATCAGAATTTCATTGTTCCATTGTCAGTACATATGACACATACACAATCTTGCCATTTCACTCTTTTCACTTTTATGTACTTTTGGAAGCTCTTCCCAGAGCTGACACCCCAGACTTCTGATAGATAAGTGAGTCATGGCCAAATTTGCCTAAATTCCATAATTTAGCAGTGGCACAACGGTAGAGTTGCTGCCTAATGCCCCTGTCCCACTTAGGAAAGCTGGGCGGAAACCTCTGGAGACTTTGCGCCCCACCCAAGGTTTCCGTGTGGTTCCTGGAGGTTGCAGGTGGTTGCCGGAGGTTGCAGGTAGTGGAAGCAGGTAGGGAGACTGACAAAAACCTCTGGGAACCGCACGGAAACCTTGGGTGAGGCGCAAAGTCTTCAGAGGGTTCCGTTCAGGTTTCCTAAGTAGGACAGGGGCTTAACAGCGCTTACAGCGCGAGAGACCCGGGTTCGATCCTGGCTGTGGGCGTTTGTCAGTACGGAGTTTTACGTTCTCCCCGTGACCTGCGTGGGTTTTCTCTGAGAACTTTGGTTTCCTCCCACACTCCAAAGATGTACGGCTTTGGTTAATTGGCTTGGCATAAATGTAAAAATTGTCCCTGGTGTAGGATGGTGTTAAATGTGCGGGGATCGCTGGTCGGTGCAGAATCGGTGGGGCGAAGGGGCTGTTTCCGCGCTGTATCTCGAAACTAAACTAAAACATTACAAGTTGTTAGACGTGTGAGTATGCATTGCACCTCAGAAATGGTGTTAAATTGCACTATGTGTGATTGTTTCTCATGGGACGAGGAGATCGTTCGAAAAAAATCCTTCAGCGGGGGAGGGTTAAGGTTCTAGTGATCAAGGCAATTCATCGGAGACCATTTCATCTCCCCTCCAGTATAACACTGTGTTAATCACCGCTGACAGGCACAACAAAATTGTTATTTTATTGTTCTTCAGAATGCTTCGTGTCCTTTGGAGTCACAGGGGAACATTTGAGACATAATCAAGAGCATGCAGAGTTTCATTGTCAAATCCAAGGCCAGCACCACTGGGAACCAGCAAAGGGAATGTCAGGAAGTGACTAAGGCAGGCCATTTGGCCCGAGCTGCCTGTGCTGATATTTATGAACTGACGACATGAACCACTGATGTCCTCGGATGAGGGAGTGCTCTCGGCGAGGACGTGTGTGGGAAAGAGCCGCAGATGCTGGCTTAAACTGAAGATAAGGCACAAAAAGCTGAAGTAGCTCAGCGGGTCAGTCAGCATCTCTGGAGGAGAAAATGAATAGGTGAAGTGTCGGCTTGAGACCCTTCTTCAGTATGAAGTATAGGGTCTCGACCCGAAACGTCACCGATTCCTTTTCTCTAGGTGAAGAAGTGCAGCTGCTGAATTATTCTTTGGCTGGAGGTGGTTTACTACGGAAAATGGGGAGATTGTCACATAAGTACAAGTAAGAA
This sequence comes from Leucoraja erinaceus, assembly GCF_028641065.1. Lineage (NCBI taxonomy): Eukaryota > Metazoa > Chordata > Chondrichthyes > Rajiformes > Rajidae > Leucoraja > Leucoraja erinaceus. The sequence goes on along the minus strand of NC_073405.1, from coordinate 9,138,473 downwards.
GGCTTCAACAGGGGGGGGGTGCTGCCGAAAATGGAGGGGGACCCGGCGGAGGGGGGGAAGGCCACCAAGAACAAGTGAGGATCTGTAGATGGGACTGTTCAAGATTCAAGATTCAATTTAATTGTCACATGTACCAGTTACATAGCATTGATCAAATTGAATGGCGGTGCAGGCTCGAAGGGCCAAATGGCCTACTCCTGCACCTATTTTCTATGTTTCTATGTTTCTATGTCATATGTACCAGTTACATAGCATTGTAATTTGAGTTACCATACAGCCATACTAAGTAAAAAGCAAAAATACACACAGCACATAAAATATAGTTTAACATAAACATCCACCACAGTGTTATCCACGAGGCCTTTGAACGGGGCAGTTGCCGATGGTCCGCTGTTCCTCTCTCGTCGGGATGATCGAAACTCCGGCGTCGGGATGGGTCGGAACACTCCGCTCATGGAGCTCCCGAGTTGGCCTACATCTTAACGGAGACCTCCGCTTCATGGTGTTAAAGTCCACAGGCCCCGCGGTTGGAGCTCCAACACTGGCGATCCTCGGCAAAAGATCCCAGGCTCGCGATGGTAAGTTCGCGCCGCACCCACGACTTGAAGCTCCAGGAAAGGCCGCACCACTCCACGTTGTAGGCCGCAAAGGTGGGGGGGGAGATGCGATGTGGAGAAAAATCACATCTTCGTCGAGGTAAGTGACTGAAAAAGGTTTCCCCCAATTTCCCCCCTCCCCCCACCACATAAAACATACCAAGAGACATTAAAACAATCATTCAAGACCTACTTAAAATAATAAAAACAGAGAAGGGACAAGACTGCTGGTGAGGCGGCCATTACGGGTGCCACCCGGTGGTGATGAACTTCTGTATCGTTGTCGCTGCCAAAACGTAGTGATATTTGTGCACTGCCCACGTGATGTTTGCTGCATGAGTTTTGCCGGGTTGTGTGCAAAAAAACAAAAAGTGTCACTGTACCTGGATACAGGAGACAATAAAGTATCAGTGAATCAGTGAATTGAATCCGTACTGCCTGGACACATGCAATCGCCTTGCAGAAACAAAGAACTGCAGATACCCACCAGCTGACCTTTCTGTCCTGGGCCTCCTCCCTTGCTAGAGTGAGGCCACACGCAAACTGAAGGAACAGAGCCTCATATTCCGCTTGGACAACTTGCAACCCAATGGTATGAACATTGAATTCTCCAATTTTAGGTAACCTCTAACTAAATGCCCCCCAACCACTACCCCCTTTCTTCAACACCCCCCCTCCATTTCTCCCCCCCCCCCACACCCACAACCCAACATTCCTCCCCTGTGCCCCAACTGGACTATCACCTATTCCACCCTCCCCTCTGCCCCTGCTGCTACTCACCTCTGTCTGGCTTCACAATCTGCAACTCTTCCAACCCCTCTCACTTTTTTGCTCTTATTTCTGGCCTTTGTTCCAACCATCTGCCTTTCACCTCCCCCACCCCACCTTCACCCCTCCCCCGCCTATGTCTACCTATTTTCTGCCACGATTTGTCCTGCCTACCTCTTTCCCCTTTCCCAGCTTTCTTCCCCCCCCCCCCCCCCCCCCCCCCCCCCTCCCCTCCCCCCCCCTCCCTACATTCAGTCTGTAGAAGGGTCTCGACCGGAAACGGCAACAGAGATGCTGCCTGACCTGCTGCGTTACTCCAGCACTTTGTGACCTTGTGCATGCTCAGTATCCATTCTATGATCTTTGGTTTTAACTGAACACATAACTGGAGTCGAGTCGGGTCAAAGATAGGGTCAGGTTTACTGAAATGGCGGAAGTTACGCTCCGTTGCGTACTACACGTCAGTGACCAGTCCATTGGATTTTGCAGGAGTGGTCTATCTTGCTTCGCTGTATGATCTTTGCTCAGTATCTGGTTGAGACATGCACTGGGAGCAGGGTGCAGAATAAATCAACCACCTGCGATGTTCTTAGATGTAGTTTTAGAAATACAGCATGAAAACAGGCCCTTCAGCCCTCCGAGTCCGCACCGACCTATCGGGCACGCGTTCTCAATAGTCCTATGTTATCCCATTTTTGCATCCACTCCCTACACATTGGGGGCAATTTACAGAGTAATTAACCTCCAAGCCCACATGTCTTTGGGATGTTTCTACCTTTTCATAATACTCCGAATAAAAATGTTTCTCACTGATAAAATGAATGTTGTGAATGAATTGAGAACAAGGTTGGCATTTATTTTTCATCTTTAATTGCCTTATGAAGCGCCTCATGAACTCATTAACTTGCTTGGCCGTTTCAGTGACATTTAAGAGCATTGGTGGGTCTGAAGTCAGAAATAGGCCAGACCAGGTAAGGATGGCAGATATTTTCTTTCCCCTGAGGGACTTTAATAAACCAGGTGGGTTTTTATAAGCATCTGGTAGCTTTACTAACATCGTTATTGATGTCAGCTATTCATTCAACATTTATTAGACTGCTCAAATAATCCAACTGGCCAAGTGGGAATTGAACTCATGTTTCAGGAATAATATTCTAGGCCTTTTGCTAGCAGTCCACTGATTTAACCAGTGGGCTAACCCACCCCATTCCTGGCTATGTTTAGAAGTGACTATCTTCTACTGTCTGAAGAAGGGACTCGACCAGAAACGTCACCCATTCCTACTATCCAGGGATGCTGCCTGTCGCACTGAGTTACTCCAGCATTTGGTGTCTATCTTTAGTGTAAACCAGCATCTGCAGTTCCTTTCTACACATGCTATCTTATATTTATTGTCCATTAGGTTGCATTTCACTAAAATATTCACTTTTATTTATGTTACGACATTTTTATGTCCTAATTTTCTCAGTTCTCTGTCTGAACAATAATTTGTAGCAAAACGTATTTGTTTGGTGTTGTTGCTTTGGGATGACTGGTTCAAATTGTACAGTTCAGCACATGTTAACAGACCACCCATTCCCAAAGATAGCTGGAGCAACTCAGCGGGACACGAAACATCACCCATTCCTTCTCTCCAGAGATGCTGCCTGTCCCGCTGAGTTGCTCCAGCTGTTTGTGCCTATCTTCAATTTAATCCAGCATCTGCGGTTCCTTCCTAGACATTCCCAAAGCACTATACCAAGAGTCAAGAATGTTTAATTGTCATATGTACTGAAGCAGAACAATTTAATTCTTACCTACAGCAGCATAACAGGTCTGTAAACAAAGTACTTTACACTTTACTTTGGACTTTAGAGATACAGTGTGGAAACAGGCCCTTCGGCCCACCGAGTCCACGCCGACCAGCGATAACCCCGTACGCTAGCACTACCCTACGCAATAGAGTCAATTTACAATTGACTAATTAACCTACAAACCTGCACATCTTTGAGGTGTGGGAGGGAACCGGAGCACCCAGAGAAAACCCACATGGTCACAGGGACAATGTACAAACTCGAACCTGGGTCTCTGGCGCTGTGAGGCAACAACTCTATTGCTGCACCACTGTGCCATCCTATACACTCAATGAAAAACAGAATAAATAGACAAAACAAATTAAATAAATAAAAAAGACAATATATAGAGTGCAAAACAAAACAAAGCCCAAATTCCATAGTACAACCAAAACCAGTTCAAATGTGTAGAAAGGAACTGCAGATGCTGGTTTAAACTGAAGATAGACACAAAAAGCTGGAGTAACTCAGCGGGTCAGTCAGCATCTCTGAAGAAAAGGAAATTTCTCCAGATGCTGTCTGACCCACTGAGTAACTCTCAGGTCTATCTATTTGGGTCTATCTTCAGGACGGTTCAAAGTTTAGATGGAGTTTGTGGTGTTCAATAGGCTCATTGTTGTTGGAAAGAAGCAGTTCCTGAATCAGGAGATCACGGTTTTCAGACTCCCAAACCGTATTCCCGATGGCAGGAGTGAAATGTGAGCATAGCCAGGGTGGTGTGGGTCCTTGATGATGCTGGCTACCTTTTTGAGGCAGCACATCCTATAGATCCCACTGATGGTGGGGAGGTGATGGATCGGGCAGTGTCCGCAACTTCATGTAATCTTCTGCATTCTCAGACGTTTAAGTAGCCGAACCAGGCCGTGATGCAGACAATCAATGTGAGGGTATGTGTTGGAAGGAACTGCAGATGCTGGTTTACACCAAAGATACACACAACATGCTGGAATAACTCAGCGGAACATCCAGCATCTCTGTAGAGAAGGAATGGGTGATATTTCAGGTTGAGACCCGAAATGTCACCCTTCCTTCTCTCCAGCGATGCTGCCCTTCCCACTGAGTTATTCCAGCATCTGTGTTTATCATCAATGTGAGTGTAACCGAGCTATTGAATCATATGGACTTCACACCAAGTCTGACCCTGCTATCACACCCTGTACCCTCATATATTTCTCAAGAGATCGTCTTGGGTTAAGAAATAATTCAACATGTTCTTGTTTGGACATACTGTACCATACTCAATATCCAGTCTTGAGTCAATACTAGGAGTCAACACAAACGACCCGAAATGTTGCCTCTTCCTTCCCTCCCCAGATGCTGCCTGACGCGCAATGTGTAGCAATGTTTCTCTCCCAATTAATATCATTGAATGAGATTAATTTAGTTTAGTTTAAAGACATAGCGTGGAAACAGGCCCTTCGGCCCACCGAGTCCGAGCCGACCAACCATCACCCGTACACACGTTCTATCCTACACCCTAGGGACAATTTACAGATGCCAATTAACCTGCAAAACCGCACGTCATTGGGATGTGGGAGGAAACCAGAGCACCCGGAGAAAACCCACGCGGTCACAGGTAGAACGTACAAACTCCGTACAGACAGCACGGATCAAAACCGGGTCTTTGGCGCTGTAAGGCAGCAAGTCTACCGTTGCGCCACCGTGCCCCACCACCAGTTTACTTGGCCTTTGACATTTCTGTTCGTGGCACCTCGCTGTATGGAATTTGTTGGCAGCGACAATCTTTCATAACCTTCACGAACCGTAAAGCGTCACGTGATATTATGAGCTGCGGAAATATGCTAAAGAGACTGAGACCCCTTTCTCCTTAAGATGCCGAGCCGTCACATGTTGCAACACTGTTAGTCTCAAGTCCTGAGTTTGCAGTGTGTGCAATGTGTCCAAACTATTCGAACCTTGCCCCTTCCCCAAACGATGGCCCCAAAACCCAACATCTTCCTCTGCACGTTTCGTCACCCCCCCCTTAACCTCTCCCAGTCTTCCCTCGTGTGACCTGCCCACCTTTGAGGACGGTTCTCAGGGGGGACTTGATAGTGGGCGCACATTGCTTCCACAACTATCTGAAGGAATGTCTTCACGGATCAATACCAAGAGGTACGTTCAAAAGTGTGATTATCGAACTGACAAATTATCCCTGTTTCGGACCCTGTGCTTAGGACGTGTTGGGGAATGATTTCCTTTCCCAAGCTTCCCCGTCCCCTGGGTCTCCAGCCTTATTCTGGTTGGAGGTTGTAAAACTCTGCGGGGATTCCACAGCATGGCTTCCAGCTGAAGGACAGGCACGAATAATTGGTCACAGATTTTTCGAAGGCTTTGGACAAAGCCTCCCCTATTCACACACACACACAGCTGCAAAATTCCCCATCACACCATTTCTCTCTCTCTCTCTCTCTCTCTCTCTCTCTCTCTCTCTCTCTCTTTCTCTCTCTCTCTCTCTCTCTCTCCCTCTCTCTCTCTCTCTCTCTCTGCCCCTTCCCCCCACCCTCAATCTTTTCAGCACCGAATCCCTTCCCCTGCTGCCCTTTGCTGTGCCTGATGAGAGCTTCATTCTTCTCATGTTAACGGTCTCACTCTGGCCCCTTCATCTGTGTGGATGGGGGCAAGGCAGTGCCATGAGGCTCTTTGTAATAAAACTTTGAAATAAAATGTTTGCATCGCTGTTTTTTTACTATTGTCTTGCAAGGACCTGCAAGAACCTGCATTTGTAGCTGCTGATCAGAAGCACGGAGAGACTTACGGGCCTGTCCCACTTAGGCTATTTTTAGGCGAATGCCGGCGACTGTCATAGTCGTAGCAGGTCGCCGAGAAACCGGGAACTGGACCTCCCCCTACGACATAAAAGTTGAAATAGAACCATTACTTTAACAAAAAAAAACGAATTCAGCACCGGCGCCAACCTACGTCACCTGGCGACAACTACGACAGCACCGACATCAGGAGAAGTCAAGCCACGCTCATTGGCGTCAAACTCACTGTCACCGGCTGACCAACATTTTTCAACATGGTGAAAATTCAGAGGCGACCAGAAAGACACTACGACTCTTTGGGCGACTGAGGAGACGACTCACGACCATACAGGCGACACCCCGGCGACCATGTGGCAACAGCCTAGTCACCGGTAGTTGCCTAAAAAATTGCCTCAGTGGGACAGGCCCTTTAGACTTTTAAGTTTAAAAGAGCCTTAGATATTATATATGTTTGTGTGTTTGTGTTTGTGTGTGTGTATGTGTTTGTGTTTATACTGAACGTTTTGTATGTATATACTGTATATGTATGCGTATATATATATATATATATATGTGTATGTATATATATATGTGTATGTATATATATGTATATATGTGTGTGTGTGTGTATGTGTGTATATATGTATATATATATATATATATATATATATATATATATATATATGTGTGTATATATGTGTGTATATATATATGTGTATATATTTATGTGTGTGTGTATATATATATATATATATATACAGTGGCTTGCAAAAGTATTTATACCCCTTGAACTTTTCCACATTTTGTCACGTTACAACCACAAACGTAAATGTATTTTATTGGGATTTTATGTGATAGACCAACACAAAGTGGCGCATAATTGTGAAGTGGAAGGAAAATGATACATGGTTTTCAAATTTTTTTACAAATAAAAAACTGAAAAGTGTGGCGTGCAAAAGTATTCAGCCCCCTTTACTCTGATACCCCTAAATAAAATCCAGTGCAACCAATTGCCTTCAGAAGTCACCTAATTAGTAAATAGAGTCCACTTGTGTGCAATCTAATCTCAGTATAAATACAGCTGTTCTGTGAAGGCCTTAGAGGTTTGTTAGAGAACATTAGTGAACAAACAGCATCATGAAGCCCAAGGAACACACCAGACAGGTCAGGGATAAAGTTGTGGAGAAGTTTAAAGCAGGGTTAGGTTATAAAAAAATATCCCAAGCTTTGAACATCTCACGGAGCACTGTTCAATCCATCATCCGAAAATGGAAGAGTATGGCACAACTGCAAACCTACCTAGACATGGCCGTCCACCTACACTGACAGGCCGGGCAAGGAGAGCATTGATCAGAGAAGCAGCCAAGAGGCCCATGGTAACTCTGGAGGAGCAGCAGAGATCCACAGCTCAGGTGGGAGAATCTGTCCACAGGACAACTATTAGTCGTGCACTCCACAAATCGGGCCTTTATGGAAGAGTGGCAAGAAGAAAGCCATTGTTGAAAAAAAGCCATAAGAAGTCCCGTTTGCAGTTTGCCACAAGCCATGTGGGGGACACAGCAAACATGTGGAGGAAGGTGCTCTGGTCAGATGAGACCAAAATTGAAGTTTTGGCCTAAATGCAAAACGCTATGTGTGGCGGAAAACTAACACTGCACATCACCCTGAACACACCATCCCCACTGTGAAACATGGTGGTGGCAGCATCATGCTGTGGGGATGCTTTTCTTCAGCAGGGACAGGGAAGCTGGTCAGAGTTGATGGGAAGATGGATGGAGCCAAATACAGGGCAATCTTGGAAGAAAACCTGTTAGAGTCTGCAAAAGACTTGAGACTGGGGCGGAGGTTCACCTTCCAGCAGGACAACGACCCTAAACATACAGCCAGAGCTACAATGGAATGGTTTAGATCAAAGCATATTCATGTGTTAGAATGGCCCAGTCAAAGTCCAGACCTAACTCCAATTGAGAATCTCTGGCAAGACTTGAAAATTGCTGTTCACAGACGCTCTCCATCCAATCTGACTGAGCTTGAGCTATTTTGCAAAGAAGAATGGGCAAAAATTTCAGTCTCTAGATGTGCAAAGCTGGTAGAGACATACCCCCAAAAGACTTGCAGCTGTAATTGCAGCGAAAGGTGGTTCTACAAAGTATTGACTCAGGGGGGCTGAATACTTTTGCACGACACACTTTTCAGTTTTTTATTTGTAAAAAAATTTGAAAACCATGTATCATTTTCCTTCCACTTCACAATTATGCACCACTTTGTGTTGGTCTATCACATAAAATCCCAATAAAATACATTTACGTTTGTGGTTGTAACGTGACAAAATGTGGAAAAGTTCAAGGGGTATGAAAACCTTTGCAAGCCACTGTATATATATATATGTGTGTGTACTGAACTGCTTTTCGTTTATTATATTGTTTACAGTGTACTGTGTTTACATATTCTGTTGTGCTGCTGCAAGTAAGAATTCCATTGTTCTGTTTGGGACATATGACAATAAAACACTCTTAACTCTTGACTTTTAGAAGACTTTTCGAAAGGCACATGGACATGCAGGAAATGGGGGAATACGGATAATGTGCAGGCAGATAAGATTTGGTCTTGGCATCATGGTCGGCAAATACATTGTGGGCCGAAGAGCCTGTTCCTGCACTGTATACATTTCTATGATCTATGCATGAAATGTGCAGAATAGTTGCATAATTTGATTGTATTATTAATTGCCTCTGAAATTCATTTTACTAAAGATAAATGAAAATTTTGCAGTCACATTGTTATATTTTGCTTTAACTTCTACCAATGGGACTTTCTAAGTAATCACCTCAGAAAGTAATCATCCAAATTTTGGTCACCTTACTTAAGGAAGGATATTCTTGCAATGATGCAGGGAGAGTTCATAAGATCGTGTTCAAGAAGGAACTGCAGATGCTGGAAAATCGAAGGTACACAAAATTACTGGAGAAACTCAGCGGGTGCAGCAGCATCTATGGAGCGAAGGAAATAGGCGACGTTTCGGGCCAAAACCCTTCTTCAGACTGATGGGGGGTGGGGGGGGGGAGGAAGGAAGGAAAAGGGGAGGAGGAGGAGCCCGAGGGCGGGCGGATAGGAGGGTGGGAGGAGACAGCTAGAGGGTTAAGGAAGGGGAGGAGACAGCAAGGGCTAGAAAAAATCATAAGATCTCTAGTTTTTATCTACCTATCTGCCAACCACACCCCCTCTCATCTGTGTGAGAAAGAACAGCAGATGCTGAATAAAATCGAAGGTAAACACAAAATGCTGGAGAAACTCAATGGGTGAGGCAGCATCCATGGAGAGAAGGAATGGGAGGTGTTTCAGGTCTCGACCCGAAACGTCACCCATTCCTTCTCTCCATAGATGCTGCCTCACCAGCTGTTTCTCCAGCATTTTGTGTCTACCCTCTCACATGTATTCATCAATCATTGAAGAAGTGTCTGAAGAAGGGTCCCAACCCAAAACATCGCCTATCCATGTCCTCCACAAATTCTGTATGACCCAGTGAGTTGCTCCAGCACTTTGTGCTCTCCATCTATCACTTACCAGGCTTTGTCCAACCCTGCCTCTTTTTCAACTCTCTCCCCCCCCCCCCCCCCCCACAACAATCAGTCTGAACAAGGGTCCCAACCCGAAGCATCCCCCATCCATGCCCTCTCGAGATCCTGACCTCCTGAGTTACTCCAGCACCTTGTGTTCTGAAAAAGATTCCAACATCTAGAATGTCTTCGCAAGATTAGTGTTGAGTTACTTCATGTGGAAAGAGTCAGTAGAATGGACCTACATGATAAGATTCTCAGGGACAATGGCAGGTTGGGTGCTGAGAGGATATTCCCTCCGGTAGAATTTAGAGGCAAAAGGGGTCACCACACTCACTTGGCCTGCATAGCCGTCTGTAGCAATGAATTCCGCAGATTCACCAACCTCTGACAAAAGAAAATCCTCCTCACCTCCTTTCTAAAGGTACATCCTTTTATTCTGAGGCTATGGCCTCTGGTCCTAGACTCTCCCACTAGTGGATACATCCTCTCCGCGTCCACTCTATCCAGGCCTTTCACTATTCGGTAAGTTTCAATGAGGTCCCCCCACATCCTTCTACACTCTCAATGAGGTCCCCCCTCATACTTCTAAACTCATCAATCACATCAGTCGTGATTAAACCGAGCAGCAGAGAGGAATTATTTTGGCTGTCTTTATTTTAAGGCAGCGAAGTGGAGTGGAAGAAAAATTTGGGGAGAGAAAAGGAAAGATATGCATTTTAAAGAGGAAATCCCAATGTATTGACAGACAATGAAGTATTATAATAGATTGCCATCATGGAAGAAAGTGCAGCGTCCAAATTTTGTGCTCTGCAAGCCCCCAAAAGCTTCTTTTGTGATAATGAAGCAGGGTTAAACATTGGCCAGGACACCTCCTGTGCACCTCCTTGAAGTATTGCTGTGATATCTATCGGAAGGGCACTCGGGGCCACGGTTTTAACATCTCAATGTAAGGATGACAATTCCAGCAATGGATTGATCCCTCTTGGAGACGCTGATGTGACAGCCCGAGGCTTTGTGCTCGATTCGAGAGACCAGTCTCTGCACAGATGAACGATGCCCACACCTTCCATTTTTCATTCAACCGTCAGCTCAACAAATCAATTTTTAACCGACCTTCGTTACAAAGATATCTGCCTTTTCAACTTAAACCGAAAAAAAAAATAATGAAATTCACAAAATAAAATGTTTCTCCAGCCTTGAAATCTCTGGAAACAAAAAAAGCCATCGGTGCCGCCCATTGTGAGCTCCTTGGTCACTGGTGCCGGCTCTGATCTGTTCTGTACATGGTTTTCCTCTCCCCGAACTCTCAGTCTGAAGACGGGTCTCGACCCGAAACGTCACCCGTTCCTTTTCTCCAGAGATGCTGCCTGGCTCACTGAGTTGCTCCAGCCACTACTATCTACCTCATTGGTGACTCTCAGACTATCGATGATTAGACTTTACTGGGTTTACCTTGCACTGAATTTTATTCCCTTATCATGTGTCTATCTATACACTGTAAATGGCTCGATTGTAATCATGTATCGTCTTTCCGCCGACTGGTTAGGACGCAACAAAAGCCTTTCACTGTACCTCGGTACATGTGACAATAAACTAAACTAAACTAAGCATTTTGTGCCCATTGTCGGTCTGGGCCATGTCCATAACTCTCTGCAACTTCTCATGATCTTGGATGGAGCTGTTCCTAAACCATGCTGTGATGCATCTTGATAAAAAACATCTTGGGTCTTGTGCAGGGCAGGTTTTTTCTACAGAGGGTGGCAAGTGCCAGGGGTGGTGGTGGAGGTAGATATGATGGTGCTAGTTAAGAGGCTTTTGGATAGTCACATAGATTTGCAGGGAATGGAGGGATATGGATCATGTGCAGGCAGGGGAAATTAAGTTACGTTGGCATCGCTGCGCTGAAGGGCCTGCGCAGACATTTTGCGCTGAAGGGCCTGTTCTTGTGCTCTACGACACTCTATGTTTTAAGCTCCTACTTCAACAGCTGTAGCAAAGACATTTATTTAAAATTTGATATGAATAAAGTATTTGGGGGCAATAGCCTGGTTCACCGTACCTGCCCAACAGAGCAACTATTGTAGAGGAAGTAATTGAAGGTATTTTCTGGAGGTGAGCGACCTGTTTTAATTCAGTCTTGACAGGAAAAGACAAAACAAGGGATCTCATTGAAATTCATAAGAAAGGAGGCGGCATGGTGGTGCGGCACGGTGGTGCAGCGGTAGAATTGCTGCCTTACAGCGCCAGAGACCCGGGTTCAATCCTGACTACCGGTGCTGTCTGTGCGGAGTTTGTACGTTTCTCCGGGTGCTCCGGTTTCCTCGCACACTCCAAACACGCACAGGCCTGTAGGTTAATTGCCTTCAATAAAAATTGTAAATTGTCCCTGGTGTTAGTGTAGGATGGTGCTAGTGTAGGATCGCTGGTTGGTGCTGACTCAGCGGTGCGAAGGGCCTGTTAACATGTTGTATCTGTAAATTAAAACTATACTAAACTAAATGACCATGATTCGGCCAATTCAGCCGTCGAGCTTGTTCTGTCGTTTGTGAAAAGTCGTGGGTGATTTTTTTAACCTCACCCCCACCTATCTGCATTTCCCTTTCCCCGTCATGATATACATAGATCTATTTACCCATCGAGTCTAAATGTGCTGTCAGATCCATCACAAGTATCCCACTTCCCCTTCCAGGAGCCTACATGAAGAACAATGTACATTTGCCATTTTACCTAGTTGTGGATAGAGCCCAGTCTCTCACCCAGACCAGACTCCCCACCACTGACTCCATCTACACTTCACGCAGCCAACATAATCAAAGAACAGCTTCTTCCCCTCTGGTATCAGGCTTCGGAACAGACCTTCCGTAAGCTGGGACACTGTCCGATTCACCTCTGTCCCATTGCGGACATTGGACTTTGTCTCCAGTACTATTACGCTCCAATGCTGAGAACTATATTCTGCACTCTGTATCTTTCCTTTTGCTCTACGTATTGTACTTGAGTTAGGTTTGAGTGTATTTATGCATAGTTATAACCTGATCTGTTTGAATAGATCACTGAATAAATCACTGTGCGTCAGTACACCAGTTGATAATAAACCTAAACCTAGACCTACCAACCAACACACCTTTGGTCTTGGGGAGGAAACCAGTGCATCTCGGGGAAAACCATGTGACCACAGGTTGAATGAGGCCTGGATCAAACCTGGGTGGCTGGAGCTGTGAGACAGCAGCACTACCTGCCGTACTACTGCGTTGATTTTTCTACCTCCATGTCGAATACAATCCCTACCAGGGCTCAACTCGGCTAATCAAAAATCTGCCATAAGGCGAACCATTTGCAGTTTTCAAAAGTGCAGAATTTCAGGGGAGGAAGACACGGCCTGGCAAAGGAAGATCAACTTTTTCTAAATGTATTCATCAGTCACGCAATGAGGATGTCATTAGCAAAGGCAGAAAGATGTCGACACAAGGAACTGCAGATGCTGGTTTGCAAGAAAAGCACTGGAGTGACTCTGTGGGTCAGGCAGCGTCTCTGTAGCACTTGCATAGGGACATAAAAAGGATCCCGACCCGAAATGTCACCTTTCCATATCCTCCAGAGATGCTGCCTGACCTGCTGAGTTACTCCAGCATTTTGTATCTTTCCGATTGGTAATGATAACATATGTTGAATTGAATTGAAAAATACAGCTCTTTGGCCCAGCCAGTCCACGCCGGCAATTCATCACCCATTCACGCTCGTTCTATGTTATCCCATTTTCGCAACCACTCCTAATGGATTTGGGGCAATTTACAGAGGTCAGTTGTCCTACAGACCCGCACATGTTTGGGATGTGGGAGGAAACACACAAAGTCACAGGGAGAACGTGCAAACTCCACGCAGCCAGCGCCTGAGGTCACGATTGAACCCAGTTCTCTGGCGCTGTGAGGCAGCAGCTCTACCTGCTGCGTCACTGTACCGCACCTGTTCATCCCTAATTCCCTAAGGAGCCAGTTTAGTGGATCTGGAGTTGCTTTCGGACTGAGGAAGGACAGCAGATTTTCTTCGTTGAAAGTCTTTAGTGAGGCAGATGTTTTTTTTTTATGGCAGTCCGATAGTTTCACGGTCACCAATAGCAATGCCAGCATTTTAATTCCAGCTTTATTTAATTGCTTGAATTTAAATTCCCAGCTGCCAGGGTTGGATTTGAACTCTTGGCTCCATTTCAATACCAGCTCAGTAACTTAATCACCGTGCTACCATATTTTACCGCAGGACAGAGGGACGGGAAGGGAAGTGTTTGTCTTCCCCGGGTCCTGATGTAGGACACAAGGACACTGCTCTCCTGCTGGTCACCAGACCCTCTGGATAGTCCCCTGAGCTCCCCCTCAGTCTCTGTAGCACTTGCGTCTGGCTGTCATCGAACACGCTACACAAACTCCGGAACATTGATGCATCTTTACATGAAAATTGTGTCCAGGCAGTGCTTGTGTAGAAAGCGATTCAGGGCGGCACGCTGACACAGCGGGTAAAGCTGCAGCCTTACAGCACCACGAACCGGGTTCGATCCCGACCACGGGTGCTTGTCTGTACGTACGAGTTTTGCACTTTCTCAGCCCGTCCACGCCGGCGTGATTTTTCTCTGTTCTATGTTATTCGGTTTCCGCCCACACTCCTAAGTGAGATTTGGCTTGGGCAATTTAAAAAAATAATTGTCAGTGTGTGCAGGACAGTGTTAATGTGCAGGATCGCTTTGCGGATCGGTGGGCCGAAGGGCCTGGAAACTGTATCTCTAAACTAAACTGAGCTACAGGAACTTGCTATCCTCACTTCCTCCAGCCAGCGCTGGAGCTCACTTTAGAACCCAGTTCCCTGGCGCTGTGAGGCAGCATGAACTCTACCTGCTGCGTCACTGTACCGCACCTGTTCATCCCTAATTCCCTAAGGAGCCAGTTTAGTGGATCTGGAGTTGCTTTCGGACTGAGGAAGGACAGCAGATTTTCTTCGTTGAAAGTCTTTAGTGAGGCAGATGTTTTTTTTTTATGGCAGTCCGATAGTTTCACGGTCACCAATAGCAATGCCAGCATTTTAATTCCAGCTTTATTTAATTGCTTGAATTTAAATTCCCAGCTGCCAGGGAGGGATTTGAACTCTTGGCTCCATTTCAATACCAGCTCAGTAACTTAATCACCGTGCTACCATATTTTACCGCAGGACAGAGGGACGGGAAGGGAAGTGTTGTCTTCCCCGGGTCCTGATGTAGGTACATGACACCTACATCTATCCTCTCCTAAACCTCCTTCACCAGACCCTCTGATAGTCCCCTGAGCTCCCCCTCAGTCCCTGAACTGCCCTCCTATCTGCCGCTGTCATCGAACACGCTACACAAACTCCGGAAACATTGATGCGGGAAGTTACATGAAAATTGTGTCCAGGCAGTGCTTGTGTAGAAAGCGATTCAGGGCGGCACGCTGACACAGCGGTAAAGCTGCAGCCTTACAGCACCACAGAACCGGGTTCGATCCCGACCACGGGTGCTTGTCTGTACGTAGTTTGCACGTTCTCCCCGTGACCTGCGTGATTTTTTCTCTGAGGTCTTCGGTTTCCTCCCACACTCCAAAGTCGTGCAGGTTTGTAGGTTAATTGGCTTGGTGTAATTGTAAAAAATAATTGTCCCTAGTGTGTGCAGGATAGTGTTAATGTGCGAGGATCGCTGGCCAGTGCGGATTCGGTGGGCCGAAGGGCCTGGTTCCGCGCTGTATCTCTAAACTAAACTGAGCTACAGGTTTCTTGCCTATCCTCACTTCCTCCATCCACCACTGGAGCTAGGTCTTTAGTTGCCAACACCCCAAGCGCTTGAATTGTCTCGCTGACCATGAACTTTGCTTGCATGAACTGATGTCTCTTTGTCAAGCTTACTACCTGTGCTGTGCTTGATAAAGATGTTGAAAAGAGACCCAAGACATTTACAACCCAGTGGTATGAATATTGATTTCTCTAACTTCAAGTAACACCTCTCAAGCATTCCCTCTCTCTCCATCCCTACCCCACCCAAGTTGTACCAGCTTCAAAGTCATCTTGTTGAATCTCATTGTCTGCAACTCGTTCTCACCCAGGCCACAGCTAACAATGAATGGCCTGTTCCATTTACCATCCTTACTTTTTTGCATATCCTTCATTCATTTGCTCTATATCTCTCTCTGCATCACCATCTATATATCTCACTTTTGCCTATCCCCTGACTGAGTCTGAAGAAGGGTCTCGACCCGAAACATCACCTATTCCTTTTCTCCAGAGACGCTGCCTGTGCCTCTGAGTTACTCCAGCTTTTTGAGTCTATCTAAGACATTTAACCTCTTGGAGGTGCCACAGTATGTAAATTCAAGAAGAGGTTTACCAGAATGCTGCTTGGATTAGAAGGTATTAGCTACAAGGACAGGTTGGGAAAACTTTGAATTGTTTTCTTTCGAATGTTGAGTCTGATGGGAGACTTATATATGTATATAAATTATGAGGGGCATAGATAGGGTCGACAGTCTGAACCTTTACCTAGGTTGGAAATGTCAAAGTCCAGAGGGCATAGCTTTAAGGTGAGAGGGACAAAGTTTAAAGGGGACGTGCGGGGCAAGTTTTTATTTACACAGAGAGGGGTGGGTGTGTGGAACGTGCTGCCAGGTGTGGTGGTGGAGGCAGAAATGACAGTGGCATTTAAGTGACGTTTGGATAGGCACATGTATATGGAGGGACATGGATCTTGTTCAGGCAGAGAAGGTGCGTTGAACATGACATCATGTGTATCGCGGACACAGTGGGCCAAAGGGCCTGTTCCTGTGCTGTGCCGTTCAATGTTCTAGGCTCTAGTTGTTCTTTGTATGGGGAGGATGAGGGAGTCAGGCTGGGTGAGTCTTAGGTGAGAATTCTGTACAAAGTACCGAATAGTGAAAGGCCTGGGCAGAGTGAATGTGGAGAGGATGTTTCCACTCGTGGGAGAGTCTAGGACCGGAGGAATACATTGCCTCAGAATTAAAGGACGTACCTTTAGAAAGGAGATGAGAAAAATAATTTATTTGGTTAGGGGGTGGTGAATCTGTGGCATTCATTGCCACAGATGGCTGCGAAAGCCAAGTCAATGGATATTTTTAAGGCGGAGATTGACAGATCCTTGATTAGTGCGGGTGTCAGGGGTTATGGGGAGAAGGCAGGAGAATGGGGCTGAGAGGGAAAGATAGAAAGATAGAAAGATTGAATGGCGGAGTAGACTTGATGGGCCGAATGGGCTAATTCTGCTCCTAGAACTTATGTCCTTATGAGGCACTGTGCAAAATGAGGGTCATCTGAGGATATGACATTATAGATAACGGCCTGGCTGTGTCTGGGACAGCCTATATTATTTTTGAAGGATCAGCTTGTTAAATCAGAAGAACTGACCAAATCTGTATTTGCTCTATTTTCCTGAGCTGGTGTTGGAAAATGTAAAACAAATCGAATGTTTTCACGGTTCAAAGTAATTTAATCATTACCACAGGGCCAGTGTGTGTCCCTGCATGGAACTATGCTGCCTCAGTGAATGTCTTTAACATGTGGTGAAGCAGAAAAACAGTTCAGTGTTTAACTCCCTGACCCTTGGTGCCCCGGTACAGTTGATGGAGCAGGAGGGGAGATGCTTGAAATAGTTGCTCGTTCCTGTGTGTGCTTTTGTGACTAGGCTCCACTTTTCCAAATGTACTATCTTCTCACTGAGATCAGTTGCGCTTGGCCACTCTAAAACTCACAGTTGCTCTGAATTCATGTTCAAAGCTGGACAGTGTTCACGGAGTTAATGATCTATGCTGGCAAATGTACTGTATGCATCTAGTTTCTTCATCATACAAAATGACTAACAAGCACTCTCCCACACACGCAAACATGCAGACACGCAGACACACAACTCACACAACACACACACAAACACAAATCCTACAGACACACACACTCACACTCACCCACACAGCTCACAAGGTAGACACACCCACACGTAAATCACAAACACACACACACACACACACACACACACACACACACACACACACACACACACACACACACACACACACACACACACACACACACACACACACACACACACACACACACACACACACACACACACACACACACACACACACACACACACACACACACACACAACACACACACACCACACACACACACACACACACACACACACAATCACACACACACACACACACACACACACACACACACACACACACACACACACACACACACACACACACACACACACACACACACACACACACACACACACACACACACACACACACACACACACACACACACACACACACACACACACACACACACACAAACACACACACACACACACACAAAAACATACACATACATGTACACACACAACTTGCAAGACACACAACATACAAACACAACTCACACAGGGCACATCCACACACAACTGCCTACACACACAATACAACACACACACACATTCTCACACACATTGTAAATATAAGGCTGGAAATTATCAGGGCGCGTTTCCTGTATTAGGTCACCTTTGCTCTATGAACAGCGGAAAATTAGGCAGAAAGTTCAGGAACCAAGCACTAGGCAGGGAGCTAATAAACATACAATTACTATGTCCAGACTATTCTACACATCGAATGCAGCACCAAGTATACATAGCCCTTTGTCTCATTTACAGGTTTAACATGATCCTGCCACATAACTCTGCTCATTTAATAAAAGTATTTATTTTTAGCAGAAACGGTAATGTGATTCATGTGTTGGAAATAGATATTTAAATAATGCATAGTATGTGTAAGGCCAAGACACTGGGTATTTTTAAGGCAGAGATTGATAGTTTCTTGATTAGGACGGGAGTCAAATGTTAGGGGGAGAAGCCAGGAGAATGGGACTGTGCGGGAAAAATAGATCAGCCATGATCAAATGGTTGAGCAGACTCGAAGGCTGAATGAACTAATTCTGCTCCGGTGCCTTATGGTCTTATGGACCACATGTTTTGGATGTGGCTGTATGGGTATGAGTCAAGTGTGGTTATTCAAATGTGTATATACCTCTGTTAGCTCCATGGGATCATGCTTGTGTGCCAGTGTCCAGGTTTGTATGTATGTGTGCATGTGTCTACTGTATGTGTGTGGGTTTGCACAAGTGTGTTTGTCATGGTGTGTGAACATATATGTGTGTGTTTGCATGTATAGGCCTTACATGTGTAGGAACTAGGAAGGAACTGCAGATACTGGTTTAAACCGAAGATAGACACAAAAAGCTGGAGTCACTGTCCCACTGAGTTACTCCAGCTTTTTGTGTCTATCTTAGGCAGTACATGTGGTTTGTGTAAGTAAACAGGAATGTTTACGTACCTATTTCTCCGTGAGTCGATGTCTATTTGGATGCACGCAACACTGGGGTTCTGAAAAGGACAGTCTTGTGCAAAATCCTGCATGAGTACCCTTCTACACAGAAAGAGGAAAAGATGTACGGCAGTGCTTAAAGCTTCATTGGAAAACAATGTAATATCATTGACTCCTGGCAATCTCTGGTCTGTTTCTGCTCAAAGTGAAGAGGGAACATTCAAGGTGATACGAAGGACTTAAAATCATGTTTAGTTTGGTTTAGTTTAGTTTAAAGATTCAGCGCGGAAACAAGGTCTTCCATCGAATCTGCATCGACTAGCGATCCTGCACACTAACACCATCCTACACACACACGGGACAATTTTACATTTATACCAAGCCCTTAAAGTCTGCAATGAATTCCACCGTCTTAAGAGCATTGAGCTCCAGGTTGTTGTGATGGCACCAGGATGCCAGCTGTGTCAGCTGTATAAGCGAGAGAATCTACGTTTACTTCCTTGTATTCAAAGATGCCCCTCAATGTTTGGAGAAAAGGAATAGGTGACATTTCGGGTGGAGACCCTACTTCAGCCCAAAACCTCATCTATTCCTTTTCTCCAGAGATGCTGCCGGTCCTGCTGAGTTGCTCCAGCATTTTGTGTCTAACTTTGGTGTAAACCAGCGTCTGTAGGTCCTTCCTACTTCCTGAACGTTTGGTCAGCAACGCTTGTTGCAATCCGAAGATCAATCAGCACGGAGGGCTGCTGTTGCAGTTGTCGTCTTTAATGCGATGCTAAGTGTCGGCCTTACTGTGGTGTCTCAGGGAGAAGGTAAATGTTCCTTGAAACCCAGTCAGCATCAGTGGTGGTGAAGTGAAGATGGTCGAGTGTAAATATCACCAAGGACCTTCTAGCAGGGAACACTGAAATGTAGACTCTGGTCAACCGAGTGTAGACTCTGGTCATCCCTTCCCACTCAAAGCCAAACTGAACTCCTCATCATAGATCTAGAAACAAGAACTGCAGATGCTGGTTTACACCAAAGGTAGACGCCAATAAGCCACCAACCCCACAGCTCAGTGCCACTGTACGAACGTTGATTTTCTCTAAATTTTAGGTAACTTTTCTTACACTACCCTCCCTTCCAACCTAGCTTCCTAGTCATTGAACTCCCAGTTCCACAGCTCACCACATGGTATCCCTCTTGAGATCACATCTTGCCTAGCCAACAATTGGCCTACCAGGGCAACACCCTGCCTGAGTTCATTTATTGTCGGCCTTGAATTGTCCTGGTCTTTTGTCACTTCTAGTTCATCTACCCCCCCCCCCCCCCCCCCCCCCCCCCCCCCACACCCCTACTTTCTTCTTCTGAAGGGCCCCGACCCGAAACGTCACCCATCCTTTTTTCTCCAGAGATGCTGCCTGACCCACTGAGTTGCTCCAGCATTTTGTGTCGATCCTCACTGTAGATCAGCTGAATGGGTTTGCAGATCACAGAGAACCCTTTGCATGCTTGGGACTCTCTCTCTCTCTCTCTCTCTCTCTCTCTCTCTCTCTCTCCCTCTCTCTCTCTGTCAAACAAACGCCGCATTTATATCATAGCGATGCAAGCGAAGTGGCACAGTCTCCACTGTAATGTAGGAAACACTTTTCTGAAGCGAACATCCACAATCAACAAAGTCATAATAACCAGGCAGCAGCTCCTGTGAACTTGATTGAAGGGTAAATAGAGGGGATAGCTCCACTACTCTTTCAAATGTCAAGGAATATTTACCTTCTCCTTGAGAGACCACATAAGGTCTCCACTTAGCATCTCATTAACAGATGACAAGTCCAACAGCAGCCCTCTGTTCTTTACTTTAGTTTGATTTAGTTTAGTTTAGTTTAGTTTAGTTTAGTTTATTGCCACGTGTACGGTGTAAAACGTTTCTGTTGCGTGCTATCCAGTCAATCAAAAGACAATACATGATTACAATCAAGCCGTCCACAGTGTACAGATACAGGAGACAGGGAATAAGGTTTATTGCAAGATAGGTCCAGTAAAATCCAATTAAGGGGGGGATTCCCATGAGGTAGTCAGGACCACTCTCTGGTTGGTGATAAGATGGTTCAGTTGCTTGATAACAGCTGGGGGAAAAAACTGTACCTGAATCTGGAGGTAGACACAAAAAGCTGGAGTAACTCAGCAGGTCAGACAGCATTTCTGGAGAAAAGGAATGGGTGACGTTTCGGATCGAGACCCTTCTTCAGACTCATTCGTTAGCATGCATTTTCACACTTCTGTATCTCTTGCCTGATGGAAGGGGGAAGAAGAGGGAGTGACCGGGGTGAGACTGGTCCTTGATGATGCTGATGGCCTTGCCGAGGCAGCATGAAGTGGAGATGGAGTAGATGGAAGTTCTGATTGATCATCAGAATGCAACATCTGAGCAAACATGAATTCAGTGGAGCAAAGTTAAATTCTATGGCTTATATTTCTCGTTCATCCCGACCCTGATTCCTCAGCCCACATTAGCTTGATAACTTTTTTATTTTGCTTAGCTTTCCAATCAAGTCAACTTTAGTTTATTGACCTATGCACACACAGGCTAAACTTTACCTTTCAATTCAAGGGAGGCACGGTGGCACAGCTGGTAGAATCAAGAGTCAAGTCAAGATGTTCAATAAATGTTTTATCATTAATGTTTTATTATTATTAATGTTTAGTGTTTTCTGAGTCATTCGTAACTGTCACTGTATGTCATGTTGTTACTTGTGGGCGGAGCACCAAGGCAAATTCCTTGTATGTGAATACTTGGCCAATAAACTTACTTACTTACTTACTTACTTACTTACTTACTTACTTACTTACTTACTTACTTACTTACTTACTTACTTACTTACTTACTTACTTACTTACTTACTTACTTACTTACTTACTTACTTACTTACTTACGAGACAAGAGTGTTTTATTGTCATATGTCCTGAAACAGAACAATGAAATTCTCACTCGCAGCAGCACGACAGATATCAGTCTGAAGAAGGGTCTCGACCCAAAACGTCGCCTATTTCATTCGCTCCATAGATGCTGCCTCACCCATGAAGTTTCTCCAGCATTTTTCTCTACCTTCAGTTCCTGGTGATCATTTCATGGTGATCACTGGTCTGCGTGGACAGGTTACAATTGGGAAGGGCCTGTTTATATGCTGTATCTCTAAACGAAACGAAACTAAACAAAACTAAACTAAACTAAACTAAACTAAACTAAACTAAACTAAACTAAACTAAAAGAAGAAATGCAATGGTTGAATGTAGTTGATCCACCATCAACCTTCAAAGGAGAAGAGAGATGTTCAATAAATGTTGACCTTACCAGTGGCATCTACATTGCACAAAATGAATAACAAAATATAGTGATTAATGTAAAAAGATTTTCAATGGTTGGAGGCAACCAAGTGAGAACCATGATCTCAGTTTGGAGAATGTACCGAATGGATGAACAATAGTTTAACAGTTCTTGGATTAAAAACGTGGATCATAGATCACTACAAAAGCCAGTAAAACAAATGTCCAAAAGCCAGTAAAACAGATGTAGAAATGAACTGCAGATGCTGGTTTACACCAAAGGCAGACACAAAATTCTGGAGTAACGCAGCGGAGCAGAGGAATGGGTGACGTTTTGGGGCGAGACCCTTCTTCAGACTGAGAGTCAGGGGAGAGGGAAACTGGAGCTAGGGAAGGGTACAAAGAGAATGCAAGGAGTGAAACACCACTATCGTTTATGCCTCCCCCACTATATCCCTGGCAGGGCATTCCAGGGACCCACTACTCTCTGTGTAAAAATCTTGCCCCGCACATCTCCTTTAAACTTTGCCACTTTCTCCTTAAAGTTATGGCCTCTAGTTTGTTTAGTTTAGAGATACAGCACGGAAAGAGGACCTATAGCACTTCAAGTCCACGCCGACCAGTGATCCCTGTACACTATCACTATCCTACACACTAGGGCCAATTTTACTCTTTTTACCAAAGCCAAATTAACCAACAAACCTACACGTCTTTGGAGTGTTGGAGGAAACCGAAGTACCCGAGGAAAACCCACGCAGTCCCAGGGAATCCACGCATCGTACGGACAGCACCCGTAGTCAGGATCGAACCCGGGTCTCTGGCACTGTAGGGCAGCAACTCTGCCACTGCGCCACCGTAGCCTTTGACATTTCCACCCTGGGAAATAGGTAATAATAATAATAATAATAACTTTATTTATAAAGCGCTTTTAGACAACATCAGTTACCACAAAGTGCTGTACATGGGAAATCAACAAAAAGTTATTACAAACTAAAAGTACAAACTACTAAAACCATTAAGACGACAGGACTATAAAAACAGTAAAAAATTAAAAGACATTAAAAGCACTAAAACAGGAACAATGTCTCAGCCAGTGTCGAAGGCCAGTGAATAAAAGTGAGTTTTTAGGGAGGATTTAAAGATGGACAGTGAAGGGGCCTGTCTGATCTGCAGCGGCAAGGTGTTCCAGAGTGCCGGGGCAGCAACAGAAAAGGCTCTATCCCCTCTGAGCTTCCGCTTAGACCTTGGTGCCTCAAGGAGCAGCTGATCCGCTGACCTGAGGCACCGGGTAGGAGCATATAGGTGGAGCAGCTCAGAGAGGTAAGGCGGGGCGAGGCCATTCAATGATTTAAAAACAAATAAAATAATTTTAAAATGACAGGTAGACATGATATGATTCTTAAAGACACCTCGTTGAAACATTTGAAGTCAGAGCCACAGCGGAGGCAATGTGACAATGTCTTGTCTCTGGCGCGGAGGCAGCATGAAGCTGGCAGATACACGGTTGTGCTTCGAGTGTCTGCGGTGGGGCAGGGTGTTGACGGTATCTCAAGAGCTCAGTGATAAGAGCTGTCTGCACACAGGCCTGTGTCAGGTAAAGTCAGAGTGCAGCACACAACAGCCCCAGCACTTGATCCATCAGAGTGTCGACAGAGGCAATATGTGAAGCTCTCCCAGGACTAATTAGGTCCGCTGTACCGACCCGAGAGTGAGATGTCACAGATGGCGAGCGTGTGAGTGGGAGTGGGAGTGGGAGACGGAGAGCAGGGGTGAACCAGGCCCGTGTTTATTTGGACATTCACTTTGGCCGTTTAACAAGCTGGGCTGAAGAGGAGGGCTGGACAGAGAAGTCATGTTTACAAAGAGTTCCTGAAGCCTTCAGCAAAGACTTTCTGCTCTCCATCCTTCTCGTTCCCCTATGCTGTCTGCTGCTCCTGGTACACTTGCTCGTTAAAACTCTTACTGACCTTTCTGTCCTGGGCCCCCTCCATTGCCGGAGTGGGGCCACACGCAAACTGGAGGGACAGCGCTTCATATTCCACAAGGGTAGCTCACAACCTCATGGTATGAACAATGAAATCTCCAGTTTTAGGTACTGTAACTCACCAGCAAATACAACAACCCTCTACAACCATAAGGTCAAAAGTGCTAGGAGTAGAATTAGGCCATTCAGCCCATCAAGTCTACTCAGCCATTCAATCATGGCTGATCTATCTCTCCCTCCTAACCCTATTCTCCTGCTTTCTCCCCATAACCTCTGACACCTGTACTAATCAATAATCTAAGGTACACAAAAATGTTGGAGAAACTCAGCGGGTGCAGCAGCATCTATGGAGCGATGGAAATAGGCAACGTTTCGGGCCGAAACCCTTCTTCAGACTGATCTATTTCTGCCTCTCTACCATTTCTCCCCTCTCTTCCCTGTACCAGACCTGGTTGCTCACCTTTTTCTATCACAATCTCTCCCCCTCCTTTCCCCTTCCTCCATCACCTTCCACCTATATTCCTTCCTCTGGCTTCACATTTCCTGCCTCTTCTGGTCTCCTTATCTTACATCATTTAGCCTCTCTGGCCTTTGTCCATTCATTTGGCAAATCAACCCCACCCCTGTCCTCACCTGCATCCAGCGGGTCAGTCTTTGTCCCACCCCAACCCCACAAGGGTGGCACAGTGGTGCAGCGGTAGAGTTGTTGACTAACAGCGCTTGCAGCGCCGGAGACCTGGATTTGAATCCGACCACGGGTGCTGTCTGTACGGAGTTTGTACGCTCTCCCCGTGACCATCTAGGCTTTTTCCGAGATCTTCGGTCTCCTCCCACACTCCAAAGATGTACAAGTTTGTAGGTTAATTGGCTTTGTATAAGTGTAAATTGTCCTTCAAGGCCAGCAGCATAACCAAGGACAGGTCGCACCCTGGCCACTCCCTCTTCTCCCCTCTCCCATCAGGCAAATTGGATAATAGTGTGAAAACGCAGATTCAGGGACAGTTTCTTCCCAGCCGTTATCAGGCAACTGAACCATCCTACCAACTCCAGAGCAGTCCTGAACTACCTCATTGAAGACCCTCGGACTATCTTTGATCGGACTTTACTGGCTTAATCTTGCACTAAATGTTATTTGCGTTTTTCCCTTTATCATGTATCTTTACACCATGGATGGCTCGATTGTAATCATGTATTATATTTCCGCTGACTGGTTAGCACGTAACAAAAGCTTTTCACTGTACCTCTGTACACGTGACAATAAACTAAATAATCGAGAAAAACTTGCCCTGTACATCCCCTTTAGAGTCGACAAAGCACTGCCTACCAGAGGAAAGGTTGAGGTGGGAAGGGACTGCACGTTCTCTACTCACTAAAGCCACGCCACCCTATAACTGTACAGTTTTCACACTCGCCTCTACCAAAGGGGTTATTAAATAAACAAGTGTGTAACTTAACCTAACACTTGGGGCCTCACCAATGTTTTTCTGAATTCAAGGAGCAAAAATGTGGCTGTGCTTAGCTGGGCCTGTGGTCGGCTAAATAAAACAAGACACGGTCTTATTTTGGGAGAGAGAGAGAGAGAGAGGGAAAAGGAAAATAACTTTGAGAGGAAACTAAATTTCTCAGCTGAAGAACTCCTAAGAAGTCTAATACAAGCATTAGCACACATCTTTTCAACAGAGCAAATTGTATAAGCCTAGAGGTACCATTCAGGGCAATTTAGGTAATTTAAGTAATTGTAGCTTTCTCCATAATAAAAAAATCTACTGCGGGCACCAGGCAATTTGCTAATTCTGGATAATAATCTGTCCCTAACTCAACAATGCTCGTGCTCATTCTGCCTCTGCCCTCGGGCGCTTTACGAAGACATGATGGATTGAGTTATTACCAAACCTATTCAAGGCGGACTTGTCAACAGTGCCAGATTGGGCCAGAGCATCTGACACAAGTTTGTCGTGAGTATTAAAGTGAAGCAGATTGTCGAATGTAGAGTCACGCTAAGGTGGGAAGGAAAAGCAGGTCGCTGCATGGACTCTCAAAGAGTTTTGACTTCAGAGGTACCTTCCTCTTTAGAGGTACAGCACAGAAACAGGCCCTTTGGCCCACCGGGTCCCCGCCAGCCAGTGATAGCCCCGTACACTAGCACCACCCTACACACTAGGGACAATTTACAATTTTACCAAAGCCAATTAACCTACAAACCTCTACATCCTTGGAGTGTGGGAGGGCACCGGAGCATCCAGAGAAAACCCAGGCAGTCACGGGGAGAACGTACAGACTCCATACAGCAGGATCGAACCCGGATCCCAGGCGCTACTAGCTAGGATAGAACTAGTGCATGGGTGATTGCAGGTGGGCATGGACTCGGTAGGCCGAAGGGCCTGTTTCCATGCTGTATCTCTAAAACTAAAACTAAAATAATCCAGCTATCCATAGTGCACAGATAAAGGTTAAAGGGCACTACATTTAGTGCAAGAAATAATACTGAAGTCCGATAAAGTTTAATTAAAGATAATTTAAAGTTCTCCAGTGAAGTAGGTGGGAGGTCAGGGCCACACTCTAGCTGATGAGAGGACCATTGAGATGCCTGATAACAGCTTGAGTTGCCTGATAAAACTGTCCCTGAATCTGGAGGTATGCGTTTTCACTCGTCCGTCCCTCTTGCCTGATTTTTGGAGCGATCTGAGCCAGAGGCATTCATATTTAGTGTGTAGAAAGGAACTACAGATGCTGGCTTATACTGAAGATAGACACAAAGTGCTGGGGTAACTCAACGGGTCAGGCAGCATCTCTAGCGAAAAGCGATGGGTAACATTTCGGGTAGGAACCCTTCTTCAGACTGAGAGTGGGGGGGAAGCAACTGGAGGTAGGAAAGACCTGAATAAATCAGGGCCGCCACATATTTAGTGGCGGGTTAACTCATAGGTGGGACGATAGAGGTTCCATGGAGACACAAGGAACTGCAGATGCAGGGAATGTGCAGGTTAACCTATGATGAGCGCTTTCTGACACTGGGCCTGGACTCGCTGGAGTTTAGAAGAATGAGGGGGGACCTCATTGAAACATACAGAATAGTGAAAGGCTTGGGTAGAGTGGATGTGGAGAGGATGTTTCCACTAGTTGGAGAGTCTAGGACAAGAGGTCATAGCCTCAGAATTGAAGACATTTTTTTTAATGAAGGAAATGAGGAGAAATTAATTTTGTCAGAGGGTGGTGAATCTGTGGAATTCTTTGCCATAGAAGGCTGTGGAGGCCAAGTCAGTGAATATTTTTTTAAGGCAGCGATACATAGATTCTTGATTAGTACAGGTCTCAGAGGTTAAGGGGAGAAGGCAGGAGAATGGGGTCAAGAGGGAGAAATAGATCAGCCATGATTGAATGGTGGAGGAGACTTGATGGACCGAATGGCCTATTTCTACTATCACTTATGTCCTTATGACCTTATGCTGGAATCTTGAGTAAAATATAAAGTGCTGGGGGAATTTTAGCGGGTCAGGCAACACCTGGGGATGGAATCAACAAACAATGTTTCAGGTCAGGACCCTTCTTTAAGGATAAGGGGGAAATCTTTTAGGACCGAGATGAGAAAAACATTTTTCACTCAGAGAGTGGTGAATCTCTGGAATACTCTGCCACAGAATGTAGTTGAGGCCAGCTCATTGGCTATATTTAAGAGGGAGTTAGATGTGGCCCTTGTGGCTAAAGGGATCAGGGGGTATGGAGAGAAGGCAGGTACAGGATACTGAGTCGGATGATCAGCCATGATCATATTGAATGGCGGTGCAGGCTCGAAGGGCCGAATAGATACTCCTGCACCTATTTTCTATGTTTCTATGTTTCTTCAGTTAGATGTTCCACTTCAGAGAATTGTGCGCTAAAATCAAGGCAGTCACACCAATGGCATGGAGAGAGAATGCTGCATGGTTGAAGACTGTCTTCCTGATAGGGCATCAAAGTGATACCTGGAGACACAGAGAACTGCAGGTGCTGGTTTAGAAAAAAAAAGACACAAACTGCTGGAGTAACTCAGTAGCTCAGGTAACGTCTCTGGAGAGCATTCTCCCAACCTTCTCCCTCGCACCCTTCCAACCCCTCACGCTATCAGTCTGAAGAAGTGTCCCAACCAAAATGTCACCTATCCATGTTCTCCAGAGATCTTTCTGACCCACCGATTTCAGAGCCGGTGATGGACTGGGCAGTGGTCACAACTTTCTGCAGTCTTTTCCGCTCCTGGACGTTCAAGTTGCCAAACCAGGCCACGATGCAGCCAATCAGACTGCTCTCTACTGCGCACCTGTAGAAGTTTGGGAGAATCCTCCTTGACATACCAACTCTCCGTAATCTTCCGAGGAAGTAGAGTCGCTGATGTGCCTTCTTTATAATTGCATCATCAGTGAAGATCTTCGGAAATATGCGCGCCCAGGAATTTGAAGTTTTTGACCCTTTCCATGAAGCTTTGCTGGGCCTGGAGTCACATATAGATTAGACCGTTCTACCACATAGACTGCAGATTTCCTCCACTGGAAGAATGGAGTGAACAAGGGGTGGATTTTTACAACAAGTTTACAGCATGTACGTACCATTTATTTGAATTGATTTATTTAATTATTTGAGTTTAGGTTGCTCAGTGCCACGGTGTGATTTGAACTCGCGTCTAAGAATCAAGAGTTCAGGCCTCCAATTACTTTTCTGTAACGTGACCATGATGTTAAAATACAAATGATGCATTGTGGCTATTACTGAGTGATTATTGGAGTCAGGAGCATGTTACATACTACACGGCAGTGTCTGATTTAACACATCACACACCTCACTTCAGTTAACAGGAATTCAAACTTTTGCTCTGGTTTTAACTGGATAAGGATCTAGAGATATTTTTTTCTGTGGCAATATTTTTGTAGTTTAGCGAAACAGGCCCTTCGGCCCACCGAGTCCATGCCGACCAGCGATCCCCACACACAAACACTATCCTACACACGCTAGGGACAATTTACAATTTTACCAAAGCCAAATTAACCTACAAAACCTGTACGCCTTTGGAGTGTGGGAGGAATACACAGGTCTCAGGGAGAACGTACAAACTCCATACAGACAGCACCCGTAGTCAGGATCGAACCCGTCTCTCTGGCGCTGTAAGGCAGCAACTCAACTGCTGCGCCTCCATGCTGCTCCACGGTTGATTCTATGTTTCTATGTTTCTATTCTAACCGTGAAAATAATTATTTTTTATCATGGAAATGGTGGATTTCTGGTGCGGACATCACTGTACTGTTCCATACTAATCACAGCACATCTACCTACAATGCACTAATCTTACTATGGTTCAATAATCATTCTACCACATTACACAGATCTTATAGTTTTAATATTAATGACATCGCATCTATCTTCGTCTCAATTACATATCTTAATATGGCTCAGTATTAATCATAACACATCTGTATCACACTCGTCTTTAATGTGAAAAAATGAATCCACCTCACTGCAATTAACTAAGCCACATCCAGGTGGCACATTGGCGCAACTGGTAGAGCTGCTGCCTGAACGTGCCAGAGACCAAGGTTCAATCCTGACCCCGGGTGCTGTGTGTGTGTGTGTGTGGGTGTGTGTGTGTGTGTGTGTGTGTGTGTGTGTGTGTGTGTGTGTGTGTGTGTGTGTGTGTGTGTGTGTGTGTGTGTGCGTGTGTGCGTGCGTGTGTGTGAGAGTGTGCGCGCATGTGTGTGCGTGCATGTGTGTGAGACTGCGTGTGTGTGAGAGTGCGTGTGTGTGAGAGTGCGGGTGTGTGTGTGGGTGCGCGTGTGTGTGCGCGAGTGTGCGTGTGTGCGTGTTTGCGTGCGTGTGTGTGTGTGTGCGTGTGCGTGTGCGTGTGTGTGTGTGCGTGTGTGTGTGGGTGTGTGTGTGTGTGTGTGTGTGTGTGTGTGTGTGTGTGTGTGTGTGTGTGTGTGTGTGTGTGTGTGAGTGTGGGGGTGTGGTGTGGGTGTGTGTGTGTGTGGGTTTCCTGTGCGTGTGTGCGTGTCACCGGTTTCTTCCCACATCCCAAGGTGTGTGTGTGTGTGTGTGTGTGTGTGTGTGTGTGTGTGTGGGGGTGTGTTGTCGTGTGTGTTGGTGTGGAGTTTGCACGATCTCCCTTTGAGGCACGTGGGTGGAACGAAAGGGGGGTTTCTTGCCCCAAGGGCGTGGGGGGTTTTCGGTTCATTGGTCTCCGTGGGCTGCCCCTAGTGTGTAACGAAAGTGGGATCATGCACAACTAGTGTGAACGGGCGATCGATGGTCGGCATGGATTGGGTTAGCCGAAGGCCCTGTTTCTATGCTGCATCTCGAACATAAACTAAATTAAAACTAGAAAGACATCTGAAACAAATCTGAGCCCACATGCTGAAAGTGCTCCCACAGAACAATTCAAAGGGAAGTTTCACGATTCAAATAGGGATTATCCTAAACCTTTAACAATTTCATGTAATCCAAGTCATTTGTATACAGTAACTGCCTCTCTGGCCTCAACAAAGACTGTATAAAAACTTGCCCCCCCACATCTATACACAGAGGGTATGTGGAGGAAGGAACTGCAGATGCTGGTTTAAACCAAAGGTGGACACAAAAAGCTGGAGCAACTCATCGGGACAGGCAGCATCTCTGAAGAGAAGGAATGGGTGAAGTTTCGGATCGAGACTCTCCTTCAGTCCGAAGAAGGGTGGCGACCCGAAACGTCACCCATTCCTTCCCTCCAGAGATGCTGCCTGTCCCGTTGAGTTACTCCAGCTTTTAGTATCTATACACAGAGTCAAGTCAAGTCACTTTTATTTCTATAGCACATTTAAAAAACAACTGGTTGACCAAAGTGCTTTACATTGGTGGAGGTACTAACATTATACAACGTTATAGAGGGTGGTGCGTGCCTGGAACGTGCATTGGTACTGGCGAGACCATATGAGCTTTGATTCAGCCCGTGTTGAGATTCTGAAGGCTCTGCAGTGTAGCGCTAAAGATTCAGCCACAACTGCAACATACACCTCCCATTATTTCCAGCGAGTAGAATCCAAACACAGATGTCCCATACCAAACATGATTGTGGTCTGGCAACGCAGTGGCTTCTAATGTCTCCCACGGGCCATCGTCTCCTTGGCTGCGAGGCTAAACCGAAGTCCGTGCCAGCTCTCCTCAAGTGAAGCACACTATTTTAGATATTTTTTTGGCAAGCTCGCGGTGAGAGACAAGCTGTTGTTCGGTGACATTCATCTGCCAATCTGGCCGAGAACTAACTCTTACTAGCGAGGCTGGCAAGACCGAGACTTCTGTTAACAAGCATGACTGCAAATTCCTTTAATAGGAAGATTAGTGTTTTCAATGCATTCCTCAAACCTCAAGATATTCCAGAAGGGCTGAGGTCTTTCAATCACTTTACAGGCTGTACTTTGCAAAATAACTCCTAGAGGCAATAATATTCCAGGGAGGGCTGCCATTGCTAAAGAAAGACGGAGACGTAAGGAACTGTGTTTCGTGCGCACAGTGGCGTCCAGAGATCCGGGTTCGATCCCGACTACGGGTGCTGTCTGTGCGGAGTTTGTACGTTGGGTTTTCTCTGGGTGCCTCGGTTCCCTCTCACACTCCAAAGACGTACCGGTTTGTAGGTTAATTAGCTTCGATATAATTGTAAATTGGCCCTAGTGTGTAGGATAGTGCTAGTGTACGGGGTGATCGCTGGGCAGCGCGGACTCGGTGGGCCGAAGGGCCTGTTTCCGCACTGCATCTCTAAAATCTAAAGTCTAACTTCGGATGTTAGAATCCTAAGCAAAACACAAAGTGCTGGAGGAACTCAGTGGGCCAGGCAGCATCTGTGGTGGGAATGGATAGGGATAGGCAATGTGTTGGGTCAGGACCCTTCTTCAGCTTGTCCATTCCTTCCGCAGATGCTGCCTAATGCACTGAGCTCCGCCAGAACTTTGTGTTTTCCCAAAAGGAAGACATATTTGGTGAAGACTAAAGTTTAGAACTCCTCTATCCTTCTGTAAAAATCATTGACTTTTCAAAACCTGACACTTTATTGGCTGGCTTCCGATAAAAAAACACACAAAACCTGCCTGCTTTCCATCAGTGTGGAGATAACAGACTTAAATGATTAGTTTAGGGACACAGCATGGAAACAGTGTAGGAAGGAACTGCAGATGCTGGTTTATACTGAAGATAGACACAAAATGCAGCACCTCATATTTTGCTTGGGCAGCTTACGTTGATTTCTCTTTCAAGTAACACTTGCATTCTTTCTCGCCCTACGAGTTCCACTGTTCGCATCCTTGTACCCTGGCCTTAGCACATCTTCCCTAGCCAACAATGGACCATTGTGGACTCCGCTCTTCCTGAGGTCATCTGTTGCCGGCCCAGTTTTGTTCTGGCCTTCTCCGTCATTAAGCCTGAAGAAGGGTTCTGATCCGAATCGTCACCTATTCATTTTCTCCGGAGATGTTGCCTGACCCTCTGAGTTACTCCGGCTATTTGTGTCTATCTTCAGCATGGAAGCAGGCTCTTCGGCCCACCGAGTCCATGCTGACCGTCAATCACCGGTTCATACTATCCATCCCACTTTTACATCCACTCCCTACACACTAGGGTCAATTTACAGAGGCGAATTAGCCTACAATCCAGCACGTTTTTGATATGTGGGAGGAAACCAGAACACCAGGGGAGGCCCACATGATCACAGCGAGAACGTGCAAACTCCATACAGACAGCACCCAAGGTCAGGATCAAACCCGGGTCTCTGTTGCTGTCAGGCAGATGTTCTACCGGCTGTGCCACTGTGCCGCCCTGCCTTTGTGCCCTTCTCTGGCCTTTGCCAATCAAACCCTATCACCTTCACCTGTATCCACCTATCACTTGCCAGATGTTGTCCCGCTCCCACCTCCCTTCCAGCTTTCCTTCCGCCAGCCACTACAATCAGTGTGATGAAGGGTCCCAACCCGAAACGTCACCTGCCCATGATCTGCAGAGATGCTGCCTGACCCGTTGAGTCACTCCAGCACTTTGTGTCTTTTTATTTGTAAACCAGCATCTGCAGATCCTTGTGTCTACATCTGCAGATCCTTTGTGTCTACAATTGCACAAGTAGATGTACATTGTGCCGCAGCTGGTACCAAGGATGAATGCAGAGCAGGCAGATTTAAATACCAAGATCATCCAGCTGGATGGGAATTAAAAACTTGTCAAAAAGCAAAATTAAATTCCTGCCAAGCAGATAGTCATAGTCATAGAGTCTTAGCGAGGAAACAAGCCCTTTGGCCCAACTTGCCCACATGCCCCATCTACATGTCCCACCTGCCTGCATTTAGTCCTTGTACCTCAAAACCTATCCTATCCATGTACCCGTCCAAATGTATTTTAAGTGTTATGGTTGTCTCTCCGTAGGTGCGAATGCTAGAACCTGTTTAGAAGTAGGGCAGCACAGTGGCGCCGGCCGCTGGTAGTGCTGCTATCTCACAGCACCAGAGGCACGGGTTCGATCCTGACAACGGCTGCTATCTGTGTGGAGTTTGCATATTCTCTAAGTGATCTTGTGGGTTTCCTCCGGGTGCTCTGATTTCCTCCCACATCCCAAAGACCTGCGGGTTTGTAGGTGAATTAGCCTTCTGTAAACCGCTCTCTGGTATGCAGGAAGTGGATGAGAAAGTGGGATAACATAGAACTAGTGTGAACGGGTGATCAATGGTCGTCGTGGACTCGGTGGGCCGAAGGGCCTGTTGTATCTCCAAAATCTAAATCCGTATCTCGAGTTAAAAGGCTCCAAAAGAGACAGGATCTATGGAAAAACAAATTCAGGAATTCATTCAGTCATTCTGAGGATTAATTAGCACGAAATGAGCTGGAACTTTAACATTCTGGAGCAAATAACGTCTTTGTTCAAGGCTGTGACCCAAGCTTCGGGGCAGGATGTAAGGAAGGTGAGGCCAAAGGTTAGCGCAGAGAAGAGAACCACTTGTAGCTTATTGTTTTTGCATCTGTAGCATCCCGCAGATGCCTGCCTCAAATGTGTGGATGTCTGAAGTCTCGCTTCCTGTTAGGTTTGCCTAATAATGGTCAATGCCATGTCTCCAGAACTGCTTTCCTTACGGCTTTTAAAAAAAAAATGTCCACATGTGCTGCGAGACTCAAGTTGAGAAGCTTTTCCGTGGGAGAAAATGCAGACACATGAACTCCGAGGGCGTTCTGAGACGCAAGCAGCACTTTTTTTAAGTTTTGAATTATTGAACTGTATCCCTTAGGAATACCTGATGCAGTTTTGCATTGTTGGCAGACACACAGGACGGCACCGTGGCGTGGCTGGCAGAGTTCCTGCCTCTCAGCGCCAGAGACTCGGGTTCGATCCTGACCTTGGGTGTTGTCTGCGCGGAGTTTGTACGTCCTCCCCGTGACCGCGTGGGTTTTCTCCGGGTGCTCCGGTTTCCTCCCACATTCCAAAGACGTGCAGGTTTGTAGGTTACTTGGCCTGTGTAAATTTTACCCAGCATGTCGGGAGGGGATGAGAAAGGGCGATAGCATAGTGAATGAGTGATCGATGGTCTGTGGGCTGGTGGGACTGTTCCCACGCTGTACCTCTAAAGCTGTAATTATCAAGTTGCCAACGGTACACAGATAAAGGATAACCTTTTCTACATTTAGTACAAGATATAATGTTGATAATGTAAACAAAAACAGGGATGTAATGCTGAGGCTCTATAAGGCACTGGTCATTCCGCATTTGGAGTATTGTGAGCAATTTTGGGCACCATATGTGAGGAAGGATGTGCTGGCTCTGGAGAGTGTCCAGAGGAGATTTACATCTTACATACCAGGAATGAGTCGGTTAACATATGATGAGCGATTGATGGCACTGGGCCTGTATTCGCTGGAGTCTAGAAGAATAAGGTGGGGGGGACCTCATTAAAACATACAGAATAGTGAAAGGATTGGATAGAGTGGATGTGGAGAGGATGTTTCCACTAGTGGGAGAGTCTAGGACTAGAGGTCATAGCCTTAGAATTATCACCACTCTCCCTATTCTCCCTACATTCACCACCATGCCTTCTCCCCATATCCCCTGTCTCAGCTATTTTTAAGAGCCCGATCTAGCTCTCTCTTGAAAGCATCCAGAGAACCTGCCTCCACCGCCCTCTGAGGGAGAGAATTCCACAGACTCACCACTCTCTGTGAGAAAAAGTTTCCTCGTCTCCGTTCTAAATGGCTTACTCCTTATTCTTAAACTGTGGCCCCTGATTCTGGACTCCCCCAACATTGGGAACATTGGGAATGAGGCAGCATCTATGGAGTGAAGGAGGAGGCACCCTCACCACCCCACATCAGTCTGAAGAAGGGTCTCGACCCGAAACGTCACCTAGTCCTTCGCTCCATAGATGCTGCCTCACCCGCTGAGTTTCTCAAGCATTTTTATCTACCTTTTTCCAGCATCTGCAGTTCCTTCTTAAACAATTAGAGAATGTCAGAGGTGTAAAACAGACTGGATAGTCCTTCCAAAGAGGCACTATGAGTTCAATATCCTTTTTGTTTTCTTACAAAAAGGGTAGTTTAAACTCATTCACTCATTCTATAGAAATAGACGTAAGGTCAAGACGGGAAATGACGTGATCTTGCATCCGTAAGTTCAAGATGTGAATCAGTTGGAGGGACCACATCACCAACGCCCTGCTCTATGGGGAGAATCCACCTCTGACTGAGAAGATCACGTCGATAAGGATGAGGCTGGCTGGTCACTGCCGTCGCCACCCAGAAATGCCCGCAAACAAGGTTGTGCTGTGGGAACCCACCCATGGAAGACGTGACCAGGGACGGCCGATCAAGACAATGCTGGAGACGTTGATGGAAGACGCATGTGTAATAATAATAATAATAATTTTATTTATAGAGCACTTTAAAAACAAACATAGCTGCAACAAAGTGCTGTACATCACTAATCATTGACAAAAAAAGTGAATACACACCAATAATAACAATCAAAAGAAATAGTAGGAAAAGACATGTAAAATAAAGAAACATTAAAAACAATAAAAACAGAAGCAAAGTCTCAGGCATGGTCAAAAGCCAGGGAGTACAAATGTGTTTTAACACTGGATTTGAAGAGGACAGTGAGGGGGCCTGTCTGATGTGCGACGGCAGGGTGTTCCAGAGTGCTGGAGCAGCAACAGAGAAGGCTCTATCCCCTCTGAGCCTCCGATTAGACCTCGGTACCTCCAGGAGCAGCTGACCAGCTGACCTGAGGGACCGGGCAGGAGCGTATGGGTGGAGCAGCTCAGAGAGGTAAGGCGGGGCGAGCCCATTCAGAGATTTAAAAACAAATAACAGTATCTTAAAATGAACTCGAAAGTACACCGGGAGCCAGTGGAGGGAGGCCAGAATTGGTGATATGTGCTCCCTCTTTCGAGTCCCAGTTAAAAGGCGAGCAGCAGCATTCTGAACCAACTGGAGACGAGCCAGTGAAGAACGAGCAACTCCAAAATAGAATGCGTTACAGTAATCCAACCTAGATGTAATAAAGGCATGGATTACTGTTTCAAAATGCTGCTGCTCGAGAATGGGCTTCACCTTCGCCAGCTTCCTTAAGTGAAAGAAGCTGGACTTAACCACCGCGCATATTTGGCGATCTAATTTAAAGTCACTGTCCATCCTAAAACCCAGGTTCAGAACTGTTGGCTTCACGTACCGTGACAATGGACCTAAATCAACAAATGGAGGTTCACGGCAGCCATTGGGATCAAATAAAATCACCTCTGTCTTCTTTTCATTAAATCCTAGAGACAAAAGAGGAGTTTGCCAGCTGCATGGAGGACGGAGATGTGTGGTGCGTCCGTCACCGTGCCCGTCGGAAACCAGCACCACTGCGTCGCTAATGTTTTCAACGATTTAGTAATAATAATAAAAATAAATGATTGCATCTATAAAGCATATTTAATGTTGTGAGAAAGACCAGGAGGTTAATCAGACAACAATGATACACAACAAGAGCTGGGTCAAAGGGTTAGAAACAAGGACCTGCAGATGCTGGTTAATACACAAAGGAACACAAAGTGCCGGAGTAATTCAACAAGCCAGGCAGCATCTCTGGAGAACCTAGACCGACTCTTGACCCCAAACGTCACTTATCCTCATCCCGACCCGAAACGTCACCTCTCCACGTTCTCCAGAGATGCTGCCTGATCTGCTGAGTTACTCCAGCACCTTATGGCCAGCTTGGTCAAAGGTCTAAGCTTTAAGGAGTGTTCTGAAGGAAGGGGAAGAGAGGTAGGGAGGTGTTGAGGTTTAGGGAGCAGACACCAACACTCAGCACCTCAAAAAATGTAAGTACTGTTGCCAATGGTGGGACTAAGAAATCTGGAATGAACATGGGGCATAAAATGGAGGGAAAGTTTTGGAGGAACTCAGTGGGCCTGTACCATCTGGGGAGGAAATGGACAGGGATTGTTTTTTTACTTTGAATCGGTCAGAAAAAGGGTCCCCACTCAAAACATCACCCTGACCACATCCTCCCCGGATGCTGCCTGACTCTTAGTTCCTCCAGCACTTTGCGTTTCTCACCTGCAGATTCCAGCACCTGCAGTTCCTCGTGGCTCCTTAAAATGGGGGAACGTGCATTTCTTCTTTGGTTGCTGAGCTGGTAGAGGCTATGATAATGGGGAGGGCCAAGGCCCCGTGGGGATCTCAACACAAGGAGGATAAATTTATTCTGGTGCTGTTGAAGGAGCGCACTGGCCAAGTCGAAGGGAAAAGCCTGTGGTCTGGACATTTTTTACAGTGGATGTAGCCAGTTTATACAGCAGCCGAGATGTAAAATAATACTCCTCAATTATTAATTCAGGTTTTTAACATTAGCTCCTCAGTTGTGCAGCCGTTCCCTAAGTTTGCAGGGAGGACGTAATGGAATTGTCCCTCAGGCATGTGTACATCTGTCAAACCCAGTGGAAACATACATGCAGCAAACTTGAAGATGCTTATTTTGGTTATTTAAAAGATCGGATGGTATCGAAAGGATGAATATGGATTGTGTCATTCACTTCATGAACTCTTCTGCCCCCCCCCCCCCCCCCCCCCCCCCCCCCCCCCCCCCCCCCCCCCCCCACCAACAGAAACAACCGATTTTAATTTTTGACAATAAAAAATAACCCGTACATTTGGTGGGGACACAAGGAACTGCAGATGAGTTTACGACCAAAAAAAAGGCACAAAGTGCTGGAGTAACTCAGCGGGCCAGGCAGCATCTGTGGAGGAAATTGAATGTTTTATTGTCATATGTCCCAAACAGAACAATGAAATTTTTATTTGCTGCAGCACAACAGAATATTAAACATAGTACTCTGTAAACAATATAATATACGAGAAAAACAAATGTTCAGTGTGTATATAAATACAGTACATATACATACAGTATATAAATATATAAATATATATATAAATATATATATGCAAATATATATATATACATACACAGACATATATATATATATATACATACATACATATATATATATATGTATATATATATACACACACTGAATATTTTATATATATGTATGTGTATATATATATGTATACACACATGTGGGCTTAAGAGGTTGAGTCAATCTCCAGTCAAACTGTTCGTAATCCTTTCAAATTTCAGGCTTCCCAGCAAAATTATCTAAAGACTCAATCAGACATTTCTGTGGGCTGTTATATTAAATCAGTGCTCGCACAATATGATGTGTAAGAAGCATTCAAGTGATGGTGCTGATCATACTGATAACAAGAGAAACTCCTTACACATACACTTTTGCAGAAAGCTGAAATTCTCTCGCCATCAGATCAGGTCGAGTCACTATGTGGCCCGAGGAAATGTTTCCACCTTGGTGACACGACCGTATATGATATAAAGTTTCAATATGAAAAGCTGTTATAAAGTTTTACAACCAGCGATTCACATAAGTTTAGTTTAGTTTAGAGATACAGTGCAGAAACAGGCCCTTCGGCCCACCGAGTCTGCACCGACCAGCACATTAACACCATCCTAAACCCACTAGGGGCAATTTACATTTATACCAACCCAATTAACCTACAAATCTGTCTTTGGAGTGTGGGAGGAAACCAAAGGTCTCGGAGAGAACCCACGTGGTCATGGAGAGAACGTACAGACGGCACTCGTTGTCAGGATCGAACCCGGGTGTCTGGTGCTATAAGCACTACAAGGCAGCAACTCTACCGCTGTGCCACTGTGCCACCAGAGTTTCGCTAAGAGCTTAGCTCTGCATTGAGCCATACGCTAAGCTAAATTAGTTGAAGACACCAAGTGCTGGAGTAACTCAGCAGGTCAGGCAGCCCAGTCCAGTTTTGGTTCTCTGGAGAACATGGATAGGTGATGTTTTGGTTCGGACCCTTCTACAGTTTGATCGTAGTACAGAGGAATAAACAGGAAGAGAGGTGGGGTTGGGGAAAGCCTGACAAGTGATAGGTAGATACAGCTGAGGAGGGATTTTGATTAACAGATGATTGTACAAAGGCCAGATCTGAAAGAAGGATCTTAACCCAAAGTATTGCCTATCCATGTTCTCCAAAGATGCTTTAAACTTTAGACCAGAGATACAGCGTGGAAACAGGCCCTTTGGCCCACTGAGTCCATGCCAGCCAGCAATGACCCAGCACACTAGCACTATCCTACACAGGGAAAATTTACAATTAACCTACCAACCTGTACATCGTTGGAGTGTGGGAGAATCAACAGTGTACAGTTTAGAGATACAGTGTGGAAACATGCTCCTCGGCCCACCAAGCTCACACCGACCAGCGATCACCTATACACTACTTTGACCCTACACACTAGGAACAATTTTTACATAAGCTCATTAACCTAGAAACTTGCACGTCTTTGGAATGTGGGTGGAAACTGGAGCACCCGAAGAAACCCTACGTGGTCACAGGGAAAATGTATAAACTCTGTACAGACACCACCCATAATCGGGATCAAACCCGGGTGTCTGGTGCTGTAAGGCAGCAACTCCGCTAATGTGCCACCCATACCAGCAACTCTAATGAGTGCAAATGTAACTTTAAATACTGAGTGAAGCAAATGGTATGACCGGGAAAACATTGTTGCACCAGGCACCGCTGTTTAACTTGAAATGGTTGTCTTCATTAAAGAATAATTTGTTGCGAGCCCCGTCTGGTCTAAACGATGATTCTTGCAACGACATCAAAACATCCCAGACATTCTGGACCAATACTAGGAGGACTGGTGATCCAGAGTCCAGTCCACACAATGGCACCTGTGGCACTTAGCTTCAGTTAATTAAATAAAGCTGGTCTCAATAATGGTGACCATGATGCTCCAAGCCTGTTACCAAATCTGAAGAAGGGTTTCGACCCGAAACGTTGCCTATTTCCTTCGCTCCACAGATGCTGCCTCACCCGCTGAGTTTCTCCAGCATTTTTGTCTACCTTCGATTTTCCAGCATCTGCAGTTCCTCCTTAAACACCAAATCCCTATCTCATTTACTAATGAGCTGGTTTCAATGTAACTGCGGCCCCATAGCAGAAGTGTCCACGTCACGGGGCTGGAACCTGGATGTATCCTGAGCTAATTCTGCTACCACCATCATCAAATTGCGACAAGTGATGGCTTCCACTGATTGTCGCCGGAAGCTTGCGTCCTTTTCAGGACGGACGCTGACAGCGAGGTCGACATTTGTAACAAGATGGACACGGAAAGAAGACGACGAATGTAATTGCAAAGTCTCATCCCATGGAAATGGCTTCGCAAAGTCACTCAGTTCAAAGGTATGAGAGGATACACAATAAATGGTGGTCTCCAAATAAGATTGAAGAACATGAAGTGCTGGCTAAACCCAGTGGGTCAGGCAACTTCCCTGGAGAACATGGATAGGTGATGTTTTGGGTCGGGACTCATCTTCACCCATTTTCACCTTCTATCCTTTTGTGTAAACCAGCGTCTGCAAGTTTCTTGTCTCTACAAATAAGACTGGTTTGTCAGGATTTTGATTCAGGGAAACGTGATCTGAACAAGTCTTTTCCCACTTAACTATTTTTTCCCCTCCATTTTTTGTCAGTTCAGTGCTTTTTTAAAATCCCCCTTTGTTGTCTGTTGTCTTTGGAGGTATCCCCACACCCCTCCCCCTCTCCCTTTATATCCACCTCCTGACTGCCCTTCACTGCCTTGACACAATGGTAGAGTTGCTGCCTTATATCGCCTGAGACCCAGGTTCAATCCTGACTACGGGTGCTGTCTGTACGGAGTTTGTACGCTCTCCCCGTGACCGCGTGGGTTTTTCCCGGGTGCTCCGGCTTCCTCCCATACTCCGAAATCGTGCAGGTCTGTAGGTTAATTTGGCTGCGGTAACAATTGCAAATTGTCCCTAGTGTGTAGGATAGTGCTGGTGTACGGGCTGATTGCTGGTCGACACGGACTCGGTGGGCCGAAGGACCTGTTTCTGTGCTGTGTCTCTAAACGAAACTACGCGTTTGCTTCCTGGGCCCACTCCGGGAGGTTCCCCCTTTGAAGGAGCCGAGATCTGAGGCCGTGTCGCCCCGTATCGGACGGAGCCTCCAACTGTGCGGGCCCAGCCGCTGTGAACATGGGGTGCAAGCTGTGCAAGAGTCCCAAGCACAGACCCTTGATTATGAAAACTAAACGAGCGAGCCATGTCAAGCAGCTGACACCAGCAGATGTGAGCCTTGTGCGGAGGAAGCCGAAAAGACCACACACAAACCCAGTCAAGAGTAAAGTCGGAGGATGGGGGAGGTGCTGCAGGAATGCACCAGGAGGGACCAGTTGGCTGGAGACCTCCACTAAAGAAGTGGCCTGCCTGTTCCCAGCTTTGGTCTGCATGCTCGCTGCCACCAACACAGTGTGCCAGCTTGGATTCTTCCAGTGTTTCTTTTCTTCAGCCCAGAAGCATTAGCCCACAACACACCGCTTGTAAATAAAGCGGAGAGGAAAGAGGTCCTTTTGTGGCGGACAAGCATACTTCTTCGCCTACACACCGTCTCAACGCTGGAGGCCCGGATAATGGCGTGGCTGTTCTGAATGATGATCCTCTCCCGTTAGTAAAGGCCCCCATTGATGCAGGGTCGCATTGCAGACACATTCACCGATATTTTGTCTCCAATAAAAGTGGGGTATTATGCAGAGAATTCCACCATTACGTGAACCATTGTCTCCAAATTCATCTGGTCTGTGTCTCGCATAGAAGCTAATTTAATTCGGTTTTGTTGAGTTAAGTTTTGGAACTGGAGTGCAAAGCGCAGCCATGAGAGGAACAAACAGGATTGGGTGCATGGGGTCTTTTAGAGTCTGCAGAGAGTAGTGTGTTTGGCCGAACGCACTATGGGAACTTCACTCGCCCCTCTGCAGGAACTATACAACAGGAGGTGCAACTCCAGAGCAAATAAAATCATGGGAGACCCCTTCCACCCCTGCAACAAACTGTTCCAGCTGCTACGGTCAGGCAAACGCCTCCGTTGCCATGCGGTGAGAACGGAGAGGTTGAGAAGGAGTTTCTTCCCAGAGGCCATTTGGACTGTAAACGCCTTTCTCACCAGAGACTAACTCTACTGAACTTTTTTCCTCCCATTATTTATTATGTAAAATGAATATGTATGTTATGATTGTGTTTATAATTTGTTTGATTGTTTGTCTTTTGCACAAAAGTCTGCGAGCATTGCCACTTTCATTTCACTGCACATCTCGTATGTGTATGTGACAAATAAACTTGACTTGACTTGACTTGACTTTACCCAGGTTAGGGTAATCAAAAACCAGAGGACATAGGTATAAGGTGAGGGGGGGGAAACATTTAACAGGAACCTGAGGGACAACCTTTCTACTCGGAGGTGGTGGGTATATGGAACCAGCCCCCAGAGGAGGTAGCTGGAGCAGGCACTAAAACAGCATTAACAGTAAAAGATACTTGGACAGGTCTTAGACTCACACCGTGTGGAAAAAGACCATTCGGCCCAACTTGCTCATGCCGACAAGATGCCCCACCTACACTCGTCCCACCTGCCCACCTTTGGCCATTATTCTCTCTGAACCTTTCCTATCCACGTATCCGTCCAATTGCCTTTTAAATGTTGTTACAGTGCATCTGGAAACCTGTTCCAATTCCCCACCGCCCTCTGTGTGATAGGTGATCTTGGTTATCTGGATAAGTTGGGCCAAATGGCCTGGATCAGTGCTGCCTGACTCTATGTATCTATTATATT
Organism: Leucoraja erinaceus; assembly: GCF_028641065.1. Taxonomy (NCBI): domain Eukaryota; kingdom Metazoa; phylum Chordata; class Chondrichthyes; order Rajiformes; family Rajidae; genus Leucoraja; species Leucoraja erinaceus. The sequence goes on along the minus strand of NC_073405.1, from coordinate 9,095,061 downwards.
AAGCATTAACAACAAATGCATATCCAATGTTAGTACTAGTGCAAAGTTCATGTTATAGGAGCAAAATAAGTCCATTCAGCCCATCAAGTCTACTCTGCCATTTGATCATGGCTGATCTATCTTTCCCTCTCAACCCCATTTCCTGCCTTCTTCCCATAACCTTTGACACCCTGATCAAGAACCTGTCACTCTCCGCTTTAAAAATACCCCAGGACTTGGCCTCCACTGTCGTCTCTGGCAATGAATTCCACAGAATCACCACCTTCTGACTAAAGGTACGCCCTTTATTCTGTCTAGTCTAGTCTAGTCCTAGACTCTCCCACTAGTGGAAACATCCTCTCCACATCCATACTTGTAGAGAGGCAGGCCATCACTTGTACTGACATTTGGTCCGTCTGAGCCGCGGGGCTCTTGTCCTCGAGTTGGCTATTGTAAAGCTCACGCCAGCAGGCCAGCCTTGATCCTGGCCTAGCATGAGATCCCGACATGAGCCCGTGTGGTCAACCAGACGGCCGGACCACCATAATAACGCAGCCATGTGGCATATCGACCAGAGCCTGCCCTGCCCCAAGCCACCGAAACCTTCACCTAAAAGGGCTACTTTCTTCCCGAAGAAAGACGGACATTTGCCTGAGCTGGTTGGATGGATCAGTGATTATGAGGCAGCTGTGCAAACAGGGGAGGGTGAAACAAGGAGGCACATTGACCATGGCAAGTTTCCAGACGTTATGAGCACAACTCCAGCGAGGATCGACTGTTTTCCGTCGTGCAATCTAAAGAAGATGTCCACATGTGCCAGTCAAGGGCCATATACTGTCAACCTGAATGTTTCCAGATGAGCTCGTCGCACCTGACACACAGCAATCCCTTTGAATAAACAGGCCACAGAACGGCTTTTGTCCCAATGTACAAAGGTTTTTATATTCTGGTGGAAGGCACGATACTGAATGCCCCTTGGATCAGCCATGAAAACATACAGTGCTGGAGTGTTCCACTGGTGCCTTTCATTGACTGTAACTCGTTTTCACCAAGCCCACAGCTGACATTAGCCCCTTTCCTTTATCATGGTTGCTATTTTGCATTTCTTTCATTCATTTGTTCCATATCTCTCTACATCTCCAAGACAGACGTGAAGCTCACCGTTTGACCTGTTTTTACAAAATGTTAAATGGTCAGCTCGACATAGATTACACCAAAACTACACCAAACCCAAACCAATTAGGAGCAGACGAGGGCATTCGATCCAATTTGTGATCCCAGCTACAAAGACAGATGTGTACAGCAATTCGTTCTTCCCCCGTATATTGAAAGCATGGAATAATCTCCACCCTACTATAGTTACCCAACCAGATGCAACTAAATTCTAAAGTAGCTCTTTCTTCCCAATAACCCTTTCTGGCTTAAGCCCTCCCTTCACCACCTCCAGTTTAAATTCCATTTGGAATATTTTGGAGGACCAAGAAACCAAGAACCAAGAACCAAGGGTCAAGAGTCACGTCGCGGCCCTGGTTTCACCAATCTTTCCATCACCACGCACAAGCAGCACAAGAAGCGCAAGACAGACACCATTGTTCAGCTCTGTCTAATCTTGTGTGCGGACTCGATAAGGAGAAGAAACCATCTATATCTCCCCTTTCCCTTTCCCCTGACTCTCAATCCGAACAAGGGTCTCGACCCGAAACGTCACCTATTCCTTTTCTCCAGAGATGCAGTCTGACCCGCTTAGCTACTCCAGCTTTTTGTGTCGATCTTCGGTTTAAACTGGCGTCTGCAGTTCCTTCCTGCACAAAACATATGGTACAGCCGGTTCATCAGAGCGTGATGCAACAGTATTTTGAAACAGAGAGTCCGCTTATTGTTGGAGCATCTTCACTTACGACCTGACACCTTTTGGATCATACATCTCACACGCTTCCTAGAAAATAGATTGAAGATGATGGGGGGACAAGATTTAACAGGAAGCTGAGAGACAATTCTCTCACAAGGGGAAACATCCTATCCACATCCACTCTATCCAGGCCTTTCATCATTCAGTAAGTTTCTATGAGGTCCTCCCTCATCCTTTTAAACTCCAGCAAGTACAGGGCCGGAGCCATTGAACGCTCATCATACATTAACCCAATCATCTCCGGGATCATTCTCTTAAACCTCCTCTGGGCCCTTTCCAGCTCCAGCACATCCTTCCTCAGATATGGGACCGAAGACTATTCACAATACTCCAAGTGCGGTCTGGCCATTGTCTTATGAAGCCTCTGCGTTACATGCCTTTGTTTTATATTCTATCGCCACTGCATTTTGTACTCAACTTCCAAAAACTGGTTCTGTTCAAGTCTTTCAGGCATGAAACTGGAGTGAATGCCAAAGGTCACGTCATACAATTGTGAAGAATAGGGAGTGGAGCTTGAGGAGCTTGAGGAGTTTATTGTCACATGTACCGAGGTACATTAAAACACTTTTGTTGCATGCTGACCAGTCAGCGGAAAGGCAATACATGATTACAATCGAGCCGTCTACAGTGTACAGATTCATGATAAAGGGAATAAGGTGAATAATGTTTCATACAAGATAAAGTCTAGTAAAGCCCGATCAAACACAGTCCGAGGGTCTCCAATGAGGTACAGCGGATAGTAGTTCAGCATAAGAAGGAACTGTAGATGCTGGTTTAAACCAAAGATAGGCACAAAAAGTTGGAGTAACTCAGCGAGACAGGCAGCATCTCTGGAGAGGAGGAATGGGTGACATTTTGGGTCCTGATCTTTCCTCAGGACTGCTTTCTAGTTGTTCGTAGGATGGTTCATTTGCCTGATCACAGCTGGGAAGAAACTGTCCCTGAATCTAGAAGTGTGCGTTTTCACATTTCTATATCTTTTGCCCGATGGGAGAGGGGAGAAGAAGGAATGGCCCGGATGACACCTCTCCTTGATTATGCTGCTGGCCTTGCCGAGGCAGCGTGAGGTGTTTAATGGAGTCAGTGGAAGGGAGGTTGGTTTGCGTGATGGTCAGGGCTGCGTCCACAATTCTCTGCAATTCCTTGTGGCCTTGGGTGGACGTGTTCCCAAACCATGCTGTGATGCATCCCGATACAATGCTTTCTACGGCGCATCTGTTGAAGTTGGTGACAGTTGTTGGGAACGTGTCAAACTTCCGAAGCCTTCTAGCGCTGCTGTACAATGCTAATCCTGTGTTTGTGGATACCATCTTGTGTTTGTGAGCTGGGAGAAACTTCCTACCCATTAGCTAATGAGTTGCCCTGTTGCTATCTGTGAGAATTTACTAAGTGCAAGTTGACTGCATGTTTCCCACAGCAGATACTGAATCCACACTTTCACCGGGCATAAGAGAGGCTGGCTACATGGTGTAAATGCCAGTGTACGTTTCAGAGCAAAATTCACATTGTGTAATGCCACAAGGTCTCGAGTGATGTTTGTCAGTGGAATTGAATAGAGATTCCCTTTAGATTCTACTGAAATAAAATTCAATTACTGAGTCACTTCAAAGGTTCTCTGTGCCATTGGCTGCAATGTGTGTGAATAACAGATTGTGCTGCTTCGGTAATAGTCATGTCTGTAATCGAATGTCAAGGGGAAAAATTGTTTAGTTAGTTGGGAAAAAAACGAAAAGCTATTTTGTACCAACGCATTGCCACAACCATTTGTTGTGTCGTAGAAAATATAGACAACAGATGTAGGAGTTGCTCTCCCCCATTCAATATGATCGTGGCCAATTGTCCAACTTCCTTTCTCATCCTCGTACAGTAGGGAAACGGGCCCTTCGTCCCAACTTGCCCATGGCAACCAAGATGCCCCATCTACATTGGTCCCCCTTGCCCATGGCAACCAAGATGCCCCATCTACACTGGTCCCCCCTTGCCCATGGCGACCAAGATGCCCCACCTACATTGGTCCCCCCTTGCCCATGGCAACCAAGATGCCCCATCTACACTGTTCCCACATGCCCATGTCCATGTAAACCTTTCCTATCCATGTACCTGCCCTAATGCATTTTTAGTGAATTCTGGAATAATTTCCCTTCCATAAATCCATTCTGACTTTGATCAATCCTTTTCCAAAGACCTAGCCACCATTTTCCAAATTCATTGTTATGACATCTTTAATAATGCACTGAATAAAACCCTGATATACAGGGCACAGCACCAACTTAGACCCACCGAGTCCACTCTGACCAGCGATCACCCCATATGCTAGCAGTATCCTACATGCCCGGGACAATTTTTACAATTACCATATCACTGAAACCAATTAACCTACAAACCTGTACATATTTAGAGTGTGAGAGGAAACCAGAACACCCGGAGTACAGTCACAGGGAGAACATACAAAACCTATGCGGCCAGCACCTGTGGTCAGGATCGAACCCGGGTCTCTGCGGCTGTAAGGCAGCAACTCTACCGCTGCGCCACTGTGCCGCACTTCATTTGAAGTGATGAACTATCCTTGGTGATAATGTCTAGCCAATAGTTTTGAATATTCCCTGGTTTTGAATATTACCTGGTGAATATTGCGTGACTAATTCTGGAACATTCTGTACGCAAATTGTTCTCTGATGGTGTGCCCCACACCATCACGGTGACGAATCTTCAATCCATTGGGGACCTACGAGGTTTCGATATCTAAATTCTTGCTCACTAAATCGGCATGACTATCTCTTTGAGCCATTTGCTCAGTTTCTCCAGGACAAGGGGGTCACAGCTTAAGGTGAAATCCTTTTAAAACCGAGATGAGAAGAACTTTTTTTTTCACACAGAGAGTGGTGAATCTCTGGAATTCTCTGCCACGGAAGGTAGTGGAGGCCAGTTCATTGGCTATATTTAAGAGGGAGTTAGATGTGGCCCTTGTGGCTAAAGGGATCAGGCATGGAGAGAAGGCAGGTAAAGGATACTGAGTTGGATGACCAGCCATGATCATATTGAATGACGGTGCAGGCTCGAAGGGCCGAATGGCCTACTCCTGCACCTAATTTTTATGTTTCTATGTTTCTCCCCCGCTCTTCCACCGTCCACAGTCCGCGTGGGCCCAGCAGCCTTGCAGAAGGTAAAGGACGGGATACCCCGGAGGTGAGCCTTGTTCGGGAGGGGGGTTATGAAAGGGAGGAAGGGAGTGCACAGGAGACCCAGTAATGGGTAGCACAAGTCACACGAGACATATTGCTTTAGTGAAGCCAAGAATTCCTGACCCCACAATCCCCACCTTTGAAAAAGAAGGATCTCTAATTTGGAACATGCAGAGTTTGGGAGGCACTCAACGTGATATGAATCATCGTTTCCAGATTTCTGACATTTGTCGTTGATGTCAATTTGCAAGGTCAATGAGATCATTCGAATCTCATCCTGCCCACTCCCCCCCCCCTCTCTTCTCCTCCTCCATCCAGGCCCTACTATTCTTTTCTATAATAAGCCAAAGAGAGAAATGCTGACAATTCCTGCAGGGAGGAGGTTTTCAAAGCGGGCCCCGTGACTGGAGGCAGCGCAATGAATGTTCCCACGAAGAATAAATCTCGGCAAGCCCCAGCAGCGCGCTATCTGTCTGCCTGTTAAAGTAAAGACAGGTGGAGATGATTCCTCTGAGCTGAGCAAAGACAACAGCTGAAAAAGCAAACCTTCCCTGCCCTCTCTCTTCGGGCTATTTGTAGAATCCTCGCTTCCCCCAGCAGTGGAGAGGGCCCCCATTGTGAGATGGTGGGGGGGGGGGGGGGGGGGGGGGGGCAGGAACAGGAGGGGCTGAAGCAGCTAACTGAAGCAGGAGCGAGAGCAAAGAGAGGGGACCACCAAAAATGATTAAAGTGGCAGTCACCCTAACTCTGTAAGAACTCGTAACTGCTGTATCACTGCCTGAGAGATTTGACTGAGACAAATTTCAAAGCATACCCCCGCTCACAACCTCATCCACCCCGACGTCTCAGGGTTTAGAGTGTACAGTGCTTGTTCAGTCCTGATGCATGATCTCAATCTGAAACATCAACAATTCCTTTCCCCCCCCCTCCTTGACCTCCTAATTTCCTCCAGCAGTTTGCCATTTGCTCCAGATTCCAGCATCTGCAGCCTATTGTTTCTTGGGGCGTAGAGTCATAGAGTTACGCGGCGTGTAAGCAGGCCCTTTGGCCCAACCTGTCCATGCTGCCCATCTAGGCTAGTCCCATTTGCCTGTGTTTGACCCACATCCCTTTAAACCTTTCCACTCCATGTACTGTTCCAAGTGCCCTTTAAATATAGTTCCTGCCTCAAAACCTCCCCTGGCAACTAGTTCCATCTACTCACCACCCGCTGAGTGAAAATGTTGCCCCTCGGGTTGCTGTTAATTTTTTCCTGCTCAACTTTAAACCCATGTGCTTTGGTTTTTAGTTTAGTTAGTTTAGAGATATAGTGCGGAAACAGGCCCTTTGCCCCACCGCGCCGACTAGCCATCCCCGCTCATTAACACTATCCTACACCCACTAGGAACAATTTTTACATTTACCAAGCCAATTAATCTACAAACCCGTACGTCTTTGGAGTGTGGGAGGAAACCGAAGATCTCGGAGTAAACCCCTCTTGATTCCCCTATTCCGCATAAAAAAACTTTGTGCATTCGCCCTTTCTATTCCTCCCATTCACCTCCATATTACCCCCATTTACATCTATGTGATCACCCTCTCAGCCTTCAGCGCTCCAAGCAGTTTGTTGATTTGGGAAAGATTTAGAGGGATATTGACCAAACGTGGGCAATGTCGAGACATTTTGTCATTGTACCTTCCTGGTTCAATATCCATACCCTCCCTCCACTGTGTGGACAATGTTGCCCCTCAGCTTCCTACTAAATCTGCCCCCTCTCACCTTAAACCTATGTCCTCGAGTTCTTGATTCTGGGGAAAAAAAGATTTGTGTGTGCATTCATGCTATGTTTGCCAGTCATTATGTTATACACCTCTATCAGATCACCTGTCAGTCTCCAATACTCCAAGGAATTATTTCCAAGCCTTGTTTTGGGCTCTCATTGTTAGCGATGCCAACTTCCAAATAAGACATTAAACCAAGTCTTCATCTGTTCAGTTCTCAGCTTTCGCAGCCCCAGGTTTTATAAAGCCGTGAACAATTTTTCATTAAATGTTAGAGCAGAGAGCATTATAATTGTCTCACGAATACTGATATGGGCTATCGCTATTTTTCACCATTTCAGGCACTAATCTAGCGCGCTGTCAACATTCTAAACCTGCGCGATCAGAAACCCACTAGAAAACGATTTAAAACAGCAATTGAACAGTAAACTCATTTGGCGGGACATGTAAATTAGATATCTCTGGAGAGAATTTGTGAATATGGACACTTAGGCTATTTAAAAATGTTTCGGGTCGAAATGACCCTTGACTATCTAAGACACCTTTTTTGTAATGATTCTTCAATAGGGGAGATGTCGAGTACGAAAATGACCACATTGTTTGTGGGAAAAGTGACTTACTGTCAAATTAAACCTATTGTTATGCTTTTCTGATGGGATAAATTGCAGACTTGATTTTTTAAATCTCAAAATTTTGTAACATTGCTACACATTGTTTGTGGGAACTTACTGTCAACCTATTGTGTTCAAATCGGCTCATAACTGCAACAGTGACCATGCATTTAACAGACATTTGAACGGGTACTTGGATAGGAAAGATTTAGAGGGATATGGATCAAAGGCGGGCATATGGGACCAGCTTAGATGGGGCATCCTGGTTAGCATGGACTAATTGGGCCAAAAGGCTTATATCTACCCTGTCTATAATTGGTGTCAGGGGAGAGATCAGGCAAAAACTCACTTTACTATAACATCTAAAAAATCAGCAGGACATCCCCACAGCACTGAAAAGGAGTGTTAATCTGAGCTCCTAGTCTCCATGGTGGGAGTTTAATCCGTTACTATCACTGCACCACAGTTGACATGAAAATCATCTACCCTGCATTATTTCACACAGCATCTTTTTTTGTGTGCTGCAAAATGGCAAAAAGCATTTCACTTCATTACACCTCGGCGTATGTGAATGTGACTAATAAAATACCTTTGATACTTTGATCTACAGAGCAACCCGGCATTCTTACCCCTTCCCATAACTAACCTCAGCCATTGCAGGCAGTCAGGTCTATATGTGGAGTCCCCTGGACTTCCTCCCCTTCCCTTCCGCAAGCTTGACCAAACATCTCATACCCGGGGACACGCAGAAGATTCTCACAGCCACCCTAAACATACCGTTCAGCTGCTCTTAATACGGACATCCTTTGCCGCTTTCTAAACAAAGACCTTTCTGACACACAACGGCAGTGAGTTGACCGTATCCTGTCGAACAAATGATGGAGAGTCACCAAGTTGAATTCCTCACCTCTCTGCAGAAAGTGACCAGGATTTGTTAAGTTCAGCTACCCTGCCAACACGTTTTGCCTCTATGAACTTGCATGTGATTTTTATCAGCAAACTATAGTAGAAATTAAACTTGGAAACACATGGAAAACTAATTAGTATATAACATCAGGACGGGCATAGATGGGGTAGACAGTCAGATCCTAATTCCCAAAATGAGAATGTCCAATTCTGGAAGGCATAGCAATAAGGTGAGAGGGGGAAAGTTTAATGGTGCTGTGCTGGGCGTTTTTTTTTTAATATGGAGAACAATGAAGACCTGGCAAGCATTGTCAGGGGTGGTGGTGGAAGCAGACACGATAGTGATGTTGAAGAGGTTTTTAGATAGGCACATGGAAATGCAGGGAACCGCGGGATATGGATCAAGTACAGGATCAAGTATAGATGAGATCAGGTCAATCTAGCATCATAAATGCAGCAAAATGCTGGAGTAACTCGGCAGGTCAGGCAGCACCTCTGGAGAACACGGAAAGATGATGTTTCAGGTCGGGACCCTTTTTCAGAGCTCAGGTTGTGTCTTGGCATCAAGGTTTGGCACAAATATTATTGTGCTGTCCTGTTCTACATTCTACGAGCTAAATCTGTGAACACGTGTGTAGTACATACAGTTCATGGCTTGGAGGCCCGATCGAAAGAAATTATTTGCCTGGAATACTATAGAACCTGGCAGCACGGTGGCGCAGCGGTAGAGTTGCTGTCTTACAGCGCTTGCAGCGCCGGAGACCCGGGTTCAATCCTGACTATGGGTGCTGTCTGTACGGAGTTTATACGTTCTCCCTGTGGCCAGCATGGGTTTTCTCCGAGGTCTTCGGTTTCGTACCACACTCCAGAGGTGCACAGGTATGTAGGTAAATTGGCTTGGTAAATCAGGCAGCATCTCTGAAGGTCACGGAGAGATGACATTGTGGATCAGGTCCTCTCTACAGACTTTAGGCTTTTTCCTTGGGCTGGCAACAATGCCAGTGACTGTAGCCATTCCCAACTCAAAGGGCAAAACACAAAGTGCTGGAGAAACCCAGTGGCTCAGGCAGCAACTGTGGAGGACATGGATGGGCGACGTTTTGGGTCGGAATCCTTCCTCTGCCTGTCCGTTAGATTTGTCTGTTCCTTTTGATGGCTCCATCTTTAGGGATGTGTCTGGTATGACATCTCACAATACTTTAAACAGTAATAAATTTTACAAACCGCTAAATAGCATCACTTTTTTGGGACACATCACCATTTTTCTTACGATAAACCCTCCTTTCTTAAAAAAATATGTTTGTATTTTAATTTAAATAACACTTCTTAGGATGAACGAATTGGTTGTCGAGGTTAATGTTATAAATTTGTCAGCAAACAAGGCTTTTCACTGTACCTCGGTACACGTGACAATAAGATAAACTCAACTCAACTCAAATGGATAATATTGATGTCGACAACAAATTGAGTTCAAACTAAATCAGATTTGTTGGTGTCGGGAGAAATGGCAACCAATTCATCTTTGGTTGAGTAAAAACTTTGCATTTGCATATGAACTGTCACATCCTCGAGGCACCCCAGAGTGTGATACACCCTAAACAATTTGTTTCAGACGTGTAGCACTGCTGTTTTATAAACAATGCTAGAAACCGATTTTATAGACCAGATTAATAACACATGTGAAGATTGAAAAAAATGACTTTCTATACTGTATCGCACTCTCTTACAGGGATGGAATCCTTTTGAAGTATAATCACTTTTGCATTGCAGGAAAAGCGGCGGCCGATTTGCGGACAATAAGATTCCCAAAGAATATCAGTGCTATAATGATTAGATCGATGATTGGTTAAAGGATATGCAACGGCTCCAAGATACTGGGATGAACACTGAGCTGTTCGTGGACAGCTTGTGATGTACGCCCAGTTGCACCACAGCCAATGCAAGGGTTTATTGAAGTTCAGTGGCGCGGAGATCGCAACATACAGGCGTGTGGGTGGCACGGCGTCCGCAGCTGATAGAGCTGCTGCCTCGCAGCGCCAGGGATCCGGGTTCAATCCTGACCTTGGGAGCTCTCTGTGCGGAGGTTGCACGTTCTCCCTGTGACCGCGTGGGTTTCCTCCGGTTTTCTCTCATGTCCCGAAGACGTACGGGTTTGCAGGTTAATTGGCCTCTGTAATTTGCCCCGAGTATGTAGGGAGTGGATGAGAAAGTGGGATAACATAGACCTAGTGTAAATGGTGTTCAATGGACAGCGTGGACTCTGTGGGCAAAGGTCCTGTATCCATTCTGAACCTCTAAAATAAAGTGTCACACATGATGATCTGAAAGTAATTGGAATATGTTGCCTGGTTTCACTTGAAACAGTGCCGTTGGATCTGTTTTACCCACCGTCCTCTCAATAGAAAGAATCTATAGGAAGCACTGCCTCAAAAAAACAACCACCATCACCAAGGACCCAAACCACTCTGGTCATGCTCTCATTTCACTCCCACCATTGTGAGGAAGGTTCAAGAGGCTAAGAACCATAACCACCAGGTTCAAGAATATCCTCTTTCCAACAACCATCAGGCTCTTGAACACTGCACACCACTAACCTCAGTCACTATTAGTCTCTATGGACTGTCCTTGGTTGCACTAAGGACTTGGGATTTTTCTTTGCACTAATATTATAGTTATTAATTTATTGAATTGCTGTAATTGACAGGAGCATCTTGCATTGCCAAACAGAGCACAGTTGGTTATGAACCACAAAACGCTGGAAAAAACGACATTTGGGTTTAGGATTGGGTTAAGTTTCGGTTTTGGTTTAGATTTAGGTTTATTTTTGCCACAAGTACAAAGCTTTGCTTTGCTTTGCTTTACTATCCAAATAGATCAGATATGCCAAACATAGATCCAATCCATTAAAACTCAAGTACAAGTACAATAGAGAGACCAAAGGGAAGATACAGAGTGCAGAATAAAGTCCTCAACATTTTAGCACATCTGTTACTTGGACAAAGTCTAGTTTAGTTTAGTTTATTATTGTCACAAAGTACAGTGAAAAACTTTTTGTTGTGTGCTATTCTGTCAGCGAAAAGTCTATACATGATCACAGTCGAGCCATCCACAGTGTACAGTACAGTATAGAGGCTGTATCAATTAGTGCAAGTTTAAGTCTGATTAAAGATAGATCAAAGGTCTCTAATGAGCGAGATGGGAGGTCAGGACTGCACCCTAGCTGGTGAGAGGATGGATCAGTTGCCTGATGGCAGCTGGGATGAAACTGCCCCTGAATCTGGAGGTATGCATTTTCAAACTGGTACACAGTCATGATCCCAATAACATTATGTTGAGCAAGGAGGCACTTAATTCTCTTTGGGTCTTTGCCGGTCTTTCAAAAAAGGCTCAGCTCGAAAACTACTGAGGGCTCAGCAAATGAAGCATTTTTCATGTTGGCGGAGTGTGTTAAATGAATTCAGATGTGCTAAATTAATTCTTCACACCTGTCTTCCAGTGAAGACTACAGACAGGTTCCAACGCCTGTTAAACTAGCCGAGGAATCTGAAACAAATGTTGGGGTCATTGCGGCCTGTGCTGTGAAGTACCTCAAAGAGCCCAGCCGAGAGTTAGGCCATGGAGTTTTCTTTTGTAGAATTTGCACCTGTACATCACATTCTGTTTCATTTCCTCCGGTATTGGCACCCACGTCTTCAGCTGCCTGGGACCTACAGCTCAGGAAATCCATTCCAAAAACCAGTCGATTTTCCAGCATCTGCAGTTCCTTCTTAAACACCAGTCACTGCATCTCTTTTCCTGTGAGCTCAGGTGCTGGGTGCTTTTTGTGTGGAGTTTGCACTTCCTCCTCTTCTGTGACCGCGTGGGTTTCTTCCGGATGCCCCGGTTTCCTCCCACATCTCAAAGACGTGCGGGCTCGTGGGTTAATTCGCCTCTGTAACATGCCCCTCCAGTTTTGGGAGTAGATGCAAAAGTGGAATAACATGGAACTAGTGTGAACGGGTGATCGATTGGTGGCCGGCATGGACTCGGTGGGCAGAAGGGCCTGTTTCTATGCTGTATCTCTAAACTAAACCAAACAAAACTTTTGTGGCCTGCCCTGATTAGTCCTGGTCTTTTCTTGCCTCCAACTCTTCAACTCCCCCCACCCCCTCCTTTCAGTCTGAAGAAGGGTCCCAAACTGAAACGTCACCCATCCTTTTTCTGCAGAGATGCTGCCTGACCCACTGAGTTACTTCAGCACTTTGTGTCTATCTTTGGTATAAGCCAACGTCTGCAGTTCATTGTAACTAAACGAAACTAAACAAAACTAAACGAAACTAAACTGTGTTTAAAACCTTACTCTTTCACTAAGCATCAAGTCTCCCATTCCAGAGTCTCCTTCATTAGCTTGGTGTCAGTAGGCGGTAGATTGAACTCCTGTCAACTGCCTTTGGAATGTTTCCCAGACCCAAGGTGTATAAATCCAAGATGCTATTTGTGCAAGCATCGACTTGTATTTGTGCAGTCACAAAGAATCCCACTGCAATAGCAGATTGCAAGTGAAAGCCTGGTTGAATCAATGTTTCTTGGAGTAGAGAGATGGATATTTATGGGGGGGGGGGGGAAAGTTACGCAAAGTGCTGGGGAAATTCAGCGGGTCGGACAGCATTTCTAGAGAACATGGATAGGTGACGATGGGTCTGAAAAGATGTCTCGGCCCCGAAACGTCACCTATTCCTTTTCTCCAGAGATGTAGTCTGACCTGCTGAGTTACTCCAGCTTTTTGTGTCTATCTTGGATAGGTGATGTTGTGGTTAGGACCCTTCAGACTGGTTCAGTGGTTCAATGGTACTTTATATTCACATGTACCTAGGTATAGTGAAATTTATTTCTTGAATACAGTTCAATAAAAATCCTACTGTACATAGGCACCATCATACAAGTGCATAAGAATAGATTCTTCTGACAAGAAAGGTCTCGATCAGAAATGTCACCCATTCAGTTCAGTTTAGTTTATTGTCACGAGTACCGAGGTACAGTGAAAGGCTTTTTGTTGCGTGCTAACCAGTCAGCAGAAAGGCAAGACCTGATTGCAATCCGTATATTTACAGTGTATGGGTTACCGGTTTAGTACAAGGGAAAGCCAGCAAAGTCTGGTCAAGGATAGTCCGAGGGACATCCGAGGTAGATAACAGCTCAGCACTGCTCTCTGGTTGTGGTAGGATGATTCAGTTGCCTTCTCTCCAGAGATGCTGCTTGTCCCGCTGAGTTACTCCAGCACTTTGTGTCCATCCAAGAGTTAAATCTGGATGAAGAGTAACGCCATGAACTAATTTATCGCCTGAGGTTCTGTCCCGTCGCCAAGAAAATAATTTATTGCGTCTGCAATTGCCGTGCTTAATTATGGAGTGAAGTTCAAATCAACATATGACATGTCTGCCAGCATGATTATGTTGCTGTCAGTTGACAGGTAGCATGGATAATTTTCAAACCGTTTTCGCAACAAGCTAATCATTTGCAAAAAGCTAATCAAAGTACCGGAGTAACTTGGTTCAGTTTAGTTTATTGCCACGTGTGCCGAGGTACAGTGAAAAGCTTTTGTTGTGTGCTTGCCAGTCAGCAGAAAGACAATACATGATTCCAAATGGAACCATTTACAATGTATAAATACTCAGCAGGTCAGGCAGCATCGCTGGAGAACATGGACGGTTGAGATTTCAGGTCGAGGGTCTTCTTCAATCTGAAGAAGGGACTTGAACCGAAACGTCAGTCTGAAGACGGGTCTCAACCAGACACATAACCTATCCATGTTCTCCAGAGATGCTGCCGAACCTGCTGAGTTACTCCAGCACTTTGTGTCTCTTTGTGTGTTAACCAGCACCCGCAGTTCCTTGTGTTTACAGGCTAATCACTCTACACCCCTCTCCACCCCCCCTCCTCCTTCATTCCCATCTCTGGCTTCACAATTTGCAACTTCAATGAGTCTGTCTCACACCTTCTGCTTTTATTTCTGGCCTTTCAAAATGATCCAACTATCAAAAACATCCCTCTCCTGTGTCCAGCTATTACCTGCCAGACTTTGTCCTGCCTCTCCTCTCCCCCACCTTTCATGCCCCCCTCCCACACCCCCCCCCCTCCCACCCCCACCCTCCTGGCCTCACTCTAAAGTAAGGTCCCAACCTATCCAAACGTCACATATCCATGTTCTCCGGAGATGATTTCTGACATGTTGCGGTCCTCCAGCAATTTGTGTCCTTTTACTCACTCTGCAACTTGCCCTCAACAAATCACATTGAAATGACCGGAAAAAATAACAATAGAATTACCCTTTTTCCTCTGGTTTATTTAGATGTGAAGTGATGCTAAATGGAGTTTTGTGATTAGAAATCCGAGATCAGGGAGTGGCTGAATGGGGCCCAGGCATCTCTAAAAACTAAAAAAGGTGACCATTGTCAATGGAACGGCTGGGAGGCCGACAGTGGGTGTCAGCCCAATAAAACCAGTGCCCAGGTATATATATTTTTAACATGCCTCCATGTATAACTTAATAAGGTACTCTCTATGACTGAGGATTTGTTACATCTTTAGGAAGGAATCGGTGAAATGTTTTTCACATTCTCAGGCTTCACCACTGAAGATGTACATTTGAACTGTGGCCACTGCTGTGTTGTAGGCAAATGTTCCAGTCAATCTCCCTCACCGAGACGCTACAAACAGTAGTGGGGTAATTGTTTATGTTGGTGGTGTCGACTGAGGGAGCAGCGGAGTTGACCAGAATTCCCAGTGGAACAGTCGGCTCTTCTTTAAGTACCTTTTAACGAGCAGAGGAGGAACCCGTGTTCGATCCTGACCTCGTGTGTTGCCTGTGGGGATTCTGCACGTTCTTGCTGTGACCACGCGGGTTTCCTCCAGGTGCTACGCTTTCCTCCCACATCCCACAGACGTGCGGAATTGAAGGTCAATTGGCCACTGTAAATTGTCCGTAAACTGTGGGGAATGGATGAGAAAGGGGGAATAAATGGAACTAGTGTGAATGGGTGAGTCAAAGGACCTGTTTTCATGCTATATCTCTAAACTAGACTAAGAAGGTGTTTCATCTCATCTTAAGAGGCTCCAATTCAATTCAATTCAATTCAATTCAATTCAACTTTAATGTCATCGCACAAATACAAGTATCAGTACAACGAAATGCAGTTTTGCATCAGTCCGTAGTAGTTGTACATAAAGAGAAAAGACAAGAAAAAAATAGAAAGAGAGAAGATACAGAATAATCAGGAAATACAGAATGATTAAACAAAAGGGGGACGGAGGGACCAGAGAAGTCTATCGTCGGGACTCCGAGTTCAGCAGTGTGATTGTGTTGTTATAGAAGCTTTTCCTCATCCTGCTGGTACGTGACCTGAGGCTCCTGTACCGCCTCCCTGATGGGAGGAGGGCAAACAGTCCATGGTTGGGGTGTGAGGGGTCTTTGATGATCTTCCCAGCCCGTCTCAGACACCGTTTTCGGTGGAGGGCATCCATGGCAGGGAGCGGGGCACCGATGATGTGCTGCGCGGTTTTCACCACCCGTTGTAGTGCTTTCCTGTCCGCAGCAGTGCAGCTGCTGTACCATACCGTGAAGCAGGTGGTCAGGATACTCTCTATGGTACAGCGGTAAAAGTTGGTCAGGATCTGGGGGGACAGGTGGGCTTTCTTGAGCCTCCTAAGGAAGTAAAGGCGCTGCTGTGCCTTTTTGATCAGCTTGGAGGTGTTGAGGGACCAGGACAAGTCCTCCGAGATATGCACTCCGAGGAATTTATAGCTGGAGACGCGCTCCACCTCAGTCCCGTTGATATGGATGGGGGTATGACTGCCTCCTCTGGTCTGCCTGAAGTCAACAATAATCTCCTTCGTCTTTTTGGAGTTGAGGATGAGGTTATTGTCGGCACACCAGGTGGTCAGGTGCTGGATCTCATCCCTGTAGGCTGACTCATCGTTGTCGCTGATCAGTCCTACTACCGTGGTATCGTCAGCAAACTTAATAATGGCGTTGGATCCGTGCTTTGGGATGCAGTCGTGGGTGAAGAGGGAGTAGAGGAGAGGGCTGAGCACACAGCCCTGTGGCACTCCGGTGTTCAGTGTTATAGTGGAGGAGGTGAGGTTATTGACCCTAACAGACTGTGGTCTGTTAGTGAGGAAGTCCAATGTCCAGTTGCAGAGGGAGGTGGAGATGCCAAGTCCACTGAGTTTGGTGATCAAGCTGGCTGGGATGACGGTGTTAAAGGCAGAGCTGAAATCTATGAACAGCAGCCTGATGTAGGAGTTGTTGTGGTCCAGGTGGGTCAGGGCAGAGTGTAGGGCCGCCGATATGGCGTCCTCTGTAGACCTGTTGGTCCGGTAGGCAAACTGATGGGGGTCCAGTGTGGGGGGGAGGCAGGCTTTGAGGTCTGTCTATCCCAGTACTGTCCTTGCTCCTTGCTCTAGTTCCATCAAACTCCAATTCTCAAGAGTCAAGAGTCAATTTAATTGTCATTTGGACCCCTTGAGGTCAAAACGAAATGCCGTTTCTGCAGCCATACATTACAAACAAATAGACCCCAGACACAACATAATTTACATTTTACATAAACATCCATCACATTGCTGTGATGGAAGGCCAAAAAAAACTTATCTCTCCACTGTACTCTCCCCCCCCCCCTGCACTCCCCCCCCCCCCCCGATGTCAGAGTCAAAGTCAAAGCCCCCGGCTGGCGATGGCGATTGTCCCGTGGCCATTAAAGCCACGCCGGGTGGTGATGTAAGGCCCCGCTCCAGGAGCTCTTCAACCCCGCAACTCGAGCGGGAGAAGTCGCCATTGCGAGAGCCCTGAAAAGCGGTCTCCCTCCAGGGACCCGCGGGCTCCAGGTGCCGCCGTCCGCCAGACCCGCAGTTGCAGCTTCCGAATCTCCGGAGGTCGGGCCGCAGCAGCAGCAGCGCTGCTCCACCGCTCCACCCGCTCTGGACTCGGCCAGCTCCGCGACGGTGAGGTGAGTCGTCGGCACCAGAGTCCCCGGTCTTCTTCTGTTGGAGGCCGCTCCTCATTGCAGCCCCAACGACAACGGAGACCCGACAAGAAAAGGTCGGGTCTCCCGTGCAGGGAGAGATTTAAAAGTTGCCCCCCTCCCTCCCACCCCACCCCCCCCCCCCCCCCCCCCCCCCCCCCCCCTCCACACACACACCCCAACAAAAAATAACAAAAACTACATAGAAACATAGACAACAAATAATAAAAACGCGGACGGGCTGCAGAGGCCGCTGCTGACGAGAGTCGCGCCGCCTACCGGGGTATAGTCTCCTGCACATGCATAGTTTTTTTTTCATGCCTTCAGATACCTAGGTTATATACTATGTTTCTCTCTCTAAACCTCATCATTCCTCACTGACTTTATCAAGCATGTGGTACGGGACAAGAGACAGTAGGGGAGACAGAATCATCAGTGCGCTCAAAATGGAACTGCATGGGTAGCTGCAAATAAAGAATTGGCAGGGATCTGGGACATGGGCATGTGAGTGGAACAAACTGGAATGCTTTTGCTTCGAGCTAATACAGGCACAATGGGCCGAATGGCCTTTTCCTGCGCTGTAAAAATTGTATGATTCCATGATGTCTCCTTTGAGACACTCCTTAAAACATTCCTGTGACCAAACATAAAACATCCTAAGAAGCTGAAGAAGGTTCCCGAACCAAAACATCACCCATCCTTTTTCTCCAGATATTTTTCCATTTTTCTCCTGACCCGCTGAGTGACTCCGGCACTTTGTGTCCATCTTGCTGGTATAAACCAGCAACTGCAGTTCTTCATTCCTGCATTCCATCCTAAGTTAAAGCTCTCTGATATAGATTCTGTGAAGCACTTTAAGGTTTTGATTGTACTAGAAATACTTTTAAAATTCAAGTTATTGATCGTTGTGAAATTTCAGCTGGATTATAAACTGGAGTCCCGATGCAGAGTTTGGTAACCCATAGGCGCCTGAATAGTGTCATTAGTATCCTAAAGTCATAAGGTCATAAGATCATAAGGAATTAGGTCATTTGGCCCATCAAGTCTGCTCCGCCATTCAATCGTGGCTGATCTATCTCTCCCTCCTAACCCCATTCTCCTGCCTTCTCCCCATGGCATTAAGTCGTCAGTGTTTGGGAGATGGGGTTGGAGGTTTACTGAATTGCTCCATCAGTTAGATGTATTGAAACTGTTTTTAAATGTTGCAGGAAAGGCACTGAACCACCTGAAAGAATCAGTTAGGCCACAAAGACCTTTCCCTTTAAAATAGACTTTAAATAAACGTTTACAGGCTGCCGTTGCACTCCCATTGTTTCCATGGGAACCAGTCCCTGGATGCATCACGTAACAAGACAGATTGTCCCTTTGAGAGTGCGAGACATCTTGCCTCTGGTCGTTGTTTTGCTTCATGGAGACGGGAGAGAAAGGTTCTTGTCCAAGAAAAGTCACAAAGTGCTGGAGTAACTCAGCGGGTCAGGCGGGAGCATCTCTGGGGAACGTGGATCGGTGACGTTTTGGATCTGGACACTTCTTCACACTGGTGGGGGGTGTGCTGGGTGGGGGGGGGGGGGGGGGGGAGATAGTGGGAAGAGAAGAGGAGCAGGCCAAGCCTGGAGAGTAATAGGTGATCACAGTGAGGGGTGATTTGATAGGCAGGAGGTTAGGCAGAGGCCAGAGATGAAAAAAAAAAAGGTGTAATATGAGTTGTGAATTGTGAAGCCAGAGGAAGGAATGTAGGAGAGAAGGGGGGGAGGGGAGAGCTAAGTGGGAGTTCAGATGGGGGACAGGATGGGGGGGGGGGGGGGAAAAGGGGGAAAGGGGGCTGTGGGAATAAAAAGGGGGGGGGGGGTTTGTTAGAGGTTACCTAAAATTGGAGAATTTGATGTCCATATCATTGGGTTGTAACAGAATATGTTGCCTGTCCGTTGCATCTATAGATGCTGCCTCGACCTGTTGACTTACTTTGTGTTTTGATCAGGATTCCAGCATCTGCAGCTTTAATGTGAGGGGGGAAGAAATTTAATGGGAACCTGAGGGGTAACTTTTTTACACAAAGGGCGATGAGTGCATGGATTGAGCTGCTGGAAGAGGTAGTTGAGGCGGGTACTATCGCAATGTTTAAGAAACATTTTAGTCCGTTACATGGATAGAACAGGTTTAGAGGGATATGGGCAAAACTCAGGCGGGTGGGACTGGTGTAGATGAGGCATGTTGGTCAGCGTGCAAGATGGGCCGAAGGGCCTGTTTCCACGCTGCG
The DNA here is from genome assembly GCF_028641065.1 of Leucoraja erinaceus. Taxonomy (NCBI): domain Eukaryota; kingdom Metazoa; phylum Chordata; class Chondrichthyes; order Rajiformes; family Rajidae; genus Leucoraja; species Leucoraja erinaceus. Next base: position 9,075,457 of record NC_073405.1, on the reverse strand, counting down.
CGGCTCTGGCTCTATTCTTGTGCCTCTGAGCCACTAATGAGATGTAAATGTAGTTTTATTCTGCCACTGGGTTCACCAAACCCCACACCGCATCATGGCCCTACCTGCACAGTCATCCCCCACCCCCCCCCCCCCCCCCACCCCTCCCATTCCCTTATCCCGAATCTCCTCAATCTGCTGCTCCTTGCTGTTGGCTTCCCTCCAGCTCTCTCGTGTTCATTGTTCAGGTGCGAGCCGGCTCGGTGAGTGGTGACAAGCTATGGCACCACGGGGATGGTTGCACCTGCATCTCAATCCCTGGGAAACCTTCCACTTTGACAAAACCCGCGCTCTCATTCAGACTCACGGCCTCTTGGAGCAGGTGCCTGAAGCCAAGAACTTGTCAAAACTGGATAGCGAATGAATTCATCAATAAGACTTGAACTTTGGGAAATGTTACCACTCGTACCAAAACAAGGACGTCCCAGTTAATAATGAAGATGGACACAAAATGCTGAGCCACTCAACTCAGCGGGGCCAGGCAGCATCCCTGGAGAGAAGGAACGGACGACGTTTCAATCTGAGGGAGGGTCTCGACCTGAAATGTCACCTGTTCCCTCCAGAGATGCTGCCCGTCCCGCTGAGTGACTCCAGCACTCTGTGTCTATTGTATCTTCCGGTGTAAACCTGCACCTGCAGTTCCTTCCTACACACCTGGTTAATGATTCAGCTTTTTACTTGATTTACATCAGTAATAAAGTGCCGGTGATTTATATTTTTCCACGGTCAGCCCGGATGTGGTACTCTGAGAAAGTGACTTCGAAAATGGCCGCATTGTTTGGGGACCGATCACATTTGTTAGTGGACATGTAATGGAGCGCACTGGTTAGTGACGCACGTGGGTCACTTCAGGGAGATAAAGACGGATTAATGAAATCACGGAAGGCCCCTGCTGTGTGACTTTGAAGGGACAGGTGCCATTTATTGTCAAGGCCAATTAAGTTGCGATGATAGAAAGCCAGGGCGAATGTAATCGCCTGACATTTTCCCTTGATGGCTGGAGATACTTTATGTTTGGCAAACGATTTTTTAAAAAACAGACACCTACCTGGAGGAGCCACAAAGGAGAAGATTAGAATTTGTACATCTGTATAAATCTGTACATTCCTTGCCAGCGTCTGACTCCCCAAACTTATCCCAACATTCATGATGAGGGAAGCACAAAGTGTTGGAGGAGGACAGCGGGTCAGGCAGCATCTGTGCAGGGAATGGAAATGGACAGGCGCCATTTTGGATTGAGGCCCTTCTTTAGAAGGTGGGATGGGCAGGGGTACAGATGCGAAAGATCCAGGGGCAGGACAAAGCCTGGCAAGTAATAGGTGGAGGAAGGAACTGCAGATGTTGGTTTACACCGAAGATACGTACAAAATGCTGGAGTAACTCAACGGGATAGGCAGCATCTCTGGAGAGAAGGAATGGATGACGTTTCAGATCGAGACCTTGAGTCTGAAAAAGGGTGTCGACCCGAACCGTCACCCATTCCTTCTCTCCACAGATGCTGCCCGTCCCGCTGAGTTACTCCAGCATTTTGTGTCTATCTTCAGGTAAGTCTTTGGGGTCTTTTTTTTTGTTGGTGTAAGTGATAACATTTCACAAAGTTCAAGTCTTATCGATGAATTCATTCGTTATAATAATCAGCCACAATCTGAACCAGAAGTACCAAAAAAAAAAGAAATTCGGACCTTATTTATTGTCAGCCAACTTACATGTAGTTGAACAGAAATGAAATGTTACACTAACCTGTCCTGTACTTCATTTGTGATTGTTGAGACTGTAAAGTCAAGTCAGACCAGTCTGACAATTTGGAGTCAGTTCCCATCATGTTATATGTTAGAATTGAAGGCAGGCAGGCAGACAAGAGCAGTCGTTCCATCCTCCACATAATGCAATAAATCAACTTTGCTGACAGTTCACTCCCAGTTTAGAAGACCAAGTACCTAAGTGTCAAACTGAAGAGAGTAGAGAAAAAAATCCCTAGTGGCTGCCTTCACAGGCTTATCCTTCATGTTTAGCCAAAAAACAGGCTGCAAGTGGAAAGGCTGCAGGGAGGTTGTTAGTGTTGGTTTGTGTTTTGTTTTAATGCTCGCACTAAAATCAGGGGTGGAAATAAAGCTTTATCGGAACGGATTTTTCAATCAAATAAAATGGCGGGTTGTGAGGATAGATGCTCTGGTCCTGTGTCCCAGGATGGCATGTAGCATTAGCAACGTGGCCAAAACACAAGACAGCTCAGAGGCCTGCCGAAAGACTGGCTGTTACTAACAATGCCTTTCATGAGCTTGGTGCAGCTGACAGGGGAATTACCGGGAAAGGAACAACTGGATTCCTGCTGCTCTTTGATCTTTTGACTTCTCCCAAGGCCTCCGTTCCTTCTGCTAATTCAAGGAAAAAACGAGGGATACCTTTTTTAGTCATCGGCCTGATTTAGACCAAGAACGGACTCGTTGAGTTTCGAGATGCGGCGTGGAAACAGGCCCTTCGGCCCACCGAGTCCGTGCCGCCCATCGATCGCCCATACACCAGTTCCACACGAGGGCAAATTTACGGAAGCCAATTGACCTTTAACCCTGCGTGTTTTGGCATGTGTGAGGAAACCGGAGCACCCGGAGAAAACCCACGCGGTCACAGGGGGGACGAGCAAACTCTGCACAGACAGCATCCATAATCTGGGTCGAACTCGGGTCTCTAGCGCTGTAAGACAGAAACTCTACCACTGTGCCACCGGGCTAAACTTGAAAGTGAATTTTATCCTAATTTCCTTTCTCAATGAACATTAATGGAATAGATGAAATTTACAATCGTCAGGTGATTACGCTTGAACCCGACACAGCCCTAGCCCCCAGCAACTACATTGTTCTATGGACTGTCTTTGCCTGCATTTTGGACTGATTTTTTTTTGCACTATTATAGTGACCTATTACAATTATTTATTACATTTTTGATTTTTATATATTATTTGCACATTATTTTGTTTACGGGCCTGTTAAGCTGCAGCAAGTACGAATTATAGAGTCCCCCTTTCCCTCTTTCTCTCTCTCCCTCTCTCCCCTATCTCCCCTCTCTCCGAATACCCTTATCTCCCTATCTCCCTCTCTCTTCTAGGGCAGCACAGTGGTGAGAGCAGCTCATAGTGCTGCTGCCTCACAGCGCCAGAGACCTGGTTTCGATCCTGACCTTGGGACTTTGTATGTTGTTCTCCCTCTGACCGCGCGCGACACGGGTTTCCTCCGGGTGCTCCAGTCTCCTCCCACATCCCAAAGACGTGCGGGTTTGTAGATGAATTGGCCTCTGTAAATTGTCCCGAGTGCGAAGGGAGTGGATGTGAAAATGGGATAAGATTGAACCCGCGTGAAAGGATGAACAGTGGTTGGGGAGGACTCGGTGGACCGTAGGGCCTGTTTCCATGCTGTATCTTTCAATTCATTTCAATCTCTAATAAACCCCAGGGTCACCTCCTCTCTTCTCACAGTGCCTTCCCCTGGTATCCCCCCCCCCCCCACCCCCCCTTCTGTAATCTCCAGTCCCCCAACACCCTATGGATCATCTCTCGCTGCAGTACCTGTCTGCCACCAAAGACCCTAATCCTCTCCTCGACAACCCCAATTGGTTCCGCGTGGCTCTCAGGATATTTTCTCTCGGGAATTATTGTGGGAAAAGGCCGTGGGCTGCAGTTTCCCACATAAAGGCAACCACCTGTATTATCTTGTGTCTTAAATGCAGTAAAATATTGTCGCCTGGAGTAAAGCATAAATCATTCGTCACACTGTCTATGAGGCACCACCTTAATATATGTCTTAAAGCACATTACAAGTTTGAGGCTGGATCTCTGTAGGCGATTCACAGTAGGAAATGAACGTACGGAGAAGGATTTCATCGTAGGGTTCGACTTTGAGTTCCCGGCCCTGTGAGCCAGGATATCGAGACCCAAAACTGATTTCACAGAAAGCGACGAAACAACATGATGCAAGCAAGCCTGGAGTGGTGTCACAGTTTTCACTTCCTCAGGAAGTCCAGTAAAGTACTTTGGATGTGGGAACAAGGTACTGCAGATGTCAGTTGACAAATAAAAGACACAAAGTGCTGGAGTAACTCAGCGGGTCAGGCAGCATCTCTGGAGAACATCGATAGGTTACGTTTCGGGTTGGGAACCTTCTTCAGATTTTGGTTGTTAGGTTTAGTTCGCAGACAGTGACGATGGCTGTGAAGAATTGCAGCAGGATCTTGATCAATTGGCCAGGTGGGCTGAGGAATGGTTGATGGGTGGTGGAGATATGGAACAAGCTGCCAGAGGAGGTGGTTGAGACAGGGACTATCCCAACATTTAAGGAGCAGTTAGAGAGGTACATGGATAGGACAGATTTGGAGGGATATGGACCAAATGCTGGCAGGTGGGACTAGAGTAGCTGGGAGATGTTGGCCGGTGTGGGCAATAGACAATAAGAGCAGGAGTAGGCCATTCGACCCTTGGAGCCAGCACCGCCATTCAATGTGATCATGGCTGATCATCCCAAATCAGTACCCCGTTCCAGCCTTCTCCCCATATCCGCTATTTTTATGAGCCCTATCTAGCTCTCTCTTAAAAGCATCCAGAGAACTTGCCTCCACCTGAGGCAGAGAATTCCACAAGTTGGGCTGAAGGGTCTGTTTCCACACTGTATTACTCTGACTCTATACAGCATGCAAACTGGCCATTCGGCCCACCGAGACCATGCCGACCCATTCACAGTACACCTATGTTATTGCACTTTCTCAGCCACGCCTGATAGATGAGGGGCAATTACCTACAAATCCTACACATTGGGGGCAATTTACAGAAGCCAATTAACCGACTAACCTGCATGTCTTTGGGGATGTGGGAGGAAACCGGTGCACCTGGAGGAAACCCACGTGGTCACAGAGAGAATGTGCAAACTCCAGACAGGCCGCACACAAGTTCAGGACCAAACCCCAGGTCTCTGGTGGTGTGAGGCAGCATCTCTACCAGCGGTGCCACTTTACCACCCCAAAGATCTTGTGTGTGTGAATGGTGCAAAAAACTTCAACGGGGCAAAAATTTGTACTGACAAACTAGTCGAGAGTCAAGAGTGCTTTATTGTCATGTGTCCCGGATACAACAATGACATTCTTACTTGCAGCTTACAGCTGTAACTGTAATTAAAGCTTCCAACGAGTATGAAGATGGAGGATTGATCGAGGGGCTGTGACAATGCCCAGGGTTTCGACACTCCTTCTGATGCCCGTGATTTTCTTTTTCCTGTTGAACAGTGCAAATGGCAGGATTGCAGCAGGAGAGGATTACACCAAAGCCGATTCAAAGATGACCTTGGGGAATGTCCTCTCCAGTTGTCCTTGCACCATCGGTCTGTTGGCAGGTGCGGGCTCCACTGAATAAATCCAGTCAGCAGTGGCTCTGAGCAGTCCTTGTCCCCCCCCCTCAGTGTGTCCTGCCTGCTAAAGCCTTAGTATGACAGGGTAACTCCCAAAGTGACACATGTTCCGTTCAAATCACTGTCCCTGTTGCCCAGGGCTTCAGCGACTGCTGCCTTCTGCAAGCTCTCCGCAAGCCCCACCTTCCCCGGTTTCCATTGTACGGGTCCCACCCCCGACTCCCCCCCGTTAGTCGACCCTTGCGTCTTCGACAGGCAACTGTTGTCATTTGCTCGCTTTGAAATCTATCGTCTTCGTTGGACTTACGGATAGCGCCTGCTCACACCAGCCCCAGTCGGGGAGAGGGTTGCTGCTCCGGGAACAACTCGAGATTCCGGTTCAAGGTAAGGCTGCGATTCCCTGTCTCTCTTTACCGTCTGCAATCCCGTGACCCAAGCCACACTCCAAATCCTTCTCATCCCCATTGGAAACGAGCTAGAGATCTCCTGCTCTGTAAAAGACATGAAGTTTTAGTTTTAGCCTTTAAGAAATCTGAGGCAGATCAAATTGCCACATCCTGGTTTCGATTGATTGATTGAAAGACACGGTGTGGAAACAAGCCCTTCATTCCACCGTGCCAGCGCCGACCATCAGTCGCCCATTCACACTAGCTCGATGTTATCCCAATTTCTCATCCACTCCCAATGCACTAGGACCTACAATCCTGCACGTCTTTGGTATTTGGGAGGAATCCAAAGCGTCCAAAGGAAACCCACGCTGTCACCGGGGGATTGTGCAAACTCCAGGCAGATAGTACCCGAGGTCAGGATCGAACCTGGGTCTCTGACATTGAGAAGCAGCAGCTCAACCAGTTGCATCAGTACGTCACAGCTAGATGTACCCCTTCCATTTTCTATTCGGAATTTAGAAGTCCCATTTAGTTCCTATGCAATGACTTGAGGCAAACACCGGATCAAAATGTAAAATACTCAGAACAAGTGCCTTTCAGAAAATATGGTCAGATAAGTCCACCTTTTGGGGTATTGAAAGCAGCTAAGGACTCTTATCAAACTCTCAAAGGCTCTGGCCAAATTCTCAATGATTCAAACCCAAAGATCCCAAAGACGAGTGACAGAAGAGCAAGATGTTCAGGCAGAGCTAAAATGGAGTCATCTCTACTTGTAGAACTTTCCCACTCCGGTTTCCCACATCCCATTTCTTCTTCTTCCCATTCCCGTCGGGCAGAAAATACAGAAGCTTGAAAGCTGCACCACCACACACAGGGACAGCTTCCTCCACTCTGCTATCATTCATCTGAACAGACTTTCCCCAAGCTAGGGTAATGTCCAAATCATCTCTAACCCCATTATGGACATTGGCCTTTGTCTCTAGAATTGTTGAGCTACAATGCTGAGAACTACATTCTGCACTTTGCTCTTTCTATTGTTCTCTGAGATCTTCGGTTTCATCCCACACTCCAGGAGACGTACAGGTTTGTAGGTTAATTGGCTTGGTGTAGGCGTAAATTGTCCCTGGTACGTGTAGGATAGTGTTAATGTGCAGGGTGATCGTTGGTCGGCACGGGCTCGGCGGGCCGAAGGGCCTGTTGCTGAGCTGTATCTCTAAACTAAAGCAAACTAAACAAAACTAAACTTAAGTTTGTATTGAATGTATTTATGTACAGCATGATCTGATTTAATTGTTGTGCATGCTATCTTGGTACATGTGACAATAATACACCTAAACCTGAACCTAAACCTAAACTAAACCTAAATCTAAACCTCTTGTAAGGTAAGAAGTTATTGTATTTCACAAAGTAACTCACAGGGTCTAGAGCACATTGAAATTCCAGAGAATGGGATCACAAGCAAAAATAAATGGAAGATCAACGCCATTGTTATTTATAAATTTGAAATAAAGAAACGGATAGAAGCATGCAATCAAAAAGAGTTTACTTGAGTTGAGTTTATTGTCATGTGTACCGAGGTACAGTGAAAAGCTTGTGTTTCATGCTAACCGCTCAGCAGAAAGACAATGTGTAGGAAGGAACTGCAGATGCTGGTTTACACCGACGATAGACACAAAATGCTGGAGTAACTCAGCGGGACGGGAAGCATCTCTGGAGGGAATGAATGGGTGACGTTTCTGGAAAGACAATACATGATTACTATGTACTGTGTACAAATAGAGATTTAAGAGCGGAGCAATTGTACTGCGTGTTTGCGGATCCACCTCTAGCGCACAAAGAGTCGCCTGGCTTGGGTGCCATCTTGGATCTCCAAATTGGCCAACATCCATGTTATTGGCAGGACACTGGGTGATACCTAATGGCTAAAACTCCGGTGACGATCGCTTCTTAAGAAAGATTTGCGCTTAATCTTCTGCAATCATCCGAAGGCACAGGTTAAAAAAAGAAAGCTGTGGAAACTATAAAGTCATGTAGGTGCCCAAATGGCGAGGAAAGTGCGGTTTAGCTGCAGTGCCGCAATGGACTTTAACATGTTTGCTCTGCTCCTCTCCTCTGCCGCTCTGGTTACTGGAGGCCACCTTTATTTATATATATTTAAATATAACTTTGCTCATTCCTTACGTGATGCGATGAGCTAAAAACGCTTGGCAAAGAAACTAAGAATGTTTATTTGAGTTGAGGTCAGGTAATCACTGGCTGCTTGTTGAATGGAAGTGTTGCCCGAAAACCCAGTAAATCACAGCAATTACTAAGTGTGTCTGAGGCCAGCTCTGGACCCGGAATGGTTTATTTCTCCACTTGAATTAATCATCTGCGGGACTGCCAGAGATATGACAGCCTCGGCCTTCCACTCAAGCAAATAATATTCCAGAGGACAGGTGTTGCATATGCAATGGGGGTGGCAAGTTGCCCCTGCCACTCCATCCAGCAATAGACTCTAATTCACTCTGGTCAACTCTGAGCCCTGCTTCAATCAATGGGTGAAACATCAGGTTGAAGCATTCATCTCCTATTCCATTTAATCACAAGAAAATAAGAAGGGCCTCACAGTGGCGCAGCGGTAGAATTGCTACCTTACAGCGCCAGAGACTCAGGTTCATTCCTGACTACAGGTGCTTGTCTGTACGGAGTTTGCACGTTCTCCCCGTGACCCTCATGGGATTTCTCGGAGATCTGCGGTTTCCTCCCGCACTTCAAAGACGTACAGGTGTGTAGGTTAATTGGCTTGGCGTAAATGTAAAATTGTCCCTAATGTGTATAGGATAGTATTAATGTGCGGGGATCGCTGGTCGGTGCGGCGCGGACCCAGTTGGCCGCAGGTCTTGTTCCTGCGCTATATCTCTAAACTAAACTAAATTGAAATAGGAGGAGCTCCTGATCTTTCGTTTGGAATCTGTTCGTCACGCCTGCTCTTTTATTCAATAGCATCATGACTGAACCTTTATTTCACCACCACAAACTCTTGCACTCACTCCATATTTCTTGTAGGCACAAGGAACTGCAAATGCTGGTTCACAACAAAAAAAACACACCCAAGGTGATGGAGTAACTCATGGAGAAGGCAGGGGCGGAAAACCCGGGGGCAGAGGGGACACTACCCCCGCCATGTTTTGAGAGGTGGGAGACACCCCCCCCCCAAGTTTTTGTGATCTTGATTTTAAAATCTCTGCTTAGCGCTGGATTGAGCCTCCGAAGCCTCGCGTGTGTGCGTGAGTGTGCGCATTTAAATTTCGTTGTACATGGTTCATGTTACAATGACAATAAAGAAACTATTCTATAAAGAAACTATTTAAAAGATTGTGTCCCCCGTCCCCTCCATGTTTTGATAGCGAGTTCCGCTCTTGTCTGCAGGTCAAGCAGCATCTCCTGAGACTGATTGTGGTGGGGGGAGAGAAAGCAGGAAGAGAGGTGGGTAATAGACGAAGCCTGGTATGTGATAGGTGACGGGGGTTTGATGTGCGGATGAATGGGCAAAGATGAGAAGAGACTAAAGATTGTGAGATTAGGAGAAAGTTACCCAACCAACAACAATTCTTCTCCTTCCCCCGTACCTTTCCACCTATATCCTTTCCTCTGGCTTCACATTTCATGCCTTATCTCTTTGGCTCATAGCTCTATGTCATCTTACCATCACTGACCTTTGTCCACCATTCTGCCAATCGAACCCCCGCCACCTTTCACTTTGTGTCTTTTTTTCTCCACATTTCTTGATGTATCAATGACCGTGTTGAGTCCACTGAGCTTCCTCAGCCCTCTCGGGTAAAGAAATCCAAAGAAGCACTCTTTTCTGGGTGAAGACATTTCTTCTCGTCATTGCCCTGAATGGTTGGTGGGATCTTGAGCCAAACAGAAAGTGCAGGAGAAACTCGGTGGGTCAGGCACCATCTGTGGAGGGAATGGGCAGATGCCTTTCACGTCGAGACTAGTTCGGACTTCTTCCTTCTGGTTCTCTATTCCACATGAGGCTAAATTGTGCTCACGCAATCTACCCACTCCAGCCCTCTTATGTTCCAATGACATTAACTCTCATTCTTCTAAACACCAATGAGTATTGGCCCAGTCAAGTTTTCCTTCATACGTCAATCCCTTCACCTTAGGAACCAACCAAGTAGACCTTGGCTGAGTTGCATCCAAGGTAAGTAGATTTCTTCTTCCATTTGGTGGGAAGCAACACAGTCTGCTTTGCTCCAGGTACGAACGGGTCTCGGCTGATGTTGGTGTGAAGCAGCAAACAGCTCAGACTCTGTCTTTCCCGGCTAGAAACATGCAAGAAACTGATCGGCTGACAGCACATAACAGTTTTCCTCTGTGTGTGAATTCTTAATCAGTGACTAACACTTTGTTCCACTTTCGTTACTCACTCGCTTGGAATTTACTGGGATATTGGGTGGTGCAGAAAAGCCCACCTTTCACCTCTCGGAGCTGGGCTATTTTTTAACAAGACTCGGCTCACAGTTTCTCTCATTCCTTTCCACACTACCACCCACTCCTCCCCCCCCCACCCCCCTCCCTCCCCTATTCTACACTTAAGCACTGCATGAAATTTTAGTCACTATATTATAAAAATAATGAGATAGGGTGATACAGAGTGGAAACAGGCCCTTTGGCCCAACTTGCTCACACCGGCCAACATGTCTCAGCTACACTAATCCCACCTGCCTGCATTTGGCCCATATCCCTCCAAACCTGTCCTATCCATGTATCTGTCTAACTGTTCCTTAAAAGTTGGGATAGACCCTGCCTCAACTACCTCCTCTGGCAGCTCGTCCCATACACCCACCACCCATTGTGTGGAAAAGGTTACCCCTCAGACTGCTATTAAATCTTTTTCCCTTCACCTTAATCCTATGTCCTCTGGTCCTCCATTCACCTACTCTGGGCAAGAGACTCTGTGCATCTATTCCTCTCATGATGTTATACATGAGAAAGATGTGTCAAAAAGACACCGGTGACTTGATTTCTTAGTCCAAAGACTGGTCAGGGTTTCCTGCTGAGTACTGAGGGGAAAATGCAAATAAGATTTGAATGAAACCCCATCTGCCCTCTGAGGCAGCTGTCAAAATATACGTTGATACTATTCTGAGGAAGAGCCCAGATATTTTCCTGGCATCTTGAATGGTATTTATCCCATTACCAACATCAATAAAACTTACACACACAATCATTATCACATTCGGCTTCTAGAATCTTGCTACATGCTTTTCCATCATCATGATAGTGTCTAAAAAGGACTTCAATTGCCGTCCTGAGATGGTACAAGCTATTTGTGTATCTGTTAAGCCAATTTTTGCCAACCTTCCCAATAGTTAACAGTTCAATAGTTACTTTATCACATGTACCTAGATACAGTGAGATGCTGTGCTTTGCATGCAATCTAGTAAAATCATATCCGACGTAATGACTGAGAGAATGCAATGACTGTTGTTTAAACAAAAGTAAATTTCTTCTTAACCTGCACACAAAGAGTCAAAGGTTCAATGATGCAAATGCCCAGTGAAATTATTTTTCTTACTTACAGTCCGGTCCAGTATTCCCATACCCAAGCACATCCTCGATTACCAAGTGTACAGAAATGGTCTTCTCGTGTAGGAACTGCAGATGCTGGTTTAAACTGAAGACAGACACAAAATGCCGGAGTAACTCAGCGGGTCAGACTGAGGGAGTCGCTATTGAGGGTGTGCAGCGTAGGTTTACAAGGTTAATTCCCGGGATGGCGGGACTGTCATATGCTGAGAGAATGGAGCGGCTGGGCTTGTATACTCTGGAGTTTAGAAGGATGAGAGGGTATCTTGTTGAAACATATAAGATTGTTAAGGGTTTGGACACGTTAGAGGCAGGAAATGTGTTCCCGATGTTGGGGGAGTCCTGAACCAGAGGCCACAGTTTAAGAATAAGGGGTAAACCATTTAGAACGGAGACGAAGAAACACTTTTTCTCACAGAGAGTTGTGAGTCCGTGGAAGTCTCTGCCTCAGAGGGCGGTGGTGGCAGGTTCTTTGGATACTTTCGAGAGAGAGCTAGATAGGGCTCTTAAAGATAGCGGAGTCAGGGGATATGGGGAGAAGGCAGGAACGGGGTACTGATTGGGGATGATCAGCCATGGTCACATTGACTGGCGGTGCTGGCTCGAAGGGTCGAATGGCATACTCCTGCACCTATTGTCTATTGTCTATTGCATCTATGGAGAAAAGGAATAGGTGACGTTTCGGGTGGAGACCCTTCTTCAGACTGAGAGTCAGGGGAAAGGGACACGAGAGATAGCGACAGTGATGTCGAGAGAGTCTACTTGCCAGGTTTCCGGTGGCGTCTTGTAGCTTTCAAGGATCAAGTTCTTAAAAATATCAAGACTTTTCTTGGCTTTAAAGACCCATTGTCCTGGCAGTGGTGCTGGATCAGTGATAGATATCTTGTCTTGAACCACCTTAAAACGGTTTCACTATTATACCAGGCATAGGTGACATTTGGGCACAGGCCAGTGAGATATATAAAGCTTTTGTGTTTACCCTAAGGATAAACCTAACTACAGAACACAGCCCAGCATTCAACACATGGGTGATTACATAGCAGGATTAGCACAGTTGCTCCCTCAAGCTACGAAGATATTGAACTCAAGCTCAGAGTGAGAGCAATTAGATAATAGAACTAAATGTAAAATCATCAGTTATTGCAGATGTTTTATTGACACAATTTTTTTTGATTTATTTGCCTTTTGACGCATTTGATTGATCAATTGATTGGTTGATCGATCAATTGATTGATTGATTGATTGATTGATTGGTTGATTGGTTAATTGAAAGATGCGGCATGGAAACAGGCCATTTGGCCCATCGAGTCCATGCCCTTTTCCTATTTCCAGTTTTACTACCCCCTTTCTAGTTTCAGTCTGAAGAAGGGTTAAGACCCGAAATGTCACCTATTTCTCCTCTCCAGAGATCCAGCACTTTGTGTCTATTCCCAGCCATCGATTATCCATTCACACTAGTTTGGTGTTATCCCATTTTCCCATCCACTCCCCACACACTAGGGGCAAGCTTCAATTGACCAACAAACCCAAATGTCTTTGGGATGTGGGAGGAAACCGGAGCTCCTGGAGGAAACCCACGCGGTCACAGGGAGAACTTGCACTGGTTGAAAAGCACATGAAATTTTAATGAGAATTTGTCTGATTCTGGAACAGTTATTGGTTCTGAGCTAACAATGTACATTTGGTGACTTTTTGTAAACATTTTTCTGTTGAAGATCAAACTGGAGGACTAGTGGAGACAAAGGCTATGCAGGACATGGTTATTAATGAATCATAAAAGTTTGTGTTTTCAAAGCCATGAAGAAATCCAGTGGAATTTGGCAAAGAACTAGCTCAAGGGCAGAAAAGAGCAGAATGTTTTTTTGGCTTGTTTTCGACGTGTTTTGCATGCCTTGAACCCCAGACTTGAATGCAATGTTTGAAACTTAGAGGAACAGCGAATAGTTGATATAGTAAAACATCCCCAAGAGAAGAGTCATCAGAATACAGTCTGGCTTAGAGTTGCATTGGGAAATGCCATTAACAGCTGACCAAACACTTGGCCAAGAAGACATGTATTGAGGAGCAGCTGAAAAGAAGAAGAGAGAACTATAGTGGCAGAGATAGTTTAGTTTAATTTAGAGATACAGAGAGGAAACAGGTCCTTCGGCTCACTGAGCCAGCGCTGACCAGCGACGCCTGCAACTTAGCACTATCCAACACACGCTGGGGACAATTTGCATATACACCAAGCCAATTAACCTACATACATGTACGTCTTTGGAGTGTGGGAGGAAACCGAAGATCTCAGAGCCAGTCCACGCAGGTCACGGGGAGAAGGTACAAACTCCGTACAGACAGCACCCATAGTCAGGATCGAATCTTGGTCTCTGCCGTTGTAAGGCAGTAGCTCTACCGCTGCGTCACCGTGCAGCTCTGCACTGTATGTGACTGTCACAATTGACATTGATAAAGGCTGGCACACCAATCAGTTCAAGAACATGGAGGGATGAGCCATGTACTGATCCACATTCTGAAAACGTTTTGTTCTTGATGTAAAAATTAGTTTTATTAATTTATTGCATTTTGTTTGGGTTTATTATCTATTGGGAAGTGTGTTTACAGACGTATTATGCTGGTGCAAGTAAGAATGGCATTGCTCTGTTGTCGGTACATATGACAATTAAACACTCTTGACTTCTTCTTCTTCTTGCGTAGGGCGTGCACAGCCTAAAGTTGTAGGGCAACTTGGTCTATTTGTTCTTATTTGATTGTGCACGCCGAGTTGATTGCATTCGTCGAAACAGGGTGGACCACGTGAAGGTCGCAATCTCCCACCCCAACAATCCTGACTCTGGAAACATAAGCATGAAATCAGGATGAGAATTTTAAAAGTAAAGGAATTGATGAATTGAGAGTTGGTGAATGGTTAGCAAGTACACTGTTACTTCCAGATGCACATTAATGATTCCTATCTAGAAGAAGAGCAGGGGGAAGTTATCTGTGATGTTCTGGTCGAAATTTATCCCTCAAATAATACCAAGAATTAGTAAGAAGGACCTGCAGAGGCTGATTTACACCGAAGATAGACGCAAATTGCTGGAGTAACTCAGAGGGACAGGCAGCATCTCTGGGTAGAAGGAATGGGTGGCGTTTCGGTCAAAACCATTCTACATTTCCGTGATTATCATCCCCTTTGATCTGTGTTTTCACACCTTACCCATCCATATCTCTATGTCTCCCTCTCTACTGACCCTGAAGAAGAGTCTCGACCTGTAATGTCATCCATTCCTTCTCTCCAGAGATGCTGCCTGTTCCGCCAAGTTGCCCCAGCATTTTGTGTCTATCTTCCGAGAATTGTGTTATTGTTTGTGCTGTGTCCAAATTAACCGCAGTGTTTCTTGTCATAACAATGTCTGTATCTCTGGGGACTCGACAGCAGTCAGGTACAAAGTGAGACACAAGGAACTGCAGATGCTGGGATCTTGAGCAAAATCTCCTGCGGGAGGAACTCAGCGGGTCAGGCAGCGTCTATGGAGGGAACGGACAGACGACTGAAGGGCCCCCAACACAAAACATCACCTGTCCATTCTCTCCACAGACGCTGCCTGACCCACTGAGTAAGGCAGTACTTTGTGTTTTTCTCGTCAAATGTCTTACAAAGATGTTTTTCTCCTGCAGTTAATCCTAGCAATAACTTTGCGAGGATTTCAAAAGGTTCTACACAGTCTATTTGCAGACAAAGCAATCATAGCCCAGCACCTTATAAGAGATCAAGAGATGCATGGAGAGGAAATGTTTAACGAGATTTGGCTCAAATTCAGGAAAATTAGACTTTGGTTGGCATAGATGAGTTGGGCCGAAGGGCCTGCTTCCGTGCTGGATATGGCTTTATGTGAGTGATTGTGAGCCTATTGTAAGGGGTAAGATAGTCTGCATCTGAATAAACTATAAGATGCTTGAAAAGCAATACCATGGATAGGCTGCCAGAATTATGTAGAAACAAGGAATTGCAGACGCTGGTTTGCGGGGGGAAAAGCGCAAAGTGCTGGCGTAACTCAGCGGGGTCAGGCAGCATCTCTGGAGAACATGGATAGGTGACGTTTCAGGCTGGGACCCTTCTTCAGACTCGGGCAGAATTATGGCTGCTCAGTGTACAGCAAATATCTGAGAAAGATCAGGCTGTTTTAGTGCAGTCTGCCATCCCTGTAATTATACTTTATTGTCTAATAAAGACTTTTAAGATGCACAGTCAGATTTGGCAGCTGAGTTGAGCAATAACTCAGTGATCATTACAGAACAATTTGTTTGCTGTCTGTTGTTTCCTACTTGCCTTTAGGCTGCTGCTCTTGCCAACAGGCCGGGCCTGTCATGGTATCATCAACTGACAAACGAGAGCATAATTGCAGCTTCTGAAGGTCTTGAAAGACAGACGATAGCAGCGATCAGGGCCTCACCGTGAGCCCCTGAACTAGGCCTGGTTCTTTCCATCCTTTCCCAGGCCGTGCGTCTGTGAGAGATAGAGGAAGAAAGGGTTTAGAGATACAGCGTGGAAATAGGACCTCCGAGTCTGCACTGACCAGCGATCCCTGCATACTAACACTATCCTACACACGGGACAATTTACATTTATATCAAAGCCAATCAGCCTGTAGGTCTTTGGAGTGATGGAGGAAACCGGAGCACATGGAGAAAACCCATGCAGGTCACGGATAGAACGGACCAACTCCGTACGGAGGACACCCGTAGTCAGGATTGAACCTGGTTCCCTGGCGCTCTAAGACAGGAATGCCCCTGTCCCATTTAGGAAACCTGAACGGAAACCTCTGGAGACTTTGCGCCCCACCCAAGGTTTCCGTGCGGTTCCCGGAGGTTGCAGGTGGTTGCCGGAGGTTGCAGGCAGTGGAAGCAGGTAGGGAGAGTGACAAACACCTCCTGGAACCTCCGGGAACCGCACGTTAACTGTTAATAATGGAAACAGGCTATTGTTAGCTGTTCACCCAACAGACAGTTAACCATGGGTACACAAAAATGCTGGAGAAACTCAGTGGGTGCAGCAGCATCTATGGAGCGAAGGAAATAGTTAACGTTTCGGCCCGAAACCCTTCTTCAGGCCAAAAGTTTCGGGCCAAAACCCCCATTCATTTTCCTTCTCTCCAGAGATGCTGCCTGCCCCGTTGAGTCACTCCAGCTTTTTGTATGTATAGATACTGTATGTGATGCCGCTACAGGCTGAATAGCCCAGCAGCGTTCACAGCTTCAGTTTTTTCCACTAGGATGAAGCACCTATGCTTAAGCCCTGCTAATTCCTACAGAAGGGGCTGATGAGGTGAGGAAATTGCCCCCATCCCATGCCAATCCCCCCCTCGTGTTAAATAACTCTTAGTGTGCAGTTTCATAAAGTGAGAGAGAAGTTTTCAAAAGCCTTACTGTGGTTCTTTGCAAGCACCCGGGCGTTTAAGTTGCAAATGTTTTTTCGCACAGAGGGCCCTTACACGGAGATGTTCCGATGATGGATGGCCATCGCTGCAGAGCCGGCCGGGCAATAATGTATCTATTGAAAGCCGGCAGCAGAATGAAGCCATTCATGGCAGCCAAGGGGGGAGGAGACCCAGTGAAATATTTCCCATAAACCAGTCTCAGTGGGCAAGTTAAAATGAGGCCCTTTAACAGGTGGTAATCAGCTCAGCTCAGGCCTGGGGTAGACACTCGTGGTGTGACTGTGTGCCTGTGTGAGCCTGTAATTGTGTCTCCGCTGTGAGTGTGTATGTTTGTGCATGTGTGTGTCTGTGGAGCCTGCAATGGCTGTGGGTGTGAGTGTGTATGTTTGTGCCTGTGCACGTGTGTGCATGTGCATGCATGTGTGTGTGCCAGTGTGTGCGTGTATGTGTGCTTGTCTGTAATGGCTGTGGATGTGTGTGTATGTTTCTGTGCATGTACGTACGTGTGTGCACACATGTATGAGTGACTGTGTGTGTGTGCATGTCTGTGTGTGTACATATGTATTTGTGTGTGAGTCTAATGGCTGTGGGTGTGAGTGTGTATGTTCATGCGAACGTGTCTGTGTGCGTGTGTGTATCTCTGCGTGTGACTGTGTGTGCTTGTGTGTGAGTCTGTAATGGTTGTGTGTGAGTGTGTGTATGTTCATGTGTGTGTATGTCCGTGTGTGCACATGTGTGTGTATGTCCGTGTGTGTCTGTGTGTACATTTGCATTTGTGTGAATGTACATGAGGGAATGAGAGAAGGTTTGTGTTTAAATCTCTGTATCTAAATTAAGTCTGAACGAGCATTTCTAAGTGCATCAGTGTGTACGATGTGGGTGTTAGCATATAAGAGTGCGTGAGTATTTATTAATGTGTTGGAGTGCGCGAGTGTGTGTGAGTGGATGTGTGAACCTTTCTGATTGAGAGTGTGTACATGTGCAACGGTAAGTGTGAGCATGAGTTCATGGATGTGAGTGTACAAAATAGCACAAGGCGGGCCAAAGCTTGAGCTGTAAGGGAACTATTCAGCTCATATCAGCACCCTGTAACAGGGGGTGAAGTTGGAGAGAAAAGAGATCAGGAAATCAGCAAAATACATGGCTTAGTATTGCTTTGTGCAGAGAATGGCGCTGGAATTGTAGCTCCAACAGTCGTTTAATGAGATGCACTAAAAGCTGCTGATTTGCACCTCGCTGTCTGTTCCCCCCGAGTTGCCCAGTGGAAGTCAGTAAATAAAACACACGGCCATTTTCATTTTCCACTGTAACAACCATAATTAGCACAAACGCAACCCTGGAAAGCCCAGCTGTTCCAGCCTTGGGTTATAAAAGCCAGGCGTCAAATGGGAATTTCTAAAATTACCAATAGGAAAATTCTATATGGAGTGTGATAGATTCGACACTTAACTGAAGTTTCTGTGCCACAATCCAGAGACCTCGCTGGCTTGTTAAATCCTCATAGGGTTTTGAGACTGGAAGGCTGAAAACTTATTAAAGGGACCCATTACTGAGGTGCAATTTAACAAGAGGTCCAGGTCTGCGCCACCCCCACCCCACCACCTACCATTAGTTATTTATAGTATCTGCAAGCTCTGTGTTATGATTAACCTATTTTTGGCTTTCTTTATTTCATAATGTAATTTTAACTTTTTAAGAGTGGGTGACTCATGCCCTTATTCTACTTAATTTCCTTATTCTTGCTCCAGCTGTAGTGTTGCTTTTGGGAGAAAGGAATGCTTGTAGCTCCGAGAGTAGGTTTGACTGTAGAAAGCGGTCCACATGGTAAAACAAAACCTCTTTTAAGTGACCGTGCATTTTCCTGCAAGTTTTCCCCCTCTCTGGCTCCTGGATAATAGCTATAAGGAGACTTTAGTTTAGTTTCGTTTAGAGATACTGCGCGGAAACAGGCCCTTCGGCCCACCGAGTCCGTGCCGACTAGCAATCCCCGCACATGAGCTCTATCCAACACACTAGGGACAATTTACAAATTTACCAAGCCAATGAACCTACAAACCTCTACATCATTGGAGTGTGGAAGGAAACCGGAGCACCCAGGGAAAATTCATGCAGGTCAGAAGGAGATTGTACAAACTCCGTACAGACAGCACCCATAGCCAGGATTGAACCCGGGTCTCTGGCGCTGCAAGGCAGCAACTCTAGCACTGTGCCACCGTGCCGACCCAAAAATTATATATTTATTATGATCTATATTATCATATATTATCTGTGTGGTTTGCAATTTCAGACCCGTTATACTGTTACAAGTAAGGATTTCATTGTTCCGTTATCAATAGGATATTGAAACACTCCCGACTCTTGATTTGACGACGATAATATGAGCTGAACATCGACGGTGAAAATCTATCTGCTTAATCGATGCCCTTCAGAGGAGGAAACCTTACCCAATGTGTACCAGTTGTCGTTTCATATCCACAAATGTAGTTGATTCTTAAGTGGCCACTGTAAACATGATATCAGGCTATTACTGTAACACATCGAGCAAGTCATTCAAATTCAGCCCATCAAGAAAGCTGCCCACGTTTCCAAAATTAATCGGCAATGATTAATCATCGCTAGGGGTGACCGTATCTACCGTATGAATAAAATACATTTCTGTCTCACAGGAGAGAACTTGCAACTCTATAATCGCTCTGAGGACACCCCAGAGTTGCTCTATATCCAATGCGAGCGCTGTCGTTATTTTGACGTATAAGCCTTGTAACCAATTTACGCGTTTACGCAGAAGATAGAGACAAAATGCTGGAGTAACTCAGCGGGGCAGGCAGCATCTCTGGAGAGAAGGAGAGACCCTTGGTCTCGCCCCGAAACGTCACCCATTCCTTCCTCCAGAGATGCTGCCTGTCCCTCTGAGTTACTCCAACATTTTGCGTGTATCTTGTTTGTACTCCATTGTCAGTAGCCGGATATAACGCCACAAACGTGTGACTCAGAGTGTGAGAGTGGCTCCCTAACCAACCAGGTCATGGTCGACTTGGTTTCCCTCGGTTATATCTCTGGGATATTAAACCAAGCTGTGCATCCGGAGCGGGGCGGGAATCAAAAACCCGGAGACAAGGCTAACTCGGATCCACCTGGGAAGTGAGACGTAACAAATGAGCCATTGGGGAAGAATTTTGATACGATGCAGATGGCCGGATCCCTTCAAATCCAAACCTCCTGGTTAGGAAAATCCCAATCTGAGCCCGCCCAGATTCCAATTGTCTGATTTCATTTGTCATCAACAAATCCAGAAGGATGTAGATAAATCC
Source organism: Leucoraja erinaceus (assembly GCF_028641065.1). Taxonomy (NCBI): domain Eukaryota; kingdom Metazoa; phylum Chordata; class Chondrichthyes; order Rajiformes; family Rajidae; genus Leucoraja; species Leucoraja erinaceus. The sequence continues at coordinate 9,055,328 of NC_073405.1, read as the reverse complement.
AAAAAGGGCTGAGTTTTAGGATGTAAATACTTTTTAATTCCACGTATGTTGAACAGGACATCTACATTCAAGACTAAGCCTTCCCACTGGTATTTCGAAGTCACTGGTGACCATACTACAACTTGTGTACACCACCAAATGGGAGTTCCAGCTGTGGGCAACTGGAAACATATGTCAGCCTCTGCAGAACAAGTTCAAATTAATCCCGATCGCGCTGACAGGGAAGCTCCGTTGTGGTTCTTCCATCAGAGTGCGGATTTGAACAACGGGATGAAGACCCGCTGGGCCCATTAAATCCTGCCTCATCCCCACACCCACCAAAATACAAGTGCCGTCAAGGGCAGCACGGTGACGCAGCGGTAGAGTTGCTGCCTTGCAGCGCTAACAGCGCCGGAGACCGCGGTTCGAACCCAACTACGGGTGCTGTCTGTTCTGGTTTTTCACTTTCTCCCCGTGACCTGCGTGGGTTTTCTCCGAGATCTTCGGTTTCCTCCTGCAGTCCAAAGACGCACAGGTTTGAAGGCTAATTGGTTTGATATAAATGTAAATTGTCCCTAGTGTGTATAGGATAGTGTTAGTGTGTAGGGGTTTGCTGGTTGGTGCGGACACGGTGGGCCGAAGGACCTGTTTCCGTGCTGTACTTCTAAAACTAAAATACAATTTTTTTTCAAAAAACCCAATTAATCCTCCTGCCCTCTTCAAACAAACAACCTCCAAGATATCTTTACACTTTAATTCTGGCCTCAGGTATAAATCTTTGCCAGGGGCTGGCGTAAGGACAGCTGGCAAGGCAGAAGCTTTGGAATTCCGTCCCTTGAGATCTGCAAATGTCTTCCCTCATTTACGACACCTGCCAAGTTTTCGGTCATCCATTGGAATATCTCCTTACGTGAATTGTTTGCTGATGCACTTGTGTCTCAGATTATGATTCTTTGTTTAAAGTTGTTTTATAATTTGAGCAGCTTTTACCCCATTCCAAAAGTCAGGGCCTCCAACATTATGGCACCCTAGCAGTCCAGTACGGCACTTTAAGTGACAGCTTTCATGTGCAATGAGGTCTCTCTGCGAGGAAATCTGAACAGACAAGCATCGAACCAGGAACTGGGCACAATATCCACCGACCCAGAGCTGATGCCCTGAGATCACTTGAAGGGGGAGCCACAGTTGGTGAAGTAAAGGAATCAAGGGGTACTAATGCCCCTGTCCCACTTAGGAAACCTGAACGGAAACCTCTGGAGACTTTGAGCCCCACCCAAGGTTTCCGTGCGGTTCCTGGAGGTTGCAGGTGGTTGCCGGAGGTTGCAGGTAATGGAAGCAGGTAGGGAGACTGACAAAAAACTCCGGGAACCTCCGGGAACCGCACGGAAACCTTGGGTGGGGCGCAAAGTCTCCAGAGGTTTCCGTTCAGGTTTCCTAAGTGGGACAGGGGCATTAGGAAGTCATGGTAAATGTCGGACAAGGTTTAAAGAGGATGGGGCGGCACAGTGGCGCATCTGGTAGACCTGCTGACTCACGGCGCCAGAGACCCGGGTTCGATCCTGACTCCAGGTACTCTCTGGGTGGACTTTGCGCGTTCTCCCCGTAAACGCACGGGTTTCCTCCGGGCGCTCCGCTTTCCTCCCACGGTCCTCCCGGAGATGAGCGGGTTTGTAGGTCCATTGGCCTCTGTAGATTGCCCCAGGTGTTTGGGGAGTGGATGCGGAAGTGAGATAGCACAGAACCAGCGTGAACTGGCGATCAATGGTCGGCATGGATTCGATGGACTGAAGGGCCTTTCTCCATGATGTAATTTTCTATCAAGATGTGCGGGGCAAACATTTTACGCAGAGGGTGGTGGGTGCTTGGAACGTGCTGCCAGGAGTGGTTCATAAATGAATGTTTATAAGTCATAGGAGCAGAATTAGGCCATTCGGCCCATCGAGTCATCTACGCCATTCAATCATGGCTGATGTATCTTTCTCTCTCCACCCCATTCTCCTACCTTCTCCATATAACCTTTGACACACTTACTAATCAAGAACCTGTCGACCTCCGCCTTAAAAATACCCAATGACGTGGCCTCCACAGCGGTCTGTGGCGATGAATTCCACAGGTTCACCACCTTCTGACTAAAAAAAATTCTCCTCATCTCCTTTCGAATGGTACGTCCTTTTATTTTGAGTGGTGGTTGAGGCAGACACATTGCTGGCATTTAAGAGGCGTTTAGATAGGCACATGGATATGTAGGGATTGGACAGATATGGATCATGTGCAGGCAGATGAGATTAGTCTACCTTGGCATCATGTTCGGCACAGACACTGTGGGCCGAATGGCCTGTTGCTGGGCTGTTCTATGTGGGGATAGTGAAGGTTGTGAAGGCTTGGCACAACATAACAGATCGCCCTTTCAACAAAGGACGGTCAATGTGTTACAATAACTCAGGGGGTGCCAACTCAATGAATCATTCAGAGTTTGAGTTGGAATCTCTTTGGTGGACAAATATGTTGGATATGGAGCCAAGGCAGATGGATAGAGTTAGTATCTGGAACCACCTTGAACTCAATGAATGGTAGGACAGAATCAGGGGCAGATTGCCCCCTTCCTGTTCTATCATCTCTGTGCCGAAGATTGCAACTTATGTTAGGAGAACACATATTTCATTTCCATTGCTCCTCAATAAAATTCCTAGTTACATCCTGATCCCCAAATGTTTTAATTAGTTTAGGAGCAGCACTGTAGCTCTGCGGCAGAGTTGCTGCCCTACAGTGCCAGAGACCCGGGGTGGAGTTTGTGCGTTCTCCCTGAGACCGCGTGGGTTTTCCCCGGGCGCTGCGGTTTCTGCCCACACTCCAAAGACGTGCAAGTTTGTAGGTCAATTGGTTTCGGCAAAGGTTGTAAATTGTCCCGAGTATGTAAGATAGTGCAAGCGTACAAGGATCGCTGGTCGGCACAGACTCGGTGGGCCGTAGGGCCTGTTTCTGCGCTGCATCTCTAAGCTAACTAAACCAACTTTGAAGAGAGGATAGGGAAGTAAGTTTTGAAAGCTAGGATTAAGGAAGACCTCTTTGTGGAAGGGAGATTGAACTCTGACCCAGTTGTCATTTTTACACTGTGTGTAAATGAATCCTTATCTTATCTTTTCAAGCTCACCGATAGCCACAAGAAAACTACATACGTACCTGTGCTCAGGTGCGGGTCACTGAAGTTGGCCTTCTCAAGCTTAGTAACGATGCAGCGAGAGGCTTTATTTTGGCTTTGTTGAGCATGTCAGCGTTTGAGGCTTCAGTTACATCTGGAGAGCAAATGTAAAGTCTGTTTGTTATGCTTTGAAAATCGAAGACTTTCTGCTGTGGCAAAAACTGCTGACTGACACTTTGACAACAATCTGAACATTTTAACTGACTCTGGGAGAGAGAGAGAAAAAAAAAAACTTGAAAATTAAGCCAAAAAGAAAAATGTTTTTCGGAATTCAACTCAAAGAAAGTCTAAGTTTCCGGATGCCGAAATCTTTGTTGAACAATACCTTTGGTCTAAAAATTACAGACACATGCCAAAGGAATCTAATTGCCAACACCAAGCCTGTGAGAGTTACAGTCTGACAGATTGCAAACTCATTCAAAGTGAAGACTGTTACTGGGGCTTGCTTTACACAGAGCGGCCGACTGCAGACACATCAGAATGTTGTGATCATTTTTTTCTTCTTAATTTGGAGCAAGAAAGGAATAGTTTCTCTGCGAAATGAGCGTGATGCTCTCTAAAATCCATTCCAACATGTGCAGAACAATCTGTGTGTTCGTGTTGCCAGACTGTGCGAGAGTTCTTGGCTCCACGCACGTTCCAGGGAAATCTGGCTCAGCCGACCCCGGGGAGGGGTGGAAATGGTGCATTTTATTGATGGTTTGTCAAGTTCCACGTTCCCAGTGGCCACTCCACTTGTCGGTCAGTCGCACAGGTGCTGTGGCCAAGCGTAGGTTGGAGGTCAGAGTTTAGTTTAGTTTAGTTTAGTTTAGAGATACAGCTCGCAAACAGGTCCTTCGGCCCACCGAGTCCGCGCAGAACCAGCGATCCCCGCTCATCGGCGCTACCACGCACGCATTAGGGATGATTTTTTGTTTAACGTTTAACAGTTCAAGCCCATTAGCCAGCAAACCTGTACGTCTTTGGAGTGTGGGTGGAGACCGAAGATCTCGGAGAAAGGCCACGCAGGTCACGGGTGGAACGTACAATTGAGCGCCCGTGGTCAGGATCAAACCTGGGTCTCTGGCGCTGTAAGGCAGCAGCTCCACCGCTGTGCCACCGTGTCGCACTGGGTCCAGAGAACGCAGCTGTGGCCAACCCGGTGACTTTCGGATAACTTGGTAATGGTGGCCATTTGTCAAGGGGGGGCCAGGGATGGAAGTACATGCTGTGTTGATGTCTCTGGAGATCTGGCCTGGACCCAGCACGTTGGTGCAATCATAAAGAAAGCTCATCAACGCCACTACTTGAAGACCCAGGTATGAAGAGGATTGTAAAAACTGGTGAACACTACCCAGCCCATCACAGGTACTGACCTCCCCACCATTGAAGTGATCCACAAAGGTTGCTTGCCTCAAAAAGGAAGCCAGCATCATCAGAGGCCCACACCACCCGAGCCACACTCTCATTTCACTCCTGCCATCGGGAAGAAGGTATGGGAGCTTGAAAACTGTAACGTCTGGGTTCAGGAGCAGCTTCTTCCCAACAACCATCAGGCCATTAAACACTACAACCTCCAACTAAGTCATATAAATGATAAAGAGCTGGAGTAACTCAGCAGGCTAGGCAGCATCTCTGGAGGACATGGACAGGTGACGTTTTGGGTCGGGACCCTTGACAGCCAGTGAGGATAGAAGCGGTGAAGTAGTTCAACAAACAGATTCGCATCCAGAGGTCTGACCCATTGATCCAGCGACATAGTTTTGACTCCCAACACTGAAGCAGAGAACTTGCATTCAAGTAATGAAATAAATCTGGAATAAAAGTATATCAGCAATACTGAGCACAAAACAAAAATCGATCTACTTTCCTTGGCATCTATGGAAATCTTTGCCACAGAGGGCTCTAGAGGCCAAGTCAGTGGATACTTTAAGGAAGAGATAGATAGATTTTTTTATTAGTACAGGTGTCAGATGTTATGGGGGGAAGGCAAGACAATAATGTCCTACCTCTGAGGAAGGACATTATTGCCATAGAGGGAGTGCAGAGACGGTTCACCAGACTGATTCCTGGGATGTCAGGACTGTCTTATGAAGAAAGACTGGATAGACTTGGTTTATACTCTCTAGAATTTAGGAGATTGAGAGGGGATCTTATAGAAACTTACAAAATTCTTAAGGGGTTGGACAGGCTAGATGCAGGAAGATTGTTCCCGATGTTGGGGAAGTCCAGGACAAGGGGTCACAGCTTAAGGATAAGGGGGAAATCCTTTAAAACCGAGATGAGAAGAACTTTTTTCACACAGAGAGTGGTGAATCTCTGGAACTCTCTGCCACAGAGGGTAGTTGAGGCCAGTTCATTGGCTATATTTAAGAGGGAGTTAGATGTGGCCCTTTATGGCTAAGTGGATTAGAGGGTATGGAGAGAAGGCAGGTACGGGATACTGAGTTGGATGATCAGCCATGATCATATTAAATGGCGGTGCAGGCTCGAAGGGCCGAATGGCCTACTCCTGCACCTAATTTCTATGTTTCTATGTTTCTATGAATGGGGTTAGGAGGGAGAGATAGATCAGCCATGATTGAATGGTGGAGTAGACTTGATGGGCCGAATGGCCTATTTCTACTCCTATCATTTATGATCTAGAAGGATAGAGATTGTGATTTGATTGAGGTTATTAGCACCCATTGACTGAAACGTTCCTACCGGAGGAAACTACAGACGATAAGGCATCAAGTGAACATCAGGGACCAAGTTATTCAGGAAACACTTCCACACTCAATTGACGGAAAAAATGTGAAACTCTCTCCCACACAAAGCAGTAGATGCTAACTCAATTAATCATTTTAAATCTGAGACTCATGGAATTTTGCTGGCCCGGGGAATTAGAGGGATGTGAAGCCAAAGCAGGTGGATGGAATTAGGATACAAATCAGCCATGATCTCATTAAATGCAGAACAGACTCAAGAGTTAATAGGGAGGGGGTGGCAGTGGATGCAACGTAAACCCCATGGACAGGTGGGTTATGTGTGTGAGAGGATAAGGATTTTTAAATTCCCAAACCTAACTCAATTTTCCCACTTCCAGAGGTGGGCGTGCCATTGTTAGGATGTGGGTAATACCAACCAATCACTCTGAGGATAGGCACAAAATGCTGGGGTAACTCAGCGGGACAGGCAGTATCTCTTGAGAGAAGGAATGGGTGACGTTTCGGGCCGAGACCCTTTAGTTTTAGTTTTAGAGATACAGCGTGGAAACAGGCCCTTCGGCCCAGCGGGTCCATGCCGACCAGCACATTAACATTATCATTAGCACGTTAAACTCACGCAGATCACGAGGAGAATGTACAAACTCCGTACAGACAGCACCCGTAGTCTGGACCGAACCCGGGTCTCCGGCGCTGTATTCGCTGTAAGGCAGCAACTCTACCGCTGCGCCACCGTGACCGACCCTTCTTCAGACTGAAGAAAGCAGTGGCTCTTATGTGCTCACTCTGTCCAGCCTACTATCTTACTCTGTTATATTTAGTATGATGGTGGCTATTGTATACTAGGATTGTTGCTGAACTGTACGGAAAAAAATAATTTCAATGTGCTTAGGTACACGTGGCAATAAAGTACCAGTGAACCAACAGTCCCAGAAGGCAGGCACAAAAAGCTGGAGTAATGCCCCTGTCCCACTTAGGAAACCTGAACGGAAACCTCTGGAGACTTTGCGCCCCACCCAAGGTTTCCGTGCGGTTCCCGGACCTTTTTGTCAGTCTCCCTACCTGCTTCCACTACCTGCAACCTCCGGGAACCACCTGCAACCTCCGGGAACCGCACGGAAACCTTGGGTGGGGCGCAAAGTCTCCAGAGGTTTCCGTTCAGGTTTCCTAAGTGGGAAAGGGGCATTACTCAGCGGGACAGGCAGCATCTCTGGAGAGAAGGAATGAGTGACATTTTGGGACGAGACCCTTCTTCAGACTGGTTAGGAAAACGAGTGATAAGTTCTAGAAGGCAGATAGACACAAAATACTGGAGTAACTCACCGGGACAGGCAGCATCTCTGGATGGCCTCAACCTATTCCTTCTCTCCAGAGATGCTGCCCGTCCCGCTGAGTTACACCAGCATTTTGTGTCTATCTTCGGCGAAAACCAGTTTCTTCCTGTACATTGTCTTTCCACTGACTGGTCAGCATGAAACAAAAGCTTTTCATTGTACCTCGGTACACGTGACAATAAACTCAACTCAAATAAACTCATCTTGATTGCCTGCTTTCACCTGTTTCTTCTCTTCAAAATTAAAAATAACACTTCCTGCACAGGTCCCTCCACCTTCTCAAACGTATTGAAGAATGGGCAACAAACAAACAATAGGTGCAGGAGTGGGCCATTCGGCCCTTCGAATGTTGGCATTACCAGCAAATCACTGTTCCATTAAGGCGTGTAATATAAACGCTAAGACGGGAAAGGGAGTGAGAAAAGGAGGGAAAGTCAAAATAGTCAGCCAACAGGAGCAAGGGTTATGGTGCAAGGTAAACGAAGGCCAGATTATTGTGCCATTATCCTCATTTATTACGTGTGTTTGCACCATTTTGTGTTTCTATCCTTGAGAACTCCTGTAGAAAAGCTGAAGTCACACAGAGTTATCGTGTCCTGATATAATCCTCCACTGAACCTGCGTTTTGGCAGATGACTAAAAGTAAACAGTTAATAAAAATCAATGTTATCTCGCTCCAAACGTTCCCTCTCTCCTATTTCACTGGTGGCATTTTTCACTCCTCTGGAGAGTTATCCGTGAGTGAGATCTGCTTTATTGCACGCCAGCATGAACTTCAAGCAAAGCAGCCTGTTTATCTCCGCCATATAGATAAGCAGATATACTGTACCTGAGATAAGACCTTGCAATGAAATGTCTTACCTATTAAGGTGACAATACAATTATTGTTGTCTTAGTGATTGTGAAACTCTGTCTGAATTTGCTGGGTACAATACACTGTTTAACCAAACTTTAATCCTGACTGATCCCACGTTTACATAGTATCTAACCCTTTGTGACATGGTAGAAAGAGCGTGGTCTGAAGTCTCTTTTTAACCTCTTAGACTCTACTGGCCTTCAGCTGGGAGCTGTTCGATTATTGGGGGACTTTCCATTTTGAATCCCCTTCCATTAAAGGAAAGTTTTTTTCCAGCTGTTATCAGGCAATTGAACCATCCTAGAACCAACTAAATAGCGGTCCTGACCTATCATCTACCTCATTGTTGACCCTCGGACTATCTTCAATGGAACCTCACTAGACTTTATCTTGCACTAAACGTTATTGTGTATCTGTACACTGTGGACGGCTCAATTGTAACCACGTCTTTCCGCTGTCTGGATATCATGTAACTGGCATGAAAAGCTTTTCACTGTACATCTGTGGAATTCATTGCCACAGACAGCGGTGGAGGCCAGGTCATTGGGTATTCTTAAAGTGGAGATTGACAAGTTCTTGATTAGTAATGCCCCTGTCCCATTTAGGAAACCTGAACGTAAACCTCTGGAGACTTTGCGCCCCACCCAAGGTTTCCGTGCAGTTCCCGGAGGTTCCCGGGAACCTCCGGGAACTGCACGGAAACCTTGGGTGGGTCGCAAAGTCTCCAGAGGTTTCCGTTCAGGTTTCCTAAGTGGGACAGGGGCATAGGGGTGTCAAAGGTTATGGGGCGAAGGCAGGAGAATTGAGTTGAGAGGCAAAGATAGATCAGCCATGAGAGTAGACTTGATGGACCGAATGGCCTAATTCTACTCCTATGACATGAATTTATCAATGTACTAAGGATCTTTATTTAGCAGAAACTGGCCTGGACTAGACATATTGGAGAAGATTAGAACCTGCATATTCCATGCCTGCTTCTGACTCCCCAAACTAATTCTAACATCCATTATGAACGGAACACAAGTACTAGAAGAACAAAGAGGGTCATGCAGCATCTGTGGAAGGAATGGAAATGGACAGGTGATGAGTCTGAAGTAGGGTCTCGACCCAAAACGCCATTCCTTCTCTCCAGAGATACTGCCTGTCCCGCTGAGTTACTCCAGCGTTTTGTGTCTATCTTAAGTGACGTGTGTCTTGATTAACAGATGGGTGGACAAAGATACAAAGGCTGGAGATTTGGATAGGGAAGTGGAAAGGAAAGCTTTAGAGGGACATTGGCAAACCACAGGCTGGTGCCACTAGTGTAGATGGAGCATCTTGGTCAGCATGGGCAAGTTGGGCCGAAGGGCCTGTTTCCGCGCTGTATGTGTTGGAAGGAACTGCAGATGCTGGTAACACTTTAAATCCCCCTCCCATTCCCACACTGTCCTTTCTGTCCTGGGCCTCCTCCATTGTCAGAGTGAGGTCCAGCACCTCATATTTCACTTGGGCAGCTTACACCCCAGCGGTATGAATATTGACTTCTCTGACTTCAAGTAACCGTTGCTTTCTCTCTCTCTCTCTCTCTCTCTCTCCATCCCTCCCCCTTCCCAGTTCTCCAACCAGTCTGACTGCTCCTGGTTACATTTTATCTCTGTTTGCTTTGGTCACCTTCTCCCAGCTAACAATGATCTATTCTACATTTTCCTTGATCTCCACCCCATTTGATGTCTCATTCTCACACCTGACACTTCCTTATCTCTGTACCTCCCCCTCCCCTGTCTCTCAGTCTGAAGAAGGGCCTCAACCCGAAACGTCACCCATTCCTTCTCTCCAGAGTTGCTGCCTGACCCGCTGAGTTACTCCAGGATTTTGTGTCTATCTCTGTGCTGCTTGACTCTGTGAAAGGCTTCAGACTCAAGACTGAAGAGGGGTCCTGACCAGAAACGTCGCCTGTCCATTCCCACCACAGATGCTGTCTGACCCGCTGAGTTCCCCCGGCAACTTTACGTTTTGCTCAAGATCTCAGTATCTACAGTTGCTCGTATCTCCATCATGATGAGAACATTCTCCACTTGTCTGAATGAACGCAGCTCCAAGAAGAACCTTCTCAATACCAAAGAGGGGAAAGCAGCACAGTGGATCAGCATCCAAAACCATTCATGCTATCCACCACTGGCACGCTGATGCTCCAGTGTACAACATGCACCAAATGTGCTGCAGTTAATCTCCACCGTGATGCCATGTCCTAATCGCAACTTCTTCCGCCAAGAGGCATGAGGGCAAGTGACAGCTGGGACTACCACCTCCTTCCGTTTCCTATCCAATTTACACAACTTCCTGGTTCAAAAACACATTTGCATTCTTTCATCATTGACTGCTATCATTCATGTCCGATATCGCTGGGACAGTGTCAGAAGTGCAACAGTTCAAGAAAGGGCTTCAATGGCTTTGTCTCAAAGTCAATTAGGAATGGGCAGTAAATATTGACCTGGACACTGACTCACCACGATCCTACACAAGGTCACGTTACAGGAGTAGAATGAGGCCATTCAGCCCATCGAGTCTACTCAGCCATTCAATCACGTCTGATCTCCTAATTCTGCCTTCTCCCCATAACCCTTGATACCCATTCTAATCAAGAATTTGTCTGACCTGCCAGCTACCTCACCGGACACCCTTGGACTATCTTTAATCAGACTTCACTAGACTTTCTCTTGCAGTAAATGTGACGGCTTGATTGTAATCTGAACAATACTGAGAAATGTGATCTGCACTCTGCCTCTTTACGCTCACTGGATAGCACGCAACAAAAATGTTTTTGACTGTACCTCGGTACACGTGACAATAATCTAAACTAAGCTAACAATACACAATAGGTGCAGGAGTAGGCCATTTGGCTGATCATCCCCAGTCAGTACCCCGTTCCTGCCATCTCCCCATATCCCCTGACTCCGCTATTTTTAAGAGCCCTATCTAGTTCTCTCTTGAAAGCATCAAAAGAACCTGCTGGAACCTAACGTGCTGGAAGGAACTGCAGTTGCTTGTTTACATGGAAGAGAGGCACAAAGTG